>NC_055989.1:119255870-119880870 GCF_018446385.1 Zingiber officinale
ATGGGCATTAACATCATCAGTCGACTAATAAGGGTGATTTGTTGACTGTTAAAGAGTAGTAAGACGCTCAAGGGTACTCGAGGTGCTCAGTCGCGCATGAGAGAGGATGAGTCTTGACTCTTTCAGGATTGAGAGTTAATGTTCTGTTGAGTTGGCACTCGGGAACTCACCTAGGCTCGGGATTCAGAGTTGGGACATGACAATCAGCCAGGACCCACATGGGTTTGGGATATGACAATTGACACAACCTACTCAAGCTCGGGCTTCAATAATCAGCCACAACCCGCTCAGACTCGAGTTTTAACATTCGACGATGACCTCAACCTCATATGCCAATTGATGATACTAATTTGTTGACTGTTAAGCCTATTGTATTATATTTTTGATGTATCAGTTGACTGAATTACTAACATAGTTGATTATCTAATAGTCATTTCCAACCCAATTTCATAAGATTTGAGGTCATTTTGTCATGCAAATGAACATCTAAGGTGTTGAATTATGTTTGGGTAAGTTATATGTCATAAAAGGATGAGTCATGTTTGTTGGTGCAATCAACTTCCAAGGTTTGATATTTATTTGACAATATATTTAATGAGGTATGGTCAAGGTTAACCTAGTCAAGTGAAAAGTCTAGTCATGTCAAGGTTGATCGGACGACTAGCAAAGAGAAAGTCCAAGCAAATCAAGAATGACCAAATGCTGGCAAGAAAAGTATCCTAAGGGAGTGAATCTTAGGTAGTGAGAAGCCTTGGAGAAGTAAACTTAACAAAGAGTAAAACCCTAAGGGAGTAAATCTTAGGTAATGAGAAGTCTTGGAGGAGTAAACCCCAAGAAAGTGTGAATGAAATAAGATTTTTGGCCAATCGTGCGCGACTGATTGAACCAACATATTTGATAAATCAAAGTATATTATTTTATTTTACTACTTCTATCTATTGTGCTAGCTTGGTATTACAAGAAAGTTTGGTATTACTTCTATCTAGTGGATCAAGATGATCAGATACTAAGCTAGAGAAAGCTCCAACAAGTTTGGAGGACCAGATGTTTGGTGGTAAGTTGAGATAATTTTCTAGTGTAGAGTGGTTCTTCTAAAAAGAAGAACTATAACAATGTGTCCCGGTTGGGACAAATCTTAGGCGTTAATCCGACTGAAGAAACTAACAAAGATTTCTAAGTCAAGATTAGACGGTCCTAATTGTCAGACTTATTCATGCATATTATCTTTCATCTAACTTTGTTTTATAGGATCATTATTATTATACTATTCTAACTTTATTTTGCAGAAAAAAAGCTCGGGTTGACTGAATTGTTCGATAGATCGAACATGGTGGTTCAGTCGATCAATCCTAACAAATATACATAGATTAGATCAAGATCTAATAAAGAAATAAATAAGGGTTCAATTGACCGAATATAGAGTCGGTCGATCGAACACATTTGGTAACCAGAGATGGGATATGATCAAATATGTTAACAAAGTAAATTTAAGGGTTCAATCGACCAAATATAGAGTTAGTCTACCGAATACATATGATAAACGCAAATCAGATAAGATCGGATCAGGCAAGCTATAAATGAAATTTTGATGTTCAGTTGACCATCAGGAGGTCTGTCGACCAATAAGGCATATTTCATCAAAGATATTATCTAGCCAAATCATAAATTTGGACACGAAGCTAGGTAGTTTTTAGAGGTCGATCGATTGAACTGATTGGATAAA
This sequence comes from Zingiber officinale, assembly GCF_018446385.1. Classification (NCBI taxonomy): domain Eukaryota; kingdom Viridiplantae; phylum Streptophyta; class Magnoliopsida; order Zingiberales; family Zingiberaceae; genus Zingiber; species Zingiber officinale. The sequence continues at coordinate 119,257,594 of NC_055989.1, forward strand.
AACTTTACAAATGAAGCCTCGAGGTCTGAGGCTGCATACATACTCTTTCATCGATTCATCTCTTTCTCACTTCTCTATTCTTGTACGTACTACCATTGACACGCAAAAAGGTTCTCTGACAACCTACAACGAATCTTCAATCTTTAATTGTCAGTATATTTAATTACTTACATTTACTTTAAAAAAAAAGATAGTAGTATGTTACTATCTCCTTTATTCTTTTATGTGTTTCCTCCTCCTCTGAAATCTTTTCAGAGAGGAAAATTTAAATGATTTTTCTATTCAGAAACAGTCTAAGGGATCATGGACCTTGGAGTAGTGGTCACTAGACTATAAATCAAATAAACTGATTGAGTCTTTTTTTTATTTTACTTTAATTTTCCACTATATATCTCTATCTTTGTTTGGTTTTATAAAGAAAAGAAAGTTTTTCAAACGTGTGAAATTTGCCGCCTCCTTTATTGCATATTTCGATTTTATAATGTTGAGTTGATTTGTGTTGGAATGTTCAATCATGATCTTCAAACCAAATACATATAAATTATGTATTGGTCTTTGATAACCACTATTTGTCACGGTATTTAGGCTTCTATATTCATGTTCTTTAAGCTTCTTGTGTATTAAATTCATGTTTATATCATATTTTATGAGTTAGATTCATTCTTGGGCTCTAATGCAAATTATTTCATATTTGTAGTATTTTGTGTAAATATTTGAATGTGTTCTTTGTAGGCAATCAAACGGCTATGGACTTGAGTTGGGTAGATTCAAATTGAGCTTAAGGCTAGGGCTTAAGGAGGATAAACAATACAAAGCAATCTGAACTGTTCATCTAAGATCAAGAACAAATCTAAGCCATCCATCAAACATCTAGTTCATCCAAGTCAAGAGAGATTAAATTATCATCATTGATCTAGATATGACCCCTTGGATCAGATCTAGAATGATCTCAAGCCTTGGATTAGATCCGGAGTAAGTCTAGTCATTGATGTAGATCGGATGAGATTTAAATGGGAAGCTACAGTGTTGAAGAGAGGATCATAAAAAACAGGGATGAGGCGCACATAATAGAGATCGCCACTCAATCCTTCATCGCTGCCCACCATTGGAACAGGGTCAAGGGGATTCCCTTATTCCTAATTCATCCTCCACCTTCATTTATATGCCACCATCTCCAGGCACTATCAACTTCATCTTCTTCCACGACACCTATGCCACCTCCACTGGATACACAAGAGGTTAAGGGAATGCCCTTCCTTGTCAATATATCTTCATCTACCATCGGAGTAGTTTAGAGGATACCCTACTTCATCCGCACATCGCGATCAAAGCTTTGACCATCTACCTTCATCATCCAACCCATCTCACACCAATGACTTCATCCATCCTCACACCGACCACAAGAAACAATAGGCAATCCACCTTCTTCCATCATCCAAGGGTAAAGGGGATTTCGTTCCCTAGTCATTCCCCTCACGCTAAGATCGTTGATGCCATATTGGTTATCCATCATATTAATCTTCAACATCCACCACCGCAAGTTGATCTACCATCGTCGGAGCTTATGAAGGAGAAAGGGATTCTCTACTCCTTCAGAAGATTTGGTAACACCTTCCACTCAACCAATTCACCATCAATTCCATTCTGAGTGGAGCTACTATCGATCATCATCGCCAAATCTCCTTCTCCAATTTTCAATCGAGCCAAGATTAGGGGATTCCCTAGGTTGAGCTATGAGTATCATTTAGGACCATAGATCTCCCCATTGTTGGAATGTAATTTCTTTTCATATGATGAATTGTTGGATGCATATTCTATTCAAGTTCTGCACACATTTACTTTAAATTTGAGTTAGTTCTTGATTAGTTGATTTAGTTGGTTAATTACTATGTTGTTGTCCTTAGTTTTATTCAGTTCAGTAGATTAAGTTAGGTCATTTGCTTATTTTCCAATTTAATGAGTTGATGTGCAATTATCGTTTAGTTCCCTTGATTCTTTCTTTAGTGCAGTGGATTAGGCTAATTGGAATTCTTTTTCTTAAATTTCAAGAATTGATTTGCATTCTGGATTAGGTTGTCTTTCATTATTCATAGCTTAAAACCAAACTCCAAAACCATTTACGATAATTCAATCTTAAGATTTATCATGCATCGATTACATTTCTTATAAGAGACGATCTGGGTCATTTCCTATGGTATATTAGTGTAGAAAGGGACCTTGATAATATTGTTAATATTAGTGTAGAAAGGGACCTTGATAATATTGTTTGATACCATAGCGCAACATAAAATTGTCTTTATCAGTTTTCCCATGATTGATCAAACTAATAATTCATGAAGAATTAACTTTTAGCTCAAATTAATGCATTGCAATAAGCATTATGAACCAAAGAATTGGTCCTAAATTCTCACCCCCATTTATATGTCTTAATACACAAGCAAGATATTTCTTAAGTTCTTAGGAGATGCATTTCAGTTCATGTTTCTTCTTTTTTTACTGTTTTCATTTTACTTTGAGTGATCAAGGAGAATTATTTGTAGGATTAATTACATGCTAGGAGGTGAATAGTACTCGTGACTTTTTCACTCATTTTGGAAAACACAAAGAAAACATGCAGGGGAAATAAAGAAAGAACCAAAAGCAATCGCTAACATAATTTCTTTTACTTAATTCGAGCCTGTGACGACTCCTACTCCAAGGTCCGCGAACGTTGATAACTTTCGGTGGACAATCACTAATAGCTCAAATAAAGATTACAAGTTTAAAGTACATAGCAATATAATAAAGTTACGGACAATACAAAGATGAAGAAACAGGATCGTTGATTGTCGGAGCAACTAAGCATTGTTGAGTCGTTTCGGAGTAGTGCGCAACTTAGAAGATCGTTCTAAATTCTGTTGTCCAAAGTGATGGCCGACACCTCCTTTTTATAGTCACCTCAGACCTGATCCAGATCCACTGATCTCAGGATCAGGTTTGACCCAACTTCGAACGGTCGACTGATCCCCCGGATTAGTCGATCAATCCTACCTAAATTAGCCCAGTTTCTTGTCCAGGTTCTGCTGCTCGGATAAATCCTCGTTCGATGGACCGATCCAGCCGTTCGATCGATTGATCTGCCGATGATCTCTGACCCGATTGACCCGGCTCGATCAAGTCGCTTCTTATCTTGGTTCAGTCGACTGAACCCGATGTTCGGTCAACCGATCCCCTGGTCAAACCCAGTCCACCCATTGGAAATCTGATCTTGCTGATTGGAGGTTCGATCAACCGATCACCAGTTAGGTCGACCGATCAAGGTCGACTCTAGCCCTGCAAAAAGTGTTAGTTTTCTGTAAAACAGAGTTAGACAAATAACAAATAATAAAGTAATAGTTAACTTGACAGCCTTCAGACTATCCAGTTCTGACTTTCGGATTTCCTTTGAAAATCCTAGGTCAAACCGACGCCTACTGTTCCCTCAACGGGAAACGCGTCCTCACCTACTCCTCTTAGGAGAAGTTACCTGTTGCCAAACCAGTCCTCCAAACTAACTGGACTTTTGCTCAGTGCCTGAGACTTCAGGTCTTTAAGCTGGATGCCCGCTCTATGATCTGTCCAGACTTTCACCTTGTCATCGACTATTAGGATTTTCACCTAGAGTCCCCGACTCTAGGATTTCGCCCAAAGTGCTCGACCCCCTAAGACTTTCCACTTAGGGTTACCACCCCCTAGGACCTAGGATTACCATCCCCTAGGGTTTTCCACCTATCTAACCGCAGCTAAGACTTTTACCTAAGAATACTTATGGCTTTTCCTGCAAGTTCAATCACACTTGTTAGACAATAAGACATCTTAACTTTTGAATCCTTTGTCATTATTAAAATACAGGTTTGATCATCTGGTGCTTCCTGCACGAACATTGTTTGTTTATTCCATAAAGTGTATCATAAATTCCATTCATAAATAACTAAATTAATCTTTAGGGAGTAGCTTAGTAAAAATATTAGCTAGATTTAATTTTGAGTCAACATAGTTAAGTATAATATTACCTCTAGCTACATTCTCTCTTATAAAATGGTGGTTTACTTTAATGTGTTTTGTTCTAGAATGATGGATTGAGTTTTTAGTCAAGTTTATGGTGCTCACATTATAATAAAGGACTTGTACATTTTTTGTAAATGAGTTCATAGTCTTCTAGAGTATGAGTCATCCACCAATAGTGATACATATTTTTTCATGGTAATATATCTTGTTTCGGTTGTGGAAAGCGCTACACAATGTTGTTTTCAACTTGCCCAACTAGCTAAAGATAACCCAAGAAATTGACATCCTCCACCAGAACTCTTTCGGTCCAATTTGTATCTAGCATAATTGGAATCAAAGTATTCAACAAGATCAAAAGTTTTAGTCCTAGGATACCGTAATCCTATGTTTTGAGTTCCCTTCAAGTATCGTAGTATTCGTTTGACTACACATAAGTGTAATTCCTTGGGGTAAAATTGATATCTTGCACACATACTCACAACAAATAAAATATCGGATCTACTAGCTGTGAGATATAGGAGACTACCTATAGCACTACAATACAACTTTGGATCAACTTCCTTACCTTCAGGATCGTTATTTAACTTAGTGTTAGTGGCCATGGGGTAGTTATTTCCTTTGTATTTTTCATTCTAAATATCTTTAGTATTTTTTATTGCATATTTTGATTTATGAATGTATATTCTTTTTTTTGGTTGTCTTAATTTGCAAGAAAAAAAATCAACTCGCCAACTAAATTCACTTCAAATTCACTCTCCTTCTGATTTATGAACTTATTTAGGTAATCCTCATTTGTTTACCCATAAATAATGTCATCTATGTATGCTTGGGTCATAAAAATATTTTCTACACTATTTTTTCAGAAATAATATATGATCGATTTGCCCTATATGAAATTCTTTAGACACTAAAATATTGACAATCGTTCGTACTAAGCACTAGGTGCTTGTTTTAGCTCATACAAAGACCTTTTTAAGTTTAAACATGTGGTTTATAAATTCTAAAATTTTAAACCCCGATGGTTTGATAACAAATCTGTCACACTCGTAAATCAAATTAACAATGTATATTCACTGAACCCCTTAACTACACAATTATGTTGTAATAACGAGCCCAAGATCGAACCTCGAGGAATCAACGGTAGGATGTAATATAGGATTGTATTTTATTCCTATTTTTGGGGGTTTTAACATGAAAATGGGATTTGAACTTTGAATATAAATCTAACAAATGAAAAGCACAGAAAATAAGAACTAATCTAATGCATAAAGAAAATCAAACTAGGTGCCAACAATCAAACCATAACGCATTATTACACTACATTTTGATTAAATCGTTAACACACTTAAACTAAAAATGAAATACAAAACACAATTAAATCTGATCTAAAGCATAATTAAAACCGTAACTTAGAAATTAAACATTAAACAATTAACTAAGCATCAAATAAAAATTAAACTAAATTGCATCAATGAAATTACAACTACTAGACACAAACTTAACTTCAACAAGAATAAGAAATGCTAAATGGCAGTGATAAGAACATAACAAAAGCTAAAATGAAGCTGTTCTAGCTACAAAACAGTAACAAAGCAAAACAAACCCTAACCGATCCAACTCACAACCAATCTAACAAGCAACACATTCTTGCCGTCACACAAGAGTGGCGAAGTCGAGAACACTCAACTCCGGACCTCAGTGGAGCATCTCAGCTGCGTCTCAGTTCAAGGAATGCTCAACAGTGCTGATGGAACACCCCCGACACGTTGGAAACAACCCTAAACCCAATAATGGCCGAGAATTTGGAAATCTTCAAACCTTGACCTCTGAATCTGGAATAGAAGCTACGGATTACGGATTGTGGTCGGATGAAGCTCAGTAACGCCGGAGGAATGCCGCCGAATGTCGCTGATGGGAGGCGAAGCTCAGATATGAGGGAATGCCCAACAAATCTCGTGAAAACAGAGGATCGCCGGAAGAAGAATTCCGCCGAAGGGAACACCCGCCGATGGCTCCAAAAGATCGGAATGAGCTGTCGTGAAACTCTCCACTGAGGTTGAAGCTTGAGAGGATGATCGGAGAAAGGAAAGGGATCGAAATCCCGACAGAAGCTCGTCGCAAGACGCGAAGCACAGTGCGGAGGAATCGACGAACAGAAAGAACACTATAGCTTCTCTTTTAAATCTGATCCAGATCTGAACGAATGGCTGTGAGCTATTTAGAGCTTGATCAATGGTGAAAAGTCTCTAAAAATCCGATCCGAATGTGCTGATCTTGATCAAGGGTCTGGATCTACTCTCCCTTAGGTTGAATCGACCAGATCTTCATTGGATGGTTCAGATCTATCCAATCTTCGATGAACGGTCCGCTCCGCAGCTTGATCTTCTCGTTTAAATTCTGATTCGAGCACAAATTCGGTTCGAATAGATCCAAATCCAAGATCCTTTGATGCCTACAAAATAAGAATCAAATATTAGCATCAAATAACACCAAAAATAAGATAATTTACAATTAAGTCTAAAAATAAAGACAATGCATGAAATATGATGCAAATCTAGGTTTTATCTATGAACATAACATCAAATCATGCATGTATGAACCAAAATAATATAATAAAATCATGGTTATCAAATCCCCCACACTTAGTCTTGAACGTCCCATACAAGTAAAGAAAATTAAAAATCATCTCTACAAAAAATTCCCTATCAATATCTAGAAGATATTAAAAAGAATTTAACTAAGACCATCTAAAGATCACAAACAATCATGAATACAATCCAAACAATAATCAGTAGGTATGGTAGTTTCAATCCAATTGAAAATTAAGCAAGTTGCAATCTCTCAAGGTATTCACCTATTCTAACTCTCACACTCAATCATGCATATAAGTGGAGCTCACTTAAGGATTTTATCAATAAGAATTGAAATGAAATCAAAAAGAACAATTAAAGTGAATGAAATAGGCAAAAAAAAAAGAATTCAATGAAGAAAATTGAGAAGATAAGAGTATTGGAGGAATATACTTGATGAGTTGACCATTTTGATGTGAAAAGAGATGAATACCATTTGTTGTTACCAATTCAAAGTATCAAGCTAACCTCCCCTTCAATTTGATGACAATCCAAGATTCTTGATACTCTATCTTCACAATTGATACAATTTTAGAAATAAGAAATTCAAGTGAGTTGCAGCACCAGCTACAAAATCTCTAAAATGGAGTTAATCTCTTAGTTTCAGACTCTGAAATTTAAGGAGATCTTAGCCGGATTCAAGAAAAGTTAAGCTTGGAGGTAAACATCATTTAGTACTGAATAGTAGGGAATTAAATTCTCTATGTATCTGATCCGCAAATAGATTGAAAGGTTGGCACCATTTCATTGCTGCACTTAATCAATTCCTGAAATCAGATTTCATAGGCTGCTAACACTTGTACCATTTTTTTTCTTCTATTTCTATATATTCAACTTTGTTTCCTATCCAACAACAACCTTCGACTCAAGCTCTTTAAACTTTTGCATAAGTGTTTTGAACTCTTTAGCATAAAATACAGAAACAGCAAATGTCTTGGCACAAACTTGAAATTCAGATCCAAGCTTTCAGATATGCCATTCACATTTTGAATTTCAGAATTTCAAAATCAATAAATCCCCACTTCTGAATGTTGATATTTATCCAACTACCGATTTAGAAATTGCAGGATTCTATTTTTTTATCAAGTCTGATTTCTGGATTTGATTTATGAGTTGTAGAATTCTGCATTTCATTATTGCTGTTCAGACACACAATATAGATTTGACACAACTCTCATGTTGAATAGCATGAAATTCATTCCTGATCAGAAATTGAATTGAAAGGTTGGCACAATCTTTACTCCTCAAGGGCAGGACAACACAAAACTGACTATTTCTGTACTTTTAGTACTGAAATTCTGAACAAGTGTTCAAACATCAGAAATAATTTCTTACATTTCCAATTCTAACAATAGCAAGAACAACAACTTGATTCATTTGTTCATACAGCTCTTGGAATCAACATCTTTAGCTCCAAATAATTTTGAAGTCAAGCTTCATTGAATACATCCAGCAGTAAGAACAGATATAACTTCCTGATTCAAGTTCCAAATTTTGACAGTTAAGACAGTTTCAGCTTTTATCATGGAGAATTCAGTTTAACATAGAATGAATAAGAAGTTCAATTTCATTTACTGCTGATCAAAATCCACACAAAATTGGCACTAAATAGTGCAGTGTAATTTGACAACTCCAGATTCTACATCTTCTGAAATGCATGCTCTACATCATGTTACTGGTTATGAAATTCCTTAGTAGAAATGTAAGAGCATCCTCTTAAAGTATTAGTATCAAAAATTGCAAAAACATTTGATTGCAGCTCTTAAACTCCAACTCCAGCAATTTGATTTAGCTGGAGTTCCCATATTTCAGTTTCATAATTCTGTTTAAGCAATTAGAATTATGTCCAATCCAATTCCCGAAAAAACATGAAATCTTTGTTGATAGTGTGATTTCTGCGCAATCTGGGTATTTTAGTTGCTAGAATTCTTATTCTTTGATAGTTGTAATGAACTGAGTTCCTGCTTGGTTACTTTAGTTCCAAAAGAATAAAACAGAGAAAATGTAACCTGCAGCAGAAAAGACATAGCTTCCTAGACCCAAGTTGAGCTCTAGAAGATAGGTCATTTGGTATTTAAATGCAAGGACTTTGAATTCCATTAATTTCAAATAAGAAATAGAAAGAAAACTTAGCCCCTAATCTGTCTTCTTGAAGTCAGAATCCAATTCTTGAGTTGATGAGTTTCAGCTCCACTTCCAGTATTTTCATATCCTCCATTTCTGTAGTTTTCCTTTTGTATTTTGCATTTATTCCACAGTAAGACTGAACCATATTCAGCTCAAGTTACACCATCAATAATTGCAGATTCAGAAATCTAACCTAACCACAGAATGGGCAGATTCAATTTCCTATTTTCAGCTTCAAGTTTTCAGTTTGTGTCACTGTTTGTATCAAATTCTCAATCTAGAATTCAGTTAAACTATGGAGATGCAAGATCTTCATTTATCAACACTCTACACACAGCTAGCTTCAAATTTTTAGTGAACAAATTGCTTTTAACTCCAGTTAGCATAGCAAAGGGCAGATCTCACTTGATACACTATCTTCATGCCACTGTTTTTCTTGGAAATCAGTAATAAAAAAAATTGAATTGAATTTGATTTCTGAATTTCTGAACCAGGAAACTATTTACAGTTTTTGTGTCGGCAGATTGCAATTTCAGTTCCCTGAGCTTTCCAGTTTCAGCAGCTTAAAATTCACATAATCTCAACCTTCTTTTTCTTAATCAGGCCTTGATTTTTAATTCCTCTATTCCTATGTTTTCTGTGGTTTCTTTAGTTACAGGTTTTTCACATCTGCAGCAGAAAATTTTTCAAGTGCAACTATCAGCTGGCAACTTAGAAGATTCCAAGAGATTTCAGAGAGCTATGAATAGGATTTGGTATGCAACTGATTCATGAAATTCAATTTTTTTCCTCTGCAGGTTTTTACATTCTATGGAACTCATACTTGAACTTAAACTGCCGGCCAGAATTTACTTCAACTGCAGCTTCAATTCCATTCAAAAATCTGAATTCAGAATTCAAGTTCCTGGAGTTGACAGATCTTGAATCGAATCCCAGAATTGACATCCACAAGTTCTTAATCAACTTTTTCCTTAACCATCAATATCAAACTTCTGACTGCTGAAAAACATGGTTTTAAAATTTCTGCATTTACAGGTTTTAAACCAAATGAGGCCAGTTTTTAAATTATGTAACTTTAGTCTTCAATTTCAAATTAGAACTCCAGTGTAACTTCAACTCAATTCATTACAACTTCAACTGGAAAGTAGGAATCATTAAGCACTGAGATGATAGGTAGATGAATTCATATTGGTGCAGGTCACAACAACATGAATATCTGGCATAAGCAGTTTAGATGCCCAGTTACAGAATTATTGTTCCTGTCATTTTCTGTCCAAAATTTCAGAACAACATGTCAAAGAGATTCAAAAATGAATCTGATAGCTAAATGATGGTTTTTAAACTTCAGTTTCTAAATTCAGTATCAAAATTCAGTTACAGAATTCTGATTCAGCTTCTCTTTGTTTTTCTGTTCTTGATCTAGCTACTTGATGCTTCCTTAATGATTTTAGCATCCCCACCAACATCATATGTGAACACTCTAATATAGAATTCATCTCTACAATGTATGAATTCAAGACCAATTTCAAGAATCAGGCTTAAGTTCCAGAAATAAAATTGCACTCTGAATTCACAAACATAATTTTCCTGCATTTCAGCATTTAGACCCAACACAGTTCAGCAGGAACTCTGGCACAAAGTTCCTATTACTCTGTTAATGGCATTTCAAAACTCAACATTAGAATTCAAATCATGCAATAAATTAGCACCGCTCTTTATCATGAAATGATTCACTTCATTCCTACCTCCCCAAAACCACACACATTCACTAAAATGTGCCAATTAATTTAGCAACCAATTAACCTTGCTTAGCCCCAAAGATTCAATAGACCACTGCCTTGCTATTCGACAGAAATGTAGAGAATACAAACATCCCTGGCAGTAAAAGCATTTTGTTGTTTCTTATTATTTGAATGCATGAAAATCTAACCCACTAGCTCACAACAGTTTAAGCACTTGATCATGCTCAAAAATCAAAGATCTTTAATATCTCTGATAAAATCCAAATCCTTCCCCCACACTTGAAATTTATCCATCTCGAACAATCCACTCATCAAGTAAATCAACCAAAGCTCTCAATTAAAGAATGACAAGCAAAGTTGATCAAGGATTAAAATGCTAGATGAGAATGTTTTAAGAAAATTGTGAGGAAAGAAATTGAAAATTATGAGAGAACAAGAATGAAAAAAAAAATCCTTCCTTTCCATGCATATATATGCTATTTTGACTTTGAAAATAAACTAAGCAAGTTCTAGAGTTTCAATTGCTATGAGTGCATGCCACACAAAGAATATAATAGAGATTAGGCTTAAAGTGGTCCTCTCTAGGTACTATTTATGCAATCAAGCTCAATTAATCAAATTGGAATCCACTACCATTTTAACCAAAATCATGTAAGTAGAGTATCCAATCATGTCACATGACCTAAAATTGATGATTAAATTTAAGAAGCTTTTACCATCTTAAAAATATTACTTAGAAAATTTGCATGGAGAATTTTATTCAAATGAAATGCTATGTAATTAAACAAAATGTAAAGTATGAAAATAAAATGCAAATGCAAAGTATGAAACTAAAGAAAGCCTCTCAAAAAGAATTTATTAACAAAGCATGAATTAAAATGCAAAAGAAAGCTAAATTAGAACCAACTCCCCTTTCATTTCCCGGTGGTTGAAGAAGGTTTAAAAGAAGAATCCACCCCGGAAGTGGAGTAATCGTTGTTCTACTCAAATTCTTCTTATTAATCCTTTTCCCCTTGAAAATTCTCTCTGGAGGTCTGAGGCAGTTAAGTGTAAGTACCCACTCCGGAAGCTTATGTTCTCCTACAACGTCAATCAAAGAAAACACCTCCCACAAACATGTAGGATAAAAAGAAAATAGGAGAATATTTGTGTGGATAGAAAATATATCAAGAAATGAATCACATCTAATAAAATCAATAATTGGTACCTCTATTTATTTTTCTGAAAAATCATAAAAAATTCTTACCTTGTCATGTTGAAAGGTACCTAGAGTGGTGATTGTTATCTCTTTTTCATCAAGTAATGACTCAAGTTCTGGTTCTGGTGAATGTACAACTTCATGTAGTGATTCTTAGGTGCTTGGCTCCATAGCACAAGTTCCTACACTTACATCTTCAATTGTTGGTGATCCTTGGGGTAATGCTTCCAGTAAGCATTCCCCTACACATAAATCATCCTCTACATCAATACCTGCATCATTTCCATCATCTAAAACAACATCATCAGTAGAATCAAAATTATGAACAACTACATCATCATCACAAATTAAACTAGAAAACTCTTGTGAATAAATGGAAGTAGGGTCAGGCTTGACAGAATCTCTACTTTCCATCTCTCCACTGCAGTTTTGTGCTTGTAACTGATTAACGGATGATGCAATTTCATCTAACTGAATCTATATGTTCTGTATCCTTTCAAATTGTTGCTCTTGATGCTCTCTCATTTGTTGCATAACTTCATTGAATTTCCAAACTGATTCTGTAAATTTTTCTTATACATCCTCATACCTATTCCGCTGCTCCATAGGTAGGTAGTACTGAGATTCAAGCTGATAGAACTGAGTCTGAGGCTGGTAGTAATAACTCTCCATCCCATCTCCACAATACGGATAATATGGATCCATGGTCAAATAGAATTTCCTGTTCTTACACAACAACTAGCAAATAAAATCAGAAGACTCAGGAACAAATAAAATCAAACACATGGATATATAATCATGAAAGCAATCAAACAACAATCCTAAAAACACCGCTACAAGTTTCTCCGACAACGACGCCAAAATTTGATAACAAGTCTGTCACACTCGAAATCAAATTAATAATGTATATTTATTGAACCCCTTAACTACACAATTATGTTGTAATAACGAGCCCAGGATCGAAGCTCGAGGAACCAACGGTAGGATGTAATCTAGGATTGTATTTTATTCCTATTTTTGGGATTTTTAACATGAAAATGGGGGTTTGAACTTTGAATATAAATCTAACAAATGAAAAGCACAGAAAATAAGAACTAATCTAATGCATAAAGAAAATCTAACTAGGTGCCAACAATCAAACCATAACGCATTGTCACCCTTTGTTTTGATTAAATCGTTAACACACTTATACTAAAAATGAAATACAAACACAATTAAATCTGATCTAAAGCATAATTAAAACCTTAACTTAGAAATTAAACATTAAACAATTAACTAAGCATCAAACAAGAATTAAACTAAATTGCATCAATGAAATTACAACTACTAGACACAAACTTAACTTCAACAAGAATAAGAAATGCTAAATGGCAGTGATAAGAACATAACAAAAGCTAAAATGAAGATGTTCTAGCTACAAAACAGTAACAAAGCAAAACAAACCTTAACCGATGCAACTCACAACCAATCTAACAAGCAACACACTCTTGTTGTCACACAAGAGTGCCGAAGTTGAGAACACCCAACTCCGGACCTCAGTGGAGCATCTCAGCTGCGTCTCAGTTCAAGGAATGCTCAACAGTGCCGACGGAACACCCCCGACACGTTGGAAACAACCCTAAACCCAATAATGACCGAGAATATGGAAATCTTCAAACGTTGACCTCTGAATCTGGAATAGAAGCTATGGACTGCGGATTGTGGTCGGATGAAGCTCAGTAACGCCGGAGGAATGCCGCCGAACATCGCTGATTGGAGGCGAAGCTCAGATATGAGGGAACGCCCAACAAATCTGGTGAAAATAGAGGATCGCCGGAAGAAGAATTCAGCCGAAGGGAACACCTGCCGATGGCTCCAGAAGATCGGAATGAGCTATCGTGAAACTCTCCACCGAGGTTAAAGCTTGAGAGGATGATCGGAGAAAGGAAAGGGATCGGAATCCCGGAAGAAGCTCACCGCGGGACGCGAAGCACAGTGCGGAGGAATCGACGAAGAGAAAGAACACTGAAGCTTCTCTTTTAAATCTGATCCAGATATGAACGAACTGCTGTGAGCTATTTAGAGCTTGATCAATGGTGAAAAGTCTCTAAAAATCTAATCCGAAGGTGCTGATCTTGATCAAAAGTCTCGATGTACTCTCCCTTAGGTCGGATCGACCAGATCTTCACTGGATGGTTCAAATCTGTCCAATCTTCGATGAATGGTTCATAATGCTCCGCAGCTTGATCTTCTCGTTTAAATTCCGATTCGAGCACAAATTCGGTTCAAATATATCCAAATCCAAGATCCTTTGATGCCTACAAAATAAGAATCAAATATTAGCATCAAATAACACCAAAAATAAGATAATTTATAATTAAGTCCAAAAATAAAGACAATGCATGAAATATGATGTAAATCTAGGTTTTATCTATGAACATAACATCAAATCATGCATGTATGAACCAAAATAATACAATAAAATCATGGTTATCATTTACCCATAAATAATGTCATCTATGTATGCTTGGGTCATAAAAATATTTTCTACACTATTTTTTCAGAAATAATATAGGATTGATTTGCCCTATATGAAATTCTTTAGACACTAAAATATTGACAATCGTTCGTACTAAGCACTAGGTGCTTGTTTTAGCTCATACAAAGACCTTTTTAAGTTTAAACGTGTGGTTTAGAAATTCTAAAATTTTAAACCCCGATGGTTGCTCAATAGAAATTTGTTCCTTAATAAATTCATTAAGAAATGTTGACTTTACATTCATTTAATAAAATTTAAACCCCTTATGAGTAGTAAATGTTAATATCATCCTAATGGATTTCAATTGTGCTACGGGTACATATGTTTCATCATAATTTAACCCTTTTACTTGGTTAAAACTCTTCCATTTGGTTAAAATCTTTAGCAACTAATCTAGCTTTATTTCTTACAACCACTCCATTATCATTAAGTTTGTTTCAAAAGATCCATTTTATATCAATAATTGAGTTTTCTTCAGATCTAAGAACTAAGTCTCAAACTTAACTTCTCTCAAACCGAACTAAACATCTTTCATTGCTAAAATCTAGTTTGGATCTAGCAAAGCATCGTCAATAGATTTTGGTTTAATTTGGAAGATCAATGCTATTTGACTTCCTTCATTTCAAAAATAAGATCGAGTGCTTGCCCCTTGTGTAGTGTCTCCTACGACTTGATATAAGGGGTGATTAACATCTATCCTAGTCGATCTTGGTTCTTGAGTTGTGATGACCGCATGCTCAAGTGATCTCTTCTATCCTTTCACTCTCACTTTCTTCATTTTCTTTCCCTTGATTGTTGCCCCCATTTAATGTTAATTTTCCTAATTCAAATTACATTTCTACATCGACTGTCTTTGTTAGATTTGAAAGTAGATTTTCTTCAAAGACAATATTTAGAGATTCTTCAACTATTTGAGATCTTTTATTGTAGACTCTATAAGCTTTCCTATGATTGGAGTATCCTACAAGAATACCCTCATCAGTCTTAGAGGAGAAATTTCTAAATAATATTTGGTATTTAAAATGTATATTTTATATCTAAATACCCTAAGATGTTTAATTGTGGAGGGTTTTCCAAACCACAACTTATGTGGTGTTTTATCAAGAATCTATGTATTAACATTTGATTTTGTACCTAACATGACATATTTATTGCTTAAGCCCAAAGGTAGGTAGATAGTGAATATTCATTTAACATGCTCCTAACAGTCTCTTGCAACACCCTATTCTTTCTTTTCACAATCCAATTTTGTTGTGGTGTTCCAGGGGTAGAAAGTTCATGCTTATATCCATTTTTTGAGCAAAAAATTAGTAAATCTATCATTTTAAATTCACCTATATAATCACTTCATAATATATTTATTTTATGATTTTTCTCATTTTCTACTCTTCTATAAAAAGCAATCAATATTTATAAGGTATGATCCTTATGTTTCAAGAAAAACACTCAAGTGAATCTAGTATAAAAATCTATAACAACTAAGTAATATCTACTATCATTCAAAATAGCATACCTACTACTATCAAACATATCCATATGTAATAATTCTAATGCAATAGATGTGCTTATAATGGTTTTATCTCTATTAATAGATTTGGTTTGCTTACCTATTTGACATGCATCGCACAAATTTGTGCTTTTGAAACTTCAACTTTGGCAATCCTTGCACTTTCTTTGATAGCTTTTGATGTTCCTCATGTTGGTGTGAGTAAGTCTTCGGTGCCAAAGTCAATTCGCCTCTTCTTTGGACATGAAACACTTAGCAAACATATACCACCATATAATTCAACATGATAAATGTTTTCCTTTCTGTGACCTATAAGCACAATAGTGTTTAGTTCACTATACTTAATTAGACATTGAGATGACTTGAACTCAACTCTATATCTCGAATCATATAGTTGGATAACACTTAAAAGATTAAAAGGCATGTCTTTTACTAGCAAAACATTCTTGATCTTGAATTGATTAGAATTTCAATATCACTTATTTCCACAATCTTGAGTTCTCTACTATTACAAAATGAAACAAAACCTTTACATTTATTTTCAAATGATGAGAACTTTGAGGAGTCCCTGGTCATATGCCTAGAGCATTCATTATCAATGAACCATGTTATTGAATACTCTCCCTTGGTCGGTGTATGTTCAAATATTTAAGACTAAATAATTTGGTACCCAAATTTTGGGTCCAATAGTGTTATCAATGTATGATTTAGGTATTCAATGCCTAGTGATTCTAGTCCTAGAAATTGTTTTCTACTAATCAAAGACATGAATTTCACTTCTTTTTGCATGAGTTTATATCATAATCTAGTTTTGTTATAAACAACTCATTGGGCTCCTAAAATCATGTCTAAGTATTTCAAGCATGATGAAAATTTCTCTATTGCACTTCTTAAGTCATACTTGTAATTTCATAGAAGCATTTTCACATTTAAGCTCATTAATTTGAATAGAGACATTTTCATAATGCAAGCAACATACAGTTCATTTTCATATCTAAGAGACTTCAATTAACGTTATAAATCTTTAACTCTACCTTTTGATTTTGATAAGGCATTTATTAAACATGCAATGATAGAATATAATTTGTCTAATTTTGGAGAAATTATCCCGTCATCACCAGATAATGAATGACTTGAGGACTCCACATTCTCTCCAATCTTTCTTCTACACTTTCGTTGCACCTTAAGGTCATTCAATGTCATTAGTGCCAAGTGACTTGAAGTCTTTCCTTTATTATCTTCTTACTTCAATGCCTTCTTCTTCTTTATATTTTCTTCTTATTTTTGTAATTCAGGGCACTTAGATTTATAATGATCCTTTCTTTTACATTCAAAGCAAACAACATCATATTTGAATTTTCATTTTACTAGAGACTTACCCCCTCTTCTTGCTTTCTCTAAAGATTTTCTTCACGTCCTTATTATTGTATTTTTGGCTCTATCACATCATTTCTGACGAAGTTTGCCATCTTGCTTGAAGAGAACTTTTCTTCATTGTCCATTTCTGGTTCAGATTCAGATGAATCATCTCCCTTTTTTTCTTCATTTCTTCTTATTTCATGTATCACGTGCAATTAAAGTCATATATTTCTCCTTATGACTTGCATTAGCTTGTTCATACAAATCTAATTCATAAAATAATTTATCTAATTTAACAATAGATAAATTCCTTGAAACCTTATAGACATCCACCATTAATGACCATAGTGAGTTTTTTGGAAAGATTTAAGTGTATACCTGATGAGGTCTCAATTATTCATACTTTCTCTAACTGAGTGGAGATCATTGAGGAGTTCCTTAAACCTTCTATGTATTTGACTTACCATTTCTCCTTCTTTTATGATGAAATTCTGCATTGGATTTATGAAGAGATCTCTCTTGATGATTCTTGAGTCATTTGTGTCTTCATTCAACTCAATGAACTTATCCCACAACTCCTTGGTAATTTTGAATTGACCTACCTTGTTTAGTTGCTCAGAAGTCGGTCCATATTATAGAGTCACAATCGCTTTTGCATTTACTTTTGCCTTCTATTTTTTATCAGTAGACCATCTTTCGGATTCCAAAATTTGTCATTTTCTAAGGTTGGTGCAGCGAAACCCTCGGTCACAACAAACCACATGTAGATGTTGGTCATGAGGTAGTATTCTATGTGGCTCTTCAAATAAGTAAAATTGATTCCTTTGAAGTAGGTGGTCGAGTCATGTTGTGGCCCTTTTTCATTAACATTTTTGCAGCTTGAGATTTTGCTCCTTTGGATGTGAGTCCTTCGGGGACCTTATTCTAATACCACTTAATAGGACCTGAGCAAGTTAAAGGAGGATGAATAGCTCCTGATTCACATTGATTGAAGATTTTGCATAGCAAAAGATTTTGACATATAATTGCTAACTCACTTGGTTTTACTTGGTTCACCATCTCCCAAGGTGACTACATAGAAGGCTAGACCTAGCGTTCTACCACCTCTATTGATTTTCTCCTTCTCAAATCAAATTTGAAGGTGAAGAAACCTCTTACTGTAGTATTACAATATAAGCAAAAAAAATGAAATGAGAAGTTACAAAGAGTTACTTGAGAGATTTGACTTCTCCTTCTTCAAATGCTTGTACCAAAAATGGATGTTGAGCTCAAAGAAATCTCAGCAAGAAACTTAGCACAAAAATATTTAGCTTGATATGAGAGTTCTGCCTTGAAACTAGATGTTTTGCCTTCTTATATGAATGCTTTACTCAAACAAAATTGTATGCCTCTTATCAGACATGACTGATGCACACCACCAATTGATTAATTGATATGATTTTCGACAATTGTTTCTCCCATTGAAAGCTTCTAAATTTTCTAAAATTTATCTGATTTTATCGATAATTTGAACATCAGTTGATTGTTGATTTCAAAAAATCGACTGATAGTAATCAGTCGAATCTAATAGTCAAATCAGGTTACTTCTCTTTGATTTTTAATCACCATCAGTCAACTAATATCCATAATCAGTTGACTGATAGGATTAGCCGAATCAATTTGCTTCTGTTTGATTCCTGATTAACATCAATAGATTAGTATCCTTAATCATTCAACTGATGTTATCAATCAAATCGAACAATCAAATCAATATACTTCTATTCGATTCTCGATCAACATCAATAGACTAATATCTACAATCAGTTGATTGATATTCAAGTTTTACAAATGCGAAACCCGAATAGAAGTCATCTCATAGAATCAGTCAATTGATACACTTGTGTCAGTCGACTGCTTCTCTGTCTTCATCTATTCTAATCATTGAAATCGTCTAACTTCGTCTAGCCACGATTCTTGTTACCTCATGCTAGAGAACCTTGTTCACTACACTTTGTGCCTGAAAACTCCACGTCTCTGAGTTTTCATTTGTCCTATATCTGATCTCCTAATATGCTTAGGTTTTTCTTCTGATCAAGAATCTAGCATCTAGCCTTCTTGGACTTCATCACCTTACATCCAACCACCTGACTTGTGAGAATTTTACCACCTTACATCTGGTCATCTGACAAGTGAGGACTTTATATGCTCGCTTAATACAAAGGTGATATTTTATTTCATTCAGTCTTATTTTAAATTCTATTAAACATTAAAATTATATTTTCTAGGCATAATTGCACCAACTAATTGTATCACTGATTCGCCAACTATCAGCATCATCGCATAGCCATTATCACATGACGATGTGCTTGCATTTTAAAAAAATTAACTTTTTTTTTTTTTACAACTTGTTATCTAAAAGGGGTTTAAAGACATTTGGGCTCTCTATATAATTGGATAATTAAGTTATCTAGAATTAACAAAATTAAAACTATTTTTTTGTAATCTATAACTATCTTGTAATATTTTTTATGAGCCACTAATTTGTTGGACTAAGGCCGAGGTCTTTTGAACCTCTCCACGGTCCGGCCCTGAGTTCAACCCTTAATTTATGAATCAATTGCGTCCCAAATTTCTTCTCCTCCATAAATTTCCAATCACTCATTAATTTACTATAAATCTCCAACAAAATTAAAAGAAAAAAAAAGGACTTTAGCAACTCCGAAAACACAAGCGTTGACCAGGCTGACATTTCTTTAACTTGCCACGTACGGTAGAAAACTTTGACGAACCCTAATATAATTCCAACCTAACCGGGGTCAAATTCTAATCTTGCAGTCGACCAAGTCTACAATCTCAGTCTAATCTAACGACGTGACCACAGAAGAGACGTAAAAACCATGCACGCGATGACACGTCCATTCCATTCATATCTAGCTCTTACTCACCATTCAATCGCTTCCATGGACATAATGGTAAGTGATTAGAGATTTATCATTTGAGCTCGAGATTGTTGATTTTGGGGGACTTAAATCTCTCACCCTATCCATTTACCTCCTCAAGCATCATTATTTACCTCTTATGGGACAGGGTCACCGAGAGTGAGAGGCTGATGGCCGCAGAAGGCGGCGGGTGGAACTGCAGAACGGCCTGGTGCTGCAGCTGCTGCCACAGGGGCCGGCTGATGCCACCGTCGCAGCCGTTCTGTCAAGGGCTGCGTTTGCACACCCAGATAATATTAAATATTCAGCTGTTAATGGACTTAGCCTGAATCCTGAGAAACCCTGGGGTTTAGGACGTAGTTTCAAAGTTAAAAGAAATGAAGTTCTATAACCTATCATGACGTGTAATTTCCATCAACTTGTTGTTATGATACGACTTCATGTTTGATCAGCATATTTGCCAACTCAAATATTATGCTATGTCCCAATCAGCATAATAAATTACTAAGGAATATAATTAGATGTTAATAAGTGAAACTGTTCTTTTTTGCTGTGTCTTCATCGACGGTCATCATTCCTCCCAGTATAGTTAGCCACATAAGGGTGGTAAGTCCAACGAGAAGCCCTCCCGAAAGACCGACAATTTGGGCTTGTTCTTAGATTCGGCTGGGCAGTTGTCGGGTCGGCGGCCACAACTTGAGGGGTCAGATCCTCCGCCCTTGTTGTGGTTGTTAACGGTAGTGATGGAAGCATTGTGCACGTGGGGGGATCAGTGTTAAGGTTGGGCTTGTGGAAGTGGATGAGAGGGGAGGGGAAGAGGAGGTGACGACGATTGAGTCGACTCCAAAGATGGGGATGCTTGTTTGGTGCTATAGGTAGAGTGCTCTGGCGAAAAATCCAAGGAGAAGGTTGTAGGACCAGATCGTGCGATAGAGTAGGGTGAATATCACTCGTTAAAAATTTATTTTCTTTTAAACAAAATTAAATAGAGATGCAACGAACAAAACAAAGTATGAAAGAATTCAAGTGGATACTTGATTCACAGTCCAGTGACTACTATTCCAAGGACTACGATCTCATGAATCATTTTGAATAAACAAATTCTCTAATGCTCTCCTCTTCGAAAAGCTTTAGGAGAAGTAGGAAAGCTCGTACAAGATATGAAGAAGATATTAACACCGTACTATAGCTTCAAATAAATGCAAATATTAAATATACCGACAATGTAGGATGTAGAGATTTGTCGTAAGTTGTCGGAGAGCCTCTCGGTGTAGCAGCAATAGTACTTGCACAAATGGAGCAATAGAGAAGAAGAGATTTTTTTTAGAATTGATTGTTGAGCCTCATATCCCGAGGTTTCTTTTATATACTCTATCTGATCGACTGATCGTCCTATCAGTCAACTTGATCCCTAATCTTTTATTGCTTACTTTGATCGAATTAGATCAATCTCACATAATCTACTTATTTGCTCGACTGATCCTCTTGATCAGTCGACTAGACTGTAGAACTTCATTTATTGTTTGATTCTATCACATCCGATCTACTCTTTCCATATGTACCCGGTCGATTAAATCTCATGATTAGTTGGCTGAACCTTTATTTCCTTTTTTGCTCAAATCAAGTTTGATATGTACTTATCTTCTCAGATCAGTCGACCAAACTCTTCAGTCAATTGAAGACTCTATTTTTCTATAAAATAAAGTTAGCATAATAATAATAATAGTAATGATCCTATAAAACAGAGTTAAAAATAGATAAGTATGCATGAATCAAACTTACAATTAACACTACAAAAAAAATTAAGTAATACCGACAGGAATACCGACTAAATATATATTCCGTCGAAAATACTTTTGGTTTTATGTCGGTATTCTCCGACGGAATCTTTATTTTGTCTGAAAATACCAATAGAATTATACTTCTGTCGGAAAACCCACTTTGTTTAGGGTTTTCTGACCAACATTTACCGACAAAATTAAGATTCTACCGATAATCTATCACATTTCTGATGGAATCTAATTCTGTCGGCAATGTCAGCTCAAAAGAAAACCTTAGCATTTCGTATTTTTTTCCACGTGCAACGACCTTCTCTCCCGTTTTCCCTCATCGTCGGTAAACGC
Source organism: Zingiber officinale (assembly GCF_018446385.1). Lineage (NCBI taxonomy): Eukaryota > Viridiplantae > Streptophyta > Magnoliopsida > Zingiberales > Zingiberaceae > Zingiber > Zingiber officinale. The sequence continues at coordinate 119,279,742 of NC_055989.1, forward strand.
TCCTCTTGCGCTTTTCTCTCCCTCTTTTTGACACAGGTGGCCCTTGCGGTGGCCGCTAGTTGGTTGCTTGTGACTGGGTCGATCGCCAATTGCTTGCTGGCGACTGTGCCGGTTGTCGATAGTTGTGCCAGCTGCCGGCGGCTATGCTGGCTGCCACCAGCCGACAGTAGTAGTTCCTGCTTTGAACTGGTCATTTTTGTGATAAATTTGAGCTAAATTATTTTTATTTTATAAACAGATAGCAGTTGCTACTTTTCTTCGGTTGAACTACACATCTTCAGGTATAATTTAGTAAATTATACTTTATGTTATTTAACAAGGTTCAATTAAGATATATGTTATGTTAGTATATTAATCTATAACATAATATAGTCATTTTGTTTGTTTTGTATTAGTATGTTAATCTAAGCTAATTTTTAATTCTCAATTTATTAATTTTAGGTGAAAATATCTATAAACAAATTTTGTATGTAAAATCGATTAGAAAATGAATTTATTAGAGTTGATTTTATTGCTGAAGTTGAAGAGTTTGTGAACTTTACTAAGAGTCATCCAGAATGTATAAATGGTGTTGTCTTACAGTGTCCGTATAATCATTCAAAATATAGGAATAAAGTTTACTGTGATGAGGATACCATGAAAGTACATATATTTAGAAATAGTTTTGTGCCAAATTACTATAATTAGTACTATCACGGAGAGTCTTATTTATATGAATCAATTGGGTCTTCTAATGGTTTGTCATCTTCCACAACTTTTATTGTGCTTGAATCATCAACTAATGATATTATAATGCAATCAATAGTTCACAATGCAATGAATGCTGCAGTTGATTATTCCAATATAGATGAAATACCGACACATGAATATCAACAACTATATGAAATGTTAAAGGCTCGTGAAAGAGAGGTGTGGGAAGGCATTCCCTCTAGTCATTCCCAACTATTAGCTAGTACAAGGTTATTGAATATGAAAACAGAACATCATTCTTTAGAAAGATGTTATGATGACATATATCAATTGATGTCAGAATTGTTGGTACAGGAAGCATCCGACGATCGAACCCAAGTTTTGATAATGGCAAAGGGATTCAAAGTTAAGATTACTTGTTTTCTAACATGCTTGAATGAGGTTTCAGGAAAGTCCTAACTGCGGTTAAACAGGTGGAAAATCCTAAGGGGTGGTAACCTTAGGTCCTAGGGCGCGACAACCTTAGGTGGAGGAAAATCCTAAGGGAGGGGGGTAACCTTAGGTCATAGAGGGTGGTAACCCTAGGTGGAGCAAAACCCTAGGGGGAGGTAACCTTAGGTGGTGGAAAATCCTAAGGGGCGGCAACCTTAGGTCCTAGGGAGTAGCAACCCTAGGTGGAGGAAAATCCTAATGGGGGTAACCTTAGGTCCTAGGGGTGGTAACCCTAGGTGGAGAAAAATCCTATGGAGTGGTAATCCTAGGTCCTAGGGGGTGGTAACCCTAGGCGCAAAGTTCAGTCGGTCTGGAGGATCGGACTAGCATCAGGTAAATCTCCTGAGTGGAGTAGGTGAGGACGCGTTCCCCGCAGAGGGAACAGTAGGCGTCGGGTCGACCTAGGGTTTCCGGTAGGAAATCCGAAGTCAGACCCGGACAGTCTTGAGACTGTCAATATTTTATTTACTATGACTATTATGTGCTAACTTTGTTTTGCAGGGTATGTGTTTGGGACTAACACATTTTGCAGGAACAAAGGAGCAAGTCACACCTCAGATGAACAGTATCCGAGGCGCCTCCATGGAGCTTGGAGGCGCTTCGGGAGCAAGGCGGAAGCTGTCTGCCGCAAGGAGCTGGAGGCTTCTCCATGGGACTTAGAGGCGCCTTGGACTGCTGCTTGGAGGCGCCTTGGAGTGGCGTTGAAGGCGCCTTTAGGTGGATAATGGGCAGCGAGCAGAGGCTTATCGCAGAGTGGATTTCGGGATCAAACTTCAGGTTGGAGGCGCCTTGAAGCTTAATGGAGGCGCCTTGAACACCCTATAAAAGAGGGTCTCGACCAGCAGCTTGGAGATACACATTCTAAGCGATCCTTCTGCGACAAGCTGCTAACAAGAAGTTCCCGAAGTGTTGTAGCAACATACCGACGACCCGGAGCTCTAGATTTGATATTCTTGTTGTCGGTATTGCTTTCTTTACAGTTCAAATTGTAATAAGTTTGTAATAATCTTTTGAGCTTATATTTGTTACCCACCGAAAGCGATCAACGATCGTGGGCCTTGGAGTAGGAGTCACCTCAGGCTCCGAACCAAGTAAACAACCTGTATTAGCGTTTGATTGTGTTCTTTTCTTTTCCGTTGCGTTTATTATCTCGAGTGTTTTAAATCGAATGAAATAGCCACGAGCGCTATTCACCCCCCCTAGCGCTTCTTGATCCAACAATTGGTATCAGAGCGGGGTCGCTTCGATTTGGTGCAACCACCAATCAAGCATTTTTTTGTTGTGGTTATTTTTAGTTTTACGGAGTCAATTAGAATTAGCTTAATAGCTACATTCTAATTCTTTTTACGAATCAGTTTTTGCTCGAAATTGGTGCAACACCACTCGAGCTCGTTATTTTAAAATTCTTCCCACACTACTAATCCAAGACCTAGTCTTGGGACATCTCGTTCTATTTTGTTCTTGCATATTAATTAAATGGCCCAGCAAGAAGGTTACAGCACCGTTTTGTTGGGTCTTTCGGGCCGCGAAAACCGCTTTTCGCGTCGCGGAAACCCTGAATCACCCAAGGCCAACGGATCCGTGCAAGGGAAAAACCGAACGAAAATACGAATACGAGTTTCAAAATCTTTAGATCTACTCCTAGATCTATGTGTTGAGAACTTTACCCTTGTTGCGTGCCCTTTCGCGTTCCCGCTCTTCCAAGGAGTTGCCGGATCTCAAGACCGTCAAGCGTCGGTCCTCTAGAAGTATCCACACGGACACGTAGGTGGAGAAACCTCACACAAAAGGTGTGCTAGCACCTTGGTGAGATTCGGCCAAGCAAAGAGGAGAGGGAGAGGGAGAGCTTGAGGAAGAAGAAAGGAGTAAATGAGGAGTTGAATCAAAAATTCATTTTCTTCCCCTCACTAAAGTGGCCGGCCACATTTGGTTGTGTAACCCCATTTCCACTTAATTACAATTAAGTGGAGGCCATTAAGAGGTGTCTTGTAACTCCCATGAGGTGGCACACTATGAAGATGTGGACCATTACCATTGGTCCACATCTTGCCACCTCACAATGATGTGCCAAATGAGTAACCTCCACTCATTTAATGTGGCCAACCCACATTAAATGCAATGGAGGCTTGTAACCTCCATGAGGTGGCAAAACAAGATGATGTGGAACAACACTATTGGTCCACATCTTGCCACCTCACTCATGATGTGACAAAGAGTCAAGTCAAACTTGACTCTTCCTCTTCCTCTCTAGTCAAGTCAAACTTGACTCAATCTCTCTCATGGTTGATCTAATCTAACCATTTGATTTAAGCTAACTTAATATAATGAATCTAATTCATTAAATTAAATTGATCTAATGAGTCATAATCTAAATTAGACTCATTAAATACATGAATCAACTTGAGTCTAACTCAATTAGCCCAATTTGGATTACTCTTAATCCAATTTGATTCATCATATGAATCTAATCCTCTTGGTTCATCATATGAACCAAATCTCCATCTAAATGTCCTAAGTGTGTGACCCTATAGGTTCTTGTAACGTTGGCAATGCCCTAAACCCATTTAGGAGCATAAGTAATGAGCGGTATCTAGCAACACATCATTACTACCCAAGTTACAAGAAATGTCGAGATCCAACATCACCTTGTGACTACTAATTGTGACTCCTCACAATATGTGACAATGTCCTTCTATCCTAGACATCTAGATTGATCAATATGAGGCATAGACCGTGTCATCCTGTAATCAATCTAAATCTTGAACTCCAAGTAGACACACTAAATCAAATGAGCTCAATATCCCATATTGACTCATTTGGGCATGGCCATGCACTTCGTGGTCTCACTCTATCAAGAATACCGATGTCGCTCCCGTCATATGGGAGGGATAGATCCCATCTACATCACTCATATCCCTCTACATAATTCGTTATATACCCAATAATCGCCTTTATAGTCCACCCAGTTACGGGTGACGTTTGACGAAATCAAAGTACATAACTCCTTATGTAGGGATCCATGGTGACTTCAGGTCTAAGGACTAGTAGTCATACTAATAGCCACATGAGAAAGTATATGACACTCATATAACGATCCATGATACTTTCTCATGGCGGGTCATTCAGTATACATTCTCTAATGTATACCCATGTGTCAACTTGATATCTCTATATTCATGACTTGTGAGATCAAGTCATCGAGTTGACCTATATGCTAGCCTTATTGCATTAACATTGTCCCTGAATGTTAATACTCGACTAGGAATGATTAAGAGTAGTGTTCCCTATATCATCTCACTATCGGTTCAACTAACCGATTGATATAGGTGAGAACCATCTACTCAAGGACATTATTATACTTAGTTTATTTGGCACCAATACAAGTAAGTATAATAACCAAAATCCAAATGTCTTTATTAATATACAAGAATATGATACAATGAGTCCATACAATCATCAAATGATTGGCTCTAGGGCTCTAACTAACAATCTCCCACTAGCACTAGTGCCAATCAGTATAGGCTCTAAGGCCTAATGACCTAGTGTGACCATCATGCTTTCTCTGTGCCAAAGCCTTGGTCAAGGGATCTGCGATGTTAGCCTCTGTAGGTACTCTGCAAATCTTCACATCTCCTCTATCGATAATCTCTCGAATGAGATGGAAGCGCTGTAGTATGTGCTTGGTCCGCTGGTGTGAGCGAGTTTCCTTCATGCTATAGCTCCATTGTTGTCACAATAGAGCTCAACTGGTCACGATGTTAGGAACCACCCCAAGTTCGATGATGAACTTGCGGATCCAATCGCCTCCTTTCGCCTCGATGCAAGAATATACTACATTGTAGAATCAGCCATCGTATCCTCGCTACGAACTCTTCCAATGACACCACCATTAATGCAAAATACGAACCCCGATCTATATCCCTAGTCATCGGTCTGGAAGCTAGCATCACTGTAACCCTTTACAGCTAGCTCATCATTGCCTCCATATATTAAGAAATATTCTTTAGTCCTTCTTAAGTACTTAAGAATATTCTTGACCGCTATCCAGTGACTTTCACCTGGATCTGACTGGTATCTACTCGTTATGCTCAAAGCATACGAGACATCAGGTCGAGTACATAGCATGGCGTACATGATCGATCCTATGGCTGAGGCATAAGGGATCTGATCCATGCGGTCTCTCTCCTCTCTAGAAGAGGGACCTTGAGTCTTCGAAAGACTCACGCCATGTGACATTGGCAGAAATCCCTTCTTGGAGTTCTGCATGGCAAACCGAAGGAGTACCTTGTCAATGTATGTACTCTGACTTAGGCCAAACAATCTCTTAGATCTATCTCTATAGATCTGTATCCCTAGAATACGAGATGCCTCACCTAAGTCCTTCATTGAGAAGCAACTCCCTAGCCAGGTCTTGACAGACTGAAGCATAGGGATGTCCTTCCCAATGAGTAATATGTCATCCACATACAATATGAGGAAGACAACTATATCCCCTACAACCTTCTTGTAGACACAAGGTTCATCTTCATTCTTGATGAAACCAAACTGTTTAATTGCATCATCGAATCGAAGATTCCAGCTCCGAGAAGCTTGCTTTAGTCCATAAATGGACCTATGCAGCTTGCATACTCTGTGGATCTACAAAACCCTCAGGTTGTGTCATGTACACATCCTCGAGCAGGTTTCCATTCAGAAACGCGGTTTTGACATCCATCTGCCATATCTCATAGTCATGGTAGGTTGCAATAGCAAGCATGATCCGAATGGACTTAAACATCGCTACTGGAGAAAAGGTTTCATCATAGTCAATACCATGAATCTGTTTGAAACCTTTAGCTACCAAGCGACCCTTATAAATAAGTCCATCCATGTCAGTCTTTCTCTTAAAGACCCACTTACACCCAATGGGTTTTACCCCTTCAGGTGGATCAACCAAAGTCCATACTTGGTTGGTGTACATGGATTCCATTTCGGATCTCATGGCCTCTAGCCATTTCTCGGAATCTGGTCTCATCACAGCTTCCTGATAGGTGGTAGGCTCATCCTCTATGAGCATAACGTCATCATGGTCAGACAAGAGAAATGAGTATCTCTCAGGCTGACGACGTACCCTATCAGACCTGCGAAGAGGTATGTCTACTTGAACCGGTTGTTGTTCCTCAACTCCTTGTGGAACAACATCATCCACAACACTTTGTGGTTCCAGTTCAATTTCCATCGAGGCATCAGTGCTATTGTTCGCATCTTGAACTTCTTCAAGATCGAACGCGCTCCCACTAGTCTTTCTAGAAACAAAGTCCCTTTCTAGAAAGACCCCAGTCTTTGCCACAACTACCTTGTGCTGACTGGGAATGTAGAAGTAATATCCCTTAGTTTCCTTGGGATATCCGATGAAATAGCACTTGTCGGATTTGGGTCCTAATTTGTCTGAGACTTGACGTCGTACGTAAGCCTCACAGCCCCAAATCCTCATGAAAGACACCTGGGCATCTCTCCCAGTCCATATCCTATATGGTGTCTTTATCACGGCCTTGGATGGAACTCGGTTGAGAATGAAAGCTGCCGTGTCTAGAGCATATCCCCATAGATATGTCGGAAGATCTGTGTGACTCATCATAGATCATACCATATCTAATAGGGTACGATTCCTCCTTTCGGATACACCATTCCACTGTGGTGTTCCAAGAGGAGTGAGTTGGGATAGAATCCCACACTCAACTAAATAGTCACGAAACTCATGGCTTAAGTATTCACCACCTCGATCTGATCGAAGTATTTTAATACTCTTGCCAAGCTGGTTCTGTACTTCATTCTTGAATTCTTTGAACTTTTCAAAGGATTCGGACTTATGTGTCATCAAGTACACATAACCATATCTACTGAAGTCATCAGTAAATGTGATGAAGTATCTATAACCGCCTCTAGCAGCGACATTGAAAGGGCCACATACATCACTATGTATGAGTCCTAACAAATCAGTCGCTCTCTCGCTGTGCCCACTAAAGGGAGTCTTGGTCATCTTGCCTCGTAGGCATAACTCGCATATCTCATATGATTCAAAATCAAATGAGTCCAGCAAACCATCCTTATGGAGCTGGGATAAGCGCTTGTCATTTATATGACCTAAGCGACAGTGCCAGAGATAGGTGTGGTTCATATCGTTCGATTTGAACCTCTTGGTACTAACGTTATAGATAGAGCTCTCAAGGTCTAGAATATAGAGTCCGTTCATCAGAGGTGCACTACAATAGAACATATCGTTTAAATAGACAGAACAACATTTGTTCTTTATTATAAACGAGAATCCTTTCTTGTCCAAACAAGAAACTGATATAATGTTCTTGGTTAATGCAAGCACATAACAACAATCGTCTATCTCTAGTATAAGCCCAGAGGGCAGAGATAGAAAATAAGTCCCTACAGCAACAGCAGCAACCCGTGCTCCATTGCCTACTCGTAGGTCTATCTCGCCCTTTGTCAATACTCTGCTATTTCTCAGTGCTTGTACATTAGTACAAATGTGCGAAGCACATCCGGTATCTAATACCCACGACGAAGAAATAGAGAGGTTGACTTCTATAACATTTATACCTGAAGTAGAAATCTTATTTCTCTTCTTATTAAGATCTTCCAGGTATCCTGTGAAGTTCCTCTTCCAGTGTCTTGCTTGTCCTTGATATAGTTGACGAAGATGTTCAACCATATCGTAAGCACACATCAACTCATGTTGCTTCTGAAGCTCAGAGTTCATGGTTGCGAGCATTAGACAGGACACATCTAATGCGTCATCTTGATGCTTCTTGTAAGCATCCCGGTCAGCTCGCGTGGCAGTGGTAGGAGGAGCCTCCGGAATGGGCTGCTCCAGAACGTACAGTTTACGTTCCTGAGTGAGAACTATTCTCAGGTTCCTGTATCAGTCCAGGAAATTTACTCCGTTGAGCTTGTCCTTCTCAAGGACAGAACGCAGGGAGAAAGAGTTCGAATTCGACGTCATGGTTATCTACAACAGAAAAATTTGCAGAAATAAATATCATATTCTTAAAATCATTTAATTAGGCCTTTAATTAAATGATGCTCCCACTGAATTCTATAATTCTTGTGGGACAAGATCCACATCATATTAATCCTTGAGTTAGCTTTAGCTAATACGCCCAAGGCTTAGCATGATCGGTAGGTAACGATTACCAATTACATCTATATGCAACTCTTGTTTATAGAATCAATATCCGCATTTATATTAAAACTCGAGTTAGCTTTGGCTAATACGCCCGAGAGTTAATATAGATGTGATTTTGACCTATCTTTTCCAATCGTTGGAATAATGCCTATAGTTGACTCGATCCAACCGAGTAACTAGGAATACTCAATCTAATTGAGTTTGTATTCACTCATGCGTTGATAGGCGGGACCAAGATTGTCCCTCCGTACCCTACCAAGATAATATGTATTGCTCTGCTTTGGCAGATTCAACAATACATGTGATCGAGGTAGTGATAGGTATCACGGCACGGTTAGGCATTTAGAGTTGGTTCGATCGAGATCTAATCTAATCGAAAAAAGATGCATCTTGTGCATGACTTAGATCTAATCTAATCGCAAGGGTGCATCATGTGCACGATTTAGATCTAATTTAATCGTAAGACACTAATTAATTAACTACTTATTAAATATGCATCACATACACAAGCAATTAATTAATCTATTTGTGATTTAGTCATGGCCCTACTACGATCTTCTCAAGCCAATGAGAAGATCGAATGGTCAACCTAGGGTCAACAACTTCTCCAAGCTCCTCCCTTTGACCACCTTGTGTTGCTCGTGCCCGCCTCGGAACTCCGTCTCGTGTGGACCCTCCACCACTCCAATTTGTACATTACAATTTGAAACTCGAGTTACACTCGAGTCTAACTAATTTACAACAAGAATATAAGAGAAGGCACGACGCGCAGGTCGCGAATATAATACAACACTCGCAAACACATAACGGCACGCAGGTCGTATTATGAATTACAACACAATCCAATCACATTGGGTTTTTGGGCCATGACTATTACAAAATTTAATATATAATTCAAAATTATATATTTGTCATAATTTTCTGTAATTTTAAAAATAATATTTACAATTTTACGAGTAAAATTTTCCGGCGGACCCGTTTAGCGGTTTCGGGCGCAATCGCGGAACGGATCCCCTTGCGGGGCCAGGGGCATCGCCCCTACCCGCGATCTAACCATCGCGAGGGTTCCTTTGCGATCCAACAGAGCCTAAACCCGCTGTCCCAAAACGATTTGGGCCGAGACATTGCCGTTTCGGAAAAATCTTCCCGGCGGGTTCGTTTTTAGCGATTTCGGGTGCAATCGCGGAGCAAATCCCCTTGCGGGGTTAGGGGCAGTACCCCTACCCGCGATCTAACCATCGCGAGTTGCTCCTAAGCGATCTAATGGCACCCAAGCCTGCTGTCCCAAAAAATTTTGGGGCAAAACGAAGCCGTTTTGGAAAAATCTTTCCGGTAGCCGAAGCCTACAAGCGTCTAAACACTTGTGCTTCGATTACTCGAGAAAAATACTAATAAAAACCCAAAAATCATAATTTTACAGAAAATTACAGAAACTTTAGTTCTCATAAAACCAAAAAACAAACTCGTACTCGCCTTGCACGTGACTCTGATACCACTGTTGGGTCTTTCGGGCCGCGAAAACCGCTTTTCGCGTCGCGGAAACCCCGAATCACCCAAGGCCAACGGATCCGTGCAAGGGAAAAACCGAACGAAAATACGAATACGAGTTTCAAAATCTTTAGATCTACTCCTAGATCTATGTGTTGAGAACTTTACCCTTGTTGCGTGCCCTTTCGCGTTCCCGCTCTTCCAAGGAGTTGCCGGATCTCAAGACCGTCAAGCGTCGGTCCTCTAGAAGTATCCACATGGACACGTAGGTGGAGAAACCTCACACAAAAGGTGTGCTAGCACCTTGGTGAGATTCGGCCAAGCAAAGAGGAGAGGGAGAGGGAGAGCTTGAGGAAGAAGAAAGGAGTAAATGAGGAGTTGAATCAAAAATTCATTTTCTTCCCCTCACTAAAGTGGCCAGCCACATTTGGTTGTGTAACCCCATTTCCACTTAATTACAATTAAGTGGAGGCCATTAAGAGGTGTCTTGTAACTCCCATGAGGTGGCACACCATGAAGATGTGGACCATTACCATTGGTCCACATCTTGCCACCTCACAATGATGTGCCAAATGAGTAACCTCCACTCATTTAATGTGGCCAACCCACATTAAATGCAATGGAGGCTTGTAACCTCCATGAGGTGGCAAAACAAGATGATGTGGAACAACACTATTGGTCCACATCTTGCCACCTCACTCATGATGTGGCAAAGAGTCAAGTCAAACTTGACTCTTCCTCTTCCTCTCTAGTCAAGTCAAACTTGACTCAATCTCTCTCATGGTTGATCTAATCTAACCATTTGATTCAAGCTAACTTAATATAATGAATCTAATTCATTAAATTAAATTGATCTAATGAGTCATAATCTAAATTAGACTCATTAAATACATGAATCAACTTGAGTCTAACTCAATTAGCCCAATTTGGATTACTCTTAATCCAATTTGATTCATCAAATGAATCTAATCCTCTTGGTTCATCATATGAACCAAATCTCCATCTAAATGTCCTAAGTGTGTGACCCTATAGGTTCTTGTAACGTTGGCAATGCCCTAAACCCATTTAGGAGCATAAGTAATGAGCGGTATCTAGCAACACATCATTACTACCCAAGTTACAAGAAGTGTCGAGATCCAACATCACCTTGTGACTATTAATTGTGACTCCTCACAATATGTGACAATGTCCTTCTATCCTAGACATCTAGATTGATCAATATGAGGCATAGACCGTGTCATCCTCTAATCAATCTAAATCTTGAACTCCAAGTAGACACACTAAATCAAATGAACTCAATATCCCATATTGACTCATTTGGGCATGGCCATGCACTTCGTGGTCTCACTCTATCAAGAATACCGATGTCGCTCCCGTCATATGGGAGGGATAGATCCCATCTACATCACTCACATCCCTCTACATAATTCGTTATATACCCAGTAATCGCCTTTATAGTCCACCCAGTTACGGGTGACGTTTGACGAAATCAAAGTACATAACTCCTTATGTAGGGATCCATGGTGACTTCAGGTCTAAGGACTAGTAGTCATACTAATAGCCACATGAGAAAGTATATGACACTCATATAACGATCCATGATACTTTCTCATGGCGGGTCATTCAGTATACATTCTCTAATGTATACCCATGTGTCAACTTGATATCTCTATATTCATGACTTGTGAGATCAAGTCATCGAGTTGACCTACATGCTAGCCTTATTGCATTAACATTATCCCTGAATGTTAATACTCGACTAGGAATGATTAAGAGTAGTGTTCCCTATATCATCTCACTATCGGTTCAACTAACCGATTGATATAGGTGAGAACCATCTACTCAAGGACATTATTATACTTAGTTTATTTGACACCAATACAAGTAAGTATAATAACCAAAATCCAAATGCCTTTATTAATATACAAGAATATGATACAATGAGTCAATACAATCATCAAATGATTGGCTCTAGGGCTCTAACTAACACGTTCGTTCCCCGCTCTTCACCGGAGGAGATTTCGGGTACTGGAAAGGGCGAATGGAGAATTTTTTAAAAATATAGTTCGAGATGTGGATGATCGTCAAGACTGGGTTTTAACTGCCAACCGACGAAGGCGGCAAGCCTACACCCTGCGAGAACTGGGAACCAGCCCTAATCAAGAAGGTCGAGGCAAATGCCAAAGCAATGTATACACTTCAGTGCGACCTAACCAATGAGGAGCTGAACTGCGTCTACCCCTTCTCAAGTGCAAAATAGCTATGGGAGAATCTGATTGAGCTACATGAAGGTATTTCTGATATGAAAATAGGTAAGTATGTTTAAATAAACGAATTATTTGAGCAGACTAATACTATTCCGATCGAGAAAGGAGTTGCATTATTTGCAGGAACAAGCAAGACGAAGAAGGCACCGAAGGCAACATGGTCCGAGTCATCAGACGAATCCGAATCTGACGAAGAGGAGCAAGCGAGTCTTCTCACTCTACCAGTACTAGCATATGTTGCCGAGACCGAGTCCGAATCCGAAATCGAGAGCGAATCAGAAGCCAAGTCCGAGCGAAGCCACGGATCCGTATCTGTTTCCAAAGGACCAAAACCCACTGTAAGCTCTATTATTTCTGGTGTTAATTTAGAAGAGTTAGTTTCTTACTTGTTAAATAAATTAGCTAAATCCAATGTCCGGGTCAAGTCACTCCAAAAGGAGGTAACAACCCTTAAGGAAGTGACTAACTCGAGTCCTTTGACTGAGTCAGTTTAAATTGGATGCTCAACCCAAGTCCAACAACTTGAGGAAGAAAATTTTAATTTGAAAACTCAAGTGAAAGAACTCAAGGACACATTGGAACGGTTCACCTTGGGTTTCAAGAATCTTGATCTGATTCTTGAAAAACAAAGAGTCGTTTACAATAAATCTGGACTTGGATTTAAGCATAAATATAAATCGTATTTGTCAATTATGAATAGATCAAATAGAAAGGTAGTCCAAGCATGGGTACCTAAGTCCAACTTGGTCAATCAAGTTGGACACGGTCAATATTGGGTCCCCAAGGATCAAGTCTATTACCTTGATAGACCATATCGAGGTTTTGATCCAGGGGGAGCCAATAGAAAAACTATCTTTATTAACAAATAAAATTGCTTGATGCTTGTTTATTTATTCTCTTTGTAATATGCATGCTTAGACTAGGTTAGACTAAGGACTTAGGCGTAATTTACACTTGTCCAGTTAAACTTAGGGGTTTCAAAAAGAAAATTAAATAGACAATTTCTTTGAGCGACTCTATCTAGAAAGTGGTGGATGATCTCATACCCAAGAAGGCCTAGTGCCTCGGCATTGCCTGGGAGTCAATCTTTGAAATGTGTATTTAATTGACTAATTGAAAAACTTAAGTTTAACTCAAATGTAAATTAATCCTTAGAAATAATCTAAATTAAAGATAACCATCTCACAAAATTACTTAAGATTACCTGATTGATATTTAAAATCGGGTGAGATGGATCTAGGTTGAACTTAGTCTAAAATAATGTTAACATTAACTTAAATCAAATTAATCAATTTAAAAATTCTTTTAAAAACCATTAAAAAAACATTTTAAACATTATTTTAAAAATCATTTAAAAATCCTTTTTAAAACTATTTTAAAAATCATTTTGAAAATCATTTAAAAATACTTTTAAAAACTATTTTAAATTTTTTTAAAAAAATCAATTCGAAAATCATTTAAAAACCAATTAAAAATTCATTTGAAAAATTATTCAAAAATTCATTTAAAAAATTCATTTGAAAATTTATTCAAAAATTCATTTGAAAAATTATTCAAAAATTCATTAGAAAAATTATTCAAAAATTCATTTGAAAAATTATTTTAAAAATCTTTTTGAAAATTATTTAATCATTTCAAAAATAATTTAAAAATCATTTCAAAAAGTATTTAAAATCATTTCAAAAATTATTTTAAATATCATTTCGAAAATTATTTAAAATCTTTTTGAAAATTATTTAATCATTTCAAAAATTATTTAAAAATCATTTCAAAAATTATTTAAAAATCTTTTCGAAAATTATTTAATCATTTCAAAAATTATTAAAAATCATTTCGAAAATTTTTTAAAAATCTTTTTGAAAATTATTTAACCTTTTCAAAAATTATTTAAAAATCATTTCAAAAATTATTTTAAAAATCATTTCGAAAATTATTTAAAAATTATTTAAAAATATTTTTGAAAATTATTTTATCATTTCAAAAATTATTTAAAAATAATTTTAAAAATTATTTAACAATCTTTTTGGAAATTATTTAATCATTTCTAAAATTATTTAAAAATCATTTAGAAAATTATTTAAAAATCTTTTTGAAAATTATTTAATCATTTCAAAAATTATTTAAAAATCATTTCAAAAATTATTTTAAAAATCATTTCCAAAATTATTTAAAAATCATTTCAAAAATTATTTAATCATTTCAAAAATTATTTAAAAATCATTTCAGAAATTATTTAAAAATCTTTTTGAAAATTATTTAATCATTTCAAAAATTATTTCAAAATTTATTTCAAAAATTATTTTAAAAATCATTTCAAAAATTATTTAAAAATCTTTTTGAAAATTATTTAAAAATATTTTTGAAAATTATTTAAAAATCATTTCAAAAATTATTTAAAATCATTTCAAAACAAATTTTAAAATCATTTTGAAAATTATTTTAAATCATTTAAAAATTATTTTAAAATCATTTTAAATTATTTTAAATCACTTTAATTCTATAATTAATCTTAAAATCATAAATCCTATTTAATTCTATATCATTTCAAAAATCTTATTTAATTCTTTAAGGTTCAAATCATAATTAATTTTAAAGGCTAATTAATTTCAATCAAAGTATTAATTTTTAATATATTCATCAAAATTCTAAATATTCACTCATTTGAAATTCAAACTTAAACTTATTTTAAATATGAATATTTTTTAAAATAAAGGCTACCCCATCTCATACTCACTCATAAGCTGAACATGCTTGATAACCTAGAATGAGTGAGCTGGAAAATTAGAAAAATAATTCTTAAATACATGCTTGGACTAAAGGACCCTAAGAATTTATTAAGGCATTAATCAAGGGGGAGTGAATTTTTTTCTCAAGTTAGTTTTTCTTTAAAATAAAAATTATCTTTGACTTGGTTTTAAAAATTATTTTTGACTAGACTTAAAATAAAAAATTATTTTTGACTCAGATTTAAAATAGATACGATATTAAGCTTAATATTGAATTAACAATATTTTTAAAAGCTTGGATTTTTAGTTAATCATTTTTTCAAAACTAAGCACTAAAATTATCCAAATCTATTACTAAGTTTTTTTGCAAGAAACTGTCTCTCAAAGCTAAGTACTTAAGTTAAGCTTTTATGAAAATCCTTTTAAAGTTAAGTATTTAAGCAAAGCTTTTATCAATAATTTTTTTTTTTAAAAAAAGGGTTAAGTATTTATACCTTTAAGTGTTTGTCAAAATCTTTTTAATAGCTCATTTTTCAAACAACAATTAGTTTCAAAAGATTATGTTTAGCTAATTTTTGTCGAAATTGAGCTAAGTATTTTCAAAACCATTTCAAATTTAGCTAAGTGACTTCTATAACCTTTTTCAAAATTAACTAAATTAAATATTTTTCTCAAAAGACTATTCGAATTTAATTAAGTATTGTTTAGAAAATTCCTTCAAACTCAGTTTTCTAAAAAGTTCTATTTAAGCATTTTACAAAAGGTTCTCAAATTTACCTAACTTTTTAGAAGCTTTTTCAAAATTTAACTTAATATTATTCAAAAAGCTTTTCGAAATTAATATCTTTTAAAAGACTTTAAGAATTTAACGGAATATTTTTCAATAAAGCCTTTCGAATCTAACTAAGTTTTTTCAAAAGTTTTTTCAAAATTTACCAAAGTATTACTTCAAAATTTAAGCTAAGTATTAAAAAGTTTTTTTTTAGCTAAGGCAATTTATCTCTCACTTTCTTTTTACTCTCCTTTTATTTTAATATATGACAAAGGGGGAGAGTATAAAGAAATTCAAATAAAAATTTTAAGAAAAAAGGAAAGTTTTTATTAAGGGGGAGCTTTTGTAAGCTTCTATTTAGGGGGAGCTTTATATGTGCTTATTTATGTGTGTGCTGAATTTATGCTTATGCTTTATATGTTGTTGCTAAATTCATACTTGTGCTATCACTGTCTTTTCTTTTTACTTAACTTTGAATTTTGGTTGCCATAATTAAAAAGGAGAAGATTGTTGGTGCGGGAAGCATCCGACGATCGAACCCAAGTTTTGATAATGGCAAAGGGATTAAAAGTTAAGATTACTTATTTTCTAACATGCTTGAATGAGGTTTCAGGAAAGTCCTAACTGCGGTTAGGCAGGTGGAAAATCCTAAGGGGTGGTAACCTTAAGTCTTAGGGGGCGGCAACCCTAGGTGGAGGAAAATCATAAGGGGTAACCTTAGTGTTAGGACCTTCGGATGGCTAGAGAGGGGGTGTGAATAGCCTCCTCTAAAACTTAAACAATCTTCTCACAAAAGTCTGTTAGCACAGCGGAAATATGTAAAAGAAAAACTAATACAAGGAAAAGAAACAACCCACAACTAACACAAGTATGTACGAGGTTCGGGGATAACTTGCCCCTACTCCTCTGCGTGTCCGTAAGGTGGACGATCCCTTGATCTTTCGGTAGATCACACCCCGGATAGATTCCGGCTAAGAATTTCTCCTTCTCGATGGAGTAACCTCTCCACAAAGTCTCAGAAAATATTTAAATGAAGCACAAGACTTACAGGGATTAGTGACTAAAGGGAATGAAAAATAAGCTTACAGCCACGATGAAAGCAGAGCGCAAAACAGAAGAAGTTCCTTAGCCAAGAGCTCAAAAACACACAGCACTCTTGCTTGATCGACCGAGCATTTTTTCTTTTTCTTTTTTTTTGGTTGTTATATCGAACATCTCATACTCCTTCTTCTTATGCCTCTGCCTTTTCCATTGCGTTTGCCTATATCGAATCACTGCAACCTGAACCGAATCGCTACTGCCAACTCAGGCGTCGCCAATCACTTTACCTCCTCATCTGGTTCTCTGAACTCACGCCAATACCATCCATGGTCTTCACTGGTGTCTCTGAGCTCGAACCAATAGCCAGGAGTCAAGCTGATTGCAACCAGAACACAGCCAGATCGCCAGTAACCGTTGATGCTCCAATTGCACCATTTGCAGCCAAACACAGTAGAAAAACCACATTGTCTTATTCCTCTGATAGACCTTAATTTGAACTTAAGCACTAGCATGATACTTGCAACCTGCAACATAAAAAGCTCACACCAGATGGTTAAATCAGACGAATCAGAAGTTGTAGAGAAACAGACAGTGTTGTGGATCGGTCAGCAGACCGATCCATAGCCCTCTGGACCGATCAGGACATATCCTGATCGGTCTGGGAGGCTTCTGATCGGTCTGTGGACCGATCAGCCTATAGGTGGATCGGTCCACAGACCGATCCCCTATTGTCCTCTGAATCCCATCGCTTCCTGATCGGTCTACAGACCGATCAGATAACTTACAGTGAACTACTGTTTGGTTACTGATTGGTCACCAGACCGATCAGATAACCCACAGAAAGCTACTGTTTGGTTACCGATCGATCACCAGACCGATCAGATAACCACAGTATCACTGGATCGGTCTGTTGACCGATCAGATATCCATAGTATCACTGGATCGGTCAACAGACTGATCCAATGCCTATGTAAGGTAGGTTTGGCGCTTCCCAGCCCTAAACCCTAAAGCCTTTCTAGTCTAGAGAACGAGCTACCGAGCCCTCTCTGACCTAGCCCAGAGAACGAGCTACCGAGCCCTCTCCGACTTCGTCCGGTCCAGAGAACGAGCTACCGAGCCCTCTCTGACCTAGTCCGGAGAACGAGCTACCGAGCCCTCTCCGACTTCGTCCGGTCGAGAGAACGAGCTACCGAGCCCTCTCTGACCTAGTCCGGAGAACGAGCTACCGAGCCCTCTCCGACTCCGCGTGCCAAGTTTCCATACTTAGACTTTTCCCTTCCACCTGATCAACATTGATCAGTAATCAATCAGAATTTAATTAATATCTGATACAAATTTAAATCAGTGTCAACATCAAAACAGCAGCCAGGTTAGACCGTATCAACAATCTCCCCCTTTTTGTTGTTTGACAACACGATTTAAGTTTAGATCAGAAATGCTCATATTTCCCTCATTTTAGGGGAATCAAGATCCTCCCCCTAAGATGAATACAGCACTAAGGAAGTCAATAATCCTCAAGGTTATCCTCTCCCCTAAAATCAAAACTTCATTCATCTATAAACTTAGTCATCTTCTCCCCCTTTGTCAAACACCGAAAAGGTGCGAATTAGGTAATAAGACTCAAAGGACTCCCCCTTAACCCATACTGTCTCTTTCTTAATCCACACAGAATCCCCTCTAAGTGTAATATCGGACAGTAAATAAGAGACAATCAAGATATGGCATATGAAAAGCATATAAATAAGAACTGAAAAATAAAGAGAAGCAAGTAATAGAAAAACGAGTAGCATAAACAGCTAATATCCAGGTCAGACATAGTATCTATCAAACAGTATCTGAAACATAGGCAGTCAAAATGACCAACATAAAACAAAGTGTATCAATCAACATCCTCAATATGAGGAGTATCATCATCATCTGCTGGAGGAATGAATCCCTGATGCGGCATGCTCGAGGGTGGATAGCCCGAGTAATACTGCGGAGGCGGGTAGCTGGCCATCCATCCCAGAAGCACCTGCAGTGTCGTTAACTGCTGACTGTGTAGATCATCGTAATGCTGGTCAATCCGAACGCGCAGCCCATGGAGCTCAGCAGCCAGTAGCTCATCGTGCTGATCAATGCGGCTCTCCAGCTCAGCAATCTGCCAGCGTAGATCAGGATCTGCCTCTCCATGCTGAGCAGCAGCAGGAGGAGGAGTAGCAACGGGAGCAGCATCAACCTGTCGCAGATGTGCCCGTGGTAACTCACCCAGTGCTCTCTCGTCCTTCCAACGAACCGCCCCATTCTGTCCTATGATGCCAGACTTGGAAAATGCACGTTTTCCAAGTCTGTAGTCCTGCCTCACCATCTTGACTATCCTCCCCTTGGAGACATCAATCTATAGGGTCTCGAGCCAATCCGTAATTATATGCCCATAAGGCATATGAACTGTGAAGCTGTTAGGCTCACTATAGGAGATGATAGAAGAGTAAATGCTCGACATGATGTCAAAATCGAGACGCCTACGCAATCCATAAAGCATCAGGCAGTGATATGGTCGGATCTCTGACAAGGGTTTAGATGTGATTGGCAGAAGATAATTCGTGACAATCTTAAAGACAATGTAATCTGGGGCAGATAGTCTTAGGGCTGCAAAGGTAGGAAAATCAACATCGAACTCATCTAGTCCACCCGGTCTAGGATGTCCGAAGAAATACTCATAAATGGAGTCAGATGAGACATCAAAGGGAGAAGGTAAGGGGTCTGGTAAATCAGGATATATAGAAAAGACATTTCCTGAACACCTCCGGCAAGCTAGATAATCAAAGAAAGCCGAGAAAGAGAAATCAATAGTTTGCTTAGCAACCTTAGTTTTATAATTAACATCATTAGTTTGATGAAGATTATTATAAAACTCAGATACTAAGTCGTAATTGATGTCCCGTTCTAAGTATACTAGAGAATCAAGTTTGTAATAGGCAATTATTTCTGACACAGATGGACAGAATTCATCCATGAATTTTCGATCCACAGACCTACAAGGAAGCTGTTTAAAGGTTCTTTGTTTAAAGGCTTGCTCAAAGTGATGGTTTGGAAATCTTCCAGAAACAGATGGTTGAGGTCGGGAGGGAGCCTTAGATTTAGACTTCTCAGACGACTTAGAGGTTCCTTCACCCACTTGTTTCTTCCTAAGGTTTAACAATGTGACACAATGGGGAAAATATGTGAGCACCGGAGCCACCAACAACCGATAACCAAAACAAAATACACAGATACGGTGAGAAATGAAACTGAAATGCCAAGGTGAGTAGCGCTAGGGGAGTATGGAGTTACCTTGGTTCCATTGACGTATCTTTCAGCTAGGACTTTGGCTAGGGCTTCAGCGTGCAAAGAGAGGAAAAGAGTTGAGGTGCAGGAGGGTGTCGGCTAGGGCTTCAACGTGAAATGAGAAGAGAAGGGATCGGGAAGAATTAAGAGAGATGGGTGTCTAGGTGTTGAAATGATTGGACGGCTGTCCGATCAGGAGATATCAGGAACCTCCTGATCGGTCCCTGGACCGATCCGGGAACCTCCTGATCGGTCTGTAGACCGATCAGAAGATGATCAGTAGCCCCTCGTACCAACCAGACTAACCTGATCGGTCCCTGGACCGATCAGGGAACCTCCTAATCGGTCTGTAGACTGATCAGTAAGCTTCCTAGCGTAAAAAAAGAACCTGATTGGTCCCTGGACCGATCAGATATCAAATCTGGAGAGTTTTTGGATCAGTCAATAGACCGATCCACCCTCTCCTGATCGGGCTGTAGACCGATCAGTGTCTGACACTGGAGTCTCTAGTAATTTCAGTAACTGAAATTAGTAGAAGTGTTCGATAATTCAGAACTCAAGAAGTCCAGAAACTTCCAAATTCAGTACCTAGAATCTGAAGAATCTACAAGCATAACTATTTCCTAAAGATGAACTCTTATGGTCTGAAATTGTCTATAGCCCGAAAGTTTCAGACGTTTAAAAAAAACACAGACAACTCAAGGCTTCAAACACTGAAACTTCCGACCTTGTTATGTTCAGTTTCAAGTTTGTCAAAATATATCCAAATTGCTATCATTATTTCAACGACTTGTCCTAGTTTCAATCAAAAACATGAAAGATATTGATCAAAAATATCAATCAACACATTAACCAAAGTTAGATAAATTCTAGGTAAAGGTCCAACCAAGTTTCCTTGGTTGGAATATATGAGTAAGATCTATGAACCAAATACACATGAATTATATAATGGTCTTCCCCATACTCAATTTATGTCTCTTCAACCTAATTATTCAAGAGATGCATGATACATTTTGAATAATTTGGCTGATCCTAGCA
The DNA here is from genome assembly GCF_018446385.1 of Zingiber officinale. Lineage (NCBI taxonomy): Eukaryota > Viridiplantae > Streptophyta > Magnoliopsida > Zingiberales > Zingiberaceae > Zingiber > Zingiber officinale. Next base: position 119,300,739 of record NC_055989.1, read on the forward strand.
TCTCACCCCATTTCTAGCAAACAAAAATAATTTGTTAAACCTTATAGTTTGTGTGAGATGTCCCCAAGTTGCCCAAATTAATTTCCCAATTTCTCTTGTTGTTTTAATTGTCCTTATTGATCATGATGGGGTCCTAATGGCCTATTGAGCTAAACACATTCCCAATTCTCTCCTAAAATGACTAAATTCATTTTCCGGAAGGGGTTTGGTGAAAATATCGGCTAGGTTTGATTTTGACTCAACATATGTGAGCGCAATGTCTCCCCTAGCTACGTGATCTCTAATGAAGTGATGACGCACTTCAATGTGTTTGGTCCTTGAATGATGGACTGGATTTTTCGTTAGGTTTATTGTGCTGATGTTGTCACACAACACTTGCACTCCCTTATACGAAAGCCCATAATCTTCTAGGGTGTGGATCATCCACAACAATTGTGATACACTCTCTCCCATGGCAATGTATTCAGCCTCGGTCGTGGAGAGGGCAACGCAATGTTGCTTCCGACTTGACCAACTAACCAATGATGAACCTAAAAATTGGCAACCCCCACTAGTGCTTTTCCGATCCAATTTGCACCCAGCATAATCGGAGTCGGTATAACCTATCAAGTCAAAAGACTCCGTACGAGGGTACCATAGACCTACTCTAATTGTGCCCTTAAGGTATCTCAGGATTCTCTTAACTGCAATTAGATGAGATTCCTTGGCACAGACTTGATATCTAGCGCACATGCCCACAACAAAAAGTATGTCCGGTCGACTAGCTGTGAGATATAGAAGACTACCGATCATGCTTCTATATTGCATTAGATCAACTGGTTTTCCATTCTCATCATTGTCAAGGCGAGTGTTTGTCGCCATTGGAGTGGATACTTCCTTAGAGTCACTCATTTTGAATTTCTTGAGCATCTCTTGAGTGTACTTCGTCTGATGGACATAAATGTCATCTCGAGTTTGTTTGATTTCAAGTTCAAGGAAGAATGTTAATTCTCCCACCAGACTCATCTCAAACTCACTTTTCATGTGAGTGATAAATTCATTCAAATAGCCCTTGTTATTTGAGCCACAAATTATGTCATCGACATACACCTGGGCTACAAATATGTCTTCACCATCTCTACGCAGAAATAGTGTTGGATCTATTTGACCTCTTACAAAGCCCTTTTCTAGTAAGTAAGTTGACAACCTTTCGTACCAAGCTCGAGGTGCTTGTTTAAGCCCATAAAGAGCTTTCTTGAGCTTGTACACGTGGTTTGGAGCTTCGGTATTCACAAACCCCGGTGGTTGTTCAACATAGACCTCTTCTTTAATGAAACCGTTTAAGAAGGCCGATTTAACGTCCATTTGATAGAGCTTGAAGCCTTTATGTGCAGAAAAAGCTAGCATCAAACGAATGGACTCTAATCGGGCCACGGGAGCATAAGTCTCATCATAATCGAAACCTTCAACTTGACTATAGCCCTTGGCTACAAGTCTTGCCTTGTTTCTTACGACTTCTCCCTTTTGGTTTAACTTATTTTTGAAGACCCATTTGGTTCCAATAATGGTGGTCTTCTTAGGTCTAGGAACTAAGTCCCACACCTGGCTCCTTTCAAATTGACCTAACTCATCTTGCATAGCTATGACCCAGTCAGGATCGTGCAATGCCTCATCAACTAATTTTGGTTCGATTTCTGAGATCAAGGCGACCTCATTAGACTCATTTCTAAAGAATGATCTTGTCCTAACCTCTTGTTGGATGTCTCCCACAATCTGGTCTTGGGGATGACTAGAGGCTATCCTTGATTGCCTTGGTGTTGGCGGTGTCTCATTAGTGGTCTCACTAGACACAGGCAAAGACTCAGTATCAGGCAAAGGATCAGACTGAGCCCTCTCTTGCCTTTGCTCATCATCATCGGAGTCAATTTCGACCCTTTCTATGTTTTGATCATTTAAACTTAGATTTCTAAGTTCAAATTGAATTTCTCCTACATCCCTTGATTGATCATTTGATTTAGGAATTTCTTCAAATGCTACATCCGAGGACTCTTCAATCAATTTAGTCCTATTGTTGTAGACTCGATAAGCTTTGCTGATGAGAGAGTACCCGACCAGTATTCCTTCATCAGCCTTAGCCGTGAACTTTCCAAGATGATCCTTGGTGTTCAAGATAAACACCTTACAACCAAACACCCTAAGATGCTTAATTGTAGGGGGGTTTCCAAACCAAAGTTCATGAGGAGTCTTTCCTAAAAACCTATGTATCAAGACTCGGTTTTGCACATAGCAAGCTGTATTTACAGCTTCAGCCCATAAGTAGCTCGGTAGTGAGTATTCATTGAGCATGCTTCATGCAGCTTCTTGCAAGACTCGATTCTTTCTCTCCACAACCCCATTTTGCTGTGGGGTCCTTGGAGTAGAGAACTCATGCCTATATCCTTTTTCTTGACAAAATTCTAAAAATCTATGATTTTGAAATTCTCCACCATGATCACTTCTAATTGTTTTAATTGTTGTTGATTTTTCATTTTCAGTTCTTCTACAAAAGGAAACAAAAATATCTATGGTTTGATCCTTATTTTTCAAAAAAAAAGTCCATGTATATCTAGTAAAGTCATCAATGATCACTAAGCAATATCTACTTCCATTCAATGAAATGACATTACTACAATCAAATAAGTTCATATGCAATAAATCTAAAGTAGTAGAGGTACTTACAACGCTTTTACCTTTATGAGACGCTTTTGTTTGCTTACCCTTTTGACATGCATCATATAATTTTGTCTTTTGGTACTTGATGCTTGGTAGGCCTCGCACTAATCCTTTGTTGGCTAGCTTTCGAATATTCTTCATGTTCACATGGGCCAACCTCCTATGCCAAAGCCATGATTCTTCTTCTTTTGACATGAAACACTTAGCAGAGGCATCAGTAGCACTTTTAAAAGATACTTGATAAATGTTATCTACCCTTGTGCCTACTAGTACCGTGTCAAGTGTGTCAATGTGTTTGACCAGACATTGATTTGAATGAAACTCAATTGTGTAACCCGTATCACACAATTGGCTGACACTTAGGAGATTAAAGGTCATCCCCTTGACTAGAAGGACATTTTTGATTTGGAGACATTCGGATATATGAATATCTCCAACTCCTATAACCTTAAGGCTACCATTATTACCAAAAGACACATTACCTCTATTTTTGTTTTGAAGGGTAGTGAAGAGTGACTTGTCCCCGGTCATGTGCTTGGAGCATCCACTATCAACAAACCAAGTTGATAGATGCTCCCCCTTGATCAATGCCTACAAGACACGAAAAATAGACGTTTTAGGTACCCAAATCTTGGGACCTAATGCATCTACAATGAAATACCTAGGAACCCATGCCTTGGTCACACCCTTCCTAGTCTCATGAACCCTAGAAGCATGTGATCTATGAAATTGGGTTCTAGACACTAGTGAAATGAAACTAGACTCGTTAGGTTGATATCCTAACCCAGCCTTGTTGTAGACCGCCCATTGGGCATTTAAAATCATATCTAAGGTCTTAGAGCTAGTTGAGAATTTTTCAAACATTTTCTTAAGTTTCTCAACTTCACCCTTTAAGGCTTTGTTTTCATCCTCAAGGAGCTCTTGATGTAGGTCATCAACCTCATCTTCCCTAAGAGCCTTCAAGTGCTCTACTTCATCTTTTAATGATTTAATTTCAGTTTTTGATTTCTTAAGCAAAGTAGATAAATGTGCAATAGTTTTATAACATTTCTCTAAATGCGGAGAGGTTACCTCTTCATCATCCGAAGATGATGAAGCCGCGGTTGAGGTGTCACTTGTGTCACCATCACTCTAGGAATCTGGTTCCTCCCTTGCCATGAACGCTAATTGACGTGTGCTTTTCTCCTTCTTCTCTTCCTCCGATGAGCTTGAGGAGGATTCATCCCAAGTAGCCTTGAGAGCTTTCTTCTTCTTGGCCCTTTCCTCATTCTTCTTGAGTTTTGGACACTCGCTCCGATAGTGTCCTTTCTTGCTACACTCATAACAAGTAACATTAGTTTTATCAACATTTTGATCGATAGGTTTACCTTTCCCTTTGTATCTCCGGCTTCTTCTCATGATTCTCCTTACAAAGTTGGCCATCTCGCTTGATGATGATCCACCTTCATCATCGGACTCGGAGGAGGATGAGGATGAAGGAATCTCTTTTTCCTTCTTCCTTCTTCCATCCTTGCTCTTTTCTCCTGCAACTAAGACAATACCTTTCTCTTTTTGACCCTTGTTAGCAAGTTCATGAAGTTCCATTTCACAAAAGAATTCATCTAATTTAACAATTGAAAGGTCCTTGGAGACCTTGTAGGCATCTACCATCGATGACCACAAGACATTCCTCGGAAAGGCTTTGAGAGCATACCTTATAAGATCGCGATTCCCTACGCGTTCATCTACGGAATGAAGACCATTGATGATTTCTTTGAACCTTCCGTGTAGTTCACTTACCGTCTCGTTCTCCTTCATGGTGAGGTTTTGTAGTTGGTTTAGGAACAAGTCTCTCTTGGCGATTTGAGAGTCTCGGGTTCCCTCTTGGAGCTCGATGAGCTTGTTCAACAAATCTTTTGCGCTCGTGAATGGACCTACCTTGACGAGTTGATCCTTGGCTATCCCACATTGTAGAGTGACCACCGCCTTGGCATCGGCCTGTCCTTTGCGAGTTTGCTCGGTGGACCACCTTGATGAGTCAAGTTCCTTACCTTCTTAGTCCTTCGGAGGTGTAAACCCTTCCTTGACAGAGAACCACATGGAGATGTCAGTCTTGAGATAATATTCCATGCGGCTCTTCCAATATTGAAAGTCCGCTCCGTCAAAGTAGGGTGGGCGATTGGTGCTAAACCCTTCCTTCATAGTCATCTTCTTGCTCTTTAGGGTGTTAATCCGAATGAAGAGCACCAAGCTCTGATACCACTTGTTAGGACCTTCGGATGGCTAGAGAGGGGGGATGTGAATAGCCTCCTCTAAAACTTAAACAATCTTCTCACAAAAGTCTGTTAGCACAGCGGAAATATGCAAAAGAAAAACTAATACAAGGAAAAGAAACAACCCACAACTAACACAAGTATGTACGAGGTTCGGGGATAACTTGCCCCTACTCCTAGGCGTGTTCGTAAGGTGGACGATCCCTTGATCTTTCGGTAGATCACACCCCGGATAGATTCTGGCTAAGAATTTCTCCTTCTCGGTGGAGTAACCTCTCCACAAAGTCTCAGAAAATATTTAAATGAAGCACAAGACTTACAGAGATTAGTGACTAAAGGGAATGAAAAATAAGCTTACAGCCACGATGAAAGCAGAGCGCAAAACAGAAGAAGTTCCTTAGCCAAGAGCTCAAAAACACACAGCACTCTTGCTGGATCGACCGAGCGTTTTTTCTTTTTATTTTTTTTTGGTTGTTATATCGAACATCTCATACTCCTTCTTCTTATGCCTCTGCCTTTTCCATTGCGTTTGCCTGTATCGAATCACTGCAACCTGAACCGAATCGCTGCTGCCAACTCAGGCGTCGCCAATCACTTTACCTCCTCATCTGGTTCTACCATCCATGGTCTTCACTGGTGTCTCTGAGCTCGAACCAATAGCCAGGAGTCAAGCTGATTGTAACTAGAACACAGCCAGATCGCCAGTAACCATTGATGCTCCAATTGCACCATTTGCAGCCAAACACAGTAGAAAAACCACTTTGTCTTATTCCTCTGATAGACCTTAATTTGAACTTAAGCACTGGCATGATACCTGCAACCTGCAACATAAAAAGCTTACACCAGATGGTTAAATCAGACGAATCAGGAGTTGCAGAGAAACAGACAGTGTTGTGGATCGGTCAGCAGACCGATCCATAGCCCTCTGGACCGATCAGGACATATCTTGATCGGTCTGGGAGGCTTCTAATCGGTCTGTGGACCGATCAGCCAATAGGTGGATCGGTCCACAGACCGATCCCCTATTGTCCTCTGAATCCCATCGCTTCCTGATCGGTCTACAGACCGATCAGATAACTTACAGTGAACTACTGTTTGGTTACTAATTGGTCACCAGACTGATCAGATAACCCACAGAAAGCTACTGTTTGGTTACCGATCGATCACCAGACCGATCAGATAACCATAATATCACTGGATCGGTCTGTTGACCGATCAGATATCCATAGTATCACTGGATCGGTCAACAGACCGATCCAATGCCTATGTAAGGTAGGTTTGGCGCTTCCCAACCCTAAACCCTAAAGCCTTTCTAGTCTAGAGAACGAGCTACCGAGCCCTCTCTGACCTAGTCCGGAGAACGAGCTACCGAGTCCTCTCCGACTTCGTCCGGTCCAGAGAACGAGCTACCGAGCCCTCTCTGACTTAGTCCGGAGAACGAGCTACCGAGTCCTCTCCGACTTCGTCCGGTCCAGAGAACGAGCGACCGAGCCCTCTCTGACCTAGTCCGGAGAACGAGCTACCGAACCCTCTCCGACTCCGCGTGCCAAGTTTCCATACTTTGACTTTTCCCTTCCACCTGATCAACATTGATTAGTAATCAATCAGAATTTAATTAATATCTGATACAAACTTAAATCAGTGTCAACATCAAAACAGCAACCAGGTCAGACCGTATCAACACTTAGGTCCTAGGGGATGGTAACCCTAGGTGGAGAAAAACCCTAGAGGGAGGTAACCCTAGGTGGAGGAAAACCCTAAGGGGTGACAACCTTAGGTCCTAGGGGATAACAACCCTAAGTGGAGGAAAATCCTAAGGGGTAACCTTAGGTCCTAGGGGGTGGTAACCCTAGGTGGAGAAAAACCCTAGGGGGTGGTAACTCTATGTCCTAGGGGGTGGTAACCCTAGGCGGAACAAAGGAGCAAGTTACACCTCGGATGAACAATATCTAAGGCGCCTCCATGGAGCATGGAGGTGCCTCGGGAGCAAGGTGGAAGCTGTCTGCGACAAGGAGCTGGAGGCGCCTTGGACTGCTGCTTGGAGGTGCCTTGGAGTGGCGTTGAAGGCGCCTTTAGGTGGATAATGGATAGCGAGCAGAGGCTTATCACAGAGTGAATTTCAGGATTAAACTTCAGGTTGGAGGCGCCTTGAAGCTTAATGGAGGCGCCTTGAACACCCTATATATGAGGGTCTCAACCAGCAGCTTGGAGATACACATTCTAAGCGATCCTTCCACGACAAGCTGCTAACAAGAAGTTCCCGAAGTGCTGTAGCAACATCCCGACAACCCGGAGCTCCAGATTTGATATTCTTGTTGAAACCCCAAGGTTGTTTTAATGTGATCAACAAGTTAAGTTAGGTCCTGCGTTGTTTCTATCCTTGTGTCTAAGTGTGCAGGAGCTTAGGAGCACAGGTACTCGAGCGGAAGACGCAGCTAGCGAGAAGGACGGCACGCTGTGCGTCCGAGGGACGAGGTGCTGCGGAAGAGTACACCGGCGGACGAGAAGGAAGTGCGCGCGGTGGTTCCGAGGTACGAAAGCCGGAGCGGAAGATTGCTCGGGGAGCAAGAGACGCAGCTAGCGCGAAGGTCGGCACGGGGTACGACCGAGAGACGAAGTCTGCGGATGAGTACGCTGGTGGACGAGAAGGGACACGCGGTAATTCCGAGGGACGAGAAGCCGGAGGGAAGCACGCTCGAGAAGACCGGAAGATGGGTTCGGGTGAGCCCTATTCCGGATGTCAGAGATCACCCAAGCAAGCGGAGCCGGAGCAGAAAGACCCGGACCAAAGGCGAGCTGAACCAGAGAAGAGAGCACGGACCAAAAGTCAACTGGGTTGACTTTTGGCTCCGGGGCGCCCGGAACTATCCGGGGCGCCCGGAGCTGTCCGGGGTGCCCGGAACCATCCGGGGCGCCCGGAAGGGACTTTTTCACAGGATCGAGCTTTGACTCGATTCAACCGTTGGGGGATAAATTTTATCCCCCCCAGGGCGCCCGTAACCCATCCAGGCGCCCCGACCAAGGCTATAAATATAGCCTTGGTCCAGAAGCTTTTCAACGATCACGATCATTCTATTTCCAAACACTTGTATGCTTTAGTTGTAGTTAAGCTTATGTTTTCTGTGCCTAAAAAGTTGTAAGAGGCTTCTCCGCCTGAAGGAGTTTTTGAGCTTAATCTTCCTTGGATTAACAACCACATCGGTTGTAACCAAGTAAACATCTGATGCCTCGTATTTACTTTTATGCTTTTATTTATCTGCTTAATTCATTTTACAAGTGTTAGCTTAATCGTTCGAGGAAGGGTTGTTTGTTTTTTGACAGGCTATTCAACCCCCCCTTCTAAGCCGGCCCAACGGTCCTACAAGTGGTATCAGAGCCGAGTACGCCTCAGAGGGACTAACCGCCGTCTGAAGCTACAAAACAATGGCCGGAGCTAGCGACTACCCACCAGCATTCGAGGGGGAGCTTGCTTCTTGGAAGCAACAAATGATGGTATTTCTTAACTCTGATATTGGTATTTCTCTAATAATGAAAACAGGTTATGAAGCACCGAAGAACACGAACGGAGAAAGACTCGATCTACGGCTCTGGAACAAGAAGCAGCGTGACGAGTCAATGGCAAACGGCCGGGCAGAGTTTCACATTCTAACCGCAATACCAAATGAAGATTTCGATAGAGTTGGCGAATACAACAGCGCAAAAGAACTTTGGGAAAAGTTCTTAAAACTCTACGAAGAACAACTGAAGCCCAATCCGACTCTTTGATGGGCACCGAGCTGCCGACAGAACAGTCTGAGATGGAAGAAATTACCGAGACGACCCCAACAGCCGAAGTACATCCCGAGAGTGATGAAGGGGGAGAATTTTCGGATAAAAGCAACTCGACAGGGGGAGAATCAACTACCGAAAAGGTAAGTCAGGTATGGACTCGAACCTCTGATCAATTAAATGATTCAATCGAAAAATTGCCTGAAGAGTCTTTCGAATCAGAAATTGAATCATCGAAAGAATTTTTTGAATTAGAAAATCAATTATCAAACTTGCCTTGCAAATTATTATTAAAAGAATTTTGCAAGTTAGAAATTTTGTCGAAATTTTTTTGTAAATTGCAAAATATTTTTTCGAAAGAATTATGCAAATTAGAAATGATGTCAAAAACTTTCTTCGAATATTTTTTCGAATTACAAATTACTTTCTCGAAAGAGTTTTGCAATTCAGAAAATGAGTCATCGAAAAAGTGTTTCGGATTAAGAAATCTATTATTAATAAATTCCTGCAAATTAGAATTTTTATTAAAAAATTCTTACAAATTACAAAATATTCTTTCAAACGAATTTTGCACATTGTCGAAAGAATTTTTTATAGCGTCGAAAAATTTTATCAAGTTAGAATCTATGCTATCGAAATATTTTTGTGAACTTGAAATTCAAAAAATAATAGAAATTAACGTGATACAAATTGTTGCATGTTTAATATTTTTTGCTTTAAATCTGAAAAAGTGTGACTTAAGAATTTCTGATAAATTAAAATAGAAATTTAAACCTTCTGATTAAAGCATAAAATATATAAATAAATAAATGCATAGAAAATTTCTCTTTATGTTATTAATTCTCTAAAATTTTCTTGCATAAAGCTTTCTGTTTAGAAACTTCTTAATCTTGATGTCGAATGACTTAGAAATTTGTCTTGACTTAGAAATATTTCCCTGAAAATTATTGAAATATAGTTTCAAAATTTTTTTTAATGTCAACCCTTAGATTTCGTTTGTACCCCATTTTTATTGTGATCAAAGGGGGAGAAGGGAAAGTAAAAGTCTAGGGGGAGGTAGAAAAAATTGAAAATTAAAATTTGGAATGTTTGAAATTTAATTTTTTCTATCATGTTGCATGTTATTGCAATAAACTGTTTAATTTCGTATCTATTGTTGACCCTAGCTTAACTTGGGTTGATCACACCAAAAAGGGGGAGATTGTTGAAACCCCAAGGTTGTTTTGATGTGATCAACAAGTTAAGTTAGGTCCTGCGTTGTTTCTAACCTTGTGTCTAAGTGTGCAGGAGCTTAGGAGCACAGGTACTCGAGCGGAAGACGCAGCTAGCGAGAAGGACGGCACGCTGTGCGTCCGAGGGACGAGGTGCTGCGGAAGAGTACACCGGCGGACGAGAAGGAAGTGCGCGCGGTGGTTCCGAGGTACGAAAGCCGGAGCGGAAGATTGCTCGGGGAGCAAGAGACGCAGCTAGCGCGAAGGTCGGCACGGGGTACGACCGAGGGACGAAGTCTGCGGATGAGTACGCTGGTGGACGAGAAGGGACACGCGGTAATTCCGAGGGACGAGAAGCCGGAGGGAAGCACGCTCGAGAAGACCGGAAGATGGGTTCGGGTGAGCCCTATTCCGGATGTCAAAGATCACCCAAGCAAGCGGAGCCGGAGCAGAAAGACCCGGACCAGAGGCGAGAGCACGGACCAAAAGTCAATTGGGTTGACTTTTGGCTCCGGGGCGCCCGGAACTATCCGGGGCGCCCGGAGCTATCCGGGGCGCCCGGAACCATCCGGGGCGCCCGGAAGGGACTTTCTCACAGGATCGAGCTTTGACTCGATCCAACCGTTGGGGGATAAATTTTATCCCCCCCAGGGCGCCCGGAACCCATCCAGGCGCCCCGACCAAGCACAATCATTCTATTTCCAAACACTTGTATGCTTTAGTTGTAGTTAAGCTTCTGTTTTCTGTGCCTAAAACGTTGTAAGAGGCTTCTCCGCCTGAAGGAGTTTTTGAGCTTAATCTTCCTTGGATTAACAACCATATCGGTTGTAACCAAGTAAACATCTGGTGCCTCGTATTTACTTTTATGCTTTTATTTATCTGCTTAATTCATTTTACAAGTGTTAGCTTAATCGTTCGAGGAAGGGTTGTTTGTTTTTTGACAGGCTATTCAACCCCCCCTTCTAAGCCGGCCCAACGGTCCTACAATTCTTGTTGTCGGTATTGCTTTCTTTACAGTTCAAATTGTAATAAGTTTGTAATAATCTTTCGAGCTTATAGTTGTTGCCCACCGGAAGCGATTAACGATAGCGGGCCTTGGAGTAGGAGTCGCCATAGGCTCCGAATCAAGTAAACAACCTGTGTTAGTGTTTGATTGTGTTCTTTTCTTTTCCGCTGCGTTTATTATCTCGAGTGTTTTAAATCGAACGAAATAGCCACAAGCGATATTCCTTTCCCCCCCCCCCTCTAGCGCTTCTCGATCCAACAAGAATTACTTCCTGCTGATAACTTAATGACAGATAATTTTTATAATACAAAGATATTAGTTAAAGATTTAGGTTTATCTGTAGAGAAGATTGATTGTTGTATAAATAATTATATAATATTTTCGAATGAAGACAATAATCAGAGTGAATACAAAATCTGTACACACCCGCATTGTAAGCATAGTACTCACATACCAAGGTAGAAGAAGGAAAAAATTTCTTCGAAAGTGATGTATAATTTTCCGTTAACTGCTAGATTTCAACGTTTGTATGCATCTGCTGCTATAGCTTGCCACATGATGTGACATCATGAGCATGAGCAAGATAGAAATATAATGTGTCATCCTTATGATTTTCATGTATGAAAACATCTTGATGCTGTATTTTTCTCTTTTATAATGGAACCATGTAATGTGAGATTAGGACTTCCTGCGGATGGATTTCAGTCATTTGGTCAATTGAGGTAATAGTATTCATATTGATCAGTTATATTAACACCATACAATTTACCACCATAGATGTGCATGAAAGATGAATTTATGTTCCTTACAGTACTTATTCCCAGTTCAACCAATCCTAAAGAGAAGATAGATTTTTTCTTACAACCTTTGATTGCCGAGTTGAATGAATTATGGAATGTAGGGTCAGTGACTTATGATGTTGCAAGTAAAACTAACTTTAGATTGCATGCTGCATTATTATGGACGATAGGTGATTTTCCAGCATACTCAATGTTATTGGGATGGAGCACGGCTGGTAAATTAGCATGTCCACACTACATGACAAAGTATAATGCATTTTCATTACCATACAATGGGAAGGTATCTTAGTTTGATAATCACCATAAATTTTTACCACTTGATCACCCTTTCAGGCGAAATAAGAAAAATTTTCTAAAAATATGTTGTAGTCAGAAAATCTCCTTTAGTCCATGCTTCAAGTGAATAAATCATTGAGCAAATAGATAGTTATGGATTTCTACCAGTATCTCAATCTGATTTCGATGAGATAAATAAATATATTGTTAGGATGTGCAAGTGTGGTTGGAAGAAAAGGAGTATTTTTTGGGAGTTATCGTATTGAAAGTATCTACTTATTCGACATAATTTAGATGACATGCATATTGAGAAAAATTTCTTCGATAATATCTTTAACACTATGATGAATGTACCTGGAAGAACTAAAAACATTGCAAAATCACTTAAGAAATTAAAAAAACTAGTCAACAGACCGGAGTTGCATCAAAATAAAATAACCAACAGGTTTCCAAAGGCTTGTTATACCTTAGACAAAGATGGTAAGCAAACTTTATGTAATTGGTTGAAAGAAATCAAATTTCTAGATGGGTATGCCTCAAATATGGCTCGATGCGTGGATATAAACAGATTAAAGATACTTGGAATGAAAAGTCATGACTGTCATACATTTATGCAAAGAGTTATTCCAGTAGCTTTCCATGACTTCCTCAAAATATTTGGCAAACACTCACTGAATTAAGTTTATTTTTTAGAGATTTGACAACAAGATGTATTATAATGGATGATATGCTTTAGCTAGAAATAGTCATTCCTCTCATATTATATAAGCTGGAGCACATATTTTCACTTAGTTATTTTGATTCAATGGAGCATCTGTCAATATATTTACCATACGAGACACAAATAACAGGTCCTGTGCAATACAGATGGATGTATCCATTCAAATAATTTTTAAGGAAATTAAAGAATAATATTCATAATAAAGTAAGAGTTGAGGGGTAAATACATAATATTTATATGGTTGAAGAAGCATCTGCTTTCTACTCCTATTATTTTGCTAATAGTGTGAAAGCAAGACATCGCAAGTGTCCTAAAAATTATGATGATGCTCATCAGTCGATAGACCCATCGATGCTTTATATTTTCAAATTTTCTGGTAAGTCAATGGGTGCATCACTTTTTAGATGGTTAACCGAAGAAGAATACTATGTTGTAAGAACATACATATACTCTTAAACTGTGAAGAGGTCAAACTATACATAAACTAAGTTAACTTCTCTAATCAAACATTTATCCTTCATTTAATTATTTTGCCTGATATCCCAATTTTTATATAAATACTTTCTTTCCCATCTTATACGAACAACAACTATATTTATAAAATCCATCAATTGGTGCAAGTGAGTAGCTTCATAGTTCGAGATCGAATTTGTATTATGGTTTCAAATATATGTAAGTTAGAGGATTTGTGAAATTTTTTAGTTCATGTCTATTAAGAAGTGTCCTAATTTATATCATAACTATTTTTATAGGTGAAAGACCGTAGAATATCAAATGTACAAGATGATAGGATAATGAATATTGTATTAGGACCCCTCCATAAAATAAAGGTGTACTCTGGTTACTATGTTAATGGCCTTAAATTCCATATGACACAATGAGATTTATGGAGATTAACCTATAATTTTGATGTTTGCGTCAAAGGATTTATGGACAACAATAACACTAAGTTTGATTACTATGGTAGACTTAACGAAATCATAGAGATTGAATATCCTGCATTACCTATAAAGAGATGTGTGTTGTTTAAATATTCATGGTATGATCCAAACCAAATAATAGGTACCAGAATACATCCAAATTATAATTTAGTTGAGGTTAATGCAACAAAAGATTCAACAAGTTTGAACCTTTCATTTTTGTGGTATAAGACGGTCAAGTTTTCTATCTTGAATACCCTACAAAGAGAAAAATATCTAGTGAATGGTTGTCTATTTATCGAATCAAACCTCGCTCGACCATTGAGATGTCTAACACAATCATTGCTCAAAATCATGATGCATTTCATAATGATGAAGTGAAGAGACATTCAGTTGATTTACAACTTTAATATACTTCTCAATTACTTGTAGATATTAATGTCACTTACGAAGAGATAAATGATGGAGAGATGTCCAACTGTGAGGATGAAGTTGAACTAAGCTCATCTAGCGATGATAACATAGAAATTGTTAATGTTGATTAGTCAGATGTTAATGATAATTGAATATTAATATTATTGTTCATCAATTAAGTTATGCTTCCATATTGTTTTGTATTTATATTATCATATTTTTAAACCTTATTATGATGTGTTGTAATGTTATTTTACAAATATCATTATGGCAGAGCAGCAAGCTATAGCACCCTGTGGCTACAAGGTTCTTAGAGTTGTGGAGAACTCATAAGTATTTTTTCTTATTAATAATTCAAGTTCATATATGACTTTATTTATAATATATTTCTCATACCTTAATATTATTTCATGTACATGAAAAAATTCAAGGAACAAGTATGCGCTTCTAGTACTACATGGAGGCATGTAGACCAGGAGATGAAGTTATTTTATTATAATGAATTTATGGTAAAAAAATTTAATATATTTGGTATTCTATAATATAGTTATCCTTTAAACTAAATGTTTAACTTATAATTGCAGAAAAGATATACATGGAAAGACAACAAGAAGAATAATTTAAAACTACATGGAATACTTACTGTGCCAAACTTCATAGAGATCATATGTACTATATGAGAAAAAAGGGCACAAGGCCCACATATATTTCTGGAGTTATATGGAGTGCATGGACGACCACCTGGACTGTAGAAAGGTGGCAAACAAATGTTGAAAAGCCAAAAGCAAATAGAAATATAGAGCAGGTGGCCCGAGCACCGGAACCACTCGGTATATGTCAGGTTCTAGATCCATTGTTGAGCATGCCATGGATCTGAATAGTATAATTTAAAGTTATACTTTGTAACAAATTTTATATTTATTACCAAACTTGTATAATTTTATCCTAAAATATTTTGTATGTAGGAGTGTGTGCTTGTCCGGCATCCCACATGTATGGAGGTCTTTCTCAAGACCCATAAGAAGAAGGATGAGTCATTTGTTGATTCTAGATCTCAAATTCTACATGTAAGATTATTAACTTTATTACATTTATTTGTTTCTATCTTGATTAGTATTTAGTAATACTGATCAAATTGGATATTATATTTTTTTTCATACAACAACAAATGACAGATAGGGTGACTTAGGCATCTCAGCCATTAGCAAAGGGGGGAGAGTCATAGCCTCTATCCACCGACGCTCTAAATAAGATTTATTATGATGTTGTCGGTGGAAGAACAAAAAACTCCACCCTCTACGGCCTTGGCTCTGAGGCCAAAGTTGCATTTGATTGTTTGAGGAATCCGGTGGGTCGTGCTAGTTCCTCTTCTTATAGTGAGATATAGTCTTTAAGACATGAAAATCAAGAGCTGCATACTCAATTGAAATCAATGGATCAGCGGATGGCCAATATGGATGAGTGGAGGGCTGCTAAGGAGAAAAGAGAGCCGAAAATGAAAGAGTAATGAAGCTCTTATAGCCCAAATGTGAGCGGGTGTGGCTAATTTCACCTAGGCATCACGTTGTTTTGAGTCATAGGAGACTCAAGAACCATCAAACAGTGATAATTAGCTTTTTTTTTGAGGTTTGTTCAACTACAACTTAGTTTTTTATCTATCATACATAGATCGTGGTAATATATTTATTCAGTTTTGATATTATAATATACTCATTTCTAAATATTTTATTATATATGTTTCAAGATTCACGTTCAGTCTTATTTACATATTGTCTCTTTATATCATCATATGTTCATTTTTGTTCAGGTATCATATTATTACATATAAAATTCGTTATATATGTTGGTGTAGGGAGCACCAGACGATCGAACCTGAGTTTTGATTATGACAAAGGGATCAAAAGTTAAGATGTCTTGTTATCTAACAAGTGTGACTGAACTTGCAAGAAAGTCCTAAATGTTTTTAGGCAAAAGTCCTAGTGGATTCTAGGCAGGTGGAAAACCCTAGGGGGAGGTAACCCTAGGTCCTAAGGGTGGTAACCGTAGGTTATGGAAAGTCTTAGCTACAGTTAGGCAATGAAGTCCTGATCCAGGAGACTGGGCAAAGCTTTGGTGGGTCAAGGATGTTGGACGAAATCCTAGAGTCGAGCACTCTAGGTGAAAACCCCGGGGGTCACAAACACCGAGTGGAAAACTGGACAGGTCGGGATCAAACATTCATGAAGTCCTGACATCTCGGATGTTGAGCAAAAGTCTAGTCGGTCTGGAGGACCGGCCTGGCAAAAGATAATTTCTTCTGAGAGGAGTAGGTGATGACACGTTACCCGTTGAGGGAACAGTAGGCTTCGGTTCGACCTAGGATTTCTGAGAAATCCAAAAGTCAGAATCGGACAGTCCAGAGACTACCAAATAATTTATTATTCATATTTTATTATGCTAACTTTATTTTATAAGGTATATTTTGTATTTGGACTAATATGTCTTGTAGAAAGTGAAAAACACAAAATAAGCTCGGATGAACAATGCTCAAGGCGCCTCCAGGGAGGTTGGAGGTGCCTCGAGCACCTTGGCTGAAGGCTCGCGCGGAGAGGCGGGGAGGCGCCTTCCGTGTGCCTAAAGGCGCCTTGGAGTTGGGATGGAAGATGTCTTCCATGCCTTAAAGGCGCCTTCAGATGGATAAACAGCACAGGCTGCGGAGCTTATCGACACCGAGGAGTTAGGGATAAGATCTGAGCTGGAGGCACCTTCAACAGCTTATAAATGTCCTCTTTGAGCAATGCATCAAACATAACTCATTCTCGCAATCCTTTACTTGTGCACTGCTTCAAGGACGATCCTATGACTCTACGACGCGACTCCGATGACCGAAAGCGTGAATTTCCGGATCCTTAGTTGTCGGTATATTTTACTCAATGCAAAGTTGTAATTCAATATACTTGTAATATTCGAACTGATAGTGGATTGCCCAACGAAAGCAATTGACGATCGCGGGCCTTGGAGTAAGAGTCATCAAAGGCTCCGAACTAATTAAAACCAACATGTGTTAGCAATTGTTTTACTTCCGCTATTTTGCTTAGTATTTCCACTACGTTTATTCTGTATTTTCCAAAAGTGTGAAAAAGCTGAGAGTGCTATTCATCCTCCCTCTAGCACATCTCGATCCCATAATATATATATATATATATATATATATATATATATATATATATATATATATATATATATATATATATATATATATATATATACAAATTGTTTATTTATTTATCAACATGAACAATTGGTATTTGACTTTCTACGGGATTTTCTTTATTATCTTGTGTTCTTGTATTATTTGGAGTACTTTCTATTACAATATGTATTATGTAAACTTGGATTTAGATATGGATATTTACATATGTATTCTGCAGAATTATTTAGTTTTGTTTGTTTTAGATTATTATAATTGTTTCTATGAGTATGAATATTAGTTTATTTATGCTTATATAGATTGTATGAAGAAGAGGAATGAATTGTTAAGATGTATGGAATGTGTTTTTATGTGTGGATTTTATAACTGTAATTGTTTGTGTGTGATTGTTATATGATGTATGTGTGTGGATTATATTAGATTTGTTTGTATGTGTGGATTGTTTGTATAATGTCATCGTCTGTGATAGTTTTTGTATATTTCAAAATTGTAAATAGGGCAGAGCATGTAAACACATTGAATCTGTGATTTTTTTTTTTTTACTTTCCAGAAGGAATACTGAAGGAATACCGACAGAAAACCTATTTTGTTGGTGATTATCAAAAATAAACGCCGACAAAAGTGTTTTCCATCGGTATTTCGATAGACTACCGACGGAAACTCTAAATTCTGTCGGTGTTTACGGACGAAATTTAGAGTTTCTGTCAGCAAACATCGACGGAAACTCAATTCCCATTAGTGATTACCGACGAAAATTGAGTTTCCGTTTATAACCGTGAACTGGCTAGGGTTAAGGGTTTGTTGTTTTCCGACAGAAATTGTGTTTCCGTCGGTAGAAACCCGATTGCTAGAATAGTGTTTCTGGCATATTTACAAACGGAAAATATTAATGACGAAATCCTATAATCCATCAAAAACCCCCCTTTTGACAAATCCTCTCCTGACGCCTGTTTTTCCATCGGTAATCCATCAGTATGTGCACATACCGACGGATATTTCCGTTGGTAATCCTGGTTTTTTTGTAGTGTAAGATTGTTTGATCTCGATTTAGAAGCCTTTGTTGGTTTATTCAATCGAATCAATGCCTAAAGTTGTTTCAACTTGGACACATCCTCACTTTCTTTCAAATTGAAAGATCTCTCTAGGACTTACCTTACTTACCTATCAAATATCTATTCCAGCTGACCTATTTGGACTTTCATTTGTCTAGTATCTGATTGACCTGATTTATTAAGATTTTTCTACAACACTAAGTTAGTACAATAGATAGAAAGTAGAAAATTAAATTAGTGTACTTCGATTGTTCAACTACGTTGGTCCAGTCAGTCACGCGTGATCAACCAGAAACCTTATTTCCGTCACACTTGTTTAAAGTTTACTCCTCCAAGTCTAGGATTTACTTTATGAGGGTTTTCCCTTTGCCAAATATCCAATCGTCCTTGACCACCTTGGATTTTTCCCTTGCCTAGGTCAACCTTGATTTGCCAAGACTTCTCACTTGCTTAGGTTAGTCTTAATCTATCATAACTTTGACCTATCAAGACTTTTACTTATCTTGATCAATCTTGACATATCAAGACTTTTAATTATCTTAGTCAACCTTCACCAAATTATTTGGCAAACATTGATATGATCTCATCAAATATATTATCAAACAGATATTAAAATCTTAAAAGTTAATTGTACTAACAAAGGGGGCACGATGGCTTGGAAGGGATGGTCTCGCCTCTCGCTTCCGTCCAATTTCGAGAGGATGAAAAAATGGATAAAATTAATCAACCAATATTTAAAATCCGTTCGTCTTTTTTTTTTTTTTTTTTTTTTTTTTTGCAGATAAAGAAGAGAAAGTTTCTTGACTCTCGTGATGCCCATCCTTTTTCTAATATGTGCTTTGGAGTAAATAGGGCGTAAGTCTTCATCCATTTGCGAGCCTCACCTCCCAGTGTTCATCTGATCCCATAATAATTTGTCAAGCTCTTATAAACCTTAACTTTATAGGCAACTATCAAAATTTTTAGAAATGACATTGTGTTTCTATTATATGATTGCAATACTTGTAAAATAGAAAGATGAGGAGGCTAGACTTTGTCATCTCACAATAAAATTCATAATGAATTTTTTTTTAATCTAACTCACCCCGTCAAAGAATAATTCTTAATTAATTAACTTAATTAGATCTTCTAATTAAAATCATGATTAATTCATTTTAATTTTAAAATATTATAATAGAATGTAACGACCCGACCCCTCGGCTCCTTGGGCGGCCCAACTGGCGGCCCATTTGGTGGTACCTTGGCGGTCCCTTGGGCGGCCTAACTGGTGATTTCTTATGTCGTCGACCGATGACCCTTGGCCGTGCCGTTACTCACTAGGTCTTCCCACCCATGGCTAGTGGATTTTTGCCTTCCCCAGGATTCGAACTCTAGACTTCCAGGCTAAGTACTAGAGTTTATGAAACTTGGCTACCAGGATTCATAAACTCTAGTACTTAGTCTGGAGGTCTAGAGTTCGAATCCTGGGGAAGACAAAAATCCACTGGCCAGAGGTGGGAAGATCTAGTGAGTAACGGCACGGCCGAGGGTCATCGGTCGACGACATAAAGGGTCGCCAGTTGGGCCGCCCAAGGGACCGCCAGTTGGGCCGCCCAAGGGGCTAAGGGGTCGGGTCATTACAATAAAAATGTTAGTGCCCTAGATTTGCACTCCCCCCTCTAAACCTATATACAAGAGAGAGTCTCTCCACAAGCATTTATTCTTGCCAGAATAAATTGTATGAAGGAACGGTATGAAAAATCCATTGGCCATGGGTGGGAAGTCCTAGTGAGTAACGACACGGGCGAGGGTCGTCAGTCGACGACATAAGGGGTTGTCAGTTGGGCTGCCAGTTGGGCTGCCCAAGGGATCGCCAAGGGGCCGCCAAATGGGTCTCCCAAGGGGTCGAGGGGTCGGGTCGTTACAATAAAAAGGCGCGTATGAAAAATCCACTGGCCATGGGTGGGAAGTCCTAGTGAGTAACGACACGGGCGAGAGTCGTCAGTCTACGACATAAGGGGTCGTCAATTGGGCCACCAGTTAGGCCGCTCAAGGGACCGCCAAGGGGCCTCCAAATGGGTCGCCCAAGGGGCCGAGGGGCCGGGTCGTTACAATAAAAAGACGCCTTTTTATTGTAACGACCCGACCCCTCGACCCCTTGGGCGACCCATTTGGCGGCCCCTTATGTCGTCGACTGACGACCCTTGCCCGTGTCGTTACTCACTAGGACTTCCCACCCATTGCCAGTGGATTTTTTATACCGTTCCTTCATACAATTTCTTCTGGCAGGAATAAATGTTTGGGGAGAGACTCTCTCTCATATATAGGTTTAGAGGGGGGAGTGGAAATCTAGGGCACTAACATTTTTATTGTAACGACCCTGCCCCTCGACCCCTTGGGCAGTCCAACTAGCGACCCCTTATGTCATCGACCGACGACCCTCGGCCGTGCCATTACTTATTAGGTCTTCCCACCCTTGGCCAGTGGATTTTTGCCTTCCTCAGGATTCGAACTCTAGACCTCCAGACTAAGTACTAGAGTTTATAAATCCTGGTAGCCAAGTGAGCACCCTTTTTATTGTAACGACCTGACCCCTCGGCCCCTTGGGCGGCCCAACTAGCGACCCCTTATGTCGTCAACCGACGACCCTCGACCGTGCCGTTACTCACTAGGTCTTCCCACCACTAACCAGTGGATTTTTGCCTTCCCCAGGATTCGAACTCTAGACCTCCAGGCTAAGTACTAGAGTTTATAAATCCTGGTAGCCAAGTGAGTCTATAACGCTCGGGCCGGGGCGCTACAGATACGCCTCGGCTTGGGCGGGCCCCACCCGACCGAATCGGGAATACCACCACAATTGCCCATCGGGTTGACGACTAGCTCCACAAACCACCGGAGGTCCTTTTAGCGTGCTTTGTCCTCACTCGCACGCACCCTGGAAAACTTCCCAGGAGGTCACCCATCCTTAGATTTCTCCAAGCCAAGCACGCTTAACTTTGGAGTTCTTAAGTTTAATTAGGCTTCCAATAAGAAAGATGCACCTTGGTGATATGGATAGTACCATCTAACCTTTTAAGCCATATTTAACCAGAATCTCAGAACCGGGGTATTACAAAGAAAATTAATGGTTATCTTATTCAAACATTTGTAAATGTTTATTTCATGTAATTATGGCTCACTAGAAGAAATACTTGCTTGAGAAACAATCTTAATTGAATTATACTATCCATAAATTTAATTCAAATAACCATTAATCAAATCGATTATGTGGTATAATCTCACTTTTACTAGGCATGACAAGCATGGTGTTGATTATTCCTCATCTTTATAATTTGTAACATACCCAACAACAAATTGCAACTCTTCAAGGGACCAAACAAGTCAAAGAATAACAAAAACATAGCATCATAGTTATACCATTAATTGAACATCTATATTTTCAAGATCCATTATAATCAAAGATAATTGTCAATATTGGTACATGTTTTGAAGTTGTCTCACATCTCTCTTAATCTATCATTAAAGTAATAATACTGTTAGGATTTTTTTATATTTAAATCAACTAGTTACATAAACCTAACCTCCACCACTTGTTATGCAACACAACGATTTCCTTTTACAATTTGATTATTTCTAATACATTATCCTAACATCCACCACTTAAATAAATTTCAATAACTCCTCATAACCAAACCGGTACATGACTATAGCCAAGAAACTTCAAGCTCATGCTCACTATGGTCTAATCAATACAAAATAATAAAATCAAATAACAAGAAAGAAAAGTTGAGGTTTAAGGCTACATTGTCGATCGCAAGTGTTCATTAGCCACACATAGTGCAACAAGAGTCGCACTTGAGTACTTTTTTTAAATCTGAGGCTAATAAAAAAAAAGCCCCTTAAATAGTAAACATAGCCATTTTTTTATTAATAAGTTGTTCTAAAATAAAACATGTAAAAATGAAGGAGACGTAAATTACTAAAAGAAGCAGATTGTATCACTAATTCGCTAGTTATTAGCATTATCACATAGTCATCACCACATCATGATGTGACTACATGTAAAAGAAAAAAACTAACCCGGAACTGTAATATAGTGGTAGGGCATCTATGTTATCATCCGGATATTCACGATAAATGGGGCGTGCAATTAAAAGATGCTGGACTTCTAGATTGTCCGTCGCGAGCACGGATTTTTTTATTAAGTTTTTTTTATGGCTTGTGATTTAAAAAAAAATTGGGCTCTCTATATCTCTATATGATTAGGTAATTAGATTATCTCGGATTAACAAAATTAAAATCATTTTTTAACCTATAACTACATTATAATATTTTTTTAGGAGTCCTAGTTGGTTGGGCCTGAGGGAGAGGACTTTTGAGCCTCTCCACGAGTTCAACCCTAGATTTACATATCAATCGTGTTCAAAATTCCTTCTCCTCCATAAATTTCAAATCACTTATTCCATCTCCCCACGTTACTTTAAATCTCTAACAAAAATTAAAAGAAGGAGAAAAAAACAAAGACTTTAGCAACGACGAAAACACGAGGACGTTGACCCAGCTAACGTTTATTTAACATGCAACGGTAGAAGAGTTTGACGAACCCTAATTCCATCCCAACCCAACCGAGCGGGTCAAATTTTAATCTTACATTCGACCAAGTCTACAATATGATCAGTCTGGTCCAACGACGTCACCCACCCAGAAGAGACGTCAAAACCATGAACGCGATCACAAGTCCATTCCATTTATATCTGCTCTTCCTCTCTCTTTCCTGCACGCTATACTCACCTCTGTCTCTCTCCCCCCACCACCAACATCATTGAATCAGTTAATTCCCGAAACACCATTAAATCTGTAGATAGGCGATCGATACACATGGCGATTTGGAAAGGACAGGCCGTGTTGCTTCTGTTGCTTGTTTCAATAAGCTTGCAGCCACAGGGACTGAGGGCAGCGAGGCCGATGGCTGCAGAAGGCAGCAGGCGGCAAGCAGGGCTGCGGAGAGGCCTGGTGCTGCAGCTGCTGCCGCAGGGGCCGACTCCACCTTCGCAGCCATCCTGTTGCACCAGCAACCCGAACAACCCCCCCAAGGGCTGCGTTTGTAGACCTAGATAAGATTATTCACTTGGCTGTTAGGATATGATTGGTATTCAAAGAAAATACAAATTGTATTTTCTCTTAGCTTGTTTTATTTATTTGTTTATTTTTATGATACAAGTCTAGTTTCAAAGTTAATAGAATGAAGTTCTTGAAGTTCTATAATCTATCATGTATGACGTCTAATTTCTATCAACTTCTTGTTATGATACAACTTCATGTGTGATCAGCATATTTGCCATCTCAAATATCATGCTATTTGTGCCAATCAAACAAATAAACAAAATATATATATAAAAAACCAAACTAGTCTTCTTGATTGTGTAGGGCGTGCAAAAGCAAGTCTCTCACGAATGACTTTCCTTCCCATGCTGGCAGGGGCATAGCCAGGATTTTCGATTAGGAGGGACAATTTTCAAAAATTCATGAAATGAGAAAGGAATAACTTACAACTCTTGGAAGATCATTGCTTTTGAGAAAAATAGAAAAGATAAAATAGAGAGGAAGAAGTAAAAAAAAAAAAGAAGAACTTTACTTTCTTCGTTAGCAACCTTGACTAGTTTCCGTGAGCTTGGCAATAACACAAAGAAAGCAAGCTAAGACAAAACATGACTATTTTACTGTGCCATAAAATTCTAAAAAATACTAGAAGAGGAAGAAGATAGAGGGGTTGATGGCTGCTTGATCTTGTTGTTAGAAGAGGGCAGCAACTGGTGTTGTATTTCTTACTTGCTGGAGAAGAGAAAGGAGAAGAAAAAAGCTCATGTGCTTTAGAAGAGGAGAGGAAAAAATTGTAGGTTTACTAACATTGGAGAAGAGGAGAAGAAGCAAATGAGGAAGAAGATGAAGAAAAAAAATAAAAGAGAGGAATGGGCGAAGGGGTGACATACGGTACATTAGGATGTAACATGCATAGGGAGAAGAGGGAGAAGAGGGAGAGAAAAAAAATCAAAGGTTTCGTCAAAAATATCCTAATTCTTTTTAAATCGTTCAAACTCTTTTAAACATTAAACTTGGTTCGGCCATAATTCAACTTCAAATCAATTCTAATTTGAACCAACATAATTCTTATCTCCATATCTACCCGTTGAATTTAGTTCAAATTCGATTCAATTTTAATTTAGCTTCCTTATTTTGTGCCCTATGATTTAGTTCATCCGTTTATTATTATATATTTTATTTTTAAAATTCAATACTTAACATTTCAAATCATGATATTTCCTCGTATAAGTGGTACCAATGGATAACTTAGGTCATGAACTTTTCAAATATGTGATCAATTTCAATTTTCGACATTGAATGATGATGAATCAACTACTCAAAGTGACGATAAGAATTTCTATATATATATATATATATATATAATTTTTAATAAAATGTGAGAGGGGGCAATCGCACCCCCTCTCCTTAAGGTGGCTACGCCCTAGCATGCTGGTTGATACACCGAGATCATGGATGATGTAGTGTGTGCCTCACAAGATCTGGCCCAGGTGCAACTCGAGCTGCAATGCTTCAATGTTGCATTTGCTAACCTAGTCATCATTAATTATATTGCTAGTGCATATGTGCTGTTCTTCCATTGCAAATGGCGAGAGCCATCATAGATGCCAAATTTATGATGGAAGTTTAAATTGTTGTGGAACTACAACAAACATTTTCATATAAATATAACTATTAAGGGATGGTGACTTCGAAATAATGACATTGTAATGAAAATTACTAGAAAATATAATTAGATGTTAAGGGCACATATAAGCATAATATTCTTTAAGGGCACATATAAGCACCCTTATAATGTACTTTTAGTAACATTAAAGTTATGGTGACATCATAAAAAAAATGCCTTATAAAATGATATCGTCTTACATCCTATGATATTCTTGACATTTATATAATGTCATTATGAAATATCATTGCTACCTCCACCCATGACGAATCAATAATGACCGGTCTCACGCTTGAATAAAGGAGGAGGGTTACGTTAGGTTGTCAGTTCATGTTAAACCTATGATAAATATTCAATGAATATTTCGATTAAACTATTGTGCTAATGCTAGGTTGTTCCCCGGAAGGAACGCATTGTAGGGTCTAATTATAACATCTCGGCAAAGATTACTATATCTCCAGAACTTGGGTGTAGTGCTAAACATGTAAGAGTTCGTGTTGTAAGGTTCGACTATAATATATCGGTAAGGACCACTACTTCTCTATGAGAACTTGAGTGTAGTATTAAATAGGCAAGAGTTCTCATACCATAGGTTGGATAAGAATAAATATGATAGGAAAATTAATAATCTATGATTTGGAACATGGAACCCTCACTAGTAAATCAATGGAAGTAGTAGATATGATGATTAGAAGAAAAATTAATATTTTGTGTGTACAAGAGATAAAATGGATATGTGAGAAGGTAAAACTGATAGAGAACTTGAGTTTAAGTTATGGTACACAGAAAATAGTAAAGTAAGAAATATAGTAGGTATTGTTATAAATAGTTCATTAAAAGATAAAGTTGTAAGAGTAGTTAGAAAAGGGGATAGAATTATAGCTCTTATGATAATAGTAACAAAAGAAACTATGAACATAATTAGCATATATGCACCACAAGTATTATTGTGCAAGAGATAAAATGGATAGGTGAGAAGGTAAAACTGATAGAGAACTCAGATTTAAGTTATGGTACACAGAAAATAGTAAAGTAAGAAATATAGTAGGTATTGTTGTAGATAATTTGTTAAAAGATAAAGTTGTAAGAGTAGTTAGAAAAGGGGATAGAATTATAGCTCTTAAGATAATAGTAACAAAAGAAACTATGAACATAATTAGCATATATGCACCACAAGTAAGATTAGATGAACTTACTAAATCAAAGTTTTGGAACGACTTAGATGAAATATTATAAAATATTTTTCCAAATAAAATAATTTTAATAGGAGATGATATAAATGGGCATGTCGAAGTGAAAAATGAAGAATATGAGAGGATACATGGCGGTTATGAGTTTGGAACGAGAAATGAAAAAGGAAAAACTATATTAAATTTTGTGATAGTATATGACCTTATATTAGCTAATATATTTTTTAAGAAAAGAGAAGAATACTTAGTCACATTTAAAAGTGGGAATAATAAATCATAAATTGACTTTCTTATGATTAGGAAGAAGGATAGAAAAATTTATAAAGATTGCAAGGTCATTCCCTAGAGAAAGTTTAGCTATCCAACATAGGTTAGTAGTGTTAGATATATACCTCAAACATATATATATATATATATATATATATATATATATATATATATATATATATATGACTCCTAAAATTAAGTGGTGGAAGTTAAGGATGGAAAATAAAATATATTTAAGATGGTAGGAGTACAAGCATTACATGAAATATACAGTGATTCTAATATGACATGGGATAATTAAGATGATATCAAAATTAAAAATAGTAGCTAAGAGTGTACTCGATGAGTCAAAGGGGCATGCACCAATAAATAAGAAATCTTGGTGGCAGAATGGGAAAGTACAAGAGAAAGTGAAAGAAAAATGAATAACTTCTAAAAAATTATATATTTGTAAAAATAATAAAATCTTAAAAAAATATTTAATAGTCAAGAAACAAGCTAAGAGAGTAGTGAATGAAGTAAAATAAAATAAAATTTTTGAACGATTATATTAAAAATTGGATATAAAAGAAGAGAAAAGAGAGACATTTATAGAATAGCTAAAGTGAGAAAAAGGAAGACAAGAAATCTTATCCAAATAAATGTATTAAAAATTAATGTAATAAGGCACTAGTAAACGATAGAGAAATAAAAGAACAGTGGAAGAGGTATTTTCATTAACTTTTTAATGAACTTTTAGGTGACTAACTTATCTTAGGTAATTTGGGTCAAATGAGCATAGAAATTTTAATTTTTATCATAGAATTCAAACTTCAAAAGTAGAACAAGTTTTAAATGAGATGCACAATGAAAAAACTATTGGATCAGATGATATTTTGATAAAGGTATGAAAGTGACTAGGGAAACAAGATATTGAATGACTTACAAAATTATTTAACATGATATTGAAAATGAAAAAAATATCTGATCAATGAAGGATAAATACTCTAGTTCCCTTATATAAGAACAGGGGTGACATACAAAACTATACAAACTATAGGGGTATTAAACTAATTAAATTTTAGAAAAATAGTAATAGAAAAAAGATTAAGAAAGGAGACCACGGTGATCGAAAATTAATTTAGATTTATACCTGAAAGGTCAACAATATAAGTTATATATCTTCTTATACAATTAATTAAAAAATATCGGGTGCAAAAATAAGATCTATACATGGCATTCATTGACTTAGAAAAACTTATGATATAATCCCAAGAGAAATTATATGGAGAATTCTAAAAAAGACATGTGTTAGCATACATATATTGGATATGTACAAGGATGTAACGACTAAAGTAAAGACTTCAAGCGGAGTAACTGAAGTATTTCCAATAAAAATATGATTATATCAATGATTAGCTCTAAATCATTATCTTTTTACACTAATTATATATGGACAAACTCATTGTACACATTCAAGACATAGTACTGTGGTACATGTTGTTTGTAGATGATATTATTTTGGTAGATAAAATACATGAAGGAGTAAATACTAAACTAGAATCTTAACGGAAAATATTATAAAGAAAATGTTTTAGGCTTAGTAGAATAAAAACAGAATATATTAAATTTAAGTTTAGTAATATTAGACATAATGAGATAATTGTTAAGATAGGAGATGATGAGTTGCTTAGAATCAAGAGTTTTAGATATTTAGGATCATTTTTGTAAAATGTGGAGGGATTGAGAGAGATGTCTTACATAAAATATAAGCAAGATTATTAAAATGGAGAAAAGTATCGTGTATTTTATTTGATCATAAAGTACCTCTAAAACTTAAAAAAGATTCTACAAAATCATAGTTAGACTTACTATGTTATATGGAGTTGAATGTTGGGCTATGACTCGAGCACGTAAGCAAAAGATGAGAGTTGCATAAATGAGGATGTTAAGGTGGATATGTGAACACACGAGAATGGACAGAATAAGAAATGAGAGTATTAGAGAGAAAGTCGGAGTTGCATATATTGAGGAAAAACTCCGAGAGACATGTATAAGATGGTATGGGTATGTACTTAGATGACCAATAAATGCTCCAATTAGATGATGTGAAATTATGACAAACACACATATCAAACGAGAAAGAAGAAGACCAAAAAAAGACTTGGTTAACGATAATAAAATAAGATAAAAAATTATCCAAGTATAGATGATAATATAGTAGAAGATAAAACTCAATGGTGCAAAAAGGTCCATATAGTCGACCCCACCTAGTGGGATAAGACTTGGATGTGGTTGTTGTTGTATGAAATATCATTGTTATCTTCAAAAGTGTCTTATAATTTTAAAGATATAATGACAATTGAAATGACAGCTAAACTAATGTATATTGACATATTGATAATTTATAAGGTCATTTTAAGATGTTACCTTAACTAATCTATAATGACACTATTAAATAAAAATATTAAAGATTATCATTGATATTTATTAAGAATATATAATTTTAATTCAAAATTTATATATCATCACAATTAATCCACCACATTGAATATAAATAATTTTTAAAATATAATTTAAAAAGCTAATAGATAATTTTTATTCATCTTACAATAATTTGAGTCAAATTTACAAATGATAAAGATTCTTAAGACCCATGCGAGCTAGAAGGGGTGAATGCTCTGATCACTTTTCATCTTGACTTCATGTTCATCGTTTGAATGTTGTACGTCACATGAACAACTCCGGGATTTACTTGGTATCTGCCTTTAGGCAAATAATCCAAGGCTTACTCTTAATGATCTCCCTTCATTATGAACTTTTCTTTTTTGGATATCTTTCGGCGGTAGAGAAACCTCTTACAACATGTTCTTACAAGAACACAACAAGAAAATGAATACAAAGACAAATAAAATCAAAAATAATTTTACAATGAGGAACTTTCTTTGAATATTTTCTTGTTGCTTGAAAATACCTCTTGTTGATCCAAAAATGCACCAGCACTTTACCTCAGAATCTCCAAGAACCGACCCCGAGAAACATCCTCGAAATCAACTTTATAAGGCTATTATTTAAGTTGATTTTCATTTAGCAATCGATTGCTTTGCTTCATCAATCAATTGCCATCGAATCTAATCATTTAAACTTATAGAATAACTCTTTTTTACCTTACCAACACTACTAGAATTAAGGTCTTTAAGGACACACATAAATATCCTTATAGTATACTTTTAGTGACACTAAAGTTATGGTGACACCATCAAAAAATGTATTGAAATGTGGTGTTAGCATACACCCTCTAGTATTCCTGACATTTGTATAATGTCATTATAAAATATTTATACTAACTTTAAAAGTGTCTTAATTATAGGAATATAATGACAATCGAAAATGTCACGAAAAAAATATTTCCTGGACATTTATGCATGCCTTTTTATTATCTAAATAAGGACAAATATAAATATCACCTAAACTAATTTTTATTGACAATTATAAATATTTTAAATTTTTATATAAGGACAATAAAATATGTTAGTAATGATAATTTATAAGAGTATTTTAAACTGTCATCTTATATAATCTATAATGACATTATTAAACATCAATTATAATATTTTATAAAAGCATTAAATAGAAATATTTAGAATACACCACAATAAATTACTAATATTTATTAAGAATACAAAACATTCATCACATAATAGAAAAAAGTATGCATCATCACAATTTAACCATCATCACAATTCACCACAATAAGAATAGAAACATTTTACATCCAAAATATCCAATTCATTCATCATATCATCACAATTCATCCCATCATCACAAAAGTACAAATGCAATACTAATGTAAAAGTATTGAATCCAATGCTAACTAAATACTAACAAATCATTGATTTTTAAAGCTAACAAAGTCTTATAAAATAAAAACTCAACTAATTTACTATCAACCATCTTCAACCATCATATGCAAAATCCAAGTACCTGTCACCTACAAATACGATCAATAAATTTGTATAAGTAAATTATACAATGAAAATATAAACCTAATAAATATAATTTAAAATATTAAAAATCATACCAAACGAGAAACATATAAAGTATCATTCTATAATTTGTCCTTGAATCTTTATCTAATAAGACACAAGTTAAAGATAAATGAAATACAAATTCTCTTAAAACATTGTCTTGTAAGTATTTTCATTAATTATTGAAAGAATTATGAACGCCAATTTAATTGAGGCTTGAGTTTGCCATGATGACTGAAGGAAAGAATTCCTACATGGAATCCAAATAAAATCTTTCTGTGTAAGCATTAGGCTCCATTGTTTATTAAACAATATCTCTATACTGATCATTTTTCATGTGCTTATTAATTTATATATATATATATATATATATATATATATATATATATATATATATATATATATATATATATATATATATATATATATATATATATATATATATATATGAGTTTTTTACTTGTCTTTTGACATTACTGACAATGTTTTGAGTGATAGAAAAAACTTGGATCAAGAAAGTAGTTGAATTGCAAACATACGCCACCTCAAAGAGTCTAAATAGTTATTTGATTTGCATGAGTAAACAAATTTAGCATCAGTTAACAAAAAAAAAATTCTATTGACAAAATTTTTTATCAACTAAGTTTCTTGAGATATTTCTCAAACTGATGGTGACAACTAAATTGAAGTAAAGAACTAAGTTTTCTATATAATGTGTGTAAAAATGACCAACTTGGGATCTTGGTAAGATCAAATATTTTGTGAAACTCTATATAGTTTCACTATTTAAAAAAAAAAGATTGACTACATGAGAAAGTACCCAAATTATTCTTCAAACAATCACAATTTAAGCTATTTTAGATAGCCTTCATCAACTTCCATAATATAATCATTCTACCTTTGAGTGAGTGGTAACTAGTCAAAGACAAAAAAAATTCTAACTTCTTCCATGATGCATTAGATATTGACAAGTGTGAGTAAGGATCAAGATTTTGGAATATCCTTTAGCAACATGGCAAGTTTAATATCTTTAAGTAAAAAGGGTATATAAAAATATTTCTGCAACAAGGTCAAAATTTTATCTAGCCAAAAATTTCATTATGTCTTCCTTCACATGTTTATTGATAACAATGATTAAAGCACATAAATTATTAAACCTAAGAGAAGGCAATTAAGGGGAAAGTGTTGGTACCGGTGCAAATATTCCCTCAGGGCAGGTTCGCTTGGGCACGGGACATCTGGATCTACCATGATCTACAAAATAAGCATGCATGAACAATAACACACTGAAAACTGGATGGTAATTAATTAATCAGTGGTCATAAAATACCATGACTTGATGTAGATCAAGAATATGAAATGTCTCCATAAATTCTACATAGAACCAAAAGAAAACCATTACAAGAAGAAATAAAATTTACAAAAAAAAAATAACATCGCCAAATATTCATGTCTCCACAATCTAACTAAATGTAGACGATGAAGTGCTAGTCTACAGAAGCATTATTATGATCAAACTATAGGCCAATATAGAGAAATAAAAGAAATAAGACGAATTCCCAATGAGAGCATCTAACTTTGACTGTTTTTACAAATCACACGCCTTTCTTAATCTTTTTCCCCCAAAATCATGCTATGGTATCTCATAATTTACCTAAGCTAAGAAAAATTAATGGAAAAAAAAACAAAAGGTAACAAGGAAATACTCAAGCACCTACCAAGTATTTGCGGCATTGACAAGCTCACCATTGTCGATCTCTTCTTTGATCTCTCAAGCCATAATAACAGAGTTATTAAGCATGTAGATTATATGAGGCAACGAGAATCGAGCATAATTAAAGAAAGGCTTACTCTACTTGTTTGATTTTTCTGTATTGGTTGCGTCGAGCCTCAACATGTCTCGGAGCAGAGGCCCCCATGAGAGATGCTTGGCGATTTGAGGTTACTTTCGTTGCTTAGTTGAAAGAAAATAGATCGATTGAGAATTCGAGATACCACGTAGTCCTTAGGTGACATCCAGTTATTCCCCAGTGCAACACCTGCTCGATCGTATGCAGGAAATCTGCTGAATCATTGCCATCTTTTTGTACAATGTGACATGAAGCAGATGAAGAACAATTTTGATTTTACCTTCGAGCTTGAGCTTTAGTTGTCTAGCTCTGATGGTGTGGAGAACTGACAAGGCTATTGTCACGGCAAACCGGTCGCCGTAAGACTGCCACGAAGAAGAGGGTTTTGTTCTTCGCTGCATGGCAGCGTTCCCATGGTAGAGTTTCTTCAGAAGTGCAGTCAAGTCTGCCGCCGCCTCCCAATCGCTCTTCTCTAGCAAGCTCTCCTCCTCCACGAAGCTGAACCTTGTGCCCACTGGATTCTCCTGAGTAATTCCCATTTCATTAATGGAGGAGGAGCAAGTGGTTGACGGAGGAATGAGATCGACATGGAAGCTTACCACGAAGAGGAGATCGACCTTTTGCAGCCATGTCGAGTTATGAGGCTTGAGGTTGGTGTCCATCGGCCCAATCTCTTAGAAATTGCCAATCCCAACTCCGAACGCACCCTGTTTTGTGCAAAGAATCCTTCTTCATATCATTGATTCACGTCGTATGCTTCCTAGCTTCAGTCTCTTTTGCCTCTACCATTCCTGTAATTGTAAAGGTTTTAAGGTTGCGGAGGAATCATGGCAGAGGTGGTGCTACAGAGGAATCATGGATGAGAAGCGGAGAAGCGCGATGGAGGTCGGGGAAGGTTGTTCTCTAACTGGTTGAGATAGGAAGGTGTCGGCTGGCAGCGCCGGCGACAGCGATGCGTGGGCGATGAAGAGTAAGAACGGCGGCAACAAGTGCTGGTTAGGGATCAAAAAAAAAATCGGCACAATAAGTAGGGAAAAAAATAGAATGAGAAGTAATTAGGTTATTAGGGTGTTATATACGGTGACATAGATAAATGTTGTCATGATAAATAGTCTAATATGATGTTTTAATTTTTTAAATAATTATTTTGATAAATGTCATTAAAAAATATTTATAATGACATTTTAAATCAAATGTCATTAAGAAAGTGTCGTAATAGATCATATTTCTAGTAGTGCAATCGATTGCTTGCCTCCAGTCGATGATTCAGAAGCATTTTGTTTGCTGCTATAGTGCCACCAATTGATTGGTACTATAGCAAAACAAAAACTATACCATCAACCCTAAACCCGGTAACTACAACAAACCCAAAGTTACTGTAGCAAACCCTAATCTTCAAGTTTTATGGCTTACAATAAACATGATACCATAACAACCCTACGCTATAAAAAATAAGTAAAATAGCTACGAATTATTAGCGACAAAATTACAATTCATAGCTAAATATGTCTATTTGATATTAAATATAATATTGACACAAATAATAATATTTCAATTTTTTTTTACCAAAAAAATTATATGTTCGCAACGAATTATACAATTCATCGCTAATATGGTTTTAAG
Source organism: Zingiber officinale (assembly GCF_018446385.1). Taxonomy (NCBI): domain Eukaryota; kingdom Viridiplantae; phylum Streptophyta; class Magnoliopsida; order Zingiberales; family Zingiberaceae; genus Zingiber; species Zingiber officinale. The sequence goes on from NC_055989.1 coordinate 119,334,722, forward strand.
TGGGACCTAGTTTTAAAGAGATCTTAGCAATGAAAATGGCCAAAATCGTCGCTAAGCACGGGGTTTAGCGGAAAAAACATTTAATTTCGCCGCTAACCGTGTAGTTTAGTGACGATTTTGGACATTTTTGTGGCTCATCGTGCACTTTAGCGATGATTTCGCCTATTTTCATCACTAAACCTCACGATTAGTGGCGAAAATGAAAAAAAAATCATCGCTAACATACATAAAAAAAAGCCCTATCTGCCCCTGATGCCACACCCTTTCTTCCTCCTCAACTTCTTCACCTGTGCCCTCCCTCCTACGCCAAACTTCTCCTTCGATGACTCTTCCGCTTGCTCCCTACACCGGCGACTCCAACGACTCTTTCCTCCTTCTCCCTGCTCTAGCGAGTGTCTTGCTTCTGCTCCGACTGACCTTCTTATTCCAACCCTCCTCCGAAGTTTTCTCTCACGGTAGAAGCTTTTTATGTATTATTTTTAGTATTTTTAATCAATTATTTTGATACTTAGATGAAAAGATTAAGGATATTTAGATATTTAAATGACGGTTTTAGGGCTATTTTGATCTTTAGAATGGATAATTTTAAGGTTTTTGATATTAGATGATCTCTAGAGTTTTGGATACTAGTTATTTTGATCTCTAGTATTTTTAATATTTTAAATCATAATTTTAAGGTTATTTTGATACTAAATGATAATTTTAGGGATATTTTGATACTTAGATGATGACTTTAGGGTTTTTTATATTTAGATGATAATTTTTTGGTTATTTTAATCTTTAGATGATAATTTTAGGATTTTTTTTCTTCCTTTGGTATTTATAATCTTTTTAATCATAATTTTAGGGTTATTTTAATACTTATTTAGGGTTATTTTGTAACGCTCCGGCCCGGGCGGACCCCACCCGAACCGAACCGGGAACATTACCTAAATTGCCCATCGGGTTGACGACTAGCTCCACAGACCACCGGAGGTCCTTTCAGCGTGCTTTGTCCTCACTCGCACGCACCCTGGAAAACTTCCCAGGAGGTCACCCATCCACAAATTTCTCCAAGCCAAGCACGCTTAACTTTGGAGTTCTTTGAGTTTGGGCTTCCGAAAAGGAAGGTGCACCTTGGTGATATGGATAGTACCATCTAACCTTTTTTAGTCCCCAGGGCATGATGCAGTTTATACAGGGATTGGATGGTTATCTGCATGTACAGCTTGCCGGATTAGGGATTTCATCTTACTCTGATGCATTGAATCGAGCTTTGATGATAGAGTTAGCTCGGCAGACAGCATATCCGGACAGGAAAAGAAAGCATTCGGGTCAGACTTCAGGGCAGGTCCAGCAAACACAGGCGACAGGACAGCCTCAGAGCAGTCACAGACGGTCAGGTCAGGGTACTTCTGGGGCGTCTCGTAGGCCTCAGAAATCAGGGCGGTCTTCTTCAGGACGTTCCCGGTTTTCTCAGCAGAACCGGCAACCACCTTCCGGTGATACTCATTGTTTCAGATGTGGATCCAGAGATCACCTCACCCCAGCTTGCTCTCTGGGACAGTCAGTTTGCTTTTATTGCAAACTGCCGGGGCACCAGAGCCGAGATTGTCAGCTGAAGGCTCAGCACACGGCTTCCGGAGGGTCAGGGCAGAGGGGACAGTCTAGTCAGTCAGGGGCATATCGAGGAGGGCAGAAAGCCCAATCTTCACAGCGTCAGCAGGGAGCAGCTCCCTCCGCAGCAGCATTTGGCATGCTTGGACAGGAGTACTCCAGTGCTTCTGTAGCACCCCAGAGTTTTGCTCCAGGACCTTATTATCCGACTCAGGGGCAGTATCAGACTCAGTCCCAGCCAGCTGCACAGTATCAGTCACCATCACAGCCTCAGTGGCAGGCTTCTGCCCAGCCGCAGCAGCCGCTGGCAGCATTACCACCTCCTCCTCCGCCAGAGACTGGTCGTGTTCATGCGATTACCAGAGAGGATGCTCAGCGGGCCGACGGATCCGTTTTCCGCGGTACGATTTCTATTTATGCATTTACTGCTGATATTTTGATTGATACTGGTAGTTCGCATTCTTTTATATCCCGTACCTTTATGCGGGAGATTGGTAGATTACCTACTGTTAGGTTGCGGCGATTGACTGTCTCCCTACCGTCCGGTGATACTTTAGACGTCACCCAGGAGATCAGAGGTTGCCCGTTAGACTTTGGCAACATGATACTTACGGTAGATCTTCTAGTATTGGAGATGATCGAGTTTGATGTCATTCTTGGCATGGATTGGCTATCAGTATATCATGCTACCGTTGATTGCCAGACGAGGGTGGTCACCTTCCGGCCTCCGAACCAACCCTCGTGGAGTTTCACTGGCATCAGAGACGACGACATCTCGATTATTTCGGCGATTCAGGCGCAGAAGCTGCTGTCTCACGGTTGTCATGGTTTTCTGTTATCGTTGATCAGTACTGAGGACAGTAGTAGTTCGCAGCTCTCCGATGTTCCTGTTGTCCGGGAATACCCAGATGTATTTCCAGAGGAGCTGCCAGGTTTGCCTCCCAGAAGGCCAGTGGAGTTCGCTATTGAGCTGATTCCGGGAACCGGGCCGACATCGAAAGCTCCGTATCGTATGGCACCAAAAGAGTTGAACGAGCTGAAGGTTCAACTCCAGGAGCTTTTAGACAGGGGATTCATTCGCCCTAGTGTTTCACCATGGGGTTCTCCAGTTCTATTTGTCAAGAAGAAAGACGGCACCATGAGGTTATGTATTGACTACAGGCAGCTGAATTCAGTGACCGTCAGAAATAAATATCCATTACCACGGATTGAGGATTTGTTTGATCAGCTCAGAGGTACTTCAGTGTATTCTAAGATTGATCTGCGATCCGGATATCATCAGCTGAGAGTCAGAGATTCTGATATCCAGAAGACAGCTTTCCGTACCAGATACGGTCATTATGAGTTTTTGGTAATGCCATTTGGGCTTACCAATGCTCCAGCGGTGTTTATGGACTTGATGAACCGCATCTTTCTGGAGTATCTGGATCAGTTTGTTATCGTTTTCATTGATGACATATTTGTCTACTCTCGTTCCGAGGAGGAGCATGCACAGCATCTTCGCACAGTCTTAGAGATTCTTCGACGACATCAGCTGTACGCGAAGTTCAGCAAGTGTGCATTCTGGCTATCCTCAGTCGGTTTTCTGGGACACGTGGTTTCTAGCAGAGGTATTTCAGTTGATCCTCAGAAGATCGAGGCTGTCACCGGTTGGGAGCAGCCGAAGTCAGTTCAGGAGATTCGCAGTTTTCTGGGATTGGCCGGATATTACCGACGTTTTGTCGAGGGATTCTCGCGTATTGCTATGCCGCTGACACGTCTTACCCGGAAAGGCGTGAAGTTCATATGGTCCGAGGATTGCGAGACCAGCTTCCAGGAGCTGAAGCGGAGATTAGTGTCGGCTCCAGTTTTGGTTTTACCTTCTGGAGAGGATGGATTTGTACTTTACACCGACGCGTCTCTACAGGGTTTGGGCGCTGTTCTGATGCAGCACGGCAGAGTAGTCTCTTATGCTTCTCGTCAGCTGAAGGAGCATGAGAAGAACTACCCAGTTCATGACTTGGAGTTAGCTGCCATCATCTTTGCTCTGAAGCTTTGGCGTCATCATTTATACGGTATCACATTTGAGATTCTCACTGATCATAAGAGTCTCAAATACATTTTCACTCAGAAGGAGCTTAATCTCCGACAGAGGAGATGGATGGAGTTCCTGAAGGACTACAATTGTACCATTAGCTATCACCCGGGGAAAGCTAATGTGGTTGCAGATGCACTCAGCAGGAAGTCCAGAGGGACTTTGGCTTGCCACCGTACTTCAGTCACGGACTTGATTCAGAGTTTCTCGGAGTTAGATCTTGAGGAGCAGGGACCGACAGAGCAGGGTATTCTTGTTACCATGGTTGCTCAGTCGTCGATCAGGACGAGGATCCGAGAGGCACAGGCCAGTGATCAGCATTTGCAGTTTATTAGCAGTCAGATAGCTTCCGGGCAGCAGACCGAGTTTACACGAGACGAGGAGGGTATCATATACTTCCGAGGCAGATTATGTGTACCTCAGTCTCATCCGGTCTTACAGGAGCTACTTCAGGAGGCACACCGTTCTCGATTTGCGATCCATCCAGGCGGGACCCGTATGTATCGAGACTTGAGGCGTTCCTATTGGTGGAACGGTATGAAGAAAGACATCGCGGATTTCGTAGCTAGATGTCTTGTTTGTCAGCAGGTGAAGGCTGAGCACCAGAGACCTGCAGGGTTACTTCAGCGGATTCCTATTCCTGAGTGGAAGTGGGATCACATTACCATGGACTTTGTGGTGGGTTTGCCGAGGACACGACGAGGCCACGATGCGATTTGGGTAATCGTTGATCGATTAACCAAATCCGCGCACTTCTTAGCGATCCGGAGGACTGATCCCCTGGATCGATTAGCAGATCTGTATTGCCGAGAGATTATCAGACTACATGGTGTTCCATTGAGTATCATTTCGGATAGAGATCCACGGTTCACGTCTCGTTTCTGGCAGAGTCTGCAGCAGGCCTTGGGTACACAGCTCCGTTTCAGTACAGCTTTCCATCCACAGACAGATGGACAGTCAGAGCGGACCATTCAGACTTTAGAGGACCTGCTGAGGTCATGTGTTATGGATTTCGGAGGCAGTTGGGAGGTCCATCTGCCGTTGGTAGAGTTTGCCTACAACAACAGCTTCCATTCGGCTATCCAAATGGCACCGTTTGAGGCGTTGTATGGTAGACCTTGTCGGACACCCGTCCTTTGGGATGAGGTTGGAGAGGCCCAGTTGTTGGGACCTCATAGAGTTCAGCAGGATGCAGAGTTGGTCCGTACTATCAGACGGAGGATGTCAGAGGCGCAGGATCGCCAGAAGAGTTATGCTGATCGGAGACGCAGACCACTAGAGTTCTCTGTGGGCGACCATGTATTTCTGCGAGTTTCACCCACGAAAGGGGTGAAGAGATTTGGCCTCAGAGGTAAGCTAGCTCCGCGGTATATTGGTCCTTTCGAGATCTTGGAGAGGATCGGAGCAGTAGCTTACCGACTGGCACTACCACCGTCCCTGTCAGGCGTTCACGATGTATTTCACGTATCCATGCTGAGGAGATACGTGCCTGATCCGACACATGTGCTGGCAGATATTCCAGTTCCAGTTCAGCCTGACATTACCTATGAGGAGGTTCCGGTACGGATTCTCGACCGGAAAGAGCGTCAGTTGCGGAACAAGACTATCCGGCTGGTTAAAGTCGGATGGCAGCATCATTCAGACGAGGAGGCTACTTGGGAGCTCGAGGATACGATCCGAGCTCGATATCCCCATCTTTTCACTTGAGGTATGTGATTTAGTTTACCGTTCAGCATTTATACTCTATAGCTGTTGTTAGTAATTGCTGATGGTAGATAATGAAATTTGGGGACCAAATTTTTATTAGTGGGGGAGAATGTAAAATACCGAAAATAGGCGAATATTAATAAGGGAATTTTTCGGAATTTTTGGAAATTTTTCGGGAATTTTTCGTAGCTCGTATGGACGAGTTAACGGGGATAAAAACGGGGCCCGGAAAAGTCTGTTTTGGATACCCCATTTAAGCGAGGAAATGTTTATAATTACATTTCCTTTTTCTTTATTTTCCTTATTTATTTCTTTTTCTTACCTCGCCGAAAGCTCTGCGTGCCCGAGCCCCCTCACCCGTGCCTCTCTTCTCCCTCACTCCTGAACCCGACGCCGAAGAGCCCTAACCGCCGGCTGTAGCGGTTCCTCCCTTCATCTTCTCCTCTTCTCGGTGAAGCTGAGCCTTTCCTTCTTCTCCACCGGATCTGTGCCCTAGCCGCCAGCCACCTGAGCCTAACACCGCCGGGAGCCGCCCCTTCTACAGCCGTCACCTGTGCCCTAGCGTTGGCAGCCGACCTTTCCTTCTCTTCTTCGAGCGCCGGCTTTGTCTTCCTTTCTCGGAGTCGTCCTTTGCACAGAAGAAGCAAGCCCTAGTTGAGCCTTTGCCGATCGCCACTGTGCGTTGTCTTGTTGACAACCGCCGATTTCCTGATGCTGCCGGTGCCCTTTCCGGCGCCTTCCTTCCTTCCGAGCAGTGATCTTTAAGGTAGGTGGGTTACTTGCTGTGAATTAGGAATCGTGCAATGTTATATTTCCTTGCGGTCTTCTTGTTGTTCTGGACCAGGAGGCGAATCTCAGATCACTACTTATTGTGTTTTCAGGTCAGAGCTTGGATATTCTTCTCTGTTATAGATCAATCCTTCTTTGTGGTGGATCAACAAGAACAGCTACGAGATAGGTAAGGAAATTTAGGTATTTTTGGTTTGAGGCTCAGATTTACAGAGTTATGGGTGCTGCCCTAATTGATAGTATAGGGTATTTAATTGTTGTTGTGGATTTTATTTTGATCCTGGTAGTGTGGAGGATTTTTCAGCAGCAAGCAACCTTTCACCGCAGTCATTTGGATTGTGAACTGAGGTAAGGTTTAGGGTTTTACTTTGATCATGTTGTTGATGATTGATAGATAGGATTAGGTAGTTTGGAATTGATCTAATGGTGGATTGGGGATTAGGTAACTAACCCTAATTTATCGTTAGACTTTATTTAGATAAGTTGATGATTATTATTTAGGGTTTTGCCCTAAATGGTTTTAAGGATTTATTTAGCAATTCATTCGAATTTTAGCTAAATAAAAATGTATTTATTGGATACAGGATTTTGACGCGAGACGAGTATCTCGATGTCGGATTTGGACATTCCTATTGGAGGCGGGTACTTTTGACTTATGTCATTTGATATGCTTAGTAATTAAATTAACATGTTGCATTAATTGTGTTTCTTATCTGTTTCGGTTAATCACTACCCAAATCTTACATGCTTGATTGATTGATTGGTTTTGCATCTCAGGTATATTTTACCTGTTTATACATGCTTATAGGGGTAGTGATATGCCATGCTTGACCATGTTCAGGACCTAGGTTTTATACCTTCTGTATACCTTTGGATTGTTTTGGATTCGTTGACCTTTGATGCATTTTTATATATATGGATTAGGTCAGGATATTCTTGTGGTTAGTGCCATGCACCATTTGCATGATTGCATGCTGTGCGATAGTCCGCTCCATTATTGTTGAGCACATCGCCAGTTACATGGATCTGCACACACCACCACTCATGGGTTAGTGGTCGATTCAGGCTGAGTGTGTTGCAGCAGGGACTCTGTTAGGCACCGTTGGTCCGCTCATGGGTAGTGTGACACAACGTGTTATCCGGCAGGGATTCCTCCCCGTCTTTGAGTACCGGGAGTTGAGAGCATTGCGCTCCCCCATCTATGATTTGGGGTAGGAGGATAGGTGTACTCCGACAGCATCCCGTCCACTCGGTCACTCATCAGGAGTAGTGACGACAGAGTGCAGTTGTCACAGCCCTACCCACTCGGCCTCACTATGTGTGTGAGATGATCGACTGGCGTCAGGGGTGACCAGGACGCATCATTGGCATCATATGCATGATGCATTTATTGCTTGTGTTTGTGTATGCTGCATATTGTTTGGATACCTATGTTTGACATGCATACAGGATTTCCTTATCCCTCGGACTGTTTGACCTTATACTCAGGACCTGGTTAGTACAGTATTCTCCTGTTTATTTCAGATGCATTCTTATCTTTCTTATCAGGAGACTGTACGCATGATTAGTGCTAGGTGTTGTTTCTTTACTTTGCATATCAACTGCTGAGTGTTGGACTCACCCCGTCTCCATTGTTGTTATTTTCAGGTTGATGCTGTCAGGAGGGAGTTCCAGTCGCTAGTCCCCACTGCACGTAGTGCTACTCCGCTGCTGGTTTTTGAGTTGTTTCATTTTAGCTTTTCGCTATCAGACTTTATTTTAGTTTTGTTTTGGACTTACATATGGATATTGTATGGAATCTTTCCGTTGGATGGACTTTTCGTATGATTTGGATTTACTCTACTACATGCCTGCCTGGACGGCAGAAGAGGTAAGAAAAATCGGATTTGGGCTTTACGAGTGTAGTTGAGTAGGGTTGATTTTCGAGTCAGAGTATTACTATGTTGTTTACTTTTATTAACTACGTGGTTGTGACAGCCAGAGGCTGAATACATATATAAACTGCGTGGTGATTGATTTTATTTACTGTTATTATTCCAGCCGCCTGTGGCTGAGTATTTAGTGCTTGTAGAAAATTTTGATTGTCCGCCATACAGGGGAGATGCTGCCGAAATTTTCTCGGACAGGGACTCTTCTGGGGGCGTGACATATTTTGTTTCTTATAAGAGTTATTTGTTTCTTATAAAAGTTATTTGTTAAATAATATGCTTTTTTAAATATGTTTAACTATGTTTTATAAATATAGCTAAAAGTTGGATAATGATTGAAAATCGGATTAGTCCTAAATATATAAATAGATTAAATTAGTTTTTAAAAGTGACAGAGAATTATATGATAAGTTTAAATTTATCCAAAATTTATTCTTCATGTCGAAGGTGTGGTAATTTATTTAAATATAAGTTGGATTATATTCAAGAACATCTTTATAGGTGGAGATTTAACAAATTATACAAAATCTGGAACTTTCATGATGAAACTGCTGCATCATCTGTTACTATAAATATTGTCAATGAAGAGGAATATGATTGTGATTTTGAAGAAGATGATTTTCAATGTATGTTTACTAATTTAACAAATATAGAAAATATCAATACTAGTGAATCTCAATTAGATGATATTAATGAAAATATCAATACAGATGATATTAAAGGAATTTATAGCTCAATGTTTAAATAAGCACAAAAATAATTGTATCCCACTCGTAGTAATATTGTTGTATTCAATTTTTTGGTCAAGTTAATACATGTGAAAATGTTATATGGTTAGAACAATAAATCTTTTGATATGTTACTTAAGTTATTGCTAGAGACCATGTCTTTGCAAAGTGGTTGCAAAGTGGTTCGGTTTCTCACTAGAAGAACTCCCAAGGTCTCCTTCCCTTCTCAGTTTCTCCTTTCTCATTAGAAAATGAGAGATTTTTCTGTGATGACAAATTAAGCTACCTTAGATGCTTCTAGGTTCCTATAACTTCGAATGGTATGATATAATTTCTTTTACATGAAAGAGCAATTGATCCCATCTTTCAGCAGGAAATAAAATAACTACAAAGATGAAGAAAGAGAACCCGATAAGGGCATAGCTGAAGAAAACATCTTCTGCAATTACATGTGTCTCAAGGCTTTCAACTTTTGTCTCTAATCTTGAAACATCATATTGCAATATATAGAAAACATCTTAAAAAATCATAGAATAAGCACACAGAATAGATGAACAAAATTTGAGGCAATTGGCAAGAGTTCTTTCAATTCCTAACTTTGCTCAACTAAGAAGAAAGAAATATAAATGAAAATCATTAGACATTTCTGTGATAGTCAACTGTAAGTTTAGGCAATTAGTCATGGATCTTTTAATTGCTAACATTCTACTAAGAAGAAAGGAATGAATATGAAAATCATCAAATTCCAAGATTGTCAAGTTTAACTCTATGGTTCCTTATAAATCTCCTCAATATCAAAATCAACAAATTAAAATCATAATTTGAAACAAGAACAAATAAAAATCCACATCCAGTTACATGCCAACTTTGTGTTTTTTGTCAAACATTAACCGGAAACAATAGCATCACTAACATCACTTCCAATTACATGCACCACTTACAAAGTAAGACGAGCAAACAAAGACAAAAGGATTTCTAGAGTGAAACATGGGTGGATCATGCCAAGGGTACTGTGCTTTTCTCTATTGCTCGACCAGAAGACATCCAACATGCTACAATTCCAGGCCATGCTTCTCAACACGGTCATGGACCGTGTGGCGGCAACCCCCTCCTTTTAGGAAATTTGGTATTTTAGGAAAGTGTTCCCAACATTTTAGAAAAGTTTATTAGTTTTGATATTATTTTAGACTATAAAATAACCAAGGAGGCACTTGTTTAAAGCATCTGGGGATCAAGGAATTCTCCCCTTCTCTATCAAAGGGTTTCCTCGTGACAGAGAATCTTAGAAGAGAGTTGTTTCCAAGGAACTGTCAAGATTCCATTCACCGAGGAGCTTGGAGATACTACGGAAACCACGACTAAGCCTTTCTTCTCTTTTCTCATTGATTTGAGTGTAAAATACTTTTCTAAATGTCTTTTGCTCGTACCTCCATCTCCATGAAGTAGTCTCTTAATTTTAGAATAAAGGAGTAGCCTGATGCAATGTTGACACTCATTTTATATTTATTATCTCTTTTTATCACATGACATATTTGATTTATGATCCGTCTTTAGTATGCATACATGGCTACGACACTAGCATGCCTTTTTATATCTACAGGATGCAAGGAATGACCAAAAGGTGAACCTAATTCTTTGACCCTAAAGTCTGAAACTTGAGGGGTTGTTGATAAAAGTATTTCAAAACCTCACGAGGGTATTATTGGCTATCACAGAGCTTAATGAGTTTATCCTGATTAGACGTTACGAAGTAAGAGATGACACCTAGAGTACCGTAGGGCATTGTGACAGGAGTCTCCCTGAGAAAGTGATTAGTTTAGTAAGGTTACCTTGAAAATAAATGTCACGTTTGGGTAGGCACACTGGTATTATTCCAAAAGAAGATATCAAGTACCTCGGGATAGACCGCCTTCATAATTATCGAATACAAATGTAAAATAGTGAATAACAATTAGGGTGGTAATGATCATCATAGCGAAACTGAAATCCTTGAATTGTTTCATCAAATCGGATTTCTCCATAAATTCTTCTGGCTTTCTTAATTTGTTTTCTTTCTCACACGATTTTCTTGATTTCAACTAATTTAGATAGTCTACTTCGTGATTCAAATTAGTACTTAATTTACAATCTCAATGAATGATTTTTTATTACTTGATGGCAATCGTGTAGTTATGAATTTCACATATCAATATTATTTAGATGTCAATTGACTTATCGTCGACTGATACTTTAATCAATCAATTGATCTATGTGATGACTAAGGATTAAATAAAATTGAGAATATTTTTGTTGATGTACTAGTGATTGATCAATCGACTAAAGCTAAGGTAGCTGACTAAATTGTCCATATCAGTCAACTAATGCTATGACAAAATACTTATAAGGATCAATTTATTAGATAAGATTAAGCTATAATATTCAGATTCATAATAGATATTGTTCATCACTCGATGGATGGACAAGATTAATTGATTGATCTCATCATGAAAAAACAAACTAGCAATAAAGATTCATAAGACTATAACTAGAGACCTTGAGGTTTAAAACAACAAAAAAATAAATAAAGATTGAAAAGCCATTACAAAACTCTCTCCCAGCTCTTTTGTTGTCATTATTTGTGCATTCTTTTCTTCCTTTTTTGCACTCGAATTGCTATTTTCTTATAAAAAATTGCAAAAGGTTTCTTTGCTTCGATGCAGATAGTGAAATTTTGAACGGTGATATACTAACAAATCATAAACCGGGGAGTAAAAATTGGGGATTCCTAAACTACATTAAATGTCTTTTCTTCGTCTGCTTTTATTGTCTTCTATATTTATTTTTGCTTATTTTCTACTGCACTAACTAATATGGTAGAGACAAGCAACACAACCCCTCCCCCTTTAGTCTCTCTTATCAATCTAACAAGTAAAAAAAAAGAAAAAAAATTCTTTATGTCTATTTCATATCATATTCCTATAAATTAAATATAGCAAATAATTATTCTATCTCCATTTCATTTCATTTCTTGAACCAAACTAGCCAATACTAGTTTTTTTTCTTATTACCATGTTATATTTGCACAATATACTTTCAAAATCGAGGATAGGGATATTACAATAATAATTATTTGTATTATTGTATTTCTCTATTTTTATTTGATAATCTAAAGCGCTCTTAGAATTTTGAGGATCCAAATGTTATACGAATTATATTTTTATAGTGATTATTATTGATACCGTGATAAAGGGGGCCTATTAAGTACGGGTTAAAGGACGGAGATAGAGGTTAACGTGGAAGTCAATGCTAGAGAACCAGTAAGCACACCCTGAAGGAGCCCGAGTCGATCTCTACTATAATGGTCGATTGGGAATGAGGCTCCCGACCGGCAATGATCTGTCCAGAGCGGGTCTCTACTGCAATGACCGATTAGGAATGAAGCTCCCAACCAGTAATGATCTGGCCAGAGCAGGTCTCTACTGCAATGGTCAATTGAGAAAGAAGCTCCCGATCAGTAATGATCTAGCCAGAGCGGATCTCTACTGCAATGGCCGATTGGGAATGAGGCGCCCGACCGACCATGATCTGATCCGAGCGAAATACCCATGTAGCCAAGATCATGGGACGCTCATCATGGAGCAGAGGAGCGTTAGGGCGACCGAGGAGTTAGTCTGGTCGAGCGAATACAATCTGTCAGGTCGCGTTACCCCAGGGAAAAGTGGCCCAGTCAGGCTGAATGGAGGAGTACTTGGCCGAGCGGCTATCCCGCTCGGCCGAGCAAAGGGATCACTGATGTATCCCTCAATATCCTTTTGGGAGATAGTGTCGCTGACACCAAGCATGGTCAATAGGCAAATCGTACGATAGAAGCTTCTACTGTCTCATCAGAGGTTTGCACACCCTGTTAAAATGAAGTGTCAGAAACACTGTACTAACACGTCCTTTCCTAAGATATGGAAATGTTCAGATGCCTTGGGATGTGTGCCCACATATTTCCATGGCTCCATACGCCTGGGGACGCATGCTCGCACGTCACCTCAGCTCTATATAAAGGAAGGGGGGTCCAACCATCGCAGCAGGTAGGCATATACGCTTATTCTACTATTTAGAGTTCTTGTCTACTGTTCGTGTTCCTCTTTGTTGCTTCCGGTGACTGACTTGAGCTTCAGAGGGCCAACGCTGGGGACCCCTTCCTCGGCCCAGTACTAACATTTTTGTCCTTGCAGATCAAGCGTAGTCTTCACACAATCCACCAAGGAGCCACATCCTCAGCTAGCCGCCTTCACTGAGTTTGGACAGGATCATATTTGGAGCCGTCTGTGAGAACTTATCCTGCACCCAAACAATGAAGATGGAGGACGCTGGACGACTCGCCACCATCACTTTGATGCAGGAAGATTTGGATTTGTTGGTCAACGCCCAAGCAGCCAAGTTGTTGCAGTAGTAAGAAGCAGCAGCGCCAGGAGGACCGAGCACATGCTGTGCAACATGTTGAAGCAGAACGGCCCAGAAGCTCAAGAGACCAAAAATGGGCACCCCTATTCTACTCCTACCACTAGTCAGCAACGCACAACACACGGGACTGCTATGATCTAAAAGTAGAGGCAAGCCGGCCAACCCCGCAAAAGTTTCATTGCAAGACTCCCTCACCCGAGCGACAGCAGCACCGCCAGTCAGGTGAAAAGAGGGAGGAGGCGAGTCCTAGGGCCGAACAATGTCGGGATCAGGCCCATCGAAGAAGAGAGACCAGTCCTTCCCGAAGCTCGGCCGAAGGGACCCGGCTCTCAGGACAAGAGGAGGAAAATAGAAGTAATGCTGCTCGGGGAGAAATTCGGATGATCGTCGGCGGCCCGACGGATGGGGACTCCAACCAGGTAAGGAAGTCGCATGCTCGGTGACTTGAAATTCATGTTGTTGGATGCAGCAAGAAGAAGCGGATGGACCGGAGATCAACTTTGATCCCCAGGACTTGGAGGGAGTAGAAGTGCCTCATGACGATGCCCTGATTATTCAAGCGGTAATAGCTAATTACAATATTCGCCGAACTTTTATAGATACAAGTAGCTCGGTGAGCATTATCTTTAAAAAGATGTTCGATAAGATGCAGATCGACCGCAACGAGTTGCTACCGATGACCACTCCTCTATACAGGTTCACCGACAACGAAGTGTTGACTATTGACCAAGCACGGCTAGCTATATTGCTTGGAGAAGAAGTGGACGAGGACAACATATTGGGGCGTCCGCGTTCAACGTCATATTAGGTCGACCGACCTTGAATGAATTCCAGGAAGTCGTCTCCACCTTCTGCCAAAAGATCAAATTCCCGATGGGCGACACTGTCAGAGAGGTCAAAGGAAACCAGTTGGCTACTCAGTGATGTTATGTCGAGATGGTCAAGTCAGAGACCAAAGCCGCACGAAAGGCATAGCGGTTGGACGTGAATGCAATATTCTAATGACCCCCAGCGATGATATACGACGAGAAGGAGGTCCAGATCCACTCTAGCCGACTGGAGGGCAACAACTTTCATGGCCACCGATCTGCCTCGGGAGAAGAAGGTCGGCTTGGTTGAGTACCTTAGGCGAAACCACGATGTCTTCGCCTGGTCGACCAACGAGCTTCCAGGAATATTGCTGAGTGTGGCTCAGCATGAACTGCGTGTCCGATCGGGTGTCACTCTACGACGAGGATAACGTCGATCGACGATTGATAGAACTGGACTTGGTAAATAAAACTAGGGATAAAGCAGTCGTACGGCTAACGACGTACTGACAACGTATAAAGCAAAGTTACAATCGTCGAGTAATTCCAAGGTCATTCCAAGTCAGTGATCTAGTCTGGAAAAGAGTAAATCCGGTCGGGTACGTCACTAAGCTTGAAGCACTATGGGGATGACCGTACAAGGTGATTCAGAAGCTTAAGTCGGGAGAATATTATCTTAAAGACGAACAAGGACGAGCCCTTGAGCAGCTTTGGAGTGCAAATCATCTTCAACTGTACCGAACGGGCTAGAGGTTCGTGAATGCATTAAGTAACCTGTCATAGCATTTGTATTAGCCATGCAGGGAATGATGACGGAAAAAACTAAGTGTCCGATACTATTTGGTCGATCGGCCATGTGTAAAGTTGAGCGGCAACTATAAACCCTAGATCGAAAATTAAAGAAAAGTCGAGCGGCGACTACAAATCCCAGAATGTTAAGGAACAACATTAGTCAAGCGGTGACTATAAACCCGAGAGAGATTCACAAAAGTCGAGCGGCGACTATAAACCCTAGATCGGAAATTAAAGAAAAGTCGAGTGGCGACTATAAACTTAGGAGAATCAGAAACAGTTGAGCGGCGACTATAAACTCCAGAATGTTGAAGAACAACAATAGTCGAGCGGCGGTTATAAACTTGAGAGAGTTTCACAAAAGTCGAATAATGACTATAAACCCTGGAGCAATGAGGATAACAGTCAAGCAGTGACTATAAACCCATGTCTACGCCAATCAAAAGTTGAGCGGCGACTATAAACTCTTGTCTAAGTCGAGCGACGACTATAAACCCCAGAATGTTGAGGAACAACATTAGTCGAGCAACGACTATAAACTCTTGCATAAGTAGAGCAGCAACTATAAACTCTTGCCTAAGTCGAACGACGACTATAGACTCTTGCCTAATTCGAGTGGCGACTATAAACCCCAAATGTTGAGGAACAACATTAGTCGAGTAGCGACTATAAACTCTTGTCTAAGTCGAGCAGCGACTATAAACTCTTTCTTAAATCGAGTGGTGACTATAAACTCTTGCGATTTAAGCCAAGAAGAGGCTATAAACCCAGGTACGGTTGATGAAACCCAGGCGATATTAGGCCGGTAATAATGACGATCTCCAGCCGAGCGACGATTACAAATACCGGATGCCAACATATACGACTGCAGGAGACAAGTATTGAAGGAACGCACCCGAGAAGGGCGTGCTCCCGACTTGGAGAGATCCGTATGGTTAAGGCCCCAAAGCATCTCGGTAAGGCGCCGCTCAGGCGTTGTTCAGAAATGGCAAAGACAGGTCAGGTCCTCAGGGATGAGTCCGGGGCAGGTGTTTTAACAAGTCCCCGGCCGGTTACCTACTACTCAGGTTATCTAAGCTCAGGCAGCTCAGTTCAGGCAGCTCAATCTCTACGCATGGCCCTGGCGCCTACCCCCGTATAATTCCTAGTCAGGCAAAGATAGGTCGGGTCCTCAGGGCTAAGTCCAGGGCAGGTTTTTTAACTAGTTCTCAACGACAACCAGACCACAGAGAGTGTCTGATATGCAGAAGGTCACCCAAGGCACTACTCGTCCAGTCAGTCGAACCTGCAACCTCCTTCGACTAGACTTGAGGGGAAGACTTGTGATGCAGTGATAAAGAGGGGCCTACTAAGTGTGGGTAAAATGATGGAAATAGAGGCCAACGTGGAGATCAAAATCAAGGAGGTCAACGTCAGAGAACCGGCAAGCACACCCTGAAGGGGCCCGAGTCGATCTCTACTACAATAGCCGATCGGGAATGAGGCTCTTGACGGGCAATGATCTGGCCAGTAGGTCTCTACTACAATGGTCAATCGGGAATGAGGCTCCCGACCGGCAATGATCTGGCCAGAGTGGGTCTCTACTGCAATGGTCGATTGGGAATGAGGAGCCCGACCGGGCATGATTTGGTCCTACCAGAAGGCCCGTGTAGCCAAGATCATTTGACGCTCATCATGGAGTAGAGGAGCGTTAGGGTGACCGAGGTGTTAGCCCTGTCAAGCAAACACAAGCTGTAAGGTCGCATTACCCCAGAGAAAAGCGACTCAGTCAGGCCGAGCAGGGGAGTACTTGACCGAGCGTCTATCCTGCTCGGCGAAGCAAAGGGATCACTAACGTATCCCTCAATATCATTTTGGAAGATAGTGTCGCTAACACCAAGCATGGTCAACAGCTAGATTATACGGCAGAAGCTTCCACTGTCTCATCAGATATTTGCGCGCCCCGTTAAGATAAGGTGTCGAGACATTTTATTGACACATCTTTTCATTGGACAAGTATGGAAATGTGCAGACGCCTTGGGACGTGTACCCGTATGTTTCTACGGCTCCATACGCCTAGGGATGTGTGCTTGCACGTCGTCGCAATTCTATATAAAGGGGGGTCCAACCACTGGAGGTACGCGCGCACACCTATTTTACTATTCAGTGTTCTCGTCTATTGTTCGTGTTCCTCTTTGCTGCTATTGATAACTGACTTGAGCGTCGGAAGACCAACGCTAGGGACCCCTTCCCTAGCCCATCACTGACATTTTTGTCCTTGCAAATCAGGCGTAGTCTTCGCATAGTCTACCAAAGAGCCACATCCCTAGTCAGCTGCCTTCACCGAGTTTGTACGCTATCAATTATCATTTTATTTTATTTTATTTTACGAAACTAATGCACCAGTTGAGTTTTAAGGATCCGAAATCTCTGATTATTTTTGCACAAATATACTTTCGAAATATCGAGCAGTGACGCTATAATTTATCAGTTTTCTCTTCGATCGGTTTCAAATGTCGAAAATGTAAATGTCGTTTTATTGTTATTGAAATTCTGCGGAAAACGTTACTCGTTGCCAAAGGAACACACTTCTTATAATTTATTTTCACCATATATTTATTTTCAGCTGCCAAGTAGTAAAGAGAATCAGTCATAGCAGAGTTTAACAAAGATTAAATCAATAACAAATGTCTAGCACTCAAACATTACAATTTATTTGAACTTCTCCTTCACTGGTCCTCTTGGAATCTTGTTAAGAAACTTGGAGTCTATCGTCTCGTAAAACACTCGCAAATCGCGGCTCCCTTTCATTGCTAGACTTTTAACTTCATCCTCGTATCGGTCATACAATGCCGGCAGTGTATGGGCACAAAGAAGACCTGAAAACACACAAAAATATGTAATTAACAAATGCCTCGTTCTACCAAGCCGAACGCGAAGTTTGTTTGTCATCGATCGAATGCATACTAAGATATAGGAGGTTCAGAGAACTGCAAAAGCTTCCTATTTCAGAAACCAGCCAAAGTAAGGCAATTGCCTGAAGAAGGAGACAGTTTCAGTAAGCACAGGCCTAGAACATACAAATGTAACATGTGTATGACAATCAGTCCACAATTCATGTACCAAGAGAAACATCTTGAGATCTTTTCCGCGCGCAATATCTTGAAGGGTAGATGCGAATCCACTTATCTTGGAATGCAAGGACAATGTTAGCTCTTTGAAGGCATGTTCAGATAGAATGATCTCAGGAATTTTTGGAGGGCTTCTGCAGTATGGATAGGAATTATGATTTTGGGGTGAATTGTGGGAAAGAAAATATGTAGAATGTTATAGATAATCGAAATGAATGTTACCGATCAGTTAGAACTGCAAAATTAGACCAAATGAATATTACAAACATCGCTGAGATGGTGGTGTAGCACATAAGTGTAAGGAAATGGTACTCAGCCACCTCAAACATAAACCATACGATTGTCGCACCGGTTAAGATCCCGGCCGATAAATAATTGTTCCTCCACAGCAGCACATCAGCAACTGCAAGAACAGGCATCAGGAACAAAATTACTTGGGAGATCCTGCAGGAAAACAAATGGAACAGCTTACTTTTTCCTCCACCTAGGTGATCATGAAGAGACCTCTTGGGCCTGTTAGCCCTCCTTTTAGCGGCGGCAATGACCGTGTTGGTGATGGGGGAAGCGGCAACGGAGGTGGCAGTGGCGGTGGCGGCGGCGGCTTTTGGTAGCTCATCAGATTCGGAATCGTAAATGATGTGAGGTGACATGGCTCCAATGGTGGATGGCAGATAGCTAGAATCAAAGCTGGTGGTCACTTATCAAGAACTTTTAGATTCTAATCTTATTGCCGAAGTGTTAAGAATTTGAGCAAAGGGATAACTTTATGGTTGGCTTTCTTGGACACGAATCAAGAATTGCTTCGATCGTAGGTCTACAAAATGCTTGGCGAATTCAATAATTTCCCAACACTTGATAGTACAACACCCCCACCTTATCCGGCTAAGCTCGGGAACCTCCAATTCAGACTCTACATGAAATTTGCGAACATCCTCAAAATGCATCTACTCTCGAAGGAAGGAAGCAAAGAAAGCAAGCAAGAGAAATTTGAAATGAAGGGCAAGGGATCAGCTGATTGCCTAGACGGCCATAGGAAACCAAATTAACAGTCATTGATATTTTTTATTCGTCAAGGGGCCCCAAGTTGGCTTAGGCATTTTACTCAAGCAACTTGTCAAGTATCGCGCCAAACTAGAAGAAGAACATGCATTGAGCTTGTAGAGCTTCCTTACCATTTAGTCAATCGAATGTGCTAGCAGGGGGTTGTGTAGCATACAAAATGGATTTAAACTTCCAACCCGTGTCCTATTTGACATAAGAAATGTAGAACTTAAGAATAGGAAAAAGTTAACCGTATTATTGAATCCAAAAATAATGTTAGAAATACAAAGTATAAAGTCTTATATAACTAAGTTAAGAAATTATAAATCCTAAATAGAAAAAGAAAACAAGATTAAATTATCCTAAAAATTATAAGCAAATAAATATATATAATCTAATATCCTCCTAAAACTCATGATGCTACAACTAAAAGTATTGAGAGTTTGTTAGACAAAAAATAAAAGTATGAAGGAGAATGTGTATTATTAAATATATCAGCAATCTGTAGATTTGAAGGACGAAAGACAATGTAATGATGTCAATCTGAAGATGATAATGAGTAATGTGACAATTAATTTCAATATATTTCATCCGCTCATGAAAAATTAAATTGTGTATAATTTAAATAGTACTCTGATTATCACAATATAACATAGTAAATTGATGAAGAGCTACACATATCCGCAAGCAACCAACGCAATCAAACTATCTCACAAGTAGTTGAGGTCATGACACAATACTCAACTTCTATAGAAGATCTAAAAATAATATCTTGTTTCTTACTCTTCCAAGAAATTAGGAAATCTTCAAGAAAAATGTAGAAGTCAATGGTAGATTTACGATCCATAGGATCATCAGCCCAATCATCATCAGAATATACACACATCTCCAGAGATGAAGTAGAAGGAAATAAAAGACTTTGAAATTGAGTGTCCTGAAGATACTTGAGAATACGAAGAACAGCAGCCTAATGAACTATAGCTGGTGCAGTGACAAATTGACTAACCACATGAACAACATACACAATATCTGGATGAGTCTCGGTGAGATAAATCAAGCTTCCAACAATAGTTTGGGACAAACTAGGATCCAACAAAGGTGAGCCATCAGATAGAGAATATCGAGCATTAGTCTTAATAAGAGTATCAATGACTATATTATCAGTAAGATGTGCATGCTCAAATAGAACAGATATATACTTTGACTAAGATAAAAGATAATATTTTGCAGAATAAGCGACCTCAATGCTCAGAAAGTATCATAGTATACCTAAGTCTTTCATAGCAATATAACGAGTCAACTCAAACTTCAAGGAAGCAATTCTATTAGAATCATCACTAGTAATAATCATATCATCAACATATAATAATAAAAGAATAAAACCTGCACTCGTACATCTGACAAACAATGCTGAATCATGATTACTAGGATAAAAATCAAGCGAAATAATCACTATAAAGAATTTCTCAAACCAAGTATGAGGTTCTTGTTTGAGACTATAAAGCGCTTTACGAAGCCTACAAACTTCACTAGGTTGGTGTGAAATACTAGGAGGAGGTGTCATATAAACTTTTTCATGAAGATCACCATTTAGAAATCCATTCTTGACATTCATTTGAGATATTCTTCATCGAAAAATAGAAGCAACAACAATCATAGTATGAACAACCGTCATTTTTACAACAGGAGAAAATATTTCCTCATAATTTATGTTAAACTCCTGAGAATAATCTTTAACAACAAGACGAGCTTTGTATCATTCGATAGATCCATCAGATTTAGTTTTGATCTTATATACCCAATGATAACTAATAGTATGTTTTCCTAGTAGCAATTGTACCAAATCTTATTTATGAGTTTATTGTAGATAATGCTGTAAATGAATCAAAAGTTTGTGAACAAGCTTGTTGTTCAGATTGGTAAGTTTATTTATGTTCGTTCAATATACACAAGATCAATTAAATAAATAAGCTTGAACATCTCATTAAACTAAACAAATAAGTTTGAACATATATGTGCTCAACTCGTTAAAGTTCGTGAACAACGTTCGTAAACAATGTTCATGAAACATGTTCATTAATAAAAATCTTATTAATATGATAAATAAATAAAATTAAATTAAATTAAATAATAAAATTGAATTATTAAGTTCAATAACCAATCAAGCATGTAAAAGTTTCAAACAATCAAATAAGTTTGAATTGAGAGCCTGATAACATCTAAATAAACTAAGCTCAAACCAAGCTCAAGCCAAGCTTGATTTGAGAGCTTGATAACATCTAAACGAACCAAGCTCAAGCTCATAAAAAAATAAACCAAGTCATGCTTGAACAATCATTTCAAAGGCTTGGTTAATTTTAAGCTCGGCTCGGCTTAGTTCAGTTACCTTATCAAACAAGTTTGAACACCCCAAAGCTTGGTTCAGCTTGACTCAGCTTGTTTACAGCCCTAGATGAAGAGCAGTTAGTTTGTTAGCCATAGCATTCTGCCAAAGTGGGTTATAAACAACTTCTCTATAGGATACATGCTTAGAAAGATAATGAACAGATGCAACAAATGAAGCAAAAGAATGAGAATAACAAAAGTAAGCAAAATTTAGTAGTTTAGTAGACTTACGAACATGAGTGGACTGATGACGGTGCAGAAAAGGATCATCCACAACCTCAGGAGATGATTGGGAAGTGGCAGAAGGAAGAGCATACGGAGCCGATATCTCAAGAACTAAAGTACCAGATGTAATACCCCGGTTTTGAGATTCTGGTTAAGTATGGCTTAAAAGGTTAGATGGTACTATCCATATCAACAAGGTGCACCTTCCTTTTCGGAAGCCCAAATTTAAGAACTCCAAAGTTAAGCGTGCTTGGCTTGGAGAAATCTGAGGATGAGTGACCTCTTGGGAAATTTTTTAGGATGCGTGCGAGTGAGGACAAAGCACGCTGAAAGGACCTCCGGTGGTCTGTGGAGCTAGTCATCAACCCGATGGGCAATTCTGGTGGCGTTCCCGGTTCGGTCCGGGTGGGATCCGCCCAGGCCGGGGCATTACAGATGGTATCAGAGCGACCTTGCGACCGTGAGTGTGCCTATGGCAGGAGCACCCAGGGCACCACCTAGCGAGGGAGATTCTGGGATTTGTCTGTGGTGTGATTCATGGTTACACAGCGAGGACGTTGTGTCTTTAAGTGGGGGTGATTGTAATACCCCGGTTTTGAGATTCTGGTTAAGTATGACTTAAAAGGTTAGATGGTACTATCCATATCATCAAGGTGCACCTTCCTTTTTGGAAGTCCAAATTTAAGAACTCCAAAGTTAAGCGTGCTTGGCTTGGAGAAATCTGAGGATGGGTGACCTTTTGAGAAGTTTTCCAGGGTGCGTGTGAGTGAGGACAAAGCACGCTGAAAGGACCTCCGGTAGTCTGTGGAGCTAGTCGTCAACTCGATGGGCAATTCTGGTGGCGTTCCCGGTTCGGTCCGGGTGGGGCCCGCCCGGGTCGGGGCGTTACACCAGATTCAGTTGAGCTACCATTAGAAGTTGTAGGTGAAGCTTCCTCAGTGTCAGTGTATTGAAAGGATCAATACAAAATAGATCTGACTTTGTCATACTATGTGAAATAGCAGGAATAGAAAAGAATGGAATATGCTCAATGATCCGGCGGTAAGAATCCGGAACCCCATAAGGAGGGATCAACGCCACGAGGAGGTCAAAGGGTCCAGTGGCTCGTCGGAAAGGGACGAGCCGACCGGACTCAGAAGAAAGGGAAATCTGGTAGTAAAAGGCACCCTGGTAGGGACCAGGGTTCCGACGCTCAAATGAAGCAGTACATAACGACCGAGCGGAAGGACGTGCCTCCCGGCCGGCGCAAGGAATTAAGGCCGTCCGGACGACGTTCTTCGCCCGCCCGCCCGGCCGGACGTTCCGGTCGGGCGGTGGGTAAAAGACGGGAACATCTGCTGACAGCCGTCAAGTCGTATGGCTACGCCATACTCCTAGTCTGACAACGAGGGGTCCTGTTGTCCCATCGAAGAACATGCTCGGACTGTAGCAGTATGGTGTCAGGTAAGCTCTCTGACAAGTGCATACCGGGGTATGGGTTGCTGACACGTATGCACCTCGGTGGACGTGCATTAGTTCCTTCTCCGTCCTATATAAAGAGCCTATTACTCCGCCAAAGGTACGCATAACACAAAACTTGGTAGCCACTTTTTCCACCACTTACCTGACTTGAGCGTCGGAGGGTCGCCGCCGGGAATCCCTTCCCGGCTCGACTTTGGTGCAGGATCGCCGGAGCTTCGTTTGACCAGCCGGAGATCCACTCCATCGACTAGGAGCGCGCCACGTGCCCAGCGTCCTTTGGTTCAGCGGTTCGGACAGGATCAATTTGGCGCCGTCTGTGGGAACGCACCTGCATCCGAACGGGAACGATGGACGAGGCTGGACGACAACACACGGTGGCGCTTTCAACAGAAGAACTCGACGCTCTGGTCGAGATGAGGGCCGCCAAACTTGTGGAGCAAAAACAGAAAGCAGCAGTCGAGCGGTCGGAGCAACAAGCAACATCTGCGTCGGGTGGCCGAGCGGAAGCACCTCCAGCCACCGTCGCATTCCATCGAGCCTTATTTCGCACCCCTGAAGCCGTACCAGCTCGAAGAGATAGAGGATCTTCTTCAGACGAGATGCCTAGGCGAGATGACAGAAAGGGGAAAGCCCCCCGAGCGGACTCATCTCCCGAGCGGATTAATCGCCAATTCTCGGAGGCTATTCTACGAGACCCTCTGCCCAAGCACTACGTGCCTCCGACGATCGGCGAGTACAATGGAACAACAGACCCGGATGATCATCTGGGTAAGTTTGATAACACGGCTACACTCCATCAATACACAGATGGAGTAAAATGCCGAGTTTTTCTTACCACTCTCTCGGGATCGGCTCAACGGTGGTTTCGGAGGCTTCCGGACGGTTCCATCACAAGCTTCAAGGACTTCCGAACGGCCTTCCTCCACCACTTCGCCAGCAGTCGGCGTTATCAGAAGACAAGTGTCAGCCTATTCGCCATCAAGCAAGAGCCGAGAGAATCGCTTCGAACTTACATCCAGCGGTTCAACAAGGTGGCAATGGATATTCCAACGGCCACATCGGAGACCATGATGAATGCCTTCACACAAGGCCTAGTGGATGGGGACTTCTTCCGGTCGCTCATCCGAAAGCCGCCCCAAGATTATGATCACATGCTACATCGGGCCAACGTCAACCGAAAGGGCGCCTATTCATGCCGAACGGAGACAGCATGCCGCTCATCAACCGCCTAGAGGACCAAGGGCCGAAGCAATCCGCTCCCCTCGTGTGAGATCCCAAGTGCAAGAAGTAGCTGCCGCTCAGACCAAGCCAAAGAAGAGATGGACCCCTATGTTCTGCTCCTTCCACCGGACGGATACGCACAACACGAGGGATTGTCGAAGTCTTCCCTTCGTGGCTAATCCCGTTCCCAGGAAGGCCGAACGACGGTCTCCTTCCATCGACCGGAGACAAAGGACCCATGAAACCGACCGGACCCGCACCGAGAGGCGACATCAACAGACGCCCGATCGGCACCGATCTCCAAGACAGGAGAATCGCCGAGCGTCCAGAGAACGGTCCCGACCGTCCACTCGGGAAGAGGAAAATAGGAGCAATACTTCCCGGGGCGAGATCAACGTTATTGCTGGTGGGCCGACCGGAGGAGACTCCAACCGAGCCAGAAAGGCGGGCGTCCGGCAGCTCCAGATCCACGCAGTCGGTTGTAGCCAAGAGCGGGCAAGTGGACCGGAAGTCATTTTCGGGCCCGGGGACTTAGAAGGAGTTGAAGTGCCCCACGACGACGCTCTGCTCATTAAAGCGGTAATAGCAAATTATACTATTCACCGCATATTTGTTGACACAGGGAGCTCGGTCAACATCATATTCAAGAAGGCGTTCGATCAGCTGCAAATTGATCGAGCCGAGCTGCTGCCCATGACGACCCCGCTCTACGGGTTTACGGGCAACGAAGTTCAGCCGGTCGGACAGATCCGGCTGGCTACTTCGCTGGGAGAGGAGCCGCTCAGGAGGACCAGGACAATAAACTTCGTGGTGGTCGACTCTCCCTCATCCTACAACGTCATTTTGGGACGACCGGCGCTCAGCGAATTCCGAGCGGTCGTCTCAACCTTCCATCAGAAGATCAAGTTCCCCGTGGAGGACAAAGTGGGAGAAGTACGAGGAGACCAGCTAGCAGCTCGGCGATGTTACATCGAAATGGTCCGAGCAGAGGCCAATTCTGCTCGGAAAACGCCTCAGATCGAGGTAAACGCCATCACCGAAAAGCAACCCACTTTAATTTATGAGGAAAAAGAGGAAGTACAGATTCATCCAATCCGATCGGAGGCCACCACCTTTATTGCGTCCAATCTGGAGGAGAAGCAGAAAGAGGGGCTGATCCAATGCCTCAGAAGAAATCATGATGTCTTCGTCTGGTCAACACATGAACTGCCTGGAATTTCGCCGAGCATAGCGCAGCACGAGTTACATGTCCGACCGGACGCTCGGCGATAAGCGAAGAAAAGAGATTTGTTGTAGGCGAATGCCATCATCGGGCGGAAGTCAAGAAGCAGGTAGGCCATATCTGTGAGGTGCAATTCAGTGGTGGCTAACGTAGTATTAGTCTCAAGCCGGGCGGCAAGTGGAGAGTCTGCATCGACTTCGGGACTTAAACAAAGCATGCCCCAAGATTTTATCCCCTGCCTCGGATCAATCACGGCTGGCTGCGAATTAATTTGTATGCTCGGCGCCTACCAAGGATACCATCAAGTGCAGCTCGCCCGGGAAGATCAATTAGTAACGGCCGCCGGCACATATTGCTATAATGTGATGCCATTCGGATTGAAGAACGGGGCCACCTATCGGCTTGATGAACAAAGTGTTCAGGGAGCAGATCGGGCGGAATCTGGAAGTCTATGTGGACGACATTCTTATCAAATCCGTCTAAGCGGCCGATCTCTTCAAGGATATGGAAGAAACCTTCCGAACGCTACGCAAATATGGAGTCAAGCTAAATCCCCAGAAGTGCCTGTTCGGAGCAAAAGGAGGGCGTTTCTTGGGGTATATAGTGACCGAGTGGGGAATCGAAGCAAATCCCAGCAAGGTGAAAGCTCTACAAGACATGCCGCCTCCAAGAAATACAAGGGAAGTGCAGCGGTTGACCGGTCGGATAACCGCATTGTCCAGATTCATCTCCAAAACTGCCGACCGGAGCCTCCCTTTCTTCAAAATTTTGCGCAAGGCCACTAAATTTCACTGGGACGAGGAATGCGACCGAGCATTCGAAGAATTGAAGACATATCTTAATTCCCTGCCTGTACTAGCCAAACCGATCGGGGGTGAGTCACTTTATATTTATCTGTCTTCAACCGAGCATGTTGTAGGCTCGGCACTTGTAAGGTCCAGCGGCGAGGAGCAGCCGGTGTATTTTCTGAGCCACATTTTAAAAGATGCTGAATCTCGTTACACCGGGCTCGAGAAGTTGGCCTTTTCTTTGGTTCTAGCCGCTCGGCGCCTTCGACCATATTTCTTGGCTCACACTATCATTGTCCGGACGAACAGTCCACTAGGAAGAGTACTGTTGAATCCAAAAGCGTCCGGACGGCTCATCAAGTGGACGGCAGAACTCAATAAATTTGACATCCAATATCAGCCCCGCTCGGCGATCAAAGCGCAATCCTTGGCTGATTTTGTGACCGAAGTGCAAAGGCCAGAGCCGGAAGCTACGTGGAGAATATATGTGGATGGATCTTCCACTCGGTTCGGAAGTGGGATTGGAATATTGCTGTTCTCACCTCAAGAAGAAAAGATGCACCTATCCGTCCGGCTAGATTACAAAGCTACTAACAATGAAGCAGAGTATGAGGCCCTCATAGCCGGATTGTAGGCAGCACGGCATGTGGGAGCCGGTCGGGTGACACTTTATTCGGATTCACAGTTGGCCGCTCAGCAACTTTCTGGCACCTTTGAAATCAACAGCGTTCGGTTTAAACTCTACGCTGAGGCCTTTGAAAAACTCAAAGCTACTTTCCGAGAGGTGCTTATTCAGAAGATTCCCCGAACGGAGAACCAGGCGGCCGATGAGTTAGCCAAACTCGCAAGCTCAATAACGTCGGTCGCCATTCAGCAACCAATTGAAAAAGTACTGCTGGTGGCGCACGTCGACCGGATGCAAGGCCTCACGTTTCCAAGCGACTGGAGGACACCCATCATAGAGTTCCTCCGCTCGGGAGCCACACCGACCGATCGGGATGAAGCCCAGTTGCTCAGAAGGAGGGTCGGTCGGTTCACACTCATTGGTGATCAGCTCTACAAGAAGGCTTTCTCTCGCCCGCTGTTGAAATGCGTGAGCTCGGAGGACTCAGCTTACATCCTCCAAGAGGTACATCAAGGATCGTGCGGAGGACATCCGAGCGGACAATCACTAGCTAAGAAGATCCTGCTAGCTGGATACTTTTGGCCGACCTTACAAATAGACGCCGCTCGGACAGTAGCTACGTGCCTTTCGTGCCAGAAGTATCACAACTTCTCCCACCGACCGGCAGAGGAGATGAAGGCATCAACCGTCTCATGTCCGTTCGATCAATGGGGAATGGATATTGTGGGTCCATTTCCGATGGCGACCGGGCAGAGGAAATTTTTGCTGGTGGCGGTCGATTATTTTTCCAAGTGGGTGGAGGCCGAGCCACTAGCCAAGATCACCGAACAGATGGTCAAAAAATTCATCTGGCAACACATCATCTGTAGGTTCGGTATCCCTCGCCGATTGGTTTCCGACAATGGGCGGCAATTCACAGGGAAGGTGCTAGAAGATTGGTGCAAAAGCTACGGCATCGAGCAACACTTCACGTCCGTGGCTTACCCCCAAAGCAACGGTCAAGCCGAGGTGGCCAATCGGGAGCGCGCTCGGCTCGACCACTTGGGAGGGAGTTGGCCGGATGAAGTGCCGGGCGTTTTATGGGTCATCCGAACGACTCCTAAGGAAGGAACGGGCGTCACACCTTTTCATCTGGTGTATGGCGGCGAAGCGGTCATTCCGGTTGAAGTCGGCGTCGAGTCCATCCGGGTCCAATGCGGAGAAACATGGAGCTGGATTTGGTTGACGAGGAGCGAGCCAAGGCATCCGTTCGGCTGATGGCATACCGTCAACGAATGAAGCAAAACTACAACCGGCGCGTCATTCCCAGATCATTCCAGGTCGGCGACCTGGTCTGGAAGAAAGTCAAGCCGGTCGGCGACGTCGGCAAGCTTGAGGCGCCATGGGCAGGTCCCTTCAAAATCATCGAGAAGCTCCGCTCGGGCGCGTATTATTTGGAGGATGAGGAAGGTCGGCAGCTAGATAGGCCGTGGAGCGCGAACCACCTCCAGCCTTACCGGGCGGGGTGAAAGGTGTGCCTATGTAAATCATCCTGTGTACTTCTTTCGACTGAATACTTGAAATGCAGAAATGAAAAATCAAGAGAACAAATAAGGCATCGCCAACAAAGAAATGAAGGCCCCGCGCCGCTCGGCCGGAGGTAAATGGGTCGAGCCAAGCGCTCGAAGATCGAAGGCCCCGTACCATTCGGACGGAGGTATATTATCCTAGCCAAAATGCTCGACGAAGCAGACCCTGGGCCGTTCGGCCAAGAGTACGTTATCCAAGCTGGGTGAAAGGAACCAAAAGTGATAAAAAGGAGGGCAAAAAGCTTCGCCGAACGGAAGCGTCAAAATTAGCCTGAGTCGTCTAGCCCAGACGTTAAACCGTAGAGCCGCGCCGATCGGCCAATCCTAGCCAAAATGCTCGACGAAGCAGACCCTGGGCCGTTCGGCCAAGAGTACGTTATCCAAGCTGGGTGAAAGGAACCAAAAGTGATAAAAAGGAGGGCAAAAAGCTTCGCCGAACGGAAGCGTCAAAATTAGCCTGAGGCCGTCTAGCCCAGACGTTAAACCGTAGAGACGAGCCGGCGTCTATAAATCCCCGAGCGGAAGGCCGACGAGCCCCGTCGTTAAAGATCGAGAGCCGCGCCGACCGGCTATAAATATCCGCGCCGTCTAGCCCAGACGTTAAACCGTAGAGACGAGCCGGCGTCTATAAATCCCCGAGCGGAAGGCCGACGAGCCCCGTCGTTAAAGATCGAGAGCCGCGCCGACCGGCTATAAATATCCGCGCCGTCTAGCCCAGACGTTAAACCGTAGAGACGAGCCGGCGTCTATAAATCCCGGCGGAAGGCCGACGAGCCCGTCGTTAAAGATCGAGCCGCGCCGACCGGCTATAAATATCTGCGCCGTCTAGCCAGACGTTAAACCGTAGAGATGGCCGGCGTCTATAAATCGGCGGAAGGCCGTGAGCCCGTCGTTAAAGATCGAGAGCCGCGCCGACCGGCTCTAAATATCCGCGCCGTCTAGCCCAGACGTTAAACCGTAGAGACGAGCCGGCGTCTATAAATCCCCGAGCGGAAGGCCGACGAGCCCCGTCGTTAAAGATCGAGAGCCGCGCCGACCGGCTATAAATATCTGCGCTGTCGAGCTCCGACGTTAATGAGCGGGAGACGAGCCGGCGTCTATAAACGTCCGAGCGGAAGGCCTTGCGAAAATCCAGCAAAAACCCCTTTGAGGCGAAGCGCGAAGCAAAAGATGGTTAACCGGAGCTAAAAATGCGAGCAAGTGAACGAGCGTCGTCCGTGCGCCGAGCGGCTGCTTAGTCGCATGATGAAAGACATTAAAGACAATTCGCTTATCTGGCGTAGCGAGGTGCCGAGCGGAAGAGTTTTAAAGAACACTTAAAGTTGGGACGAGGGAAAAATTTCTTGCCGAAATAGAAAGTGAAAGGAACAGAAGATTATCTAATATGCAAACCAAAAAAGTCATTACAGAGATAAGCGGGGCCGAACGGCGGGAATTCAAAAAAGTTTACAGAAACGCTCCTCACACATCAAAATCAAAAAGAGCGTCGGGGATGGTGTCCATCACGCTCGCTAGATCCTCGAGGGGGATGGTCAGCTCGGCAGACAGGTGGCCTTTGGTCTTCAGATAGCCCACTGCCACCTTGATCGCCTCCTCGAAAGTGAGGGATATCTTGTCGGTAAACTTCTCTCCGAAGTTTTCCGAACGGAGGAACACCTTCCTCACTTCATCCGAGCGGGCCGACTCCCCCTCTTGGTATTCCTTGAGCGCGGAGTGGGCGGCATCACTGGCAACTTGAAGCTCCTTCAAGTCCCCATCAAATCTCTGGAGATCAGCCGAGCGGCTCTCCTTCTCGGTGGTCAGCAGGGCGTCCAAGTCTTTGATGCGTTGCTCCAGCCCCCGGATCTCCACCTTCATGCGGTCCATATCATTGATGGCTTGTTGCTTCCGAGTGGTCGCCGTCTTGATCTCCTTGTCTCATTGTTTAATCATTGTTTCAAGCCGAACGACCTTGCTCGCCAAATCGGACACCCTTTTCCGCTCGGCATCCAGCAGTTTTTGGGACTTCTCCAGAGCGGCCGTCGACTGCCTGGCCTCCCCCGCTGCTTTCTGTTTCTTCAGTTCATCCTCCAGTTCGGCCAACCGATCGCTAATGGCGATCTGCTCCACCCAGTTCTGCTAGCAAACGTGGGCAGGTTAAAAACTTAATTCAAATACACAAAAAAAGGGGGGAGAGCATACCCCTGTGGCTGACTGAAGGTTGCTGTCGCCGAGCTGCCCGGGAGTTAGCGCGGCTATTCGTCGCCTAGCATCCAACCAAGCTTGGGCGAGAGGGCCCGTCAGGGTGATCATCTGCTCAGGAAACACTGGCCGATCAGCAGCAGCCATGTACTCCTCCGAAGGAAGGCGCAGAACGGTTTTAAGTAAATTCTGGCCGCTCGGCTCGCTCTGAGACGGCCCACCAGCAGACGAGGAGGGTAGCTCGCCTAAACGCCTAATACGGCGCAAAGTTCTTGAAGGGATGGAAGACGGCACCTCCGAACTGGCCCTCGGAGAACCCTGAGGGGTCGGGGTACTCTCGAGGGAAACCGTCCCAGACTGCACCGGTGCATCCGCGCCCCGCTCGGGTTGTGGCTCATCAAGTGTAGAGGCAGGGGCGGATTCCCGTCGTCGGCGTTTCCTAGTGCGTAGCGGCACATCATCGGCCGAACGGCCCTCCACCTCAGTTTCGGTAGGAGGTTCTATGCCGCCCGTGGCCTCATCATGAGGAGTTGGGACGTCTGAGGCTTCGGGGACAGTGGGCATCCCCTCACCTTCTTCGCCTACCGGATCAGCCGGAGCAAGGCCCCGTTCGGCGGCCTCCTTGTTCGTCACCGCCTCAATCTGAGCGGCCTTCAGTTTGAGCTTCTCGGTAGCTTTGGCGCGCCACATGACTTCAGCTGCATGAGCAAAAAATAAATCAGTTAGAACAAAACAAATGGGAAGATAAGGAAACTTACTCATGCTGCAGGGCAGATCGGCTGTGGTAGAGGACAAGCCGAATATGTGCATTACTCCCGGGAGGAGTAGTTTGTCAATATGATAGCGCTGGCCAACTAGCCGTTCGGCTGCATGAAGGTAGGCCGCGTCACCTCTAAATTTGCCGAGCTCCGGTTGCGATGGCATTGCCGTCTGCCACTTGGTGCGAAAAGTTGGTCGTTCGGGAAAACGTATATAGAAAGAATGCTCCTTCCAATGTTTGTTGGAGCTCGGCATATTATCGAAAAGGACGAAGCCTATCCTAGACTGGAAAACAAAAGTGCCCCACTCGGCTTGCTTGGGATAGTAGAAGTAGTGGAAGATTTTTGGGGTTAAGGGAATGTCGTTCAGTTTGAACAAAACTATCACTCCGCTCAGCAACCTAATAGAGTTGGGAACTACCTGGCCGAGCGGAATGCGGAAATAATTGCAAACTTCTAAGAAGAACTTGTGGGGTGGAAAACGTAGGCCGGCCAGAAATTGGTCCCGGAAGAAAACAACAGTGCCGGGCGGCGGATCGTGAGGCCGATCGGACGGTGTGGCTAACACTATTTGGTGGTCGATCGGTAGGTCATATGCTCGAGTGAGACGCAAGGCGTCTTCCTCGTCGAACCGGCTTTCCATGTTCAAGTACCAAAGACCCGGAGTACCGCCGATCGACTGCGAGGTACTGGTCATGATCGAAAGGCCAGAATGCAGGATAGAAGAGGAGGGTTCAAGCAATGGAGGAAAACCTACTGAAAAAGATGATTAACAGAAAGAAGAAAGCGTCGGGAGCGAGAAAAAGGTCTTACAAGCGAGGAAGATGATCGGAAGAAGTCGTATGGTTGTCGGAAAGCCTGAGCACAAGGTCGCCGGCAAAAGGAGGAACGACAGGGGTCTGGAAACGAAGAGGGCGAAATGCGGCGGAAATGGAGTCAAGGGCTTTATATCGCCGCCCGGGAGCAATCTCCACCGTCTGATCCAGGTCGTTGATATCGAGGTTGTCATCTAGCCGTCCATTTCAAACGGCGGCTGTCCCGTCGGAAGTGACGCAACCGCCATACGCTGACAAATGCACGATCGCCACGTGTCAGCCGGTTACTAGTCGCATTTAATGAGCTCCCCTTACCGTGCGCAGAGCACGTGATGGGTAGCATGGGAGAACAACGGGCGTGGATTTCAAGAAAACACAAGGCATGGACAAAATATCGCCGAACGGACAGGTACCGCCGCACGGATAAGCATCCTTATGCCTGGCCGAGCGGCCTAATGCAATGATCATTGCTCAGGCAGATCGGCAGTCCAGTCAGTCGAACTTTGCCTCCTTCGACTAAACTCGAGAGGAGGGCAAGTGATCCGGCGGTAAGAATCCGGAACCCCATAAGGAGGGGTCAACGCCACGAGGAGGTCAAAGGGTCCAGTGGCTCGTCGGAAAGGGACGAGCCGACCGGACTCGGAAGAAAGGGAAATCTGGTAGTAAAAGGCACCCTGGTAGGGACCAGGGTTCCGACGCTCAAATGAAGCAGTACATAACGACCGAGCGGAAGGACGTGCCTCCCGGCCGGCGCAAGGAATTAAGGCCGTCCGGACGACGTTCTTCGCCCGCCCGGCCGGCCGGACGTTCCGGTCGGGCGGTGGGTAAAAGACGGGAACATCTGCTGACAACCGTCAAGTCGTATGGCTACGCCATACTCCTAGTCTGACAACGAGGGGTCCTGTTGTCCCATCGAAGAACATGCTCGAACTGTAGCAGTATGGTGTCATGTAAGTTCTCTGACAAGTGCATACCAGGGTATGGGTTGCTGACACGTATGCACCTCGGTGGACATGCATTAGTTCCTTCTCCGTCCTATATAAAGAGCCTATTACTCCGCCAAAGGTACGCATAACACAAAACTTGGTAGCCACTTTTTCCACCACTTACCTGACTTGAGCGTCGGAGGGTCGCCGCCGGGAATCCCTTCCCGGCTCGACTTTGGTGCAGGATCGCCGGAGCTTCGTTTGACCAGCAGGAGATCCACTCCATCGACTAGGAGCGCGCCACGTGCCCAACGTCCTTTGGTTCAGCGGTTCGGACAGGATCACTCAAGAAACACAACTTGACGAGAGTCATACAATTTTTGACTAATGAGATCAAAGTAACAATATCCTTTTTATCTAATACTATAATCTAAAAAGACATAAAAAGCAGACTGAGGGGCTAACTTATTATGCTCGACATTTAGACAAAGGATGAAGCAAGTATAACCAAAAATACTCAAAAAGGAATAGACAGGAGTATGCCCAATACAATTTTTTAAAAGGTGACAAGCCTGAATTGTGTGAGGCTGGAATTCTATTAATCATGTGAGTAGCGGTAAAGATTGCTTCCCCCAAAAGGCACTAGGAACACTGGCACACAATAAAAATGAACGGGTTATTTCAACAAGATGCCTATGATTTCGTTCAGCCACATCATTTTGTTCAGGAGTATCTGTACACAAGATTTGATGAATTACCATCAGAAACAAGTAAATATAAAAAATGATTCGAAGTGTATTCACCCCTAAATCACAATAAAAATATTTTATGACACTAGAATATTGAGTTTTCACAAGAGCTTTAAAGTTATTGAAAATGGTAAGATAATCATACCTGTGTTTCATAAGATAGACCCAAGAATAATAAGTGCAATCATCAATAAATAAAGCATAATACCTTGACCCTTGTAAGAATAGGAGAGGGTCCCCACACATAAAAATGGATAAGATCAAATGGAGAAGAAGAAAAAGAAAGACTTTTAGAAAATATTAAGGCAGATTTAGCCAGCTTACAACTACTATAATCAGAAATATCAAAACTTTTTAAAGGTCCTAATACTCCTGTAGAAGCTAAAGACTACAAACGTGATGCTAAAACATGACCTAAACGAGAGTGTTACAAATAAAAATCAGAAGATGAACGACTTAGATGAAAAGATGATAAATCCACACTCGAAACTACGACTTCTGGTGATTTGAGTTAATCCAAAACATAGAGTCCTCTTTGCTTACGACATGTCCCAATCAACCTCTAAGATCACGAGCCCTGAATATAACAATTAGATGAAAAAAAGAAGACTAGGTACCCAGACTCACATAATTGACTAACATAAACAAGATTTAAAATAAGACTCAAAATATAATAGATATTAGTAAGAGATAAACAAAATGTGACAATTGAAACAACACCTATTAATGACATAGAAGTATTATCAGCAATCATAATAGATATATATGAACTTGAAGAAGAAACAAAAGATGATAAATTAGATGACATATGATGGGAGACACCAGAGTCTAAAATCCACTAGGAAAAAGATATACTTAAAATATCAGATGATGACAAATATATATGAGAGGAAGCTAACATGACAGAGGGATGTGAAGCAAGGAACTGTTGAAACTGCTCTAGCATATACAGATCAGATTTTCATAAAGGATCTGTACGACCAGACATGATGACAGAACAAATAATGCTCAGAATAATCAAATTGTAAGGATACCTTGACACAAATAATGACCAAAAATGGTGACGATCCGCGGAAATTTGTGTCAGGACGACCCCTAGTTACACGAAGAACCCGAGGCAAAAAAGAACATTGGCATAAAAATTGGCAACATAAGGTGTCAGTGCTGAAATCGACAGAAAAGGACATCAGTGCCGAAATTGGCAGCATAGTGTGTCGACGTCAAAATCAACAAAAAAAAAAGGACGTCAACATTGAAATCAGCAGAAAAGAACGTCGGCGTTGAAGTCGACAACAACAGTAGGAGACGACAGCAGCAACAGAAAACAACAACATGAGGCAGCAGAAAATTTAGGTCAGAGAAGGAGAACCTCGCTATGATATTATGTAGAAATTAAGAAGATAAAAAGCTAACCGTATTATTGAATCCAAAAAGAAGGTTAGAAATACAAAATATAAAGTCATATATATAACTAAGTTAAGAAACCCTAAATCCTAAATAGTAAATTAAATTATTCTTAAAATTATAAATAAATAAATATATAATCTAAACCATTATAAACAAATAAATATAATCTAACCAGAAACATAATGAAGCTATTACAGAGTTTGATATACAGGTGAAACATCAAGTGCAACAAATATAAAAACAATTGCCAATAGAAAAGTGTTTTTTTCCTCTTAAACAATTATACATCTATAATAGCACAATACTCCTAAATAATTGATACATTACGAAGAAGAATCATAAATAGTATCTTATCTCACAGGAAATAGAGGGAGTTTGAGTTTGTCAGCATAATTACAATAAGTAAAACTATCTTGATCAAGAGAGTAGAGAATACAAACAAAATTTTCACATAAAGTTTTCCCTTAGTTCAATTCGTACTTTAGCTACAAATAACTAGGTATGCTTAATGTTGAACCACATCTATCAACTGTGCTAGCTAGTGATTTACCTTCCTTTTAAATCACATAGACAGTCTTGGAAAAGTCCTGAAGTGAGGGTTATCATCCTAAAGGCGTTAAAATATGTCAATTGGGCTAGTCTTGATATATAGGCTCAATCAACCCATTTATGTGGCACAACCCATGACATCATCAAGGAGTGCCATCACGATCCTTAAAATATTAAAAAATAAATAAATAATTTAAAATAATTAAAATATTTTTTGGAAAATAACATAAATATATAAATTTTAAAAAGAAAAATATTTTAAAAATTAGAAAAAAAAATAAATATAGTGGATGTCAAATTTAGAAGAGCTAGTGTTGATACATTTATCAACGATAAAGAACTCGTAACGTGATCCGTTCTAGGAACACAGTGACCACCATACTTGTCACACATAGAGTACAAATATGAACTGATGATAAATAGGGGTGGATCTACATTAGGGCATGAGGGGGCCACGACCCCCCCCCCCTCTCCTCGAAAAAAAAATTTGATAACATAATTTTATAGAGAGGTTTTTTTAATTTTATTAGTATATATATTATTTTACCCTAATTTAAAACATATGTATAGTTGGTGTAATGATAAATTTTATTTTTATTTTAACATACCTCTTGAGTTCGAATCTTTGTAGGACTGAATTTAAGTTTTTTTCTCCTTTATTTTTCACATTTCAACTAAATATACATTATGTATTTTGAAAGTTTGGAGAAATCATTATTATATAATACATTTAATAATTATTTTCGTCACTTAGTATACGGTCCTCCCAAACTTAAAATCCTAGATCCGCCCCTGATGATAAATGACTTGAAATCAACAATTTGATCTCCCGATGAAGACGTAATCTTTGCGAAGTCATATAATGACCAAAATGATCAAGTTATTGAAAATGTATCATTGATTATTACAACAAACATCGGCCCGTTGAAACTATGTCGAGAATTTGGAAGTGATCGGCCCAAGCATCATCAACGTACTACGACCACAATTAGTGAAAAAAATAATTTACTAATTATGATATGTTTAATTATCTTATGTTATGAATAATTTGTAAGAATTCGGTGCTTAATGTACTCATTCTTTTTAAATTTTATAAAATTTCAATTATATTTTATCAATTATTGTTTATAAAAAAGTTATATATAAATCTAAATAATAATATACTAAATACATATTCTATGTAAAATAAATAAATAAATAAAATATAAAATACATTATCTATATATAATATAAAATATAAATAAAGAGTGGGATAAAAAAAGTTATTATGAGATTTTTTTATAGCGAAAAGACAAGTGAAATTTTTTCCTTTGATGTGCCATTGTAGGGCCACAAAAATCCCTACAACACCTTTTACCATCCGAGATGTTCTTAGATTAAAAAAGACTCTAAACTTTTATTAATTAATTTATATATTTGTAACATTACATTATAATCTTCAAATATTAAATTACCACTTTAACACAATACAAACAATCAAATAATATAATATAATTTGAATATTAAATCTCATTTACAAAAGTATATTGCATCTCAAGACTTAAGCTTGGAGGAAAAATATATAAATTTGAGATCCAAACCCAACCTTCTATTAGGTTACCCACGTCCTTCGAAAGAATGAGAATAAACAAAGTTCTACCAACATTTATTTACCATATGCGAAGTCATGAGGATGAGGCAAAGCCACGAAGGTGGGTATGCTTGGCTTTGTCCTATTGCATAACTCGAAATCTAGGAACTTCTCTACATATTGAAAAAATTTTAGGTATATACATATTTTCAATGCATCCTTCTTCAAGAGAGGACCGGATCCTCTGGTCCCCTTGTCCTGGTCCGCTCTTGGACCGGGACAAAGAGATTGGTGAGAGATAATGACCCCCACCTGTTAATAGGTGGGGGTCCATTGTCCCCCACCAATGCAAAGGTTGGACCATGAATTGATTCAGTGTTTGTGGACCAGAAGATCTATCCCCCTTCAAGAGACTCCTCTTCTCATCCAAGACGGTTATCGGCACTAAAATAAGAGTCAAATGAAAATTGTATTACATTGCCAGAAATTATAATTAACATATCCTATAGTATTAAAACATGTTTTCTACGACAATCTAATAAGTCTAAGTCTTCCTAATTTTCTAAACTATCGGAAGAACCTAAGTAGAAAAATAAGCTCATTTACCCCATGTGAAGTTTAGTATACAAGACTCACCACATGGTTGTATTAACGGCCCTCCACGCAACCGTTCCACATCGATGGAATGAAGTTCTTCATAGCATAAGTGTTAAGTGCATAGTGGGACAAACATAGACGACACATTCCTTAAAATTCCATTACAGGTAAATTATCATGCATTTACCATCGATGTCAAGCCTAAGACAGCACTAGCACAAGTAAAGCTCTGATGAAATGTGTTCCTTGTACCCCTAACTTCCACAAGATATGGTTCCGAAGTTTAGTGACATTGGTTGTTTAATTGTACCTAACGTAGTAAGTTAAATTCATTTTATTTAATATATTTTTAATTTCTAATTGTTTTGTTATGAATTTTCTAATCTAATTTTTCATAATATTTGGTTATAAGATTAAAAAAAAATCTACATATTAAATTATAAGATATAAAACAACGATAAACTAGAGAAAAATCTCGGACCACAAATATTTTTTTTTTTAATGTCCCCTCCCCATACGAGAAAATCATATTTTACACACCCTAAAACTTCATTTTTACTCCCTAATATACTAATTTACAAATTTACCCCCATTAATTTTTTACCCTCTCCCCCATTTCTTCCCCGAACACAATCTCCATCCCTATGAAAGAAAATCCCTAACAAAACAAATTCATCTGTCCACCAATCCCCACCAACTACAATGTAAAGCCCTAACCACTGAGATCCACTAGTCAACCAAACCCATCGATGAGGAGACTGAAGGAAGCAATGAAAAAGAAAGAGTCGAAGCTAGTCAGTCACTTCGAAAAATAATAAGGGTGTGTTTGGCACGTGCATTTTTCATTTTCATTTTCTGAAAAACGTGCGTTTTCTAGAAAACAGGAAATGACTTTTTGTCATTATCTGTTTTTCTAGAAAACGCTATCTATTTTTTTAGAAAATAGGCACGAAAAACGCAAACCAAACACCATTTTTCAGAAAACGTGCGTTTTTCAGAAAATGAAAATGAAAAACGCGCGTGCCAAAAGTACACTAAGTTTCTTCATTTTTTGTAGTTTTTTAATCGATTAGTCACATTTTGTTTGATTTCCATAGTCCATTATTTGTTTGATGTTGGTTATTATTCGAATTTTTTGACTTCTCGATTTTCAACAAGTCATTGTGCGATTTATGCAAAGTTTTGTGCTATTTGATGATGGTTTGTTACATTTTGGTGCCCACTAAATTGATGTTGATGTATTTTGGATTAAGAATCTCCACAAACCACTTTGATTTGTTAAAATTTTTAATTATTGTTCAGTGTTTCCTAGCTGAAAGGAATTTGCATGAGAATAACCACTTTGGAGGTCGGGCAGAGGGAGATTTAGCAAGAATGTGATACTGCAATTGGTATAGTTATATTTGAGCTGAGAAATTAAGATGAGAAGATGAATTAGACAATTGATATGTGTAAGATACAACAATTAAATAATAAGTGTTATTGGAGAAATAACCTTATAGATTTTTCTAAAAAATTTTAGAAATTTTTTCAAAATTTAAATGGAGTCAGTATAACACTTTTTAAGGGGACAGATCTATTAGGCTTAGAAAAAGTCAACTTAAAATATCAATTAAGTAGGAGTCGATTGATTTAATTAACAATTAATTAACCTAGGTATAAAAATAAATACTTAGGTTTCTTCTCTTTATTCCCTATTCTACCCTATCCTCATTCGCTACCCTTCCTTCTCTCTCTCGCCTCCCTCTCGCTATCCCGACCTTGTCGCGCCACTCCGATCGTCGATTGTCACGACCTCCATTCACCACCGACTGAGTTACTGCCCCGCTCCTCCTTCGCATCTCCTCCGTCGTTATTCAGTAGAGTTATCTGATGTCGCGGCATCGCACAACTACAACACTGTCGTACACCTCCGTCGATGTCGCATTACTCCCCTAGCACAAGAATGTTTCCTATGCGTGACTGCGACACACACCGCACCTCCGTTTTTCTTCCTCCGCACAAGAGATAGCCACGACTCTTGCATTGTCAGCCACCACCGTTCGGCAAGCCTACCATCATCACCACCTTTTCCCTGCTCTGACCACCATATACACAATGGCCAGACGCAGGAGGTTGTCCACGACCACCACTGCGTCGCCGGTTCATTGTCGCCAGGTTGTCGGGAGTTAATCTCTACCGAAGAGGAACCTGCCAACACATATTTGGAGGGGTAAGGTCGATGAATTCAAGTTTGAATTGGATAACAAGGTTAATTGATGGATCCGTTGACTTGCGTTGTTAGGTTAGCAAGAGAAGGATGTTGGTGCAATTTCCTTAGGTCAAGGTTGACTAGGTTGACTAAGCTTGATTTGGCTCAAGCTTGAATCATAATGTATGAGTTTCGATGTTTGACAATAGATGAAGATTGTTTTGACAATGTATGGAAATTGCAAGAGCAATCATCCATTTAGGGAGATTGGTCAAGGTTGACCAGTTTAATGTGAAGAAGAGTCAAGTAGGTCAAAGTTGACTGATACTTGACTGGAAAGTTCTAGTGAGTGAAGCTAAGCGGAAGGAAAATCCTAGTGAGTGAAGCCAGGTGAAAGACCTAGTGAGTGAAGTTAGGAAGATGGGAAATCCTAGTGAGTGAAGTCAGGTGAAAGACCTAGTGAGTGAAACTAGGCAGATGGGAAATCTTGGTGAGTGAAGTCAGGTGAAAGTCCTAGTGAGTGAAGCTAGGTAGATGGAAATCTTGGTGAGTGAAGCTAGGTGAAAGCTCTAGTGAGTGAAGCTAGGCAGTAAGGAAGTATTGGTGGGTGAAGCTGGGTACGTGGAAATACAGATAGGTCTGGACACCTGGTGTTTGGAAGTCCAAGTAGGTCATGGAGGATCGGACACTTAGCATGAGACAATAAGTCCTTGTGGGTCAAAGGATTGATTGAACACTTGGTGACAAAATTCCAGCAGGTCAAGGTTGACCAGATGCTAGGCACGGGCGAGTCCCAACAGGTCACGGTTGACCGGATGTTAGGTATGGGAACCCTAGACTTGAGTTAGTCAAGTTAGGGTCGTCAATTGATCAACCAATCAACTGAACCAAAGTTCAATCGATCGGTCGATCGATTGCGGCCACGCCAATCGATTGGCCGATTGATTGGAGGGCATTCGCGCAAGAGAGTAGTGTGCTCCCCAATCAATTAACCGATCGATTTGGCCACTCCAATCGATCAGTCAATCGATTGGGGTTTAGTTTCTCGCAGTGACATGAGGAAAAGATGGAATCGATTGGTCAATCGATTCTGGGACTTTCTATGAAAGCACAAAAAACCTCTGGATCGATCAACTGATCGATCTAGCTACATCCAATTGATTGGTCAATCGATTGGGATATGATTGTTGTGCAGGATGCAAGTTTTGCATGGCTGTGATCACTGGATCTGACGTGGCAATCGATTAGGAGTCCTAGATCATGCAGATATAAAGGTGACAATGAGGTTCAAACGACACATCTCTTGACTCCATCTTCTCCGCTACTATTCGCCAGACCTAAAGCCTTGGAAGACAAGTGTTGCTGCACTTTTCAACTGGTCCAAAGGCATCTACAAGCTACAAGAGATCAAGTAAGAAGGTTTTGTTGGACCCTATAGTTATTTTGATGTGATCAACCAAGTTGGGTTAGGTCCTGCTTGTTATTTGATCCCTGTGTCTAAGTGTGCAGGAGCTTAGGAGTGCAGGAAGTCGAGCAGAAGACGCAACTAGTGAAAAGGACGACACGGGAAGAGAGCCGACGGGCTCGGTGCGTCCGAAGGACGAGAGAGCTGCAGAAGAGTACACTGGTGGACGAGAAGAACGTGCGCGGTGTTTGAGGGATGAGAAGCCGGGTCGGAAGCCTACTCGAGGAGAAGACCAGAAATTGGATTCGGGTGAGCCATATTTCGGTTGGCCGCAATTACCCCAGCAATCGGAGCCTCGGAAGAAGAAAACAAGTCAAAAGGAGCTGGAAAAGCTAGCTGGAGGCGCCTTCAACGAAGTGATGAAGGTGCCTGCGTGCCTGTAGCCTTGGAGGTGCCCTCATTGCCTTGAGGGCGCCCTCAACCTTGTCCAGGGTGCCCTCAAGGCCATTGGAGGCACCTTTAACCTAGCCAAAGTGACCGTTTATAATCGGATAGAGTTTTATCTGGTCAAACCCCTTGGAGGCGCCCTTAAGACTCGAAATAGAGTTTCCAAGAGCTATATAAAGGACCTTGGAGCTAGGAAATTAATCAATCAACTCAGTACTCAATTCCTAGCAACTTCTATACTTTCTTAGTGTTTAAAAAGGATTCTCTGCCTGCAGTGAAGGAGACTTTTCTAGTGCACTTTCCAACCGCCTTGGATTAACAACTTTCTTGGTTGTAACCAAGTCAAAATCGCTGAGTCTTCTTTCTTTTCTATTTTTCTGACTTTTATTATTGTTGCTAATTTAGAGTTGAAAGTTTTGAGGAGAGTATTTTTATTTTATAGGCAATTCACCCCTCCCCTCTTGTCGGCCCCGCTGCACCAACAAGTGGTATCAGAACCAGACAGCCTCAAAAGGACTGACCACCAACTGAAGCATCAAGATCAAGACGATGGCCGGAACAAGCATTCATCCCCCAACTTCGATGGAGACTTCGCTACATGGAGACGAAGAAAAGGTATTTTTTTAAAATAGATTTTGACATTCTTCTAACTATGAAATTTGGTTTTACAGCTCCAAAAGACAAAGAAGAATATCAGTGGACGAAGAAGGAGCAAGCTGATTTCGTGGCTAATGGAAAGGTCGAGTTTCATCTACTCAGTGTTCTACCACCCCAGGAGGTAAGTCGGATCGGAAGATACAACTCCGCCAAAGACCTTTGGGAGAAATTCCTGGAGCTCCACGAAGGCACTTCAGAAGCGAAATTAGTAAGGCGGGACATCCTTCGGACCCAATTGATAAATCTCCGGATGAACAACGGCGAAAAAGTAGCGCAACTTCAAGCAAAAATTAAGGAGTTGATAACTCAACTGAACAGCCTCGGAGAATCGGTAACAAAACGAGACTCGATCCAGTACGCGCTCAATGCCTTCCCAAGGTCTCCAGAATGGGCATCCTTAGTAGATGCATACTACATCTCTAAGGACTTTGAGGTAAGTACTTTAGAAAATTTATTTTCTACATTTGAACTTCACGAATCTCAAATTGCAGAGCCTAAACAAGTAGAGAAGTCAAATCTCAATATAGCCCTACAAGCCGAAAAGGACGATACTGACTCTGAAGCGTCGATCGATGAACCTGAAGCGGCACTATTGGTAAGGAAGTTAAATAAGTTTATTAAAACTAACAAATTTAGATCACAGTCAAGAAAGTATCAACGCAATATATAGAAGGATGGTCTGATGCTACAACTGCAACAAGGAAGGGTCCATCAAGGATGACTGCCCAAAACTAAAGAAAAGGGACAAGGAGAAGTCTCAAAAGACGATGTCCTTGAAGCGCAAGAGTCTGAAGGCTACATGGGATGAATCGTTATCCTCGGAATCAGAAGTCAAAGCCTTCTCGAGAGTAGCACTGATGGCCAACCATCAAATCTTTGAAGAAACCAACTCGGAGATAAGCATAGATGAAGGAGGAGGATCATCAGAAGAAAAAAGTTGCGATGAAGGGGGAGCATCAAAAACAGAGGCAAGTAAGGTACGTTCACTAACTCCCAAGCAGTCTTTTCAATTCATTAAAGTACTCACTAAAGATTTAGTTAAATTAGAAAAGGAAAATAGTGAGTTAAAATTAAATTTAGCAAAAGTATGTCCTCTAGAAATGTACGATAATTTAAAGTTAGAAAATGAAAAAATGAAAAATTGAAAAATTGAAAAATGAAATTGAAAAATTGAAAAATGGAATTGAAAAATTGAAAAATTGAAAAATGATCATGTATGCTTAAATAAATTTTCAAAATCAAAACTTAGAATATATGGAAAATTGAATTGGTATATTAGAAAACATCAAAGACAACTTAGAAAAGTTCCCAAAAGTTACGTACCCCCCGAGTTCTTGATTAATCCAGTAGGAAGGAACCTTTACTGGGTTCCAAAATCTTTTCTAGACTAAATTTCTTTTGAGTTAAAGCTTTTAGCGAGAAAATTGAACGTTAAAATTTCTTTATAAGGCTTTGTCTAAGGAAGTGGTTATTGCTCCAATAACCAAGAGGGTCTAGTGCCTTGCCATGACATGGAAGCCAAAATATTGAAATAAAATGTTTAATTAACTTTCTGATAAAGCATTAAAATTAGAATTCAATAATGCTTTAAAAAAAAATTTCAAACATTTTTTTTAAATTCTTCATAAATATTTTTATACTTAGAAAAATATTTCATGCATAAAATTTTTTACTTAGAAAAATTTTTTGATTAAACTTTTTTCAGAAAATTGTCTTACCTAAGTTTCACTTAGAAAAGTTTCAAAAGATTTAAATTCTCAAAATTGTTTAAAAATTGCCTAAGTTAAAATTTTCTTCTACTTAAAAAAAATTCAAAAATAGTTATGTTTGTAAAATCTTTAAAAAAAAAAATTTGGCAATTATTTTGAAACTGATTTATTTTAAATCTTATTTAAAAAATTCTTTTTACCTTAGAAATTATTTTGAAAATGATTTCTTTTAAAACTTGAACTTTTCCTTAGAAAACTTCTACTTAAAAATTATGATCCCATTTTTTTGCTATGATCAAAGGGGGAGAAATAGGAACAAGTTAGTTTAGGGAGAGTTAAGAATTAAAAAGTTTCTTCTTTTAGTGTTGCAAATTCTATTATTGCAATCTTTATGCTTAAACTGTTAGTTTAGTAATTTCTATAAATTACTGTTTGTCTATT
The DNA here is from genome assembly GCF_018446385.1 of Zingiber officinale. Classification (NCBI taxonomy): domain Eukaryota; kingdom Viridiplantae; phylum Streptophyta; class Magnoliopsida; order Zingiberales; family Zingiberaceae; genus Zingiber; species Zingiber officinale. The sequence goes on from NC_055989.1 coordinate 119,379,627, forward strand.
TTTCTCTAACTTGAACTTGGGTTGATGCACATCAAAAAGGGGGAGATTGTTAGACCCCATGGTTGTTTTGATGTGATCAACCAAATTGGGTTAGGTCATGCTTGTTATTTGATCCCTGTGTCTAAGTGTGCAGAAGCTTAGGAGCGCAGGAAGTCGAGCAGAAGACGCAGCTAGCGAGAAGGATGACACGAGAAGGGAGCCAACGGGCTCGGTGCGTCCGAAGGACGAGAGAGCTGTGGAAGAGTACATCGGTGGACGAGAAGAACGTGTACGGCGTTCGAGGGACGAGAACTCGGGTCGGAAGCCTGCTCGAGGAGAAGGTCAAAAATTGGGTTCGTGTGAGCCTTATTTCGGTTGGCCGCAATCACCCAAGCAATCGGAGCCTCGGAAGAAGAAAACAAGCCAAAAGGAGCTGGAAAAGATAGCTGAAGGCGCCTTCAACGAAGTGCTGAAGGCGCCTGCGCTGCCTGCAACCTTGGAAGCGCCCTCATTGCCTTGAGGCCACCCTCAACCTTGTCCAGGGCACCCTCAAGGCCATTGGAGGTGCCTTTGACCTGGCCAAAGTGGTCGTTTGTAATCATATCAGATAGAGTTTTATCCGGTCAAACCCCTTCGAGGCACCCTCAACCCCTTTGGAGGCGCCCTCAAGACTCAAGATAGAGTTTCTAGGAGCTATATAAAGGCCCCTAGAGCTAGGAAATTAATCAATCAACTCAGCACTTAATTCCTAGCAACTTCTGTACTTTCTTAGTGTGCAAAAAGGCTTCTCCGCCTACAGTGAAGGAGACTTTTCTAGTGTACGTTCCAACCGCCTTGGATTAACAACCTTCTTGGTTGTAACAAAGTTAAAATCGTTGAGTCTTCTTTCTTTTCTATTTTCTGACTTAAATTATTGTTGCTAATTTAGAGTTGAAAGTTTTAAGGAGGGTATTTTTATTTTACAGGCAATTCACCCCTCCCCTCTAGCAGGCCCCGCTGCACCAACTGGTTTTAATTTGTTTTATCATGTATATACTTCTTATTTTGAGTTTTATGCTTGTTAGAGTCTTGTATGAGGTTTCTCCACCTCCGGTTGTTCTGAGAAGGAGTTTGTGTTCATAGTGGAGTTTGTGCACTCTATGGATCCTTGGATTCATCACCCCTTCTTGAGGTGGATACCAAGTAAATCTTTGTGTTAGCATTGAGAGCTTGCTTCGAGTATATTCTGCTACAAATCATCATCATCAAAGCGTGAGAAGCTATTCACCCCCCCCCCCCCTCTAGCTCTGAAGTGACCCAACAAGTGGTATTATAATGAGGCCACTCTTCACCGAACTCATCGCCAGAAGGGCAACTAGCTAGAGGAAGAAGAAGTTGAAGCCCAAATTTCATTAAGTCAAAGACTTCATCAAATGCTCAATTTGAAGATGGAATTCTGAGATGGACTCGGATTCGACATAAGGGTGTCTCCACCATTCACAATGACAAGCTTCGATTCTTGGAAATCAAGAATCAAAAACATATTCATGATGGAGATAGAGCAATAATTTGCTCTAATGAAAAGTTTTGAAGCTCCAAAGGATAGCAAAGGCAAAATCATCAAGAAGGACAAATGGAGCAAGGAGTAAGTTCAAAGATATGAGGCCAGTGACACAGTGACCAAGCTATTGATCAATTTATTGCCTAACGACGACATCTTGAGCAAGATAGGGGAATACAAAGACACCAAGGAGCTTTGGAGCAAGTAGGCGAAGATCTATAAAGAACCCTCTACTACATCAAGTCAAGAAAAATCCAAAGAGGGCAACTCATTGGATCAACAAGAAGAGGACTCTGAGGTTAAGAGGTGCTTAACATCGGAATAAGAAAATGTCCAAGAAGTTTCATCCTCAAAGGAGTGCAACGAAAAAGATAAAGAGGAAGTATACTCTTTGTTTCATGTACAAGAGGATGAAGATGGAAAAACCTCCACCTCAAGGATTGAGGGGGAGCGTGGAACATCAATGTAGGATCAAGAAGAAGTCTCTTCATCCGAATCAAATAGAGAAAGTGTCACCCCTACAAGTAAAGATATAGAAATTTTAATTGTAAATAATAAAGATAATATCATTTGATTTGAGTATAGGGAAAAGGGCACTACAAGAATAAGTGTCCTAAATTGGGCAAGAAGAAGGGTCATGTGGCATCAAAGGGCAAGCAGAAGCCCAAGGAAGTCGACCCCATGCTACACAAGAGCAAGGAGCATATTGTGTGCTTCTTGTGTAAACAAATGGACATTACCGGAGCCAGTGTCCAAAGGGGAAGAATCCGACCAAAATCAAAGGAGGAAGCTCAAGTCAAGGAGGAGCTTCTAAGGGAAAACTCAAGGTATCATTTATTGAATCAATTCCTTTAACACATGATAAAAAGCATGCTAGGTCTAGGTTATATCATTTTAATGCTATTTATTATGAAAATAGGAAGCATGATAGGGTTAAGGAAAAATATGTAGCCCATCATGCAAAGACTACCTCACTTAAGGCTAGGAAGGTAGAAAATAGGTTGGGAAATAATTCTAAGGATTTTGGATATAGGCCCAAAAATAGAAGTGCCCAAGGATTTAAGGAAAAATCCAAATCTAAAGATTTAAGGATTGAAAACTAAACATTGAGGTCAATGCTTGATAAATTAAAGAGACCCTAAATAAAATGAAAAGAGTTTTAAAGGGGTCAAATGGATGTAACCTAGGGTTAGGAATAGATAGACAAGAGTCATCCAATGGACATAGAGATTTTGGATACAAATCTAAAGCTAAAAAGGATGTGGTGGCATACCATAGGGTTCCATATAATTATGAAACTAATCCTACGTCTAAGGGTCAAGTCAAAGATACAAGGGAAGTTATCCCTAGAAGTATTTTTGAGAAGACCAATGTGACTAAGGCTTTAAAGAAGTCTAAGAAAGTCACTAAGAAGGTCACAAGGGAAACTATCCCTAGAGTTAACCTAGAGGAGAGGAGCATAACCAAGGCCTCTAAGAAGCCTAGAAAAGTCATTAGGAAGGTAACTAGGGAAGTTATACCTAGTGAATACCTAGAACACTCAAGGAGCACCAATAGATTTTGGGTTACTTGGAGTATATTTTCTACACCCTAGATGGGTTTATAGAGTGTTAACTTTAATTGGAATGGTAGTTAACCTAACCTTGAAAAAGTTGATACTTGGAAGTCATTTTCAAGGTATTGTTACACCTTAAAAATGAAAAGAATTAAATGATTACTCTTTGAAAGAATAAAATATGCCAAACTGTGAAAAATTGGACTTAATTTACATTGGCGCAAATAAGGAAAAGTAAAAGAAATGTTGAGTTGAGATTTTGTCATTTTCTTAGGAAAATGAAGGCAATCTAGGATTAATTCTAAGTTAGCAAAGATCTAGAGATACTTAGATAGATAATCTAAGTACATTTATTTATGCTAAATTACTATGATTGTTTGTCCATCATATGTCATGACATCATATTTCATTCATTTTATTATGAAAAATATAATAAAAATATCATGTAGCTATAAGATTTATCTTTTGAAAAATATTCATTTTGATGTATGTTATAAGTCATCATGCATTATTTTAAATTCTTTATAATTAAGGATAGTGGTATTTACCAATAAGTGTGGTAAAAGAATTTATCAACAAGTGGCATCCTAGGTGAATGATCAAATTTACAATGCCTAGATAGATATGCATGAACCCATAGATTAGGACAAAACCAAAGTCTACATCTCACAAAAACTATAAGGTGGCTTCTATGTATTTTAGTACACATTAGATACAAGTGAGATGTTAGAATGATGAACAAGACTCAAGATGCTGAGTTAGTGCATTCATTTGAGTTTTAACTTCATCAAAACACATAGATATGGGTTATCCAATCATTGGGAAAGCTAGTGTATAAGTCATGTACATTGAGCCCAAAAAACATGGTTGGAAATTGATTTTGAAAATTATTTCAAAATATTTTTGAAAAACCTTGGTGAAAACTATCTTTTGATAGTAATCATCATTGAAAAGTTTGACACAAACTAGTGTTAAATATTAAAGTTTTTAAGAGTTTCTAAGTTTATGTTAATCTTTGAAAATAGAAATTATCTTCGTAGAAAATTATTTTTCCTTGATAGTATATATCTTAAATAATGTCTATAAGAATATTCATGATTTTTAAAATTTTGTAAAATTATTGGGACATTTCTGAATTTCAACTGAATTTTGATTTCAAGAAATTAGAAACTCAATCGATCAATCGATTGATTGGGAGAGTTCGATCGATCAACCGATCGATTGAACTGGGCTTTCTCATGAGTAGAAGCTCATGAAATCAATCAGTCGATCGATTGACCCTACCTGGATCGATCAAGTGATCGATTCAAGGGCATTTTCCACAAATAGAAGCTTGTGAAATAGATCAGTGAATCAATTGAAAGGCTCAATCGATTGGTCAATCGATTGAAAGGTTGATTTTAGCTGAAAGGGGTCTAATTTTAGCCCATTAAGTTAGTTTTAGTCATATTAACCATTCTATACCCTATGAAATTCATTTTTGAACATTTAAGGGTAGTTTTCTTGATGAAAATAAGATTGGATTGGTTAAAGAAGACTAAGTTGAAGTTTAGGATAAGATTTAGTTTCATTATTGGATTTTAGACCTCAAAACTTGAAATTTTGGGTTTCCTAAAGTTTTAAGAATTTCAAGTCATTGTTGGTGTAATGATAGAAATTTAGAGTATGTTTTGAGGGGGAGATACTCCTTAAAGACATAAAAATAATTTTTGAAACCACGGAAGGTTGTAAAACCTCCGTTATAGTAAATGCTCAAGGTTGAGCATTAGAAAATAATGAAAGATTGGAAATCTTCATTGTGAAGTGTGAATATTCTAGGATGAACATTGTGATGTGGTTTAATGCTCAAGGATGAGCACTTGAGACAACGAAAGGTATGGCACCTTTATTATGAAGTTGTGAACAACGTATGGATAACTCTTCAAGGGGAGAGTTTTTGATGTGTACCAAAGGGGGAGAGTGTAGGATTTAAGTTAGGCCTTCATTACCCAAAGGGCACTACAACAAAAATGGCAAATGACAACGGATATTATCCACCGTCGTAGGGTCAAAAAACCGTTGTAACTGACAACGTTGTAAAATGCATTGCCCTACGACAATGGTTTTGAATCCGTTGTCTTTGTAAACATTCGACAACGATTTTTATCCGTTGTTGTTTATATACTCAAAAAAAATTTACCCTATACGACAACATTTTAAAATCGTTGTGGTAGATAATTTTAATATGTTTTACGACGAATAAAACTGTTATCTTTTATCATTTTTCATAAAAAAAAAACTGTTGTGGTTACGTACTTTTTACAATGTTTCTAACCGTTGTCTTTAATGTTCATGTTGTAACATGATAATAACAAACAACCCATCTTTATTTAATATAAACAAACCACTCATACAAAACTAAATATTTACTACATTCAATCCATGAAAATGTTATCTTCAAATTTCAAAAATTAACCACACATCAAAATGAGAAAATGATAGTTGTACATGTAATCAAAATCCAAAATATGTTGATCACTGTCACTGTCACTGTCTGATTCAAAATATGTTCTACATGTTATCTTCATTGTCACTGTCTGATTCAAAGTAGGATCTTCTTTTGTGCTTTGTTGAAGCCTTTAATTTTGTCTCCCTTGCTTCTGCATCAGCCTTCGCCTTAGTAACAGCTTCAAGCTTCTGCTCCCATTTCAAGGGGGGCCTCTTTCTGATCCAGAATTTTCTTCTTCTTCTCTTCAACGAATTGCAAGAACTTCTTGTAGTCCATTTGACACTATACAAGAAAAACTTGAAACCTGCATATCCGTGAAATGATGCAAGGAAGTGTATCTCACAAAGAGAAAAAATCAATGTTAACTCTTCTAGTATCTCATGAGTCAAAACACTAGGGATTCAATGCATCATAAAGCATAATCTTAGTATTTCTAAAATGTAACTACCATATAGTGCTCAATTTTCCTACCATCTATGTTATACATCATGTATAAGTGAGAAAACATTTTTAGACAATCATATTGCTAATATTGAAATTTTAGGTACTACATCAATTTTTATCTATAACCACGATAATGACTTTTTGACAACTGCCCTAAGATTATAGTTGGAAAAATAATAGATCCCTGAAGTAAATGCTCAGCATTGGAAACAGTAAATTCTGTAAATTTTTCTTCATCTATAAACTAACTTTTAGAAAAATAGCAAAGAATCATACAGATGTGTATGTGTTTGAGAGGTATTGAATACTAAAAGATTCATTAGAAAGAAAATTACACACTAAGGAAGAAACATAGGGTCAAATTTTTACCTTAAGTAGATGTGAGAAGGCACACTAGATCAAATAGCTAATTCACTTCTTGGAACAGATCAACAGGAATCTCTGTCACACATATGCAAAGCAATGCCTAGAACCTGTAGACTTTTAACACTATCAAGTGCAAACTAAATAACTGAAGAAAAGGCATGTAAATGTAACAAAATCCAATAAATTTGCAAGTGTATTTAAAGGAAAGAACTGTCATGTATCTGCAAATAAAAATTTGAAAGAACTTCTAGAGTCAAATATAGAGCATAATTGCATCCAATACCCTTATAGATCAGAGAATTTCTAAGCAACAAGGGGTCATTATATCGCAATAGTCAACTAGCCAATTTCTAATTGTAATATCTAAGATTTGAAAGTTAGTTCTGATAACTTCCTAGAGTCATATATAGAGTAATTTTGTAGTAACTAGCTATAACATATTAAAGCATACATTCTAAGATATCAGGGTCTTTGCATAAGAATAGTTCTATTCTAATCAACACTTGTAACCTACAATACTAAAGTAATTTACCAAAAAGAGGTCTTTATCCAGTTTCAATGGAATAGGAGAATACAATATAAAGCATGAAGAATCAATCAAGACACCGATGCTAGTATCTCCTATGACCATATCTTAATTACGCATTTCCGAAAGTACACAAACTCAACACAGATTAAAAACATAATAGGAAAAATAGGCAGATTGAATCTAAACCTAGAACAAAATTCCTAATTCAAGAATAAAAAAGAACCCAGATCTGAGGAAGCCCTAGAACCTAAAACATTTATCATCTCACTACAATCAACAAATCGATCGAAAAGATCATATGCCCGAGTGAAAACTGATATGATCAAGCAGAGAACGGGCACCTCATTGATGGCCTAAAAAAATTACCGACGGAAGCCAGAAAGAGGATCTCGAGATTGTAGAGACATAGATCGGAAAAAAAAAACAAATAACACATAAGAAAGATGTGAGGAAGGATCTTACCTAGGTCCAGGGACACGACAATGGAGGAGGCACAGCGCGAATAGCTTGAAGCTCGGCGACGACACTCGACATGGTGATAAAAACTGAAGGCGCAGGTGAAGGGGCGGAGGAGGAAGGCGGAGGTGGGGGCGGCGGCGGGGACTTCAGTGGAGACGCAACCGACATACTTTGTATTCTTGCGTACCTTGAGTTGGACTAGTCGTACAGGTATCCAGGGCTGCCAACAGCCATATCCGCCACAAGAATAGGAGGAGGAGAACATGGAATTGGAATTTCTAATGAGGCGCACTCGGCTTCTCAAGGGTATGGTCAGTAAGATCCGGCGGGCGATCTTGGAGTAGGAGAGCACACCGTCGTGGAGGGAGAACCAGCGGAGGCGCCACCCCTTCCTGTCGCGCGGTTGACAGGATGCCATGAAGAGATCATACGAGGTGAGGGAAAGAAAAATAGATTAGGGTTGGGGAATGCTAAGGGGGAAAACACAGCGCCAAAAGGTTTTCGGAGAGAGGGAAAGCAAAATTACGAAGGGAGCAAATGGCGAACGAATAATGTCACGCCCCGGAGGAGTCTCTGTCCGAAGAAATTTCGGCAGCATCTCCCCTGTACGGCGGACAATCTGAAACTTTTCTACAAACACTATATACCTCAGCCACATGCGGCTGGAATAATAACAATAAAAGGAAACAAACACTACGCAGTTAAAAATAAAGCAGCCCAATCGGCTGTACCAAAACCAAAACACAAAACTGCTAGCCGGCTAGACTTACACAACCAATAACATAAATACAAAATACCACATAACAACGTCAACACTCCAAAAATAAAACCAGAGTACAGAGCTAAACAAACCGATACATAAAACAAACAAAAACATACGTGAAACCGATAAGTCTTCTGATGTGACGTGGGGACCAGCAGACAGGATGCTCCAAGCGACACCATAAATAACCTGGTACCTGAAAAAGATAGTGTCAACGGGGGTGAGTTCAACAACTCAGCGAATACCAATGGACATGAATAGTAAGATATATCTAACAGCAACAAACATGGAATACAGCTTCCTAATCATATATAGGGAATATGCAAAAACTGAAAGGTAACTGAGGAAGCTGTACTCACCAGGAACTCCTATCCAGACAAAAAGGTTGACAAACCGAAAGTGTCAATAATCCTGTATGCAGGTCAAAAGTATGTATCCAACCAAAATGCAGCAACCAAATGCAGCAAACACAATCATAAAAATATAAATGCATCAATGCATATGATGCTAATGATGCGTCCTGGTCACCCCGCCAGTCAATCATCTCACACAAATGGTGAGACCGAGTGGGTAGGGGTGCACTCTGTCGTCACTACTCCCGATGAGTGACCGAGTGGACGGGATGCTGTCGGAGTACTCCTGCCCTGTGACCCCAAATCATAAATGGGGAGCTCAATGCTCTCAACTCCCGGTACCGGGGAGGTATCTCTGCCGCTACCACGCTGAGTCACCGACCAACGGAGCCAACAGAGTCCACCGTCTGCCGGCACCAGCGGAGCCAAACAGAGCGGAACTGACTGCCGGCTACCACGCTGGGTCATATGACCAACGGAGCCAAACAGCAGAACCGCCACACACCTGTCTGATATACCACTAACCCATGAGTGGTGGTGTGTGCAGTACATGTAACTGGCGATGTGCTCAACCATAGTGGAGCCGACAATCGCGCAGCATGCAATCATGATGCATGACACTAAGCATAGTCATAAACTGATCAACATAACCATATCCATATGTATAAAATGAGTACGGTAAAATCAATGGTCACATACCAAGATCTAGAGTACACAGGTCAGATAGAATATCAAAAACCTATGTCCTGAACATAATAAGTATGAAATATTCTGATCAGCATAGAAAAATCCATATATACATAATATGGGTACCACAGTATCAGTAAGCCAAATCCACGGATCTAGGGTATACAAGTCCTCTAAGGTATAACAACCTAGACCCAAATCATATCCCTCTTCCATAGTATATGAACCAACAATATACACAGATCAAAGAATTAGGGTCTAAACACCCGAATCATATATGATATACAAATAGAGGTACACAAATCTGATATGGCACAAAAACCTAAGTATCAGATAATCTAGATACACAGGCCAGAAACAACAATCCAAATCCTAGTCCTAACGTCAGTAAGCATGGTATGTCACTCTAGAAACTAAGATACTCATGGTAACAAGATAATCATGGCAACAAATCACGAGATATAAGCACGGATACATCACAGGTGACAAACCTAACATGCTATGGATATCAAACAGTGACATACCAAAGGCAAACATGTTCATTGCATGTAGTTATAAAATACTATGCATATCCAAATGACGATATCATAAAAGATAAGTCAAGAGGTACCCGCCTCGAATAGGAAGGTCCAAATCCAGTCCAAATCCGACGTCTCGTCTCAAACCAAAGTCCTGTATAAATCAATGTGTATATTTTATTTAGCTAAATTCAAATAAGTAGCTAAATAAAATCTCTAACACTGAATTAGGGCAAAAACTCTAGTCAACACATAAATATAAACCTAATTCACACTTGACAGCTAATTACAACCTCCAATTCAAAACTTCACATAATCATGTAATTAGATCATACCTAAATCAATCCATTATCCACTACAACATGTAGCCAAACTCCTACAACATACCTCAAACTCACAACCATAAACAAGGTGGGCCGCTGGAAATCCACCTCACTGCTCTAAAGCTTCTATCGGCAACCACCTAAGGAACAACAAAACATCCTTTCAGCTTAGAATCAGTCCAACAACTGAATTGCAACAAGAAGACTTCCGATACCCGAACCTTACCTCAATATACAACCGAGCTTTTGCTGCTGGAACAAGGGGATGCTAGATGGGTTGCTACCAAAACCATGAACTCCCCCACAGTATACCATTCCTGTTGAAATCTTCCCCTACGGCTCAATATAAGGTGATATCAAAATGGAGATCACGAATGCAACAACAACCTAATCATCTTACCTTGCTGTCACACTGCCGAACCACTTCTACTCTGAGGAGGAGGCAAGGTTCGGAGCTAGGGCACGGGAGGCGCGACCACAGTGTGGGAGAAGATGTGGAGGCAGTAGCGAGAGGGAAGGCGATCGGCTCTGGGTTCCTGTAGCCGGTGATCAGCAAAGGCTCGGCCTTCCTCTCCGCGAGCGATTCAACAGAAGAAGGTAGATGAGATGGGTGAAGAAAGAACCGGCAGTAGCAAGCTAGGGCACGGGATACTTGCCGGCGACCGGCGCTCGGGAGAGGAAGAGAAGGAGAGGCCGGCGGTAGACTCCTGTGGCCGACGGTGTCTCGGAAAGAAAGAAAGAAAGAGGCGATCGGAGTTGGCTTGGGAGAAGACAACCGCAAGGGTGCGGCGCAGGTTCGGCGAGGATCGGGAAAAAGAAATAAAAGAAAAGGAAAAGGAATTAAAAAGGAAAATAAAACATTTCCTCAGTTAAATGGGTAGCCTAAACAGGCTTTCCCTGACCTCGTTTTTATCCCCGTAAACTTGTCCATACGGTCTCCGAAAAATTCCCAGAAAATTTCTAAAAATTTCGGAAAATTCCCTTATCATTATTCGCCATTTTTTCGGTATTTTACAAATAAAGTCAAAGATAACGATTTTATCAAAAATTGTTGTCGTAGCTCCTAAAAAAGTGCTTAAAGACAACAAGTTTAGAAAATAGTTGTAAAAAGTGTTGTTGATTTAAAAGGAAGTCGCTCAATGACAACAGTTTTCACAAAACCATTGTCTTTTATATTTAATGGGAGTTTAAAGACAATGGTTTTGTCAAAAACCGTTGTCTTTGACCAAATTCGCAATGGTTTCTCTTAAAATCGTTGTCTTTGTGGTGTTGTCTTTTAACATTTTTGATGTAGTGGGGGGAGTATCCCCTCTAGGAAAGGGAGAGGAAGAAGGAAAATTCTCATTCATGCTTTGACATGAAGAAGAAGTTGAGGCTATGGATTAGCCTCAGCCCCGGTCCTAACATTCGGGAGGCCCGGGGCGAAACGATCAAAATAGGTCCTTAATTTTTTATTTTCATAAAGTAAAATTTATTTATAATGATTTCTTCTAACTTTTCTAGATGTAAAATCATCTATAATATTATTAATTTTAAGATTTTCTAAAATATCTTTTCAATAGATAAAATTGTTAATTCATTTGATTTCTCTTGTGACATTGTTGATCTCCTTTTTAACAATTTTAATTTTGAATAATTTTGAGAAACTTTATCTACATGTTTACTGTATACTTACCTCTCCATTGCTTAATTTTTTAAAATAATGAGTATTTGAAAAATGTCTATAGTAATGATCAAAAGGAAATAGATTCATTTCTCTTGTAGGCCACTTTTTAATTAAAATATTATGTGTATTATTATCTAGATTATCTCAATTCCTTGGATTATATATATCGAGGAAACAAAAAAGAAAAAAAAGAAGAGAGAAAAGTGATGTAATTATAAATAAATTCAAGATAAAATTAAAAAATAAAGAGAATATAAGAAAGGAGAGGCAGAAATCGCAACAGGCGCGGCAGCAGAGGATGTGCAACAGTGAAAGTTTACAAGGTTAATTCTCAATTAATATATGCATATATAAATTATATAAATGTTTCAAAATTATGGGCCCCTCCCAAACTTGGGCCCTGGGCAATCGCCCAGGGTGGCCCGGCCTCTGGGCCGGGGCTGATTAGCCTAACTTAAATAAATTATCAAACATCAAAAAGGAGGAGATTGTTGGTGCAATTTCCCTAGGCCGAAGTTGATCAGGATGACTAAGCTTGATTTGGCTCAAGTTTTAGTCGTAATGTATGAGTTTCGATGTTTGACAATAGATGAAGATTGTTTTGACAATGTATGGAGATTACAGGAGCAATCATCCGTTTGGGGAGATTGATCAAGGTTGACCAGTTTAATGTAAAGAAGAGTCAAGTAGGTCAAGGTTGATAGGATACTTAACTAGAAAGTCCTGGTGAGTGAAGCTAGGTAGAAGAGAAATCCTAGTGAGTGAAGTCAGGTGAAAGACCTAGTGAGTGAAGATAGGCAAATGGGAAATCCTGGTGAGTGAAGCACGGTGAAAGACCTAGTGAGTGAAGCTAGGCAGATGGGAAATCCTAGTGAGTGAAGCCAGATGAAAGCTCTAGTGACTGAAGCTGGGCAGATAGAAATACTGGTGAGTGAAGTTAGATAAAAATCCTAGTGAGTGAAGCTAAACAGTAAGGAAGTCCTAGTGAGTGAAGTTAGGCACATGAAAATCTAGGTGGGTCCAGGGTGACCAGACACCTGGTGTTTGGAAGTCCAAGTGGATCATGGAGGATTGGACACTTGGCATGAGACGGTAAGTCCAAGTGGGTCAAAGGATTGACCGGACACTTGTTGACAAAGTTCCAACAAGTCAAGGTTGACCAAATGCTAGGCATGGGTGAGTCCCAACAAGTAACGATTGACCAAATATTGGGTATGAAAACCCTAGACTTGAGTTAGTCAAGTTAGGATTGGTCAATCGATCAGCCGATCGATTGAACCAGAGCTCAATCGATCAGCCGATCGATTGGGGCTACACCAATCGATTAGCCGATTGATTGGAGGTCATTCGCACAAGAGAGCACTGTGCTCCCCAATCGATCAGCCGATAGATTGGGGTGCTCTAATCGATCGGTCGATAGATCGATTGGGGTTTGATTTCTTACAGTGACGCGAGGAAAAGCCGGAATCAATTGGTCAATCGATTATAGGACTTTCTGTGAAAGCACAAAAAACCGTTGGATCGATAGGCTGATTGATCCAGCTACACCCAATTGATTGGTCAATCGATTAGGATATGATCATTGCATAAGATGCAGGTTTTGGATGGTTGGGATCGCTGTGATCTAACGTGGCAATCGATTGGGAGGAGGCCCAATTGATTGGGAGCCCTAGATCGTGCAGATATAAAGGCGACAGCGAGGTTCAAATAACACATCTCTTGACTCCATCTTCTCCGCTACAGTTTGCTGAACCTAGATCCTTGGAAGACAAGTGTCGCTGCACTTTCCAACTGGTCCAGAGACATCTACAAGCTACAAGAGATCAAGCAAGAAGGTTTTCATTTGTTTTATTGTGTATTTACTTCTTTTTTGAGTTGTATGCTTGTGAGAGTCTTGTACGAGGTTTCTCTATCTCCGATTGTTCCGAGAATGAGTTTGTGTTCATAATGGAGAGTGTGCACCATATGGATCCTTGGATTAGTCACCTCTTCTTGAGGTGGATACCAAGTAAATTGTTGTGTTAGCATTAGGAGCTTGCTTCGAGTCTATTCATCTATAAATCATCATCATCGAAGCATGAGAACTATTCACCCCCTTAGCTCCGAAGTGACACAACAAAGGAAGTGGTGGGTAGTAGCAGACCGTCGTCGTTGGCTATGAGCCACTATCGGTGCCACTTAGCTACCAAATTAAGGTAAGATCTCTAGTTTAAGAGGTTATTGATCAGTAATTAGGTTTAATTTCATATGTGAAGTGTATATTGTGAATTGGGATGTTGGGATTTGGTAAATGTTGAATAGGAGTAATGATAATTTATAAGAGCATTTTAAACTATCATTTTAATTGATCTATAATGATATTTTTAAATGTCAATTATAATATTTTATAAATACATTAAATATTGTTACTGATATTTATTCAGAATACAAAATATTCACCACATAATAGAAAAAATTACACATCATCACAATTTATCCATCGTCACAATTCACCCACTATACAGAATAGAAAAATTTTATATTCAAAATATCCAATTCATTCACCACATCATCAAAATTCATTCCATCATCACAAAAGTACAAATGCAATACTAATATAAAAGTATTGAATCCAACATGAACTAAATACTAGCAAAACATGAGTTTTAGAACTACCAAAGTCTTATAAAAATAAAAACTCAACTAATTTACTATTAAGCATCATATTATAAGCAAAATTTAAGTACATGTCACCTACAAATACAATCCATAAATTTGTATAAATAAATTAAATAATAAGAATATAAACCTAATAAAAATAATTTAAAATATTAAATATCATACTAAACGAGAAATAGATAAAGTATCATTCCATATGCACTAATAGAAATCTTTGGTTATTGCCAACTGCAAATATATTTTATATTTATTTAAAATTTTAATAACATGATAAATATAAAAAATAATAATAATAATTCATTAAAATGTTTAAATCATACAAGACGACAAGGTCACATTCCTTCAAGTGTATCCTCAAACCTTTATAAAAGATCATAAGGTCTAATTAAATTTTCTTCTGGTTCTAAGACAACTAGTACTTATACTTCACACTAATTTGATCCTAGTTTTTGTCTCCCTACTATATTATTTGAATCCATGCTAAAGAGCACTCGCCATAATTTTTATCAAATCAAATAAACTTTTGATCAAAATAGAACTTCCAATCTATATGAAAGTGCAAAATATAGAAAAAGTTTTCAAGAGGTGTGGAACATATAATAAAATAGAATTTGAATAAATCTTACCCATAAGGATAGACAAGGTGGAATAGAACCTTATGGATTACTATTTGATGAATTATGTTGACTATTATTGTAATTTGAAAGAGGATGTGATCAAAAATCTTTATTTTTAACATTGCAACATGTTAGCCTTGCTTTTTAATTTGCTCATTCATCTTTTCTAACTTTGTATTCTATTCCATTACTAGTTGATTGCATGTGCCACAACTTGGAACTACAACCCATAAATCAGATGGGCTAGCACCATCACAAGCTACTCAACCAGGCCTATTTGCAAATATATCATTCGAACTCACTTGATAATTACAATCTTCAGAAAGTTGATCATTACACCTCTAATAAGTGATCTCAAATCATTTGATACTAGATCATCTTCTGGGAGTTTGTATCTTCAATCTATCATACAAGAAGTACTTACTCAATTATATTTGAAAAAAAAATATGTATTTTTAATAACTATTACAACACAACTTACATGATTGGCACACTATGTATTTGTTCTCTATATATAACAATTATTGCAAAACAACCAACTCTTGAGCGGCAAGGAGTTTGGCCTATTAGAATGCTCAAATGTCAGCCAGTGGTGATCTCAAATCTCTCCTTTCTTGATCTCAAAACTGAACTGAGAGGACTCTTCCTTCGTCAAAGTGTTAAATTGTTGATGGTCGTCCACATGTAAATATCAAGATGCTTTATTATATTCATGCAGATAGTATCGAAGCATATCTATAAAGACATTTGATAACCAATAAAACACAGTTGAAAGTTGACCACTACAGTCTTATTTGGCCACCCTGAATCCTTAGGTTTTGTGGGGTGCATATTTGCCAACTGGGTGATAGTTTGCTCATTCCTAGCTACTATCATCTCATATGTATCGATTCCAAATGTAGCCAGACAGCTTCAAGTGCCTCTTCTCTATTTAAATTTATTTCATGCATGCCACACATTGAGGTTTTTAGTTGTGCAGCCACCCATTATTTGTAACGATGTAATGTATTTTGGCACATTTATTTGCATTACTGTGATCCTTCTTCGAGGTTCTCCAAGAGGACTCATCGGTGTGCTGGCAAGAGAGTTGACGCGATTGAGCAATGTGTAGATTAAGCAAATTAGATAAGAGAAATGATCCTCAACCCATTTGCCTTTTCTTATTACTATTCTTTTATACACTTTTCCCTCAAATGTTTCACCTTCCTCATTAATGAGGTTGTATTTATTACAAGAGAGTAATGAACAAATTATCGATTCATTAATTATAAGAGATCTTTCGATACACCGCTCGGGTAATAATCAAGCTGATCCAGAGTGGGAAATTCATTCACCAAGAAAGCTCTTATCGTTTCTAAGCATTACCGAGCGAGTTTAGAGTAGAGTCACCACTCGGCGCTCAGGTACCCTTTCTAGGTTTTGAGAAATCGTGTCATAACTCGGGCACACATCACCTTGTAAGCCTAGATTCTACTTGGTTAACTGGTACATTAGAAATCATAAGGGACAAATAAGAAAAAATCCCTAGGAATTATATAACAGTTAATTCTGTCATAATTTCTAAACCTTGATTTTTGAAAAACATTTGAACATGCATAGTCATTTTCCAG
Organism: Zingiber officinale; assembly: GCF_018446385.1. NCBI lineage: Eukaryota > Viridiplantae > Streptophyta > Magnoliopsida > Zingiberales > Zingiberaceae > Zingiber > Zingiber officinale. Next base: position 119,396,182 of record NC_055989.1, read on the forward strand.
TTTCTTTATTTGTGCTTTTAGTTTTTCATTTTTCATTTTTAAATTATCATACATTACTAAAGGACATGAATTTGCTAAGTTTAACTTTAGCATAGCATTTTCATTTTCAAATTTTAGCATGTTTTTGGAAAGTATTTTAATAAATTTAAAAGATTCTTTAGGAAGTAAGGCTCGTACCTCACTTACCTCGTGGTCTGATACTTCGTCTTCATTGCTACTTTCTTCTAAATATCCTCTCCTTTCGTCGATGCTAATTTCTGAGGAACTTTCATCGTTCCTCTGGTGGTCTGCCATTAGGGTTAATCCGGTGTACTCTTCTAATTTTGATTCTGATGATGATGATGATTTGTCCCATGTCATCTTCTGGGTCTTGTGCTTCGATATTGTTGGTCTTTTACCCTTGTCTTTCTCCTTGATGTGCCCTTCTTCATGGTAGCTGTAGCATCGAACTATCCTTTTGCTCTAAAGGTGCTTCTTCATCTGTGACTTATTAAATTTATTAGCTTTAAGAAATTTTCTAAAATTTCTTACCATTAAGGCTGCCTCGTCTTTGTTGATTAATGCTTCGAAGTCTGAATCATCCATTCTGATCGCTTGGGTGATTCTTTGGCCATCTAGAGTTGAACTCACCCAAACCAACTCCGGCCACCTCTCCTCAAGTAGACTTCCGCTCTAGCTTCTTGTGCCTTGGAAGCGCCATGAACGTCCTTCTTGTTCGCTAGTGTACTCTTCCACAGCTTCTCCTCCCTCGAATGCACCGAGCCCGTCGACTCGCTTCTCGTGTCATCCTTCTCATCCACTACGTCTTCTGCTCAACTTCTTATGTTCCTAAGCTCTTGCATACTTAGACACAAGGCATCAAACGCAAACAGGACCTAACTTAACTTAGTTGGCCACATTAAAACTACCATAGAGTACATACAGTATGAACAACAATTACAACTATTAAATCCATCAATAGGTGCAAGTGAAGTTGAGAAAAAGTTAGAGACAGAATTTGCATTCTGATTTGAAATCTATCTAAGTTATAAACTAATTAACTTTCTTCAAGTGTATTATATAATGGATAATTTATATCATAACTACCTTCTAAGTAAAGGACCGTAGAATATCAAATGTCCAAGATGAAAAGATAATGGATCTTGCATTCAGACCTCTCTGTAACATAAGAGTATACTCTGGTTACTATGTTATTAGCTTTAAATTTCATGTGGCATAACGTGATTCACACACACTAACCTAAAGTTCAGGTTTTTGCATAAAAGGATCTATCAACAACACTAATACTGAATTTGATTACTATGGTAGACTTGATGAAATTATTAAGGTTAAATATCCTGCTTTACCCATAAAAAAGTATGTGTTATTCAAATGTTCATGATATGATCCAACTTCAAGAAAAAAATACTAGAATACATTCAAACTACAATATAGTTTAGGTTCATGTAAACAAAAGATTCAACAAATTTGAACTCTTCATTTTTGTAGTATAGGCTGGACAAGTTTTTTATCTTGAATACTTGACGAAACGAAGATCTAGTGAATGGTTAGTAGTTTGTTGAATGAAGCCTCGCTGGATCATAGAAATATCGAACTCCATAATGAGCCAAAACTATGATACATTTCAAAATAAGGAACTAGAGATATATTCAGTTGATACACAAATTCAATACACATCCCAATTACTTATAGATGAAAATGTCACTTATGATAAAATAGATGATTGATAGATGTCCATTAGTGAAGAGATTGATGTACTAATAGAATCTAGCGATAAAGACTTACAAACAGTTAATATTAATGATTCAGATTATAATGATAATTAAATTTTAGATATAATCTTACTTTTTACATGTTAGTTTACTATATATGATATTATTATTCTGATTTGATTATTATTTAGCATATGTATGTGTTATAATGTTATTTTACAGATATAATCATGTCGGATATTATAGGAGTACACGGTGGTAAGATTCTTGTGAGGATTGCTAGGGATTGGTAAGTTTTGATATTATTAGTAATTCTAATTCATCTAATCTTTTATTTATTATTTTAAAATTTCTTGAAATTTTTTTCCATGTTGTTTTACTCTCGATGGGCATAATGTAGCTGCTTATATAAGCAATAAATTTAAAGAATGTCAATGTTCATCTAGTACTACATGGAGACATGTACCACAAGATCTTAAAGACTTTTATTATCGGGAATTCGTTGTAAGTATTTTGCATACTATTGATATTGTATAATATAATATCATTTGATACTAATTTTCTCGATATTGTTATAGAAAAAATATATTTGGGAGTCAGGATTCAAGGCACAATTTAAAGAAACATTGAATAATTATTATACAAAACTATAAAAGGACTTGTTATACAAGTGGAGAAGGAAGAGAACAAGATCAACTCATATACCATATGAGATTTGGGATGTATGGAAGAACACTTGGGCTACCAAAAAAATGATAACAAAATTCATCGACTGCTTGGAATAATAGAAATACTGAGGTCGCTAGCCCCCTCACTGAATCCACAAAGCATACAAATGAATTATGATCTATTGTAGAATAGACATGGTAAGTCTACTATAAAGTTATATTAGAATTTTTTTTATTATTAATGAACTTATTTTATTTTATAAAAAAAAATTGTGTATGCAGGCTGATACTTTATAGAGACATCCCACTAGTTGGGAGGTATTTCTCAATATACACAAAAAGAAAGATGACATCTTTATCAATACTTGATCAAAAGTCATAAATGTAAGAATATAAACTTAATTATTGCTCACATTTAACAATTACTAACTTTATTAATTGTATATTGGATATTAATAATATTTTTTACATAGGATGATATCATTGATCAAGTTGCTCAAATGTCTCAGCCTGTTATAGAGTGAGAGGAGTTATAGACTCTATCAGACGATGTACTAAATGATATCTATTAATGATATTATTAATGGATAGAAAAAAGAAGTCCCTCTATAACCTTGGCTCCCAGACAAAAGTCGCATATGATCATGCGATAACTCCTAGGCTCAGGGGTCATTCCAATTCTTCTTCATCTGCTCGAGTGGAAGCATTAGAATAAGAAAATAAAGAATTAATGGATTGGGCCACATCAATAGAGCAATCGATGGAAGATTGAGTCAAGACGTTAGTGGTGCGGGAAATGCAAGAATTCATAAACAGTTGGACTCCAAGTTTTCAAACGTCACATCGTTTTGACTTACAAGAGACTCAAGATATGAACGCGCTTGATAAGTATCTTATGAGGTGAGAGAGAGAAAAAAAAAAGATTTGATATCTTGTACACCCTTACCTTGCATACTCTTGGACATCTCTCACATTTCCAAGCATCCGGATGCCCGCCCGGGCACCAAGGCTCAAAAAAGTGAGTCGGGGTGCCCGGACGAATATTTGAGCGCTCGTACATGTGATGAGCACCTAAAAATGTGTAGAGTATCAAATCTCTTTTATATTGACTATTTATATTTATATTTATATAGTCAGTATAATTGGATTTGATATTATATTATATCATTAAGGTATGTATTCTTTTAAAGCATGTTAGACTTGAGTTGATGAGTTTTTGTATTTTTCTGATAAATAATTTAACTTTAGATTCATATATAAAAATGATTGTTTTAAAATATAAAATGTAGTGTAGTTTAAATCATGTCTTTATTTTTTAAATAACCTATCATATTATATTTACCTAGGTTATGATGATGAGATATGATAATGTATTAGCTTTTTAGATTTGAGTTGGAATATAATGAATTTGAATTATATAATTTTTGAACCATGTATCAATTTAAATTCATATATCGTGAATGTGAATGTATCGTGAATTTGATAATGTGATTTGTAATTGAATTTGAATGTGTTTGTGAATTGATGTAGTGTGTATCGTGAATGTATCACGTATTGATTTGAGTGTGTTTAGATTTGAGCATGGTTCCTCGATACATTTAAATGTATCATGAATGTATTTGGATTTGAATGTGTATTGATTTGTTTAGTATGTATCGTAATTGATGTATCTTGTAAACGAATCAAATCGCTAAAAGAGGAGAGGTGCTGGCAAAAAATTTTAGAAAATTAATGATGATTTTTTTTTCCGTCGCTAAATTATTATAAATTTACAATAAAATTTAATTTCCATAGTTAAAATTAATGATAAAATAATTTTTCCATCACTGATTAAAAATAATCTATTGCTAAATTAGTGACATATTAGTTTTTTTTTTCATCGCTAATATTAACGACAGAGGTCAACTTCCGTCATTTTATTTAGTAACTGAATTTTAATACCGTCGCTAATTTTAATGATGAAAATTAAATTCCATCATCAATTAACAACGAAAATAAATTTCAATTGCTAAAATAACATCAACGACCAAAATTAATACGATCGAAATATTCTATCACTAATCAATCGCTAAATCTACTTAGCGACCGAAATTTTGGTCGCTAATTGCCGTTCTTTTAGTGATAGCAGATAATTCACCTTGTGCAAGCATGAGATCCCACTGTCTAACAATATTTCCCAAACTACAATTGACTAGTTCATCTAGTCATAAGATAACTAAATTGAAGAATAGTTCTAACTTCCTGGAACAAATTCGCCAATAAAGACAAACTTAGAATCCATATAAAAAGTGATTGTCAAAAGGCTTTCATAAAGTTTTACAACTTTGAAGTAAACATCCGCTATTCTTGTTGCATCCAGATGCAAGTTGCAATAAATAAAATATGCCATCTTATGAACCAGTAGGCAAACACAACATAACATCTATGCTCACATCCTCCCAAGAAGCCTTAGGAACTCGTAATGGAGTATATAGTCTTTTATTTTGCACGACTCGTGGAAATGTTCCAAAGCGACCAGCATGCGTACTCCATGAGATTTCATGATAATGGCCTATATATCCGAGAGCATTCAGGAACAGAACTGATTTTCCCTGAAAAAAAAACATCTTAAAACAATTTGATCACAATATCCATAAGCATACTATATGAAAATTCAACATATAGATCATCCTTGTAACATCAAAACCCAAGACCTTAACTTGCATTATAAATTGCAAAGATTGCTTGCCTAACTTAAGGTATCATCCACCTTATTCAATCTTTTAGATTTTTGCTTGATATGAAATGAAAAAGCTTGATGAAATTCAACTCATTTTGCATGTCTCTGCGCTCAACTTGTGTTGGCCATTAATTTATTTTAATGTGATCATAAAAGAGAATAGTCTTTTAAAATGTAGTAATGTCTTTAGTGATTCAAGTATCTAACAATAGCATAGGATTCCTTACCATAAGTAGAGTATTTCTAACAGAACCATTGAACTTCTCGCTAAAGAAGATAATTGAGTTACTTGCCTGGCTAAGGACAGAACTGATTCTCACATTTGAAACATCACACTCTACTTTAAAATCTATTAAATCTGGAGGTGCAAGTATTTACGCATCAGTCACCTCCTTTATGATATTAAAGGATTTGTCAGCTTCTTTGGTCCACAACAAAGTTCCTCCTTTCAAGGATTCAATGATGATAGTGCTAAAATTTGGAAAAAGAAAAACTCATAAAGATTGCCTTCCTCATGCTCTGATCATGTAGCCAGTGACACTACTAGCCAACAACTGTTGCAGCAGCTATCATTGTCTAGTTATGAAGAAACCCCATTGAGGTGTTCTGCATGGGTGCACATGTATTGACTGCAAAACATAAAGCCAGGCTGCCTTCTTAATGAGCAGACCACAACCAACTTTAACCTCCAATTCCACTGGCCCTAAGATGTGATTGGCAACAATGAACCCTAATCTTGAGTCAACTGCAGCTCTACCTCGACATCATTACCTCTAGGTTGCGACCCTAGGCCACAATCTCCATGATCCATCACCAAAGCCCACACAAGTTTTTGAATGGGGATCAAGCCTCACGCTCCACATAACCAAGTTGAGCAGCCAATTAGCTTCCCAAACTGAAAGAGCCACACCCCCCCCCCCCCACCCAACAAAAACGGCTGATTACAAAACAAGGATAGCATTAAATGTTCTAAAAAAATCTGAAAGTGCATATGCCAGCAAATACACAATTGCTGAAGTTGAAGAATCCTAAATCAATGTCGTCTCATCTTGTGTCTACCGCATCTATTCTTTCGGAAAAAGAAGATACCCAATCATCATGATTGTTAGAGTTCTCTATCCATATGAGTTCTAATATTTTTATTTTAAAAATATTGAACCCACTTTATCCCTTTGTAGTATTCACATAGCATTTTTTTTAACTGGGCATCCCATTCTTGCGAACTGACTAATCCTAGGATGGACAGTCCGGCCCCACATTCGGCCCACCAAGTAAACCCAAGAAGCGTGGTGGCTCTTGACGTGGCGACCCAGCATCTTCTATAGTTCAATCATCCTGCATGGGAATCAAACACTGGTTGTTCATATGGACAATATGATGCTAAGGGCTCACTAGTTTCACCGAGGATGATGTCATCTGCAGCAGTACCCAACTGCAGATGAAGTTTAGCCTTCTTGTCAGGGGAGTTTTGCTGGTATGGATGTAAGCAAAATGAGGTAGTAAGTATCAGGTTTGATCGTTACTGGAAGTGGCCTAATCATTCTATGATTTGGCACCTTCAAGAGATGTCAAGAATGATTAAAGAACTGTAGACAACTAGTCACATTCTCATAGGCACATAACAGTTCAAGCTGTGATTCGTCCCCTTCCTGAAAGTTAGAAAACCATGAAGCCAAACTTGAATTATAATGAAGGTATCAATTCCTTTGTTAATGTTGTTCACTGCATTGAATTGGAGGCCGATCGTGTTGAGCCAATGAAGAGTGGTGGACCAGCTTTCTTGGCCAAATGCACCAAATTTGCTTCTAGTTCCAAATCAAGAAGAACAAGTTCAAGGGCAGACATTTTTTATGAGAATTTTGTTGCTAGCACTATACTAAATCTTATTCTCTTGGACTATAGACTTAGGAGCCTCAAACCAAGTAGCTAACTAGAGAGGCGAGTTTGTAAAGTTCCGTCGAGTACCAACTAGCAACAAGTGGGTCTATGTGGGAAATAATTCAAAAATCAAACTTAAAGGAATTGGCACTTACAATTTGAATTTGCTCGGTAGAAAATTTTTGTTCCTATATAACACCCTTTATGCTTCTGATATTCTATAGAACTTAGTATTAGTTGTGCTCTTTTTGATTTGGGTTATGTATTGAACTTTTATTGTAGTTGTGATAGAATTGTATATGCCTCTATTGCATTATTATATGGCTATTTGAATTGATTGATGGTTCTCGATATAAAATCTCCTATTAATAATAATGGTTTGAATAATTTTTTTCTATGGTTATCTTTTCTAGTAATGCTAATGTTAATTCTGAAATATGACATGACATATTAGGACATTTAAGATGAGATAGAATGAATTATTGGCAAAAAAAAAAAAATGAGTTTGTTAGGCTCTCTAGCGAAGATTATCTTGTCATATATGAGCATTGTCTTGAGGCAAAAGCAAATAGAAAACCATTTGTCATGCTACGGACTGCTTACTACGGGACTATACGGACCCAGGGCACCTGAATTGAATCCAGGCGCCCTGGATTCAATCAAAAGTTTTTTTTGTTTTTTGTTTTTTTGGATATATTATATGTATTTAAGGTTTAAGATTTTAAAATTTAGGAGATGAGTTAGAGTGGGTTTAAGCCAATAAAATTTTTCCTCTAGGGTTCAAGCTTCCCTCTTGAATTATAGTGTTCAAGATAAAAAAAATTTTAGATCTCACAAGATATAATGTTATTTTTTTAAACGAAATGTTGATTTAAAAAAAAAAGATAAAATGGAATCCAGACACGCACAGGTGCCCCGCGTTATGGGCTTCAGGGCTTGTACAGAGCTTCTTACTTCACTGCATTCATAGATGACATTGCGTGTTTTAGCCATGTGTAAATCTCACAAGTCCACATATGCTTAAGGCATTAAATTGTTTTATCTATTAGTTGAATGAAGTAGCCAAACAGCAAGAATGTAAGGTAAATACCTTAGGCACTAACCAAGGTTGTGAGTATCTATCTGATAAGTTTAGAGATGTCTTCATAACAAAGGGACAGTGAGAGAGTAAACTATTTCACAAAGTCAATGACAAAATGGGATAGCTAAGAGAAGCAAAAGACGTCATCTAGAGATATAGTCAGATGCTTTAATGGTTGTTACCTACATACTTATTCGTGTGTCAACTAAGTTCCACCTACTCCATATAATCTAAAGATAAATAGAAAATTAAAACTTAGTCATCTGCCACATTGGGGTTAGCTGCTTGTGTTTTGGATAAAGCTCATAAATACAAAAAAACACAAATTAGGACCGCAAGGTAAATATATCTAAATGGTAGGTGTTTATAGGTGAGAAACCTAATGGAATCACATCTAAAATCAAATCTCGATATGCATCATTCCTTGAGAATGAGTTTCCTAGTCGAGGTGAGGTTTACAAGACTACCTCTACATAAAATAGAGGTGATAGGAAGTGATGTTCCATCACTGGATGTAGTAACAAGAGCTGTTGGAGTCTAAATAACCTACTGGAAGAAATATATCATCAGAAGACACATTTTCTCAGAATCAAAATTTACAAAAGGATAATCAAAAGTTTGTTCCTTGTAAAAGATTTACTATTGAGGTGAAGCCTTAATAATTATCTCACTAGATGAGGAAGAATCTCACACCATTGAAGATTCATTTGAGTGCCCGACAAAAAGAACAATGAATTGCAATGGAAATGGAGATGAAATTGATGAGAAAAAACTACGTTCGAAAAAAAAAGTAGTAGCAAGGCAATTGAAAATAAGCGAGTTCATAAATAAAATGTAAGGTAGATGAATACGTAGAGTGAGTCTTATTGCAAAAGGATATACCCAATGAGATTCAATGAAGTTGTTATCTTTAATTTATTAGGATGATGATGAAGACCATTGTGTCAATTTGAAAAGAAAATGACAAAAGTTTGTTAAGATTGACGTTGATGATTTACTTCGAGCTAGAAATGATAAAATTTGTTATTAAAGTAAAGATTAGGTTTGCTTCACAATGCAGGAGGCAGAATGCACCTTTAGTTCTAAGATTATAAGAATTGTTTAAAAAAGGTTTTAGCTTTATCTCAAGAATCCTACATCACTAGAATGTTACAAGATTTCAATATCACCAATTATGATATCAAGTCAACACCTATTGCACATGATATTGTTTTGAGTAAGAGCAGGGGTGCTAAAACTCCTAAAGAGATATAATTGTAATGAAGGGGGAAAAAATCAAATATTAATGTAGTAGATAGTCTAACGGGCGTAATATTGTGTCCATCCCAATATTTGTTAAGTTGTAAGGCTTATAACCCGCTTCTAGTCTAATCCGAGAATAAGATATTGGAAAGTGGTCAAGATGAATTTCAGATATTTGGAAAAAGGCAATAGATCATTGTCTATATTTCCATGAGTGAGACTTGAGCCTCAAAGACACCATATAGTAATAAATTGTGATAGTAAAGCCACAAATCTTTCTTGAGAGATCTCAAATATCAAAGCAAGATAAACACAGTTCTATTATCACTTTGTAAAGGACTTTGTAAAGGACATGATAGAAAGAATATGTCCCCATGCATGCAATATTTAATAAGCCTTTGGCAAACAAATCATTTCAAGGGCACATGGGATCTTTAGTGCTTTTTAAAGTGTAATCAATATTATATAACTAAATGTTATGATTAATTTGATTTAATAAATATCTGATCTAATATGATACAACGTATGTTAAAATGTTTAAATTTATATGTTTAAGTGATATATCAAAATAAACTTATTGGAATGTTAAGATTGATCTTTTCACATGGGCAATCGTCTATATTTGTTGAATATCATTCAATATTGGTAAATATTCAAAGTAACTTTTCTCATCGTTTACTAAGTCTACTTTAACCAAAAGTGAGTTTGTGAGAGTGTGGCCAAGAGATATTGTAGTATACCAAAAATGTAGATAAAGATGTAAATAATCAAAATGTGACATAATTAAATTTTTAAGAAAAATAAATATATTTTAGTGATAATTTATAGAGAAATAAATTTATATGAATTTATGAAATTTATTAGAATTTTTTTGGATTTTAAAGGAACCTTTTTAGGTTTTAAAGAGTATAAATGGGCAAGAGAAAAGTCTATTTTAGAACGCCCAATTAAAGTGAGAGTTGATTGAATATAAAACCTATGTCTAGATAATCTAAACTTAGTTTTTATTTTCCTCTCCCACCCCATTTCTTTCTCTTCCTCTCGTGCTCGCAGTGCTGTTCCGCCGCACGACGCCGCTATTCGCGAGCCGGAGCCACGCCCCTTTCCTTGATGTCGGCCTTTTCTGTCCCTGCGCTCGAGCCATCGCAATCTTGTATCGTGCTTTCATTGTCGGTCGTGCTCGATGTCGCGACACCACCGTGAGCAAATCCCGAAGGCCAGCCGCTTTTCCTTTACCCTCCTTCGGGGCAGCCTTCATTCCTCACCGTCAGCCACGAACCGCTCATCGGAAGTCATGCCATCCTCCGCCCGCTGTACGCTGACAAATCGTCAAACAAAAATAAGTACCAGGAACTAGAAAAAGTACAGATTTTATTTGAAACCTTTAAAAGCTTACAAAGACTTGCGCAAACTTAAAGATAGTACTTACTTCTCAAGTAAACTCTCAGAAGTCTTCTGAATTGAGTTTGCAAGAGATAGATAGGGGCTTATATATAGGAGTAGAGATGAGGATCGGGTGCCCATGAGTGGCCTCATCGCATCCTTATCTTCTTCTTTACAGCTACCCCGATTAGTGCTTGACAGCTTAAAAGATACAATAATTCACAAAGTGTTTGGTGCTAGTACAATAATGCACCGAGTAGTCACCTAAAGCAGATTTAGATTGGACAGGTCTATCCAAAGTAAATCTCCTTTATTTATGATTTTGGATTTCTGGGCCCACCATGTCCGCCTCAGATGCTAAACGATGGAGTTCTTTGAGCTGCATCTTTTACGAGCCAAAGGGTCTGCTCCAGCTGGTCATCTTGTTGTTGTACTGTTGATAGCCAGTCTCCATGCCAATTTTGTCTTGTACTTCGTTATTTGTACTCATGGAGTTTAATGGAGTGTATTTCCCTGTACTGTTGTAATGATTTGATAGCATGTTGGGTTGCTTCTCTTTGGATTTGGCATGCCATTAAACAACGAAGTACAAGACAAATTGGCATGGAGACTGGCTACCAGCAGTACAACAACAAGATGACCAGCTGGAGCAGGCCCTTTGGCTCGTAAAAGATGCAGCTCAAAGAACTCCGTCGTTTAGCATCTGAGGCGGACATGGTGGGCCCAGAAATCCAAAATCATAAATAAAGGAGATTTACTTTGGATAGACCTGTCCATTCTAAATATGCTTTAGGTAACTACTGTTGGTTGCTACTGGAAATATCGTACCAGTTCCCTGTACAAAAATTTTGTACAAGTCCTGAACCATTCCTAACAACCTATTGTGTTCTTTAAAATTAAATTTGAAATCGCAAACAAAACTTAACATTATTGATTCCAAATTCAACTTATCTGTTCTTAAAGGTTTAGACTTAAATCGCAAACGATGCTTAACATTATTAATCCAAATCCACTTATGTTACAAATTTGATTAAATATTTATTTCAAAGTTCGGCTCCCAGGTCAAACGTGACGAGGCACTAGGCCTTCTTGGGTATGGGATCATCCACCACTGCCTAGACAAAGCCTTACAAAGAAAACCAATATTTAATCTCCTTATAGTAACCCTAGGTTTAACCAAAAAGGAACAATCGAATCACAAATTCGAAAAACAAAAGAAACACAAAATCGAAAACATAAATTCGATAACCTAGATTCATTAGCCTCTTATGTTTGGTATTTCAAGATCTAAATAAAAGGACGAACTAGTTATGATGCGGAAACTAATAACTAGTTATACCTTTTATAGCTTATAGACCTCACGATCTTCTGCCGTATTCCTTTTCTTATCTCGGACGTCATGTGGGCGACGATCTACCGAGACGAGAATCCACCCAAGCTTCCTTCTTCTCCAAGCAAGTTTCGGCTAACAACAAACTCCTTGAGTTGAAGAACTTCGGCCACCAACCAAGCTCCAAGGGATGCTAAGAAACAATGTCTCTTATCTCTCCTTCTTCTCTAAGCAAAATCCGGCCACCAAGATCTCTCCAAGAAGATGATGCCGCCGGCCACTTAAGAAGAAGAATAGGGGAAGAGGAAGAAGAGAGGGTTGGCCACCACAAGGAAGAGAAGAGAGGAATACTAGATGTATATTATCATGAGGTGAGGCACCTCTACCCTCTCTTTTATATTCCTTGATCTTGACAAATAAGGAAAGTTTTAATAAAAACTTCCTTATTTTCTTTGTCATAGAAAAGAAAATTTAATTGATTAAAAAAAATTTCCTTTTCTCTATCAATGTGGTTGGCCACCTTAATTCCTCCAAACAAGGAAAGTTTAAACACAAAATTAAAACTTCCTAATTTGTTTCCGAAAATTTTTAAAATAAAAATTTCTCTTTAAAATTCCCTTCATGGTTGGTTATAAAAGAAAACTTTTATAAATTAAAATCTCTCTATTAAAACATGTGGATGATTACAATAAGGAAAGTTTTTCTCAAAATTAAAATCTTCCTTTCAATCTACAAATAAGGAAAGATATCAAATCTTTTCTCTTAATCTTTTATAGAAACTATAAAAAGGAAAGATTTAATTTTAAAACTCTCTTTTAAAACATGTGGATGGTTACAATAAGGAAAGTTTTATCAAAAATTAAAATCTTTCTTTCAATCTACAAATAAGGAAAGATATCAAATCTTTTCTCTTAATCTTTTATAGAAACTATAAAAAGGAAAGATTTAATTTTAAAACTCTCTTTTAAAATCATGAGGATGGTTACATAAAAGGAAAGTTTTATCAAAAATTAAAATCTTCCTTTTAACTACAAATAAGGAAAGATATCAAACATTTCTCTTAATCTTTTGTAGAAAACTACAAAAGAAAAGATTTAAATTTTAAACTCTCTTTTAAAACCATGGCTTACACATAAGAAAAGATTTTAAAAAATAAAATCCTTTTAATTTAATGTGGTCGGCCAATTAAGCTTAGGTTCAAGCTAGGGCCGGCCACCAACTCACCTTGGTTTGGCCGTCCCTAGCTTAGGCTCCAAGCTAGGCTTGGCCGACCACCTTAAGGTGGGTAAGAAGGTGGGTATGGGCAGGTATAACACTTTATAATTAAGAGGCTATGACAGGGACCGAAAGGAGGAATTGATTTTGGTCTCCCAATGAACTTAAGCTTCCCGTGTTCGCCCCGAACACCAAACTCGAGTTCATCAATAATATTTCACTCCACTAAAGAGTTATTATTGAACTACCGCACCGATCCCATATTACTATATGGGCTCCTTCTTATCATGAGTGTGTTAATCTCCCTGTGTTTAAGATATCGAATGTCCACTAATTAAATGAGTTACTGACAACTCATTTAATTAATATCTAATTCCAAGAGTAATACCACTAAACCTTATTGTCATGTCGGACCAAGTCCACCTGCAGGGTTTAACATGACAATCCCTATGAGCTCCTCTTGGGGACATTATCAACCTAGATTACTAGAACACAGTTTCATTCTATAATCAACAACACACCATATAAATAATATCATTTCTCAACTTATCGAGCCTATTGATTTATCGAACTAAATCGCACTCTTTGATAAATTAAAGAAATGAATATTAAATATATGTGTTTGTTATTATATCATGATTAAGAGCACACACTTCCATAATCACAAAGGTCTTGTTCTTTTATTCAGTCAGTATAAAAAGAACTTACCTTAAATGGTCTAACTCAATACACTCTGAGTGTACTAGTGTAATTTTATAATCAAAATAAACTAATACCAAATTACACTACGACTATTCCAATGGTTTGTTCCTATCCATCTTAGTCGTGAGCAACTGTTTATAATTTATAAAGAACTAATAACATGATCTTCTATGTGTGACACCACACACCATGTTATCTAGAATATAAATTAATTGAACAACTACACTTAACATATAAATGTAGACATTTGACCAATGTGATTCTTATTTCTAAATAAATGTTTATAAAAAAAGATAGACTTTTAGTATACATTCCAACAACTACTCGGTGCATTATTGTACTAGCACCAAACACTTTGTGAATTATTGTATCTTTTAAGCTGTCAAGCACTAATCGGGGTAGCTGTAAAGTAGAAGATAAGGATGCGATAGGGCCACCCATGGGCACCCAATCCTCATCTCTACTCCTATATATAAGCCCCTATCTATCTCTTGCAAACTCAATTCAGAAGACCTCTGAGAGTTTACTTGAGAAGTAAGTACTATCTTTAAGTTTGCGCAAGTCTTTGTAAGCTTGAAGGTTTCAAATAAAATCTATACTTTTTCTAGTTCCTGGTACTTATTTTTGTTTAACACCCTCATTTACACAAATCAACCCACCACAACCACTTGGTATCAGAGCTAGTTAGGAATGGCGAACTAAAACCAATAAGGTACTCTAGGGGAAGGGCAGTGTCCTTAGCTACCAAATTGTTGAAAATATTTCCATTAGTTTGGACTTAGACTTTGCAAATAGGTCCTTGAAAAATATAATTCTTGAGGAGCTTGTATCAATAGACGTAAGGTGACAGAAGGAGGAATTCCTAAGAAGGATCACTGGAAAGGTGAGGTATAAACCCCTCTTAAGGAAAATACTATCAAGTGCCTATAACCAAATCTTATGTCTGAACGATGGGAGGAAGCAATACGATCTTGGTATGCTAGCTCACATACCTCAAACCTAGAATACCTTGATTTAGCAAACACTGAAAAATCATCCCATAAGGAACTAGCTCATAATATTTCAATAATATTTGACAAAATCTGCTTATCCAGTAAGGTACATTTAAGGAATTTCAGAGTCATCCAAGAACAAAATCAAGCTCTTGAAAAGGAGCTACAGAAGCTTGAGAAGGATGTACAAGCTCTGACTGCCTTACAAGTTAACAACAAAACTCTTACGCAACACGAAGCAAGGAGCTTACTTATTGAAGCACTGAAGCAACCAAAGCTTATTGAGGAGAAAACTCTTCAATTATCAGCAAGCCTGGAAAAGAAGTTGCATCGAGTGGAGCAATCGTTGGTAAAAATTGAAAAACAAATTTTTGGATGAGCTATACGTTGTCCAAAAATACAAATTCCTACCAAGAATCCATCAAAGCTGTTGAACTTTTGAAGCCCCCTGCACTTGGATTTATAAAGCCAAGTGAGTATTCAAGCACTATTGCCAGCGGAGCAGCAATAATCAAGCAAAACAACCTTCAACTTCAATTACTGACACAAATTTCAGAAGGCATAAAAGAGATCCATGATGACCTAAAAGGAGTTCTTGAATATCAAAGAAAAAAGGGAGGTACACCTATATTGTCTGACGATATAATTACAAAGCTTTCCAATCTATCCTTAGGGTCAGGAGAACGACCCAAGGAGCCAAAAGGAAAACTTCTGGTGTTCAAGGACCCCCTCAAAATCCTTCGACAGGATCAATAAAAATCACGAAATGACAACCAAAACCAGGACAACTCAAGAAGCACCCACTACACCCCTGGTGGAAGATCAAATACGGGAGTACAGGCACAACCAGAGGCACCTTTACAACCTACAACAAGTATCCAGACGGATGGGTCAGCGAATAATGGGAAGGACTGCAACCCAGCACACACTGGAGCAACAGCTAAACCCCCAAGAGCAACTTAGATTATCTATGCGAGAAAGGGTAGCAATAGCTCCAGCTGAAGTATTATATCATTCCCGAAGGGATGATGCAAATCATCGTGTGTATATACACCGATCAGAGGAAGCGATCTTATGTACAGACAACCATCAAGTTGACCAAACATTCATCCAAGAAGAAAGCTTCCATCAGCTACAAAGAAGCAAGATGCAATATATCCATCTAGGTGTCCTCCAGGTACGACTTCAAATTCTTCACAGGCAAGAAGAAGGAACCCTGGCTCTTGTCCTATTCCATGACAACCAATGGCAAGACGACAGGTCGATAATAGCAACAATGGAGGTGGATTTAGCAAGAGGAAGTCAACTTATTTATGTAATTCCGGATATCATGATGACAATCGGGGATTTCTTTAGAAACATCCACTTAACTATAGCAACAAAGGGATACGAGACATGGAAGAATGGCGAAGCCAATTTTCTTATCACCCGAGGATTAATCGGAAGGCTTTCAATCACACCAAACGTCGCCTTCGCTTATGAGGTAAATGGTGTTGTTGATTATCTAACCAGTCATGGAGTAATTGCTCTTCCAGGAAGGCGATACTCAGCAAGGCAATTACAAGGACAAAATTGGGTGATTTGCCCCACAAATGTAGTTGTTCCTCTACAACCTAATGAAGTATCAAGTAGCAACTTATTGGATGGAAGACTCTCCATCAGTTTCTCTAATTACCGAGCAGCACCATTTATACATGACGCCACTTATAGCAGAAATGATGATGAAGCCTTAAGTGATGAAGAAGAATTAAGGCTGCACACAGTAGCAGTCTTAATAGAAGAAGGACTTCTAGTCAAAAGATTATATCCTTCAGCAGCATTACCACGAAGAACAACTGCAGGGGCAGCAGGCTATGACTTACCGCTTAATAGAGCCCAAGATATTCCTGCAAACAGCAGAACACTATTAACAACAGGGCTCAGCATTAAAGCAGCAAAAGGAACTTATGCAAGGATAACGGCACGATCTGGTGCAGCACTTAAGAAAGGAATTTTAATCGGAGCAGAAGTAATAGACTCCGACTACCGAGGTGAAGTTAAAATCTTGGCATTCAATTTAACTAGCCAAGATATCTTTTTGCAAAAACATGAATGTATTGCATAGATTATTCTTGAAAATATTTCTACACCAGAGGTTTATGAAGTAGATGATCTAAATGAGACAGCACGAGGCCACAATGCTTTCGGCTCAACATCAGGAGAACCGATAGGACAATTGCAGCAACAGTTAACGACCACATGGCTAAAGTCTTTAGCAACTAGCTTCATCCCAGATGATCAAAGCTCAACTGAATCAACACCAACAAAGGATATGAATCCTCGAACATGGTATAGTACTATAAACATGCCTATGAAAAGCCATGACGCACACTCAACAAGTAAAGTACCACAATGGGAGGATATTGTTCACATTCTCTGCCCTCAAGAACAAGATGAGAATGCTAGTCATCGTTTCCCATTATATGGTACCCATGCAGGTGATGCACGGCCAGGACCCTCTGTACACCGATCCATGGAATATCCTATAATGGAAAATGATGAATTTCTAACAACAATCTTTGAAGAATCCTCTACCTCTGAGGCAGAATACTTGCAAGACTGCTTAAATTCATACTTTTCTAACGCAGACGAAGGTGGTGGAGAATACGAGCTACCCTACCCATCCCAAATCACTCCTGAAATACTAGCAGCAGGACAAGAATTAGAGGAGAACTGGGAGCTAGATTACCCACAATTAGCAAGGCTATCTGAACAAATATACTCAGCAATTTCAACATATAGACCCATAGTAGATACAACCATGGGACCGCCCAATTACCCCCCGGCGGTAGAAATAGGGGCAGGCTCTGAACATAGACCAGAATTTGAAGGATATAGAGGAAACGAGAAATTCAAATCAAAAAATTATTCGGAGCAATAGAGTTTACCCTCAGCCTTCCATCAAACTGGTGCTATGTTTGTAATCCCTACTGAACTGGGAAGATTTGATGAAGTTTTCATGAGATGGGAGTCAATTACAAAAAACTTGGTTTCACTCCAGGGATTCACTGATGCAGCAAGTAAAGCAGAGTTCATAGAAAATCTGTTAGGAGAAGCAGAAAAGTTGACCTGGATCCAATGGAGAATGTCTTATCCTAATGAATACCAGGAGTTACTAAATAATGCTGATGGATCTTCAGGTACGCAGAATATAATTTCACAAATAAGAACAGTCTTTATGCTTGAAGACCCATATCAGGGTTCTACAGTAATCCAAGAAGAAGCTTATAAAGATTTAGAGTATCTATCTTGCAACAATCTAAAAGATATTCTGCAGTTCCTAAATGATTATTGGAGATTAGCATCAAAAACAGGAAGACTTTTCACAAGCCCAGAATTATCAGAAAAGCTTTGGGCGAAAAAGCTGGGAGATTTAGGAAAAAGAATCAAGACTGCCTTTGAAAATAAATATCAAGGAAATATCATTGGAGTTATCCCAAGAATTTTATTTACTTACAGATATCTGGAGAATAAATGCAAAGATGCAGCATTTAAAAGGGCCTTGAAAGATTTATCCTTCTGCAGTAAAATCCCTATTCCAGGATACTATAAGGCACCAGAAAGGAAATATGGTGTACGCAAATCCAGAACTTATAAAGGAAAACCTCATTCATCGCACGCCAGAATAGAAAAGAAAAAGCACCTAGTAAGAAATAAGAAGTGTAAGTGCTTTCTTTGTGGAGAAGAAAGACACTTCGCTAGGGATTGCCCTAACGAAAAGAGAAATGTCAAACGAGTAGCAATGTTTGAGCAACTCAACCTCCCGGAAGATTGTGAGATAGAATCAGTAGAAGAAGGAGAAGAACAAAGTGACTCTATCTATAGCATCTCTGAAGGAGAAGGTATGGAGGAGTTACAGTACAATATAAATACAATACTAATGGAAAATATTTTCATATTGCGAGAGGAAGGAAGGTCATGGTGGATTGGACCAAGCACAGGATACAGGTCTCAAGTACAAGTATCGCAGAAACGATTTGAATGCAAACACCTATGGGAGATTAATGAAGAATTTCCCGGGGAACATTCAGTCTGCCAATGCTGTAAAAGGGAGACACAAAAGAGACATAGGAGGCACTGCACAATATGCAAGATAACAATCTGCGGGATGTGCAGCATCTACTATTTTGACAAACGCACTCTTGTAGCGCAAGCCACACCCATCAGGTACAACCCTAAAGACTTGCTTAAGGAACAACAAGATTATATTACTTTTTGTGAAACAGAAATTAAAAGACTCCAAGCAAAGCTAGAAACTCAGCAAATAAGAAGAGATGAAGAAGAGCAGGTCCGAAAACAATCATTGCAACTAGCTGAAGAAAATATGAATAGAGAGATAGAGATGGGAAGATAAATGGATAGTTATAAATAGTAAGATAGAAGAAATGGTATCAAATACAAAGAGAAGCTTCTCTTTGAGCTGACACTGCCCTTCCCCTAGAGTATCTTATTGGTTTTAGTTCGCCATTCCTAACTAGCTCTGATACCAAGTGGTTGTGGTGGGTTGATTTGGGTAAATGAGGGTGTCAAACAAAAATAAGTACCAGGAACTAGAAAAAGTACAGATTTTATTTGAAACCTTCAAAAGCTTACAAAGACTTGCACAAACTTAAAGATAGTACTTACTTCTCAAGTAAACTCTCAGAGGTCTTCTTCTTCTATCCTCTTTCCCTTTTGGTAAACTGGGTTGTCTTTTAACCTTTGGATTTCTTTCTTTAGATCTTCCTTTTCATATATTAATCTATCCAGATTCATAGACTCTTCTTCAAGCCTTTTGTATTTGAATTCCCATTCTCTTACTTCATGTTGAAGCCTTATATTTTCTTCAGCTAGTTGCAATGATTGTTTTCGGACCTGCTCTTCTTCATCTGTTCTTATTTGCTGAGTTTCTAGCTTTGCTTGGAGTCTTTTAATTTCTGCTTCACAAAAAGTAATATAATCTTGTTGTTCCTTAAGCAAGTCTTTAGGGTTGTACCTGATGGGTGTGGCTTGCGCTACAGGAGAGTGCATTTGTCGAAATAGTAGATAATACACATCCCGCATACTGTTATCTTGCATATTATGAAGTGCCTCCTATGTCTCTTTTGTGTCTCCCTTTTACAGCATTGGCAGACTGAATGTTCCCCGGGAAATTCTTCATTAATCTCCCATAGGTGTTTGCATTCAAATTGTTTCTGCGATACTTGTACTTGAGACCTGTATCCTGTGCTTGGTCCAATCCACCATGACCTTCCTTCCTCTCGCAACATGAAAATATTTTCCATTAGTATTGTATTCATATTGTACTGTAACTCCTCCATACCTTCTCCTTCAGAGATGTTATAGATAGCGTCACTTTGTTCTTCTCCTTCTTCTACTGAAACTATCTCACAATCTTCCAGGAGGTTGAGTTGCTTAAACATTGCTACTCGTTTGACATTTCTCTTTTCGTTAGGGCAATCCCTAGCGAAGTGCCCTTCTTCTCCACAAAGAAAGCACTTGCACTTCTTATTTCTTACTAGTTGCTTTTTCTTTTCTATTCTGGCGTGCGATGAATGAGGTTTTCATTTATAAGTTCTGGATTTGCGTACACCATATTTCCTTTCTGGTGCCTTATAGTATCCTGGAATAGGGATTTTACTGCAGAAGGATAAATCTTTCAAGGTCCTTTTAAACGCTGCATCTTTGCATTCATTCTCCAGATATCTGTAAGCAAATAAAATTTTTAGGATAACTCCAATGGTATGTCCTTGATATTTATTTTCAAAGACAGTCTTGATTCTTTTTCCTAAATCTCCCAGCATTTTCGCCCAAAGCTTTTCTGATAATTCTGGGCTTGTGAAAAGTCTTCCTGTTTTTGATGCTAATCTCCAATAATCATTCTGGACATGGATCCGCCGCTCTTCTCATGTCCGTGGGTGGCGAGAACTGTCATCCCTGTCGCCGCTGACCCATGACGTTATTACCTAGCCTCATCTACAGTTGCTCAAACGTTTGGCACGTTGGGCATCGTCGCTCCCTTCGTGTGAGCCACCGTTGTTAGCTATCGTGAGCCACTGTTGTGGAAGAGGACGTCGACTGCGATAGGGGTAACGATCAGGTTCATTACCTGACTAAGCCTAGGTTTAATTAAGGATTTGTTAATTTGTTTTAAGTTAATTAATTAGTTAAGACATTGATTAACAACGGGATTTTTGATAAATTGAGTAAATCAGATTAATTAATTGAGATTTGATTTTAATGGTTAATAATTGAATAATGATGCACTCGCTTAGAAGTTTATTAAGTGTTAATCTGATTTGGAATTAATTAAGAAGTCAATTAATTAATTAATAGATTGATGAATTAATTAGTTAATTGATAGGTGGATTAATGGATTAACATATGAATTAATCAATAATTGATAAACCAATTTGATTTTTTGATTAGGATTACTCTAGTACTTAGACGGTCTTTGTATCCTGTACTGGTAGGATTCGAGCTTGAGGCAGACTTTTGACTTAAGGATAGATAAGATATTCTATAATTGAGATGGTAGATCCTGCTTGAGAGCTTTGTAATGCATGATTGATTACTGTCATGTTTTGATTAAGTCGCAGTTACTAGTTTACCTTAAATCTGTTCTATATTACCCCGGAGTTTGATACCTTATTATTTGTCTTTATATTTGATCTATTATTGATAGCTATGCGATCTTGGTTGTTATTCATGATTGGGTTTATATATATGTATGATATTACCTTACCATAGTCTAGTTGTAGGCTTACATTCGTGCATTTATAGTATAGTATGGTTAAATACTTAGGCTCGTGCCTACAGGGTATTGATATTACATGTAATATAGTTGTATACTTGTGAGGGCATATATATTAGTGAGATTGTGTTGACCTATACTTGATAGAAATCACTCCCTAGCAGAGGGATAGCGTATTCCTCTAGGCTTGTCCCTTTAGATCAACTCCTAGGACTACTTAATCTTGACCCCATTGTTTATTATATGTGTGTGATGATATCATCGAATTAGTTGAGACATTAATACTAGATGACTAATATTCTCTTGATGAGATTGGTTAACTAGTATTTTGGGACCTGATTATCTATTTTCTACCTATATATTAGTAGGAGTATATCGTGTATAAGATGTCAAGTATACTAGTAGACCCTTACTTGTTATATAGGCTCATGCCTATACATTAGTAAAATTATATCATAGTGTAGTATTTCGAGTATCCTACTAGACCCTTGGTTGCTATATCTTGTCGACCATTGTCTCTCATTCATGGTTGAAAGAGTCGTTAGCGATCGATAGAATATCCTGTCGACCATTGTCTCCCATTCGTAATTGAGAGAGTCGTCAGCGACCAAAAGTATATATTGTCGACCATTGTCTCCCATTCGTGATTGAGAGAGTCGTCAGCGACCAAAAGTATATATTGTCGACCATTGTCTCCAATTCGTGATTGAGAGAGTCGTCAGCGACCAAAAGTATATATTGTCGACCATTGTCTCCAATTCGTGGTTGAAAGAGTCGTTAGCGATCGATAGAATATCCTGTCGACCATTGTCTCCCATTCGTAATTGAGAGAGTCGTCAGCGACCAAAAGTATATATTGTCGACCATTGTCTCCCATTCGTAATTGAGAGAGTCGTCAGCGACCAAAAGTATATATTGTCGACCATTGTCTCCCATTCGTGATTGAGAGAGTCGTCAGCGATCATTAGTATATCCTGTCGACCATTGTCTCTCATTCATGGTTGAAAGAGTCGTTAGCGATCGATAGAATATCCTGTTGACCATTGTCTCCCATTCGTAATTGAGAGAGTCGTCAGCGACCAAAAGTATATATTGTCGACCATTGTCTCCCATTCGTGATTGAGAGAGTCGTCAGCGATCATTAGTATATCCTGTCGACCATTGTCTCTCATTCATGGTTGAAAGAGTCGTTAGCGATCGATAGAATATCCTGTCGACCATTGTCTCCCATTCGTAATTGAGAGAGTCGTCAGCGACCAAAAGTATATTGAGAGAGTCGTCAGCGATCATTAGTATATCCTGTCGACCATTGTCTCCCATTCGTAATTGAGAGAGTCGTCAGCAACCAAAAGTATATATTGTCGACCATTGTCTCCCATTCGTGATTGAGAGAGTCGTCAGCGATCATTAGTATATCCTGTCGACCATTGTTTCCCATTTATGGTTGAGAGAGTCGTCAGCGATCATGATGTATATATCTAGACTGCCCACGAGATCCATCCGAGTAGAGTGTTTCTCCCGCAGTCCGTAGCTAGATAGCTACTACCTATCTGTCCATGAGACCATTCGTGGTAGAGCGTTTCTCCCACAGTCCCTAGCTAGATGACTTGGTCATTTGTATTTCTTATGGTAGAGTGTTTACTCCTACGTATGATAACTGTTTTCTGCTACTTGCATGTGTACACGATTATACTGTGCAGGACCTACATGTACCCCCGATTTATCGATCTTACCCGGTGGAACAAGTTAGTAGATGAGTATGTAGTTAATTATGTTTCGTTAGTGATTGCTCATGTTAACTCACGTATTGTTATAGTCAATACTTTACCTGACTGCATCCTTTGATCTCCTAACGGTATACCCACTGAGTTATTATACTCACTACCCTTTGCTTTTCCTTTAACTTTCAAGTTAGCAGATAGAGGAGGTGTTGTGTCGCTCAGAGGTTCATCCCGCTCGAGTTAGATTTATGTTGAGATACTTCATTTTATTATTTCTGTTGCTTATGGTTATAGTTTCTTTCTGTTCTAGATTTTGAGTGTGTTCACATGTACATGCATACGTACAGCATTATCATTATTAGCTAGTTGTGTTGGCTTTAAATGATTTGATATCGATTATTTCCTATATTATTACTAGGAGTACCGTGCAATTTGCAAGACAAATATACCCTCGGGGCGTGACAGATATGAACTTAAGTTAAACCTTAGGATGTCATAACAACTTTAAGTTTGTACTTTGTACTATATTCTTTGGATGAACATGAGTTATTTTCTTTGAAAATAAAATAACATTGTAGCATGCGATTATACCATGTATTGGAGCAACAAAAAGGATTGGATTGATTGCTTCTTTAGCTTGAGCCCCGAGAAATTATGATAGATTCAATTGATTAGGAAAGTGATTGATTGAAATGGATAGATACAAACTGAAAAGCAAATTGCTTAACATCTTTGTGTATGTTCATCGAGCAATCAATTATGTCTTTTGTTTTGTATGTCGACTCCACCTAGTAGGATAAAGTTGGTGGTTGTTGTTGTATGAGAAATAAAATCTTAACGATTGTAATTGAAAGAAGTAATCAATATGCTTTAGATACATGGAAAAATGTGTAAGAGGAATTAGAGATGTTGAGACAAATGTGATTCCAATTTGGTCTAGGATGTCTAGGGTAAGCAATATCTTGATACCTCCTATTATTCTAATAGAGCACTAATGTAATACATAACAATTTCTTAACATCTATTGTTGTAGAGTGCTTGCTTATTGCACGAGTCAGTTTGCATTACATGCAAATTGAATTCTGACAAAATGCTAGTGTAGAATTTCGAGTTTGAACCTGAATGTCAAGTGGGAAATGTTGGAAATGGGTCCAGTCACTCATGTCGGGTCAAACCAAAACCCAAGATTCAAGCATTTAAAATTTTAAAAGGGAAGTTATATAGATAGGTTGACAAATTTATTTATTCATATATATTTTTGAATTTTACCACCTCTTTTACACTAAGAAAAATTACGAAATTCATAGAGAAAAAGAATACATTTCACTTGTGAATGGAAGTGCTTGATTTAGCACGAGTTTGTGATCAATTCCTGAACAACAAATCTAATTTTGAAGTGATATCAGGCTTCAAATGCATCAATAAGTTTATTATTTTGCTTCAGTAGAGAATGAATTTTGCATCTAAAGTTCACAATATACAAAACACCTCCAGAGAGATTTCAATGAGGGTCATGGTGTCTTCATGATTAAAGAACCTAAAAAGAGGGGGAAAAAAAAGGGAAAAGAGTATGAGAAGGGACTCCAATGAAACAATGAGGGAAATCGAATAGCTGCAGTTTACAAAGTAGCTTGAATTCAAACCAGCTGACGTCTGACCTAAGTCATGGGAAGTAGGGAAAAAACATGCAGGTTCCTTGGCTGCTTATAGGCAGTGCAAGTCAAACACACTCTCTCCATCAAGCCGAGCGTAGGTGGCAGACTTGATCAGAGTTGGCTATCGAATGATAACCTGAGAGTCTATTTTTACTTGATGGTGATTAAGAATGGTCCATAGAACCAAGACAAATTAGATAGTCAAAGTCAAGGTTTAAATCTCGATCCGTGCCAAGATTTCGGTCTCGGAACGATACAGTTTCAGTATTTTTTTATTTAAACTTGAAATAATCGTCTAATAATAATAATTCAACTATCTCAATTTAGAATGATCAGAGGTGTACAAGATTATAAATGTTTTATTAGGAATCATAAACTTGACAGACTTTTATCAAAATTTCTTAAATAAAGGACATATAATATTTCCTAAGTAAATTAATAGAGACATTCTAAGATAAAAATATATGTTTTATATGTTCAGAAAATAAGAATTCTAAAAGTAAAAAAACTAAATATCTTAATATCCATAAATCTAAATTTTAAATTGATTCTATATTTTTTCTATAATATGTATATAAATTAATTAAAAAATGCTACTTATGTATAATAATTATATAAATTAACTATTTATTTATTTAAATGAATTATTATTTTAAATAATATATATTTAAAATGAGAAAAATCATAATGTTAATTAAATAGTAAAACAGAACAAAAAAACATAAAATAATTAAAATTAAATAGTAAAACAGAAAACAACATAAAATAATTTTAAAATATCAGAATATTTATCTGATTTATTAGAATTTTTAAAAAAATAGAATTTTTTAGATATTTTGAATAAAATTTAAATTAGTAAAATTAATTTTCAGAATATTAATTAATAAAATTTATTATTATTTTTAAAAATTTTAAATATATTTATATTTTATTGGGATAATTTAATTAGGCTTTATAAAAGTCTCTTCGAAATATCACACTTAGGAAATGTTCGAATTAATTAAATCAAAATATTTAATTTTTAACTTAAACGCTCCTAAATTCGTGAAGACGCTCCTCCGGTGACGCCGGAGAGTCCTCCAACGCCACTGGAAGAGTCCCATGACTCCTCCGACGGCGCTGGTCGCGATGGAATCGCGACACACCTTCTGTTGCGCTACGAAGAGCATGTGCGATTGTCGAGCAACGAAGAGCGCGGACAATTATCGCCGACGCGATTCCTCTGTCGCGTGCACGCGATGACGAAATTGTCGCTAGACTGGTGCCGGTTTATGTGCATGGGCAAAATGGTAAGTTTCGCCCGTTCCGCCCGGCACAGAACGAAATTTTCAACCATGGTCAAAGTTAATTGAAGTGATTGGAATTTATTAACCCTCATATCCTAAGATGGAGACATCTTGTACTTGAAAGAGAAAATTGATAATCCAACTAGAACTTCTCACAAGGAAAAATATTCTTTGCATAGATCTTTGATCTCAATGAACAATACAACTACCCAAAAAAATTACATTTTTATCTTATAGGACTTGTTTTTAGTTTTGACTAACATTCGTTCAATTGCGAGGATGCTTTTCATAGATAGATGGCATTTTACTCAGTAGTCAATTTTCTAAGTCAATGATTCAGATGGCTTTCTTCCAAAAGCTACATAAGTATGTATAAAACAGACTAGTGGAAGAACCAGAACAAGAGATTTTTTTATCTAGCTTCAAGTTACAAGATATTTGCAGTCAATTTTTCATGGTCGAAACTTGGAACTTCTGAGCAAATGTTCAAATATTCTAATTCTAGCTTTTTTTCAAGTAATCAATCACACCTGTTTTGGAGTCAGTCCATCACATGTTCGCCTTTCTTTCCCATCTTTCTTTAGCATCAAGCCTGCCAATGAGGGAAAAAAACACTTCAAAGTAATTTCCATGTCCAAAAAAATAAAAGGTCGCTATATTCAACACATTAGCCACCAAATAATCCTGATGCTTAACAATGGGGCTGTGGGATGCAAATTAGCTAATGAGAACTCCAAGTGAGAATTTGAGTAAGGTATTTCACCAAAAGAATGGAAGCCAAACACATCCAATACAGAAACCTCCCAGTGCAGATTTATGTACATAAAATTATTTAGAACTATAAAACAATCATTAACAACCAAAGTCGTGACACAATTAATAATAGCACCATGCATATGTAGATAAAATATTGTTCGTAGCATGGAATCAAATGTCAAGTTGTGCTAGTCGACATGGACAGAATTTATCGTTCCGTCTGCCGACTTGCACTTTCATTGGCACAGGCATCACCGTGGCAGCCTCGTGCCAACCTCGCAAAGGCCTTCGCGAGGTCGCAAGGCTGATCGACAATGCTGGTTTTTCTTTCTTTCCTTTTTCATTTTTTTTACAGTTAATTCATTTTCCTTCCCTATTATTTTTTTCCTCCAGTAAATAAAGACCAAGTACCTCTTTAAAGATGGTGGAGACGGATTATTGAGAAAAATATTTTATATTTTAAAAAATACCAAAACCTTATCGACATGACACCATACAGCACCAAACTATATCGTTCAAGTTATAAAATGAAACTCTGACATGGTTTGAAATTTTAAACCTTAGATCATAGTGCTCAATATTGTGACAAGAGATTAGTCAAGAGCACCAGTGAAGCCAACTTGAGCCCTGTGAGCAATTTCCCACACTCGGCCACAAAATAAAAAATATAAAAAAACGTTTGGGGCACATAATAAGGTACTATGAAGCATACCTAACAAATGCAAAAGAAATATTGGGCATCCAGATCATGACATTTGTAGATGTACACACACTCGAGTTATTTCATGAATTGCGCTCTCTCAAAGAACTTGTTGCCCAGTCTTGATACGAAAGATGTTGTCGCTGCTCTTTCAAACACCATCGGAGTCAAGCCAAAAGCTATTCTCATGGCCACAAAATAATAAAAAAAAAACAATTACACATTTTTTTTATCCTAAGACCTAAATTGTTTGTCTCCTTTCTCTCTCCGCAGTAAGCAATCCAACTTCATCTCCTTCCAACCTTCACTCTCTGCAACAAGCTATCAAGCAACCCTCCGTCTCCTTCCCTTTCCGCTGCCAGCCAGCAAGCAACACCCTCCGTCTCCTTCCCTCTTTAAAGCAAGCAACGCCCTCCGCACAGCAAGGAATTATATTCAAAGATAACCCTATTTTTTTCTTATTTAGCAAAAAAAGATGCAAGGCAACGATGTCCCCGCTCACACTGCTCAGGGAGGCAGCGACGTGGCAACCTCATGAGCAGTCGTTGCCCCACCAAGTAGCAACGCAGCCACTTCCTTGCCGGGCAGTAATGTGGCCGCTCGTAAAGCAGCCATTGCCCGCAAGGGAGCGGTGTGACCACCTCGAAAGTGGTCGCGCAAGGCGCAGCCACATCGTTGCTTGGTGGGGTAGCAGCCACGGGTGAGACTATCACGTCACTATCTCGCCAGGTAGCGACCGCGCCTGCACTAGACTAATATCCTAGCTCCACTCCTGGTCAAAAGGATATCAATAGTTTAAGATATTAGAATAATTTTAGATAAAACTTTATCCAGAAGGTTATATATATTCCAAGAAACAATGTTTCCAACCCAAAAAAACTCTAACTAAGAAAAAAAAACATATGCTGCAATAATTCAATCAACATTCTTAAAATGTTGGTTGATTGGAGCAATCATTTAACTTGTATGTATTCAATTCTCAAAAGCATCCAGCCTCATACATAATATGAGTGGTGGAGACGTGGAACATGATTGCTAAAATAAGTAATCATATCAAGATTAAGCAGTCAAAGAACCTAATTAACAGTCGTATTAAATCAATAGTATCGATAAAATTATTAATAAAATAAATAAATAAAATAGTTTCACGTGTGATAATGTGTTCCATCACAATAAGAAAGTGTTTCATAAAATATTATATAATCAAGAATATATTTTTAAAATAATAAATATTGGAACTAATAAGATTAGAGACGTACAATACATCATCTCAATATTAGTAATGTGATATTATTATCATTCTCAAGTTAATAGTATAATATTACTATTATCATTTGATAAAATTATATTTTAGAACCATTAGTCCATCAATAAATAATCAACCATATCTATTAATAT
Source organism: Zingiber officinale (assembly GCF_018446385.1). Lineage (NCBI taxonomy): Eukaryota > Viridiplantae > Streptophyta > Magnoliopsida > Zingiberales > Zingiberaceae > Zingiber > Zingiber officinale. The sequence goes on from NC_055989.1 coordinate 119,425,392, forward strand.
GAAATCAATAAATAACAAAAATATTAGAATAAATAATAAAGTTAAAAGTATAATAATATGAATAATATTATATTATTAATTTTCTTCGATGAGCACATGAGCAAAAGATGAGAGTTGCAAAGATGAAGACATTAAGGTGGATGTGTGGACATACGAGAATGGACAGAATAAGAAATAAGAGCATTAGAGAGAAAGTCGGAGTTACATCTATTGCAAAAAAACTCCGAGAGGCACGTTTAAAATGGTACGATCATGTACTTAGACGATCAATAAATGCTCAAGTTAGACAATGTGAAACTATGACAAATGTGCATATCAAACGAGAAAGAGGAAGACCAAAAAAGATTTGGTTAGTAACAATAAAATAAAATAAAATTTAAGTATAGATGATATAGTAGGAGATAAAACTCAATGGCGTAAAAAGATCCATATAGCCGACCTCACTTAGTGGGATAAGGATTGATTGTTGTTGTATTAATTTTCTTCAATAACAATAGTTTCTCATTAAATATTTCATATTATAAGCTTAATTGGTACCTAACTCACACTGGGCTATATTTATATAGGATTTCTCTCACAGAAGAGGCCTTTGGACTATATAGTAGCTTGGCCAAACAATGCAAGGTTGAACTATTGAGCACATGATAATCTCAAGTATTGATGAGGTTAAGAAATTTAAATTAGAATTCAAGAGAACAAAGAGTGCTCTCTTGCATCCTTTTGCGAGTTTACTAGGATTTAAGCTGGGGCGTGTGAAAAGTTTGGTAAATCCCTATATTTTTGAGACAACCTAACTATGCAAATTCGAGATATCATTCATTTTCACGGTCAATTTGGGAAAATTTTAATCATTTTCCTCTATTTTCTAGTAGAATCTAACTGATTTATAAATAATTTCTTCAAATCATAACTTTCTTTGTTCTCCAACATTCTTTAGGAGTTGCACAATTTCTCATCAAAGATTAGTTTGGCCTTTGTAGATATTGATCAAATTCAGTCAATCTACACCAATACTAGTCAATCTCAACTACTACAAAATAAAACATAGCCTCGTGTAAACCTAAAAGAATGAGAAAATAAAGGTGCTCCAACTAGACACAAAATTCCAAGTGTTTGTGGTTGATTTCAAAGATATTTCTAGATCAATTCAGATGTTAAAGTCATGTGAGATCATTGACAAGCTCCTTACCATCATATTCCTTCAATCTATTCGTACTAAGTTTGAGGTAACGACTATTCATGACCACCAAAACTATATTTGACTTTTCTTTGGATAATATAACAACAACCAAGCATTATCCTACTAGGTGTGGTCGGGTATATGGATCCTTCTACGCGATTGGACTTTATCCCCTACTATATCATCATTTATATTTAAATAAATTTTATCTTATTTTATAATTGCTAATCAAATCTTTTTTTGTTTTCCTTCCTCGTTTGATATGCACATTTGTTATAATTTAACATCACCTAACTCGAGCATTTATTGGTCGTCTAAGTACATGTTCATATCATCTTAAACGTGTCTTCCGAAGTTTTCCCTCAATAGGTGTAACCCCGACTTTCTTTCTAATATTTGCATTTCTTATCCCGAGTATCTTTGTATGTCCGTGCATCCACTTTACCATCCTCATCTATGCAACTCTCATATTCTCCTTATGTGTTCAAGTCATAACCCAACATTCAACTCCATAATCCATATAACATAGCAAATCTAACCGTCGTTTTGTAAAACCTTCCTTACGATTACCAAAAAAAAAAACATAACACTCTCCTCTATTTCAACTATTTCAGTATTCTATATAAAATATCTCTCAATCCCTTCATCCTTTTGCAAAAAAGATCCTAAATACTTAAAACTCTCAGTTACAACAATTTGTCATCTCCTATCTTAATAATTATCTAATTACGTCTAATATTACTAAACTTAAATTCCATATATTCTGTTTTTACTCTACTAAGCTTAAAACCTTTCACTATTACCGTTCCCGTCAAGATTCGAGTTTAGTATTTACTCTTTCACGTGTCTCATCTACCAAAATAATATTCTCTGCAAAAAATATAGACTTTAAGGTGATCCTTGATGTAACCCTATCTTTATAGAAAACGTTTCAGTTAATCCGTCTTCACTTTTGTCATTACATCCTCGTACACATCTTTAATTAGTTTAATATACGTTATGTTAACATCTATTTTCTATAATTCTTTATATAATTTCCCTTGGGACTCTATCATAAGTGTTTTTTAGTCAACGAGTATCATAAATATTAGTTATCTTAGAAGATGTATAGCTTTCATTGTTAACCTTCCAAGCATAAATTCAAATTGATTTTGATCACCGTGGTCTCATTCTATTGTCTTTTTTCTATTACTCTTTCTTAAAATTTCATAGTATAACTCATTAATTTAATATCCCTATAGTTTGCACAATTTTGTACTTTTACTTTATTCCTATATAAAGAAACTAGAGTACTTATAAGACATTTTTTGAGTTTTCAATATCAAATTGAATAACTTGGGAAGTCATTTAATACATTGTTTCCCTATACACTTTTATGCCTCTATCGAAATATCATCTCGTCCAATTGTTTTTCCATTTTTCATCCCATTTAAAGTTTATTCTACTTCTAAAGTTTGAATTCTATAATAAAAAAATTAAATTTTTATACTTATTTGACCTGCTTAAATTACCCAAGTTAAGTTGGCCACCTAGATTTTCATTAAAAAGTTAATAAAAATACCTCCTCAATCACTCTTTTATTTCCTCATCATTTACTAGTACCCTATTGCATTCATCTTTAATACATCTTATTTGGATAAGATCTCTTGTCTTCCTCTCTCTCGCTTTGACTATTATGTAAATGTATCATTCCCCTTATTTTTGTATCTAATTTTTAATATAAACGTTCAAAAGTTTCATTCTTAACTTTATTCAATGTTTTCTTAGCCTCTTTCTTGGCTATTATATATTTTTTTAAAATCCTCATTCTTACAGGTATATAATACCTTATAGGCTATTCGTTTTTCCTTCACTTTCTCTTGTACTTTCTAATTCCACCATCAAAATTCTTTACTAGATGATGCACGCCCTTTGATTTATCAAGTACATTCTTGACTACTATTTTCAACTTTGATATCATTCATGTCATATTCAAGTCATCGTATATTTTTCCCAATACTTATACTCTACCATCTCTTTAAATTTGTTTTGTTTCACCTCCGTTAACTTCCACCATTTAATTTTAGAAGTCATGTATATTTTCTTTCTATTGATATTATGTTTGAGGCGTATATCTAATACTACTAACCTATGTTGGATAGTTAAGAAGACCTTATAATCTTTATAAATCTTTTTTTATTTTCCTTCCTAATTATAAGAAAGTCAATTTGTGATTTATTATTCTCACTTTTGAACGTGACCAAATATTCTACTCTTTTCTTAAAAATATATTAGTTAGTATAAGGTCATATACTATCGCAAAATCTAATATAGTGTTCTCTTCTTCATTTCTTGTTCCAAACCTATAACCCCATGCACCCTATCATATTCCTCATTTTTCACTCCTACATGTTCATTTGGATCTCCTCCCATTAAAATTATTTTGACAGAATATTTTGTAATACCTCATCTAGGTCATCCCAAAATCTAGATTGGTGTGTTCATCTAATCCTACTTTAGGTGCATATATGTTAATTATATTAATAGTTTTTTCCGCCACCACTATCATGGGAGTTATAATTTTATCCTTTTTCTATCTACTCCTACTACTTCATCCTTTAGCAAACTATCGACAACAATACCTACTTCATTTCTTGTTTTACTCCTTTATGTGTATTATAACTTAAATCTGAATTCTATATCATCTTTGCCTTTTTTCCTACCCATTGTGTCTCTTGTACATAAAAAATAATAATTCTTCTCCTAATTATCGTATCTACTATCTCCGTTGCTTTACCGGTGAGCGTTCTTAAATTTCATGTTCCAAATATTATACAATTAGCTTTCTTATAATATTTATTCTTACCCAACCTATAGTGCGAAAACGCTTGCATATTTAATGCTACACCCAAATTCTCATGGAGATGTAGCGGTTCTTGTCAAGACATTACGGACTTGCAACACATTCCTTATGAGAAACATCCTAGCATTAGCTCAATAGTTTGATTGATCCATTCATTAAACATTTGCCTGAAAGTCCATGTTTGCCATCAACCTAACACGCAACCCTTATCCTTTTTCATTCGGCCTGGGACCATCATTGGCAGGTTTTTCTTTGGATAATAAAGAACAATTAATTAACCTACAAGACTCATCCTTGGAAGGACCCTCCTTTCATGGCATGCTCAGAGAGTTATCTGATATCTCAAATGAGACTCTTGATAATGTTTATGTTAAATAGATACCCAAAGAGAAAATTGAATAAAAAAATATCATTAGCAATTAATAAATTATATAACATTTTAGTTAGTATCCTTTTATGGTTCCTTGTGACGTTAACATTTGTCATCCTAGAGACCGTTTCCTTGTCTATTAAGATGATAAAAGAGACACATGATAAGAAATTGTTATCTAGTGATACAACAAATTATCCGCTCAAATTCTCACATCACTACTTTAGGAGCCTTCATATCAAATTTGTTTAACCACATTATCAGGAAATTAGTTATAATGTATGCTTATTTAACTTACTAATATAAATATTGATTGAATTTTCAAGTTAGGGAATAAGGAGAGATTCAAGTCTCTTTCCTTGTAAATTAACTTTGTCATCACTATGTAACTACAAATTTATCCTTAGGATAATATTGAAAAGAAAAAAAAACACAATTTCCTTGCTCATTAGAAGGGATGACCAAAGAAAGAAAATGAAGAATCCATTCAATAGATTTAGAGATGAAATTGATCTCTATCTTTGGACAATTCATCAGGAATAGAGTTTCCCCTAGTGAAGGATGGAAAAAAGGAAATAAATTTTTTTTTTGCAAGAAGTTATTTTGTAGGCTGTCTTTAGGAAAACAATTCTTTAAACAAAGCCTTCAAATTAATAATTGTCCTAGTTAAAATTGTGTGGAAGAATTGTAAGAAGTTTTATCTAATTTGGTTGTTTTCTTAATTTTGTAATTTGATTTATTTCTATCTATTTCTTAATTTGTAATTTGATTTATTTCGAAGTTTGAATGAACTTTTTTTTTATTAAGGGCTATTTCTTTCCTTGATTGTTTTAGTTTATTTTCTAATTTTAGTTGGGTTGAAATGTCTTTAAAAGGATGCTGATCTCCCCCATGTGAATTGATATTTTACCGAATTATATTTTTATGCAAGTTTCAACTCTATGAATTTGTTTATTTCTCTAGTTGCCCTCATGTCACGTCAATTTTGTCTCAATTCTCTATGAGCTTTTTTTTGCATGAACAATTCTCTATGAATTCAATTTTGGTGTTGCATCACCAACAAAGTATACTTATTTCATCAAGCACGAGTGGATGTATTTTACCCCACCCCCAATAATGTTAACTAAGTACATTAGGTGTCGCCCTACAACACTTAGCTATTGCACTTCAAGGAGATTTATCATACAAATCTTTAAAAGCCTCTCATTTTAAATTTTTTAGCATTTTACATTTTAGTGTTTAACTAATTGATGTATTTCAGCATGTATACAAATGTTTTTGAATAAATATACTGGTTGATTTGTTCTATTATATGTTTTATGTATATGAGTAGCTATTGATTGTATCATGTGCATGTGTTTGACAATGCGTTTGTCACGTGGACTCATAGTTGTGAAAAAAACGTGTTTGGTTGCACCTAGGCGCAAGGCGCAGCCAGGCGCACCATTTGCACATGGACCCAAACACAATACTTGAAAGAAGCGCACCTAAGCACGCGTCTTTTAAGAGGTTATGGCACAGGCGTGATTTCCCTCACCTTATTGAAGTGAAAAAAATTAAAGTCCAACCTATACCTTTAATTACCCTTTAAATTAATTAGGTTGCATGCATGCATCATATTTCTCTAGCATGACTCTTCCTCTCTCCTAGAAACTGAACATCACCATTTAATAAGGTTGCATGCATACTACATATTTTTCTTGAGTGACTCTTCCTCTCCCCTAGAAAGTCAACATCAACCTTTAATTGATTGCAAACACATTTTCTTGCATGACTCTTCCTCTCCCTTAGAAAATAAACATCAACCTTTAATTAGGTTGCATGCATGCAATATATTTTTCTTGCATGACTCTTCCTCTCCCCTAAAAAATAAACATCAATTTTAATTAAGTTGCATGCACGCAATATATTTTACTTGCACGACTCTTCCTCTCCCCTAAAAAATGAACATCGACCTTTAATTGGGTTGCATGCACGCGATATATTTTTCTTGCATGACTCTTCCTCTCCCCTAAAAAATAAACATCAATTTAATTAGGTTGCATGCACACAATATACTTTACTTGCATGACTCTTCCTCTCCCCTAAAAAATGAACATCAATCTCCCTTAGAAACTTATTTCTCTCTACATGACTCTTCAATATTTGAAGTTTGTTTTTTTATTTAATTTAAAGTTTGATTTTGACTATCCAGATAAACTATTTCAATATTTGAATGTTAATGAATTTTATATTTACATTATTGTTTAATAGTTTATGGATTATAATTTTGTTAGTGAAATATATTAGCAAAAAATTTCTTGAATTATATAAATTTATACCCAAAGTGCCTTACTTCGGTAAGACATGTGCCTCAGTCCCATAGCACCTATGCACTTTTGAGCACCTCATGCCTTAATTAACTATGCATGAACCACTAGGTAATATTAGTTAGACCGTTGAGGGATAAATAAAAAATACTCCTTGTTATATATATAATGTGTGCATTTTATATAGGATTTTTATAGTAGTTTGTCACACATTCATTCTCATTTCAAGTGCATATATCACATATTTTCATTTATTCATGCTTCATTTTGATACATTTCGAGTTCGGAGAGCTTCTCTTGTTTAATTTCTTTCATAAGGCAAGATGAGGAGCGAAAATAGAGTTCAAAGACCAATTCCCGAGTGCATTCCAATTGTTGTGGTCGTGGCCATCTAGCATGGTCATGGCCATCCTGGAGTAGTCGTGCCCCGTTTCCAAAATCCTTCCAGAGTCTGCCATGGGCAGGTGCCAGCCGACAAGGCCTGTTGCCACCCGAAAGCAGCCACAATGCCCGACACAGCAAGCCGTGCCGGCGGACACGGTTGTGTCTAAGCGCTTGGAAATCAAGTATAAAATGGTGAATTGGATCTCAAGAGAGGGATCTCAATTTAGAGCCGCCTAAGGCCAAGAAGACTTCAAAGAGTGGATACAAGGGATTATCGACGGCTTAACGCCCAGATTTCAGATCGAAGAGCATTTAGAGACCATCCTACACATCGAGACTAAGCTTTTCTTCCCTTTTCTGAATGTGTCTTGATCATAACTTGTTTGAATGATGATCTATGGTTGTAACTCAGAGTTTATAGAGTAAACTCTTGATTCTAGGGTTAGAGATTAAATATGTAAACACTATTTTGTTGAATCTATTGAGTTTGAATATTTCTTATTCAATGATATGTGAGTTTGTGGCTCAGGTCTACTATGTACACACAATCTTAATGCCAAAAGCACAAGATTCGTATCCCATAAGATGTAGGGATGAACCGAAAGGAGAAATCAATTCTCCGACCCATAGAAACATGAGACGTGGAGAATCGCCTACGAAAGTAGATCGGTATGTCACGAGAAGCAATAGGCTATCGTAGATCTTAATGAATCGGTTCTAATTCATCGCCACGCAGTAATATTTGACAGCCCGGGGGTTATGGGATCACGTGACAGGATCTCCTCAAGAAAGCAATCCCTCGGCTCTATCGTTCTGAAAGTAGACAACGAATTAGAATTAATACGTTGGTATAGTCCCAAAAGTTCACATCATATACCATAGAAAAGTCTACCTACATAAATAACCATAAGGATAGGAAACCAAACATAGATTAGGTGTTTATAATCATTGTGGTAAAATTGAAATCCTAGAATCGCTTTTCTTATCAAATTACTCTCCTTTCTCTTCTCTCATCTCCCTAAATACTCTTTCCTCACCAAATCCTTTGATTTTTCTCCTTAGATCTCATGCTCTTGCACAACTTAAACCTCACGATTAGTATAGACAATTGCATTTGTTTAGTAGACTAGTACTTAGCCACCAATCCATGTGGATTCGATAATTTTATTACTTGACGACAACCATACACTTGCAGTTTGTACCACATCAAGTTTTTAACGTCATTGTGGAGATTGGTTTTGGTTAATATTAGTTGAATTGCAAATTGATTGGACTGATTTACTTCATAGTTTTTATTTGCATTTGTTTACACTTTTCTTAGCATTATTTTTTTCTTTTTTTTAAGGGGGGATTTTGAATCTAAAATATGTTGGAAATCAAGTGAAGACAATGAGGGTGGTCGACGGGGCTAGACTTCTTAAAGACTTTGATGCGCCTCTCTCTCAATTCTTAAGATCTTGCATTGTTAGACCCCTAATCGAAGGGGCCAAGGATTTCAAACTGAACACAGATTTAATTCTTATTATCCAACAACAACAATTTGGGACACACTTTCAGAAGATCCATACCGACATTTGAATTGTTTTCTAACATGTTGTGATACGGTAAAGTGGAATGGCATTTCTGAAGATACAATCAGATTAATGGGATTTAGTTTCTCTTTAACAAGCAAAGTCAGTGATTGGTTATACTCGCTTCCATCAGGGAATATCAACTTGGGGATAGATAAATATTTTCCACCAACCAAAACAGCGAAATTGAGAAACCAAATCACAGAGTTCAAACAGTCAAAAGGAGAATCATTGTTTAAGACTTGGGAAAGACTCAAGGGATTGTTGCACTACCCCATCATATTTTGGAAGAATGGTTCATAATTCATCTATTCTACATGAGGATATCCAATGCAGCAAGGATTTCACTAGATTTGGCAGTAGGGGTTCTTTAATAAGGGAAAATGTGGAAGACGCTTATTTGCTTACTAAGGACGTAATATCAAAACTAATCTTGTCGGAGGAAGATATAAGATTAAAGTCCCTCTAACGGAGATGAAGATGATACTGATACAGCAACACAATGTGTAGTCGTGCACAGAACGAGTCCAGAAAGTAATTTGGAACAAATAAAGAGAAATGTTGAGGTTAAGAACCAGAGCATCAACGAGATAAAGGAAAAAAGTTGAGAGGCTAGTATCCAGAGGTATAGAATTTCCATCGGAATGCTCAAATGAACACCTCACCCCATCTGAGATATCGTTTAGCAAGGTAGATGGTAAAAAGGTTAGGGTCCTGGAAGCCTTTAACCTAGAATATTTGGAAGCTTTTCACAGGATAAAGAAAACTCTGGTGATAGCCCCAATAATGCAAGATCCGATTAGAATATTTCTTTTGAAATTATGTGTGATATTAGTAATTTTGTGGTTGGAGCAGTGTTGGGGTAGAGGAAAGACAGGAAGCTACATGTCATACATTATGCAGGCAAGACTCTAGATGATGCTCAAGTAAACTATGTCAATACGGAGAAGGAATTGTTAGCTGTGGTATTTACATTTGACAAATTCAAGTCATATTTGGTGGGATCCAAAGTGATAATTTACACAGATTATGTTGTGATCAAGTATTTATTGAATCAGAAAGATGCAAAGCTCCGACTCATTTGATGGATATTATTGCTTTAAGAGTTTGATTTGGAAATCAAGGATAAAAGAGGCCCGAAAAATCTAATAGCGAACCATCTTTCTCGATTGAACCACTATGATAGAGACGGGACGGGTAATGGCTTACCAATTAATGATTCTTTTCCTGAGGCGCAATTTTTAGTTGTTAGAAGTTCAGATGCTCCATGGTACGCAGACCTAGTGAACTTCCTAGCATGTAGAATCTTACCCAGAGCACACCAATCAACAGAGGAAATTCATCGCGGATGCGAAATATTTTATCTGAGATAAATCATTCTTGCATAAAAGATGTGCAGATGGCATCTATAGAAGATGTGTCCTAGATGAGGAGATTCGTGATATCCTTCACCACTGTCACTCTTCTGCTTACGGTGGTCATCCTGGGGTAATGAAAATTGCAACAAAAGTTCTACAAGCAGGATTATATTGGACTCATATATTTAAGAACGCAAGGGATTTCGTAGTGGCATGTGATCACTGCCAAAGGACATGAAATGTCACTAAATGTTATCATAGAAGTTGGAACTTTTTTATGCATGGGGATGAATTTTATGAGTCCTTTCCCCACATCCGAAGCGAACAAGGATATGTTGGTCGCTATTGATTATATTTCCAATTGGGTCGAGGCTATCGCATGTCCATCATGGGATGCCAAGATAATGATCAAGTTGTTCAAAAAGGTCATTTTCCCTAGATTTGGAATTCCCCGAAAAGTGATTAGCGATGGAAGATCTCACTTTATTGAAAGGCAGTTCGGAAATTTACTCAAGAAATATGGAGTTAATCATAAGATAGCCACGTAGAAATATCAAATAGAAAGATCAAGAGTATTTTGAAGAAGACAATATTAACGTCCCATGAAGATTGCTCTCTTAAATTGGATGACGCCATGTGGGCATACCGAACCGCTTGTAAAACTCTCACTCCATTTCAGCTAATCTATGGGAAGCCTTGTCACCTGCCGATGGAATTGGAGCATAGAGCTTATTGGGCTATATTAAGCAGCTAAATTTTGATCTAAAGATAGCTTGAGAAAAAAAGAAATTTCAACTAAGTGAATTGAAGAAATCCAGAAAGATGCATACAAGCATGTCAAATCATATAAGGAAAGAATCAAGATATGACATGATAAGCATATCATGAGGAAAGAATTCAATACTCGGTGTTGTTATTCAATTCAAGACTTAAGCTCTTCTCCGGAAAATTGAAATCAAGGTGGTTAGGGCCTTCTAAGTACAGAAGATCATCCATACGGAGTCACCAGTATTTGGAGCAAAGCATCGAAGACTTTTAAGTGAACGACCAGAGATTGAAGAAGTATTTTTTGAACATGAAAATTGATAAAGGCGAAGCGCAAGACTTTCTTGAATCGTCTAACCCAGATTGAGGAGTGTTGGTTAGTATTCAGTCACTTAGTTACAGTTTGTTAGTTTAATAGTATTTGCCAGAATGCAACATATTATGTTTTGTTCATGTTGTTCATTTTTATTTTAAATTGAAGCACACATGCATAGCTTTGTCCTCTAAGCAAAATTTTGTTGTGTTTAGTCTTGACGATACCATGTGAATACACTTCCTTACTTTTGGTAATGCATATTCTTTTATCTTGTAGTAAGATTATAAAAGCGTTGTTGAGTTGATAATGGTTCACCAAATGTCTACTTGATAGTTTGACCATTTCACTTCCACTTATGGTTTGTTTCCAAAAAGTCAATTTAGTACGACATAGTCATGATTCATCCTGTCAGACTAGTACCTTAATGACCGTAGGTGACTCTCTCCCGACATTTTAGTTACTAGATTATGCTCGGATTTGTATCAACCCATTTGGAAATAAAATTCAAAACTCAATGTATATATATTTTAAAAAATAGCAAATTGAAAAGCAATAAAACATTTTGAGTGATAAAAATGAGATAAAAAAATAGTTATCATGGGTGGAAATGCTAAGGTGCTCATTTCAGACCGAGTTAGGTTACTAGGAAAACACCTATCAATTTCTCTCAATATCAAGTATACCTTTGAGACTTTATGTTGGGAAAAGGGGACGAACCTAGCATATGGCAGATAAGTACCTAATGCTAGAAACCTTGGGAACACAATGGAATGACAACTTGACTTAGCCTCAAAACTTTAGTAGCAAACTATGCACCGAGCACTTAAACTTTCTTGTTAGGCTTGGTGAAACTAATTGAATGTCTTCGCTTAATGATAATACTATTTGATAAGATTAGATAAACTTATTAAAGTTGGGAGATGATTATTCACATGTATTCTTGATATTGATGTTTGCTTGAGAGCAAGCAAAGGATTGATTTGGAGGATTTTATATGTGCATTTCATATAGGGTTTTTATCGTAGTTTGACACATCATATCCTATTTTATGTGCATCTATCTCATGTTTTCATCTATTCATGCTTTAATTTGATACTTTTCTAATTCAAAGAGCTGCTTTTGTTTATTTACTTTGATAGGGCGCGGAGAGGAGCGAAAACGGAATTCAAAGACCAATTCCTGAGTGCATTCCAGCTGCCATGACCGTGAACATCTAGCACGAACATGGCCATCCTAGAGTGGTCGTGCCTCATTTCCATATTCTTTCTAGAATCTGCCACGAGCAAGTTGTGCCAACCAGCACGATCGTGCCACCGCCCAAAAGCAACCACAGCGCCCGACATGGGTAGGTCGTGCCGGGCACCTAGAAATCAAGTATAAAAGGTGAATTGGAGCTCAAGCAGGGGATCTTGATAGGGAGTCGCCCAAGGGCCCCAAGAAGACTTCGGAGCGTAGATACGAGGGATTTTCAATGCCTTAACGCCCATATTTCAGATTGGAGAGCATCCGGAGACGATCCTACACATCGAAACTAAGCTTTTCTTCCCTTTTCTGAATTTGTCTTGATTGTAACTTGTTTGAATGATGATCTCTGGTTGTAACTCCGAGTTTATGGAAAAGACTTTTGATTCTAGGGTTAGGGATTAGCCCTTTGGATATATAAACACTATTTTGTTGAATCTATTGAATTTGAATGTTTCTTATTCAATGCAATGTGAGTTTATGGTCCAGGTCTACTATGAACACATGATCTTATGTCAAAAGCACAAGATTCGTATCCCATGAGGAGCGGGGATGAACCAAAAGAACTCAATTCCCCGACCCGTAGAAACCCGAGACGTGGAGAATTGCCTACAAAAGTAGATCGATATGCCACGAGAAGCAATAGGCTATCATAGATCTCTATAGATCAATTCCAATTCATCGCCATGCATTAAGATTTGGCAACTCAGGGATTGTAGGATCACGTGACAGAGATCTCCTTAAGAAAGCAATCCCTCGGCTTTGTCGTTTTCAAAAGTAGACGACGAATTGGACCGGATACGCCAATGTAGTCCCAAAAGTTCACATCATATATCATAGGATAATATACATACATAAATAACCACTATGGATAGGAAACCAAACATAAATTAGGTGTTTACAATCATGGTAGTAAAACCAAAATTCTAGAATCGTTTTTCCCATTGAATTCATTTATATCACTCTCCTTTCTCTTCTCTTATCTCACTCAATACTGTTTCCTCACCATATCTTCTGATTTTTCTCCTTAGATCTCTTGCTCTTGCACAACTCAAACCTCACGATTAGTCTAGACAATTGCATTTGTTTAATAGACTAGTACTAAGCACCAATCCCAGTGGATTCAATATTTTATTACTTGATACAACCGTACACTTGCGGTTTGCACCATATCAATATACATGTTACATGTTGAGTTATATGTTGATGCTTGTGCACCTCTTGTATGATACAACCATGCTACATATTGAGTTATATGTTGATACATGTACACTTTTTGTATGTTATCATCTAGAGACTATCTGATAATATGTATAGTTAAATTAGCCAACATTTATTAATGGTGACTAAGGTTAGTCACTCAAACTAATCGTTACTTGAGAATGACATAGTTAAATAAAATATGAACCAAAGTGAAATAACTATTGTTGTAAAAAGACTTAACAACAACTACTATAAGTGGCGAAAACAAATATTAAAAAGTGAATACTTGAAGCATAACCTTTAGTAGAGTATATGATCGTCATAGATAAGTTGTAGCATGGGTCGCCTAGTATTTGTATGCGTGAGGGCATTATATCATTGTTTATCATAGATGAGGGTTTTATCCTACATATCATACGACACTATTTATACTATGATGTGGCAAAAGGCAATTTGCTCGCCTCAGCGCCTCAGCGCCTCCGCCAACCGTCCCTAAGCCAACACAGAGGAGGTAAATCATTGGTGGCTACTAGTCATTAGTGCAGTGCCAAGACATGAGGGAAGGCATGTTCGGACGCGCGGAGTTTCAACCCCATGACCTAATGTGGCAACACCCCATGCCTTAAGCATCGCACCGCCTCTGAGAACCTAGCTCTAGTGATTCATTTCTTATTAAATTTACTATTGATTGATTTATTGGTAATGATTAAAAGGTGACAATTTAAAGGGGATTTATTTGTAATAAAAATATGGTAAAGAATTAAGTGAAATTACTTGAGATAATAAATTGTGATAATTATATGAAATGATGTATACTAAATGATTAAACAACTTGACTAGTGATATTAAATAGTGATAAATAAAGATGGATTTACTTGTGACAAACAAATGGTGATGAGTGAGTATAATAAAGAATAAATATTAGTACTATCCTAAAGAATCGCAATACTTATAATGAGTAAACTAAAGGTGTAAGCAGGATGGAATTACTTTAATATGAGTTTTGATTGTTGGTATTCCCTTTATCTCTTAATTTAAGATATCAAATTCTTGCACATCTTTTCTACACATCCCTCTTAACTACCTACTTTGAAAATTTGTGCTCATTTTCTAGAGTCTTTAGCTTCCAAGAACAAGTGTCATTACAGTAATCATGGCATCAATCATGTTTCCTTTCGTGATATAAATTTCAATTAGATTTTGTGTTGTATTTTGCTCTAACACTATTACAGATGATGCATGCACTGTGAGTGAAGCTTACTTTTAGGCAGGCCTAGCTTGAGTAGGGTGTGGCACATTTATTCTTGAGGAATGGAAAAGGCACATTGTAAGCATTTTGGCACAAAAGTTTAGTACTTATTATTGAAGGATGAAGAGATAAAACTAAATCCTTTGGGAATAGGGTAAAATGCAGGGATAGATACTACAACAAATGAAGAAAATAAATATTATGTAAATAAAATGAAGTGCTTCATAGTTCATAGAATCCTATATTGTGTATATCAATCACGAAATGCTATACCAACTTGAGAGATTACCAAACAAGACAAATATGAATAAACATTATACATAGGAACATAAAGGAGGGTGTTTCATCAAAATAAATAAATAAATAAAGGAGGGTGTAGGAAAATGATACCCCCAGCGTAGCTTTCTTCTCTTGTTGGGGATTAAACATGGAGCATTCTGATCCTGATGACATGGATGGAAAAAATTATTTTTGAATGGTTTTCTAACGAGAGCTACTAGAGAGAAGCAAAGTTCTTGATGTCATTTTTTTAAAAAAGGTGATTACAGTTAGAAAGATATGCTACATTTC
Organism: Zingiber officinale; assembly: GCF_018446385.1. Taxonomy (NCBI): domain Eukaryota; kingdom Viridiplantae; phylum Streptophyta; class Magnoliopsida; order Zingiberales; family Zingiberaceae; genus Zingiber; species Zingiber officinale. The sequence continues at coordinate 119,440,751 of NC_055989.1, forward strand.
TATTCTGATTCAAGAATTCAACTGCAATTATGCATGGGAAAAGGTATAGGAAGCATAATGTCTTCTTGGTCATAACTATACTTTGCTCTCTGAATTATAAGGAAATGAGTATAATCAAATAAGTAAACAGGGCCTCTTTTAAATCTTATTTGTCCATACCAAACATGCCTTTAGATCGAATACAGGAATCTTCGAACTCCCGTCGGAATTACATGCTGCAGGACTTGTAGTATACTTGAAATCAATATCCTCCGCACATGTGCTTACGCTCCTTTGTGCGATTTCTGATGGAAGGAAAGCATGAGTCAACAGTCAGATAATGTTAGAAGAAAAACAAAGAAGAAAAAAGCACCATTCGATTTTGGGTTCCCCTTTGCTTTTTCCTTGAGTTTCAAACGCTTCCTGTGCAGATCCTGTCATACGATATTTTCCAATCGAGAGAGAGAGAGAGAGATCTAAATGGGATTAACATTGGAGCCTCCGACCCAAACGATGAAGAGGATCAGAATACCTTGAGCTTGTCGAGTTGTGCTTGGGTAACCTTAGAAGGCTTGAAGTTGGGTTGGAAGAGAAGTGTCGATGCTAAGGCGGTCTCCCTCCTCGCATCCTCCGCCTCCTTCCTCGCATCCTCGCCATCCGCCATGCCGCCGGACAAGACGGAAAGCTGATAAAGCATCACACGACTTTTTGTCCATCTGAAAAAAAAAACACTTTTCCCTTTTTGACCCTCAAAATTCCAATAGATTACGTTTTGCCTCCCGTTTGTTTTTATAATGGTTAATAAACAATCTTTGGGTACCATATGGCACATGGAAATCTAAAAAAAAATGAGCAAAAATCAAAAGTGCATTTTTTTTTTTCAAATCACGGACATGGAGTTTGATTTTTCTTTTCAAAGAGCATTTTACCCTATGCGGTGCGATACCTAAGATATGGAATATTGTCACATGAAATTTTAGTGGCGACGTTGGAGTGAGTGAATCATCTTGGGGTGAGCGAATCATCTTTTACCACATATACAATTACTCAATTATCCTCTAGTATTGTTTAGTATTATTTTTATTATTATCTCACACCAAAATTCTAAATCAGTCGGGCGCATTGTAACAAATACAATTTTATAGCTGCTACATATGTTGTAGCAGTTATGATTTACAGTTGGTATAATATTGTGGTAAAAGATGAATACGATCACAACAGTTGGTATAACATGAATATTATGTGAATAGGTCAAATCTGCATTGTAATAACTACAGTTTTATAGTTGTTACAATATTAATGGTAAATGAACCAGATTAAATCCATGTTGTAGCATCTCTAAGAAGGATTTAGTGAACGTTCGATGTCTCTCATGCTCTAGTACTCTCGTGTTTTCTATATTTCAACACGCTATAACCTCGTGCTTCAATTATGATCAACAACATCTAGCGTAACTTTTCATTATTTTGTGTGTTGCCATATTTGTTTTAAATTATGTTTAGTTTTTACATTTTTTTCTGTAAAATTTATCCACCTTTCCAGAGATTTTTTGGAAAGGAGAAATTAAAAAATAAGAATCATTATATTTTAATTATCTTATGTGTCAATTTATACTAGTTAACTGCAACCATTCTTACATATTTATATTATCTTATCTTACATGATTAAATATGTGTTAATTAAATTATTTTTGTTGTGCTATTTTGTATATTTAATAATTTTTTAAGTTATTTTGACAGATAAATTATAATTTTTATGATCAAAGTTAAATTTTACTAGTAATTTTTAATATTTTATTGGTCAAATTAAATTGATAAAATATTCATTGGTTATACTTATTATTAATTATTTTTTAAAAAAATATTTTGGATTTATATAATAAAGATTAATTTATTAAGAAATTATTAATCCCTTCCATATTATATATTTAAAATACTACTATATTAATCTACAAATTTATTTACAATATAAAATAATTATTTAAAATTTTTCAAAAAAAAAGTTATTTTAAATTTATACGTATCTAAGATTTTTATAGAATCATAAATCTATATATTTTTAAAAAGAGAATATTTAACAAAAATTATTAACTATATAATTTGTTCCTATTCTTTTCTCCCTCCTAGTTTTTTCACAGTCGCATTTTTTTTTCAGTCACATCCCAGCTTTCATTTTTAAAATAACTTTTTACTAGATCATATAAATATGATTTCAAAATTATTAAATCACGTAAGATAATTTATAAATGATTAAATTATATATTTATTTTCATTTTTATCACTGCTACTGTTCTAGTTGGGTTGATTTTTTATTAGTTGAATCGATTTTTTTAGCTGATTTTGATTTATTCATATTCAAAAAATTACTGTTCTCAATATATTGGGTCAAATTAATGTTTGATATCATTTTTACAATCAGTAGAACTAGACAAACAGATAATAACTGGTTTCATATTATTCCGATGTTTCTATGTCCATCAATCAATTTTGGTCAAAATCGGCTGATGGACCTAGAGAGCTCAGAATGATATGAAACTAGTTCCTATAAATTTGTCTAGTTCTATTAATTAACAATGTTATCAAATATTAATTTAACCAGATATATTGAGAGTAGTGATTTTTTTTAATATAAATGTGTCTGAAAAACTAATTCGTATTCAAAAAATCATTGCTCTGAATATATTAAGTCAAATTGATATTTGAAGGCATGAATATAATCATAAGAACTCGACAAACTCATAGGATATGGTTTCCCATCATTTCGACTCTCCAAGTTCATCAACCAATTTTGACCGAACTCTTTAGCTTCATTAGAAAAAATCGGTTGATGGACCTAGAGTACTTAAAATGACGTGAAACTAAGTCTTATGAGTTTGTCTAGTTTGTTGGCTCCGGTGCAACCGGCAAGAGGAATTGAATTGCCTGAAATTACAAATATACCATTCTCACAACTGTTGGCTTTAACTAATAAACACTTGCTAGAAAAATAGAAATTAATTGCATAAAAGTAAACGAGGCTACCTAATTTACTCGGTTTACGACTAGAGAGGTTGCTAATCCAAGATGAATGACATGCACTATTAGAACTCCTTCTTTGAGCAAATTCTTAGAGGTGGAGAAGTCTCGTACAATAACTTTGTAGCTGAAAAAGGAAAACAGTAAACAAAAGATTCAAATACAAGTGTTGTATTGAATGAAGAAGACCAGGGTTCTATTTATTGCCCACTGATCGAAACTAGTCATTTGGTGAAATGATATCATCGGGTGCCTGGACCCTCTTTGGGTGTCAATAGCTGGGCAAACTCTATCTCAAGGTAGCAGCTTCGCAATAGCTGGATGATAGAGTTTTTTTTATATCCGAGCGCCTAGACCATGTCCAGGAGCCCGAACCGTTGCTGACTTGGACCCAGAGGTGATCCACAACAATAGTTCTGTGACAAAGTGCCTATTAGGTGTCTTGGTGGTCCGAGCGCCTAAACTAGGTGGTCTGGTGCCCGAACGATCTGAGCGCCTGGACTATCCGAGTGCCCGGACAATTCAGGCGCTCGGACGATTCGTGCACCTACACTATCCAAGCGCTCGGACTATTTGGTCTAGGCGCTCGGACTATCTGTTCCAGGCATCGGGATCAGTCAGCCACATACTGACTGTCTGATGGCTTCTTTGATCACTGGCTTCGTCTCTGGTCACTTCAGTGATCCTCCGGCCTTCCAAAGTTGAGCTCACTCAAACTCAACTCTGGCCTTCTCTTCTAGCAGTCTTTCGTTCTGGCTTCTCGTCCTTCGGAAGCACCGCACACATCCTTCTAGCTCCACCGGTGTGTTAGGACCAAAAGTAGCTAGGGGGGTGAATAGCTCGTCGCGTGCCCGGTGTTCGGCGTTGCTTGTTTCTTCAAGGATGCGCAGCGGAAATACAAAGAAACAAATACAAACACGCTAACACTTGGATTTTACTTGGTATCCACCTCCAAGGGAGGTGACTAATCCAAGGATCCACACAACGCACGCACCCTCCACTAATGAAACTCTCCTTTATAGTAACTACCAAGGGTGGAGAAGCCCTACAAGACTCAATACAAGAAGAAGAAAGGGTAGTAAAGAAATACAAGCTTACAAGCTTACAATGAGTGCACAAACCCTAATCCTAGTTTCTTCTTCTTGCTTTGATCCGCCTCTTGACTTGGAAGAGCCTCCAAGAACCTTCAAGAACTGGCGATCTCGAGCTTGAGAAGAGCTATGGAGGAGCTGGTGAAGATCTGAAATGAATCTGTGAAGTGATGCCGAAGACAACGCTCGCCTGCGGCTCAAATACGACGCAACGGTCAGATCCCAATCGATTCGATTATTCCCAATCGATCGGGGAGGCTTTGGATCGATCCACGGATCGATCCAGAGCGCCTCTGTGCTCTGGAAAAACGCCTGGATCGATCCACGGATCGATCTATCGCTTATCGCGCGAAGCAGCAGCGTCCCAATCGATCCACTGATCGATCCAGAGGCTTTCTGTTCGTTGGGAAAGGTCTGGATCGATCCACTGATCGATCCAGAGCCTGGTTTTTGCCCAAAACCAGTCCCAAACCTCCCAAACCAACATCCGATCAACCTTAACCTGTTGGTACGTCATGCCTAGCATCTAGTCACTCCCTTGACCTGCTAGGACTCCCTCACCAAGTGTCCGGTCAATCCCTTTGACCCACTTGGACTTTTCTTTCATGCCAAGTATCCGGTCACTCTCTTGACCTACTTGGACTTTCACCTAGCTTCACTCACTAGGGTTTTCAATCTGCCTAGCTTCACTCACTAGGTCTTTCACCTAGCTTCACTCACCAGGACTTTCCTTCTGCCTGGCTTCACTCACCAGGACTTCCAATCTGCCTAGCTTCACTCACTAGGTCTTTCACCTGGCTTCACTCACCAGGACTTTCATACTGCCTAGCTTCACTCACTAGGTCTTTCACCTGACTTCACTCACCAGGATTTTCATACTGCCTAGCTTCACTCACTAGGTCTTTCACCTGGTTTCACTCACCAGGATTTTCTTTCTGCCTGGCTTCACTCACCAGGACTTTCACAGTCAAGTATCCGGTCAACCTTGACCTACTTGACTCTTCTGCAATCAACCTTTCATTGTCAAACATCGAAATCCAAACCAAGACTCAAGCTTGGTCAACCAGGTCAACCTTGACCTAAGGGATATTGCACCAACAATCTCCCCCTTTTTGATGTTTGACAATACAACAATAACACTTACAATACCACATGTAAGTTAGGTTAATCCCATAGTCTCCTTCTTCATGCCACTAGGTAATGAACACATAAGTTGAGCTCTTCATTCTCCCCCTAAGAGGGCAAACTCCCTCTAGGTAATGACAGCCTAACTTACCCCCTTTCATAAGTCCTTTCATTCTCCCCCTATTGGTACACATCAACCCATGCCCCATTCTTGGGCACACATCAACAAATCCACTTGTTGAAAACTCTCCCCCTGAAGAGTTGCTCATCGTTGTTCACAACTTTACTCATTGTGATCAACACGATAATGAAGGTTCCATACCCTTCATTATCACCAATGCTCACCCTTGAGCATTAACAAAGTCCAATGACCTAAATGAAGGTCCCATACCCTTCATTTATCCTTAACCCTACATTTCTTCCTCAATGTAGGCAAATGCCCATCCTTGAGCATTATCCACTGAAACCAGTTGAACAATGAGGTTATCCACTCCCCATTTAAGTTTAAACGCGCAACCTTGAGCTTTTTCAAACAGAAGGTTAACCACCTTCCAAGGTTCATGAAAAATAATTTTCATGTCTTTAAAGAGTACCTCCCCCTAAAGACATGGTGGTAACTTTTGTCATTGCACCAACAATGACCTGGAATCCCTAAAACTTTAGGAAACCCAATTATAGAAGTTTTGAGGTTCAAATATTCAAAATCTGAAACAAACCTCAACCTAAACTTCAACTTAGCCTTCCTTAACCAATCCATCCTTGTTTTCACATGAAAACACCATTTTTATGTATACAAATATATTTTTAGGGGTTTGGAAAGGTTACCTAGACTAAAATAGGTTTAAAGATGCTGAAATTAAGCTTTCCTAGCCAAAATCAGCAACTTGGATCGATTGGAGTTGGGTTCCACTCGATTGAATCTTTCTGAATCGATCCACTGATCGATTCAGACTTCCTGGATCGATCGGCTGATCGATCCAGCGAGCTTCTGCTCGCGGGAGACTTGCCTTCTAAATCAATCCACGGATCGATTCAGGCACTCCAATCAATCCATGGATCGATCGGAGCTCTGATAGTTGCTGAATTTCAAAATCAGCCAACTTCAGAAACCCCTAGAAAATTCTACAAAAATCCAAAAATCATGAAATTTCGTGTAGGCATTATTTAGGGCATATACTATCAAGAAAAAATAGTTTTCTATGAAAATACTTCATATTTTCAAAGATTGATACAAACTTGAAAACTTGCAAAAACTTTAGTGTTTTCTTCAAGTTTGTGTCTAACTATTCAATGATGATTACTATCAAAAGATAGCCTTCACCAAGGTTTTCCAAAATCATTTTGAAAACATTTTCAAACCAATATCCCACCATGTTCCTTGGGCTTAATGCACATGACTTGTACATTAGCTTTCCCAATGATGGGAAAACACATAACTATGTGTTTTGATGAGCTTAAAACTCAAAAGAATGCACTAAATCAACATATTGAGTTTTGTTCATCATCCTAACATCTCACTTGTATCTAATATGCACTAAAACACATACAAGTCATCTTATAGGTCATTGTGAGATGTGAGATTTTGGTTTTTGCCCTATTCTAGGGATCATGCATATCTATCTAGGCATTTTGAGTGGTAAACATCCACCAAGGATGTTACTTGTTGATTCACTTGTTAAACAAATGCCACTTGTTTAACTAATGACATTTGTCCTTAAATTTAAGAAATAAAACATAATGCATGATTGATGTTATGACATACATCAAAATGCAATAGCTTTCAAAAGAAAGTTCCTATACTACATGATGTATGTATGACATGGCATGGTATTTTTGTATTTTTCATGATAAGTCATGAATGTAAAATACAAATAAAATATGATGTCATGGCATATTATGGGCAAACAATCATGGCAAGATTTAGCATAAATAAAATATACCTAGATTACCTACCTAAGTATCCTTAACCATTTAGCTAAACTCTAAATATACCACTTGTTTTAACAAAAAAAAAAAAACCTAGATTGCCCTAAATGCTTCACAGAAATGCCAAAACCTAAATTGACATTTCTATTTCTCTTGATTTGTTTATGCCACTTAAAAATTAAGCATATCCTCAAATGTTGGCATATTCCATTTTTCCTCAAGAGTAATTACTAAGAAAATACCAAAATCCCAACTTGGTATTTCTTATATTTTTCCAATTTTGTGCCAATTAAGATAGAATCAATCTTTCCACCATTAGGCACATTTTACTCTTTCAAGGAGTAAGCAATAATTCCATTCCATTTTCAAAGGTTAACAAAAACCTTGAAAATGCTCCTTGAGTGTCAATTTCCTCAAAGTTGGGTTAACTACCCTTCTAATCGGAGTTGACACTCTCTAACCCATCTATGGGATAGAGAAAATGCTCTTAGGAACCCAAAACCTATTGGTGCTCCTTGGATGCTCTAGGTATTCACTAGGGATAACTTCCCTAGATACCTTCCTAGTGACCTTGTTTGGCTTCTTAGAAGTCTTGGTCACTTTTTCTAGGTCAACTCTAGGGATTGCTTCCCTTGTAACCTTCTTTGTGACTTTCTTAGACTTCTTAGAAGTCTTAGTCACATTTGTTGCAAAAATACTCTTAGGGATAACTTCCCTTGTATTTTTGGCTTGACCACTAGACCTAGGGTTGGTTCCATAACTATATGGAACCCTATGGTAAGAGATTACATCCTTCTTAGCCTTTGGTTTGTATCCCAAACCCCTATGGCCATTAGATGACCTTTGTGCTCCTAGACCTAGGCTATTCTCATTTTGCCCTTTTAGGATATTTTCCATCCTTTTTAGGGTCTTTTCCATTTTATCAAGCCTTGATCTCAAGACTTGATTTTCTATCACTAAGTCCTTAGTTTTTGGTTTTCCATTAAATTTATGAGCATTTTTATTTCTAGGCTTGTAGCTAAGGTCCTTAGTGTGATTGCCTAGATTTTTATCTACCTTCCTAATCCTAGGTGTGGCAGTTTTAGCATGGTAAGCTACATTATTTTCCTTAATTTTACCATGCTCTCTATTCTTATGGTAAATTACATTAAAATGATAAAAATTAGAACTATCATGCTTTTTACCATAATGTAAAGGGGTAGGCTCAATAAATGTTACCTTCTTCTTTACCTTGGAGGCTCCCCCTTGACTAATGCCTCCTTGAGCCTTGACCATCTTCTTCCCCTTGGGGCATTGACTTCGGTAATGCCCCTTTTGATTGCACAAGAAGCACACAATGTGCTCCTTACTCTTCTTTGTTCCGGGGATGGTCTCCTTGGGCTTCTCCTTGCTCTTTTGTGCCACTTGGCCCTTCTTCTTGGCCAATTTAGGGCATTTACTTTTGTAATGCCCATGTTCCCTACATTCAAAGCATATAATATGATTTTTATTATTAATTAAAATGTTTATACCTTTTTGTGTAGGGATGACACTTTCTCCTTTGGATCCGGAGGTAGAAACTTCCTCTTGATCCGAAGGTGATATTCCTCCATTTGATTTTGCTTAACTTGTGGAGGTGGAAGCTTCTTCATCCTCTTCTTCTCTTGACCCGGATGTGGAGGATTCTTCTTGCTCTTGTTCCGGTGTCAATGAAGATTGCTCCTCCTCAATCCTAGAGGTGGAGGCTTCACCTTCTTCTTCATCTTCATCCTCTTGTACATGAAACAAGGAATATACTCCTTCCTTGCTCTTTTGATTGCTCTCCTTTGAGGATGAAGCTTCTTGGACCTCCTCTTCGGAGGTTGAGCATCTCTCAACCTCGGAGTCCTCCTCTTCTTGGTTTTGATCCATTGAGTCGCCCTCTTTGGATTCTCCTTGATTTGGTATAGTGGAGGGGATCTCATGAATCCTTGCCAATTTGCTCCAAAGCTCCTTGGCATCTTCAAACTCTCCAATTTGCTCCAAGATGTTGCTTGGCAATAAATTGACCAAAAGCTTGGTCACTTTGTCATTTGCCTCACATCTTTGGAGTTGCTCCTTACTCCATTTGCTTTTCTTGAGAGCTTTGCCCTTGGAGTTTGTTGGAGCTTTGAAGCCTTCCATTAGAGTAAACCATTGCTCTATCTCCATCATAAGAAAATTTTTGATTCTTGATTTCCAAGAATCGAAGCTTGTGGATGTGTACGGTGGAGCCACCCTTGTGTCAAATCCAAGTCCATCTTGGAATTGCATCTTGAAGTTGAGCTTCTTGAATTCTTTGACTTTGATGAATTTGCTCCAACTTCTTCACCCTCTAGCTTTGCTTGTTTTGTTTGCCCCTTCCGGAGATGATTCCGGTGAAGAGCGGCCTTGCTCTGATACCACTTGTTAGGACCAAAAGTAGCTAGAGGGGGGGTGAATAGCTCGTCGCGTGCCCGGTGTTCGGCGTTGCTTGTTTCTTCAAGGATGCGCAGCGGAAATACAAAGAAACAAATACAAACACGCTAACACTTGGATTTTACTTGGTATCCACCTCCAAGGGAGGTGACTAATCCAAGGATCCACACAACGCACGCACCCTCCACTAATGAAACTCTCCTTTATGGTAACTACCAAGGGCGGAGAAGCCCTACAAGACTTAATACAAGAAGAAGAAAGGGTAGTAAAGAAATACAAGCTTACAAGCTTACAAGCTTACAAGCTTACAATGAGTGCACAAACCCTAACCCTAGTTTCTTCTTCTTGCTTTGATCCGCCTCTTGACTTGGAAGAGCCTCCAAGAACCTTCAAGAACTGGCGATCTCGAGCTTGAGAAGAGCTGTGGAGGAGCTGGTGAAGATCTGAAATGAATCTGTGAAGTGATGTCGAAGACAACGCTCGCCTGCGGCTTAAATACGACGCAACGGTCGGATCCCAATCGATTCGATTATTCCCAATCGATCGGGGAGGCTTTGGATCGATCCACGGATCGATCCAGAGCGCCTCTGTGCTCTGGAAAAACGCCTGGATCGATCCACGGATCGATCCAGCGCTTATCGCGCGAAGCAGCAGCGTCCCAATCGATCCACTGATCGATTGGGACCTCTGGATCGATCCACTGATCGATCCAGAGGCTTTCTGTTCGCTGGGAAAGGTCTGGATCGATCCACTGATCGATCCAGAGCTTGGTTTTTGCCCAAAACCAAGTCCGAAACCTCCCAAACCAATATCCGATCAACCTTAACCTGTTGGTACGTCATGCCTAGCATCTAGTCACTCCCTTGACCTGCTAGGACTCCCTCACCAAGTGTCCGGTCAATCCCTTTGACCCACTTGGACTTTTCTTTCATGCCAAGTATCCGGTCACTCTCTTGACCTACTTGGACTTTCACCTAGCTTCACTCACTAGGGTTTTCAATCTGCCTAGCTTCACTCACTAGGTCTTTCATCTGGCTTCACTCACTAGGACTTTCCTTCTGCCTGGCTTCACTCACCAGGACTTCCAATCTGCCTAGCTTCACTCACTAGGTCTTTCACCTGGCTTCACTCACCAGGACTTTTATACTGCCTAGCTTCACTCACTAGGTCTTTCACCTGGCTTCACTCACCAGGATTTTAATACTACCTAGCTTCACTCACTAGGTCTTTCACCGGGTTTCACTCATCAGGATTTTCTTTCTGCCTGGCTTCACTCACCAGGACTTTCACAGTCAAGTATCCGGTCAACCTTGACCTACTTGACTCTTCTGCAATCAACCTTTCATTGTCAAACATCGAAATCCAAACCAAGACTCAAGCTTGGTCAACCAGGTCAACCTTGACCTAAGGGATATTGCACCAACACGGTGTACTCTTATGTAGCTTCTCATCTCTCAGATGCATTGAGCTCGTTGACTCGATTATGGTGTCATTCTTCTCGTCCGCTACGTCTTCCACTTGACTTTTTATATTCCTAAGCTCTTGCATACTTAGACACACATATCAAATACACAGAACTTAACTTGACTTGGTTGATCACATCAAAATGAACACGGGGTATTTACAATCTCCGTCTTTTTGATATGATCAACCCAAGTTAAGTTAGGATTTAAACTAAGACAGTAAAGTGAAATAACTATGTTAAATTAATTGCAATACATAAATATGCAAAATTTAAATGCAATGCAAATAAATTGGGAAAAAATTATTTCTTCCCCTAGACTTAATCTATTATTTCTCCCCTTTGATCACATTAAAAATAGAGATAAAAATTTAAGAAAAAATTCTAAGGGTTAAAAAAATAGTGACTAACACTTAGAAAAATTGTGCGAATTATTTTTCAAAAATCTAAATTTTCATTATTTAAAACTAGTTTTAGAAAATATAATTTTAAATTTATTTTTATTTTAAAAAAAAACAAAAAAAATATATCTTGTCAAGATAAAGTTTTCACAAGAAAATAACATTAATATTAGCAAAAAAAATATTTATTTTATGCAGAAGCATGTATTTATAAAGGAAAATATTTAAAAATATATATATTTTAAGCTCGAAAAATCTTGTAACTTTTTCTTAATATATAAAATAGAAAGTTTACCTATAGAAAAATTAAATTTTAAAAAATTGACTTTTTGAGAATTTTTAATATTAAAATTAATATTTTGACAAAAAAAATAGTAGAAAATTAATTAACGGAAAAGGTTTTTGATATTATTTATTCTAACAAAGAATTTACTGTCTTATTACTAAAAAAATTTTGAACAAAAAATACTAGCATTAAGTTTGTACAAAAAAATATTTTTCTAAGTAAAGCAATTTTAATTTAGTAAATTAATTAAATTTAAAAGGAATTTAAACTAGACATGATTTTGGAACCCAATATATGTTCCTACCTATCGGATTAACTGGATATTTTCTAGGAATAAATTTTATGAAACTTTGCAATTTGACCCTTATGGTATCTAAAATACCAATTAAGCCTACCATGATTTTTAAAATTTGAATTTTGCAAAGAACTTGTGTTTAAACATGCATCATTATTTTTGAATAACTATATTTCTTCTTTTAATTTTTTTAATTTTAAATTTGTCGAAATTTTTTAATCGACGGGATTTCGCTAAAGTTACTTTTAATTCTATATTTTTCTTTTTTAATTTTTCATTTTCTATTTCTAATTGACAAGAACTTTTAGAAATTATTTTAATAAAATTATATAATTTATTAGGAGATAGAGATCGTACCTTACTTACCTTATCGATCTTGTTATCCGATGCTCCCCCTGCATAGCTGCTTCTTTCTAATGTGGCTCCCCCTTTGTCGATGCTGTCGATACTCATTTTGGATGAGCTTGATTCGTCGTTTACTTCTTGGTGACTTGCCATAAGTGCAAGTCTGACGTAAGCTTCAATCTTTGACTTTGATGACAATGTTTCGTCCCATATCATCTTTAGGTTCTTGTGCTTCGTCCGGGGTGATCTTTTGTTCTTGTCCTTCTTCTTCATTTTTAGGCAGTTGTCCTTGATATGCCCTTTTTCTTAGCCTATGACTTGTTAAACTTGTTAGGCTTAAGGAATTTACCAAACTTTATTACCATAAAAGCAGCTTCGTCTTCGTCGAGTGATGTGTTTGAATCTGGTTCTCCTTTCTGGTTAGCCTTCAGTGCTAGGTTATCAGTTGTCTTTTCTTTTTTATTTCTTAAGCATGCACATCTCTATTCGTGAAGTTTAAAAGTAGAAAATAAGTTTTCTAATGTACTAACCTCGAGGTCCTTAGAGATGTAAAACGAGTCAACTATGGATGTCCACATAGGTGATCTAGGAAATGCATTTAAAGGGTACATTAATGAATCCTAGTTTGCTACCATTTCACCAAAATTTACGAGTCCACTGATCAGCTCCTTGATCCTTGAGTGTAGATGAGCGACTATTTCACCTTCTTCCATTAGGAGGTTGCTGATATGGTTTTGAAGCAAATCTTGTCTTGAGAGTTTCGCCTCCAAGGTCCCTTCGTGTAGCTCCAGGAACTTCTTCCAGAGCTCTTTGGATAACTTGTAGGCTCTGATCTGGTTGATTTCTTGTGGTAGTAAAATGCTCGGTAGATGGAATTCTACTTTACAATTTACCACGAAGTCAGCTTGCTCCCTTTTTGTCTATAGGTATTCTTCTTTATCGGCTCCTTGCTGATCTTTAGGTGTTATAAAACTATATTTCATTATTAATAATAAATTAAAATCTATTTTGAAAAATACCTTTCTTTTTCTATGTCACGAACTCCCCCTCGAAGCGAGTATAAGCATGATCCGATCATTTCTTGTGTTCTTCGATTAGGAGTTAGTCCTTCTGAAGCATCCTCGCTCTATAACCACTTGTTGGTCCCGATGCAACCGACAAGAGGGGGTGAATTGCCTGAAATTACAAATATACTCTTCTCATAACTTTTGGCTTTGACTAATAAACACTTGTTAGAAAAATAGAAATTAATAGCATAAAAGTAAACGAGGCACCAGATTTACTTGATTTGCAACTGGGGAGGTTGCTAATTCAAGATGAATGATGTGCACTATCAAAACTCCTTCTTCGAGCAAATTCTCGGAGGCAAAGAAGCCCTGTACAATGACTTTACAGCTTAGAAAATGAAAACAGTAAACAAAAGATTTGAATACAAGTGTTGTGTTGAATGAAGAAGACCAAGGCTCTATTTATAGCCCATTGGTCGAAACTAGCCATTTGCTGACGTGGCATCTCCTGGCACCTAGACCCTCTCCCGGCACCTCTAGCTGGGCAAACTCTATCTACACATAACGGCTTCGCAATGGCTAGACAATAGAGTCTTTTCATGTTTGGGCGCTCAGACCATTGCTGACGTGGACCCCGAAGGTGATCCACTGCAACGATTCTGCGACGAGGCGCCTGTTAGGCACCTTGCTGGTCCGAGGGGCCGGGTTAGGTGGTCCAAGTGCCCGGACAATCTGGGCACTCAGACTATCTGGTTCGAACGTCGGGATATATAAGCCACATGTTGATCATCTGGTGTCTTCTCTGATCACTGGATTCGTCTCCGACCACTAGTTTCATCTCCGATCACTTGGGTGATCCTTTGGCCTTCCAGAATTGAGTTCACCTGAACCCAACTCCGGCCTTCTCCTCGAGGAGTCTTCTACTCTGACTTCTTGTCCCTCGGAAGCACCACACGCATCCTTCTCGCTCCACCGGTGCACTCTTCCACAACTTTTTATCCCTTGGATGCACCGAGCCCGTTGACTCGATTCTCGTGCCATCCTTTTGTTCGCTGCATCTTTCGCTCGACTTCTTATATTCCTAAACTCCTGCACACTTAGACACAAGGATCAATTACACAGGACCTAACTTTACTTGGTTGATCATATCAAAACTAACACGAAGTACTTACATAGTTTTTTTTATTATATTCATACCATCAAATATCAATTTGATTTAATATATTGAAAGCAGTGATTTTTTAAACACGAATGTATCTAAAAAATCTAATTCATATTTAAAAAATCACTTCTTTTAATATATTAGGTAAAATTAATTTTTGATGGAATTTGTACAATCAAGAAAATAATACAAACATATAGAAACTGGTTTCATGTTATTCCGAGGTCTCTAGGTCTATCAGTCAGTTTCAGTCGATTTAAACACGAATTAGTTTTTCGGACACATTCGTGTTCAAGAATCATTGTTCTCAATATATTTAGTCAAATTAATATTGATAGTATTTTTATAATTAGGAGAATAGATGAACACATAGGAACTAATTTCATATCATTCCGAAGTATCTAGGTCCATCAGTCAGTTTTAATCGAAATCAGCTGATGCACCTAGAGATCTCAAAATGACATAAAACTAGTTTTTATATGTTCGTCTAATTATTCTAATTATAAAAATGCTATCAAATATTAATTTAACTCAATATATTAAGAGGAGTAATTTTTTAAACACTAATAAGTCAGATCAACAAAAAAATTTGATTTGACTAATAAAAAATCAACTTGACTAGAAACAATAGCAAGGACAAAAAAATAGAAGTGGATATATAATTTTGTCATTTATAAATCACCCAACACAATTTAATAATTTTAAAATCTTACCTATCTGGTTTGGTAAAAAGTTATTTTTAAAACCCTAACATTTTTTTTCAGAGAAGCCTACACAGCTTCCTTTTTTAAAACCCTAACCTTTTTCTTTCACACAATCATGCGCCTCACAAGTTTGCCAATGCATTTGCCTCGCACTATTGCCACGACCACCTCACGTGTCCACCTTCTCGGTGCAGGCATAGGATGCCATGTTGTCCAATCGACCGACATTCGCCATGGTTTCGTACCTGACGTACGACCATGTCGACATGTTGTTCGCCCATTACGACCCCTTCTGCACTAGATGCAAAGGTTGTGCATTATGAAGTTGTTTAGCAGGAAGCAAGCTACATCAGTGCAAGTGGAGTTGGGTGAGGTGGTGCAGGCAGTGATAGAGAGGTCCTCCGTCGGTGCCTCCGCTAACGTTCGAGAGCGCATGCTCAAGATGACAATGGGCATCATCTTCCAGGTGCCCTTCAAGATGCAGAGCTATACGGACTAGGCAGAGCTGCTGGGACCAAGGAGAGCTCTCCAGGTTCTTCAGTGCCTTAAACATTGGCGATTTCATCTCCTCTCTCTGGTGGCTCCATTCCCATGGCATCAACGACCCCCTTAGAGTCGGTCCTACGGATATTGAGGGAGGTAAATATATGTACATAGTTGAAAGCGCATGGCAGAGACGTTAACCTCAGATTGTGACACCCTGAGGATCGAATCCTGGACCTCTCGGTCATAAGACCATGTGCCTCCAACTGTGCTACGCCCTAGGGACTTACTTTATCCTCTACAGATTGTATTAATCTTGTTTTTTTTTTTACTTTATCTTTGTATGGATGGTATTAATCTTGTTTTATGTATTTAATTATTTTAAATATATATATATATATATATATATATATATATATATATATATATATATATATATATAATTTTGCAGAGATAAATTAATAAATTAACAACAATATTTTTTTTTAAATTTAGGAGTCCAATATATTTTGATAGATAATTTAAGTAAAATTATGAGTCAAATATATATTTATATTTATTGAAAAAATAAATCAAATATATATTGGTTATTATTATTTTTTAAAAAATATGGGCCTAATATATATTTGGTTATTATTTTTTAAATAATTATCAGTCATTTGTTTGGCCAATATGTTTTTAAATAAATTATTAGCCAAAATAATAGATGGGGAACATACAAGGATTACCGGTCAAACCCCGATGAAATTTTTTTGGCCAGTAACACATATTACATGCCAAAAAAAGGGTATTGCCGACCATTTCTATTGGTCAGTAATCCTGCTTTTTCCTGTAGTTGTATATGTTACCCTCCTCAATCAAATGGCATTGTCAAGCATAAGAATCAAACTTTTAAAGAAATAATAAATGTTATGTTAATAGTTTAGGCTTATTCTAGGATTTGTAAGGGAAGTTATTTTATCGGTAAATCATAAATTATCAATAAAATATATCACAAAAAGAAAGATAAAATTCCTTATGAGTTATAGAATGGTCATAAGTCGTCCCATAAATTTCTAAAAGTGTGAAGGTATTTGGCTAAGGTGGAAGTGTCTAAGCTAAAATAAATCAAGATAGGACTAAAGATAATTAATTACATTTTTATTGGATATAATCTTGGAAATCATGAAGAACCAAGTGTAGTAAAAGGGTCAAATTAGTAAAATCATTTGGTCATAATTTTATGACTTATATGATAGAAAATGAACCAAGGACAATAAGCGAAGTTTTATCAAATCCTGAAACTCTTTTTTGGAAAGAAGTTATTAATAGTGAAATAGATTCTATCATGCAAAATTATACATGGGAATTTGTGGAAATCAAGCTTTTAGAATGTAAATCGATCCTAAAGAAGAAATATAAGGTTAATGGCACTATTGACAAATACATGACAAGACTAGAGGTAAGGGATTCAAAAAAAGAAGATCTTGACTTCTTCAATACATATTCACCAGTAATAAGGATCACATCCATTCAAATACTCATTGTTATTGCTATATTATAGAACCTTGAAATACATCAAATGGATTTGAAAATGACATTTCTAAATGGTGAATTAAATGAAGAAATATATATATAGTCACCTAAAAGGCTTGTAGCTCCATGATAAGAAAATAAAGTGTGCAGATTCGTGAAGGCACTATACGAGCTAAAACAAGCATTAAAATAATAACATAAGAAATTTGATAAAAAATAATGTCAAATGCATTTAAAATCAACAAGTGTGACAAATATATATATATATATATATATATATATATATATATATATATATATATATATATATATATATATATATATATATATATATATATATATATATATATATATATCAAAAGCATGCCTGACTCGTTTGTCATCGTCTACTTATATGTAGATAATATGCTCATCATAGGGAGTAATCATGATATAATCATGACTACTAAGAAAATGTTGATAAAGAACTTAATATGAAAGATATAAGTATAGCAGATATTATACTTAGGATTAAGATCATTAAGACATTAGAAGGAATTTTCCTTTTATAGTTTTATTATATTGAGATAGTGTTAAGAAAATTTAATGCATATGATCTTTCCTCTGTAAAAACATTGATGGACTTAAGAGCTTGCATTTGGCTAAGAACTATGTTGAACTTGTATCCCAATTGAAATATTCAAAGATAATTGACAATTTGATGTATATCCTAACTGCACATGTCCAGATATTTCCTATTTGATAAACAAATTAAGTAGATTTACAAGTAATCCAAATGATGACCAGCTGTACTAGAAGACTATTGTGATGTAAATTTGATATATGATATAAAAGACTATAAATCCATTAGTGGATATGTAGTTATCATTGATGGTGGAGCAGTATCATGGAAATTCATGAAGCCAACATGTATAATTCATTTAACTATGAAATCTAAGTTTATATTCTTAGATAAAGTCGCAAAAGAAGTCGAATGACTTCGTAACTTCTTGGAGGATATCTCATGTTGGGTAAAGCCAGTGTCTGCTATGTTGATACATTGTGAAATCAATCAACAATTGCAATGACACAAAATAGCATTTATAATGGTAAGTCATAATATATTCATCGAAGATGCAATATCATTAAGCAGTTGATCTCAAATGAAGTTATCTCTATTAATTATGTCAAATTGAAAAATAATTTGGCAGATCCGTTTATAAAAAATTTGAATAAAGTTCAAATATACTACACATCAAGAGGAATGAGATTAAAAAAAAATCTACAAACAAGGTAGCAAAAGGCGAATATGCTCGCCCCCAGCGCCCCCGCCAACTCATCCCAAGGTCAACACGGAGGAGGTAAATCATGGGTGGCTACTGGCCTTTTAAAATAATGACTAGCACATAAGGGAGGTATTTACCTCGACCTCATGGTGGCAATACCTCATGGGTTAACCCCTAGATCGTCTCGAAAGGAAAAAAAAAATCTACAAATAAGAATATGTAGGGGATCAGTCGACCGGCTTGAAGGGGGGTTGGATAGACGGCACCCCCAAATCGATTGATCTTCCTACACTTGTTAGTATGCGCAACGGAATATACAAAACAAACAAGCTAAAGGAAATTAAACTAAAGACAAGAAAGAATGCAAACCAAGTTACACGAAAATTTACGTGGTTCGGAGATAAAGCTCCTACTCCACAGCGTGTCCTTGAGGTGGACGATCCCTATTCGTCGGTGGATTACTCCCCGGAAGACCTCCGGCTAGCTCACGTAGCTCCTTGGGGTGGAGAAACCTCACCACAACTCTCACTAAGGACTCTTTACAAGCTAGGGCACAGGTAGACTACTAATAGAGATTAACCACCTCTATTTCGTCAACCTCAATCAAGCTCCCAAGGCTTGGTTATATAGGTCGCGGATTAGAAAACCCCGCCTACCAATCGACTGCCCTCTGTGGAAATTCGACCGTTACATCCCAACGGCTCGATACCAGTCGACTGCTAAAACTAGCAGTCGACTGCTTCACACTAACCGAACGAACAGAACCATTTTGTTCGCACCCAGTTGACTGCTAAAACATGTAGTCAACTACTACAGTACTGCTACAGTAACGCTACAGTACTGCTACAATAAAACCCTAAAACTAGGATTTTACTCTGAGTACAATCTCTCAGCACTCGGACCCTCACCCTTACGACTCATTTGACACTTCCTTTGTAGCTTTGACATCTTGCCTTCAAGCCTACTTCCTTTGGCTCTCGTCCCTCGGATGCATTTAAGCCCGCGGCTCGTCCCCAATGTCATCTTTCACGTATGCCTCGAAGTTGCTTCTCTCGGCCCTTGTCCTCGCTGCCTTGTCCATAGTCCCTCGGATGCTCCATCCTTCACCGGACCCGAAGCCATCGACCTGAGTCACATGTGTATCCTGCAAACCTGCACAACTCAAATACACATATCAAATACAAGGGTGAACCTAACTTAAACCCTTTGCTCAAACACCAAAACACATGATCGCACGGACCATTGGGATTGCTCTAACAATCTTCCTCTTTTTGATGTTTGGCAATACGTTTAAGTTAGGGAAAACACATAGCAAATAAATATACTAAAACAAATGGACTTACGTTGCCAAGGCTACACACTTGAATTTACACTGCCAAATGAACTTACGTTGCCAAGGCTACACACTTGGACTTAAACTGCCGAATGAACTTACATTGCCAAGGCTACACACTTGGACTTACACTGTCAAATCAAAAACAATGCAACATGCATTTGAACCTATCACAAGGCTCCCCCTACACCTAAGCTCCCCTTTGAGCTAGGAATTTTACCACAGAGATATTTAAGAACCTATCACAAGGCTCCCCCTACACCTATGCTCCCGAGCTATGATTTTTACCATTGCAAAGATATTTTCAGGGTTTTCCAACTAAACCTTACTTCTCCCACTTTGCCTAACATCCAAAAAGTTCTCCAACAATATCCCAATTGTTGAAAACTTGTCATCTAAATTGACCCTAAACTCATATATTAATCCCCCATGGATTTCATACACCTATACGAGCTAACTCAGTCACAAACAGCGCTGAAAGATAGTTTCAGGCTAGTATCAATCGACTGCAAGAAGTACCAGTCGACTGGTCGCTACTAGCTGAGCAAACAGAATGCTTCTGTTCACTGCCAGTTGATTGCTAAAACATGCAGTCAACTGGTGCAGTCGATTGCTAAAACTAGCAGTCGACTGGCACACTTTTTCAGCCTTTTTCAACATTTCTGACCCAATTTCAGAAATACACCAATAATTTCACAAACCTCCAAAAATCTCTAAATTTTATGGAGAGGTCTGTTTTACCCATGTCTACTTGGGAAAAATATATTCAAAAATGTATCTATCACCAATCTCAAGATTGAAACAAAATCCAAAACTAGCTTAAATGGTTCAATAGAACCTTGACCTAAAGTCCTAGTTTTGGCTTCCTCTTGATGTATTTGCCCATGCCAACCCACAATGCATCCCTAGCATTGGTTTATATGACATCTATATATCCAAAACCAAATGTCATGCACTATGACCCCAATGTCATATTTCTAAGCATGAAACACAACCCAATTGTGTGCCAGTTCCCTTGGTTGAGACTCAAGTCCGTCTCCAAACCACTTGGCACAATCCAAGACACAACCTAGACTCCCAAGTAAAACCCACTTGAGATCCATTGGCCATGAGTCCCAAATTGACTCTTTGAGCTCCCCCTAGAACTCTTAACCTTAGCCACCTCCCTAGGTGACTCATCCACAATGGCTAGGCCACATTGGTGCACTTCCGGTGACACTTGGCCTACAAACCTTATCTTTTTAACCTTGGACACCTTGTTCTTGGTTAATTTTTCCTTACCTTTAAATGACTTTCCCTTACCATTTATTGACTTCTCCTTGCTATAGTCATATGCAACCCTAGCATACGACTTTCCCTTAGCCTTGGAGACACTAGATCGGTATCCTAGACCTGATCTATCATTGTTGGATCTTTGGCTATCCAACACCATACTTAACCCTCTAGATCCAACATTGAATCTTTCTAGGGTTTTCTCCAACTTATCAAGCTTTGCCTTCAAAGCTTGATTTTCCCTTTCTAGGTTCCTAAACCTAGAATCAACATGTCCACATTGGACATTCCTAGACCTACCCATTTTTCTAGGCATGCGTCTCCCCTTCTTAGGATTAATGTCTTGAGTCTCCTTAGGTCTATCATTTCTATAATTATCTTGCATTGGTCTTCTAGGATTTTGATCTACAATTACCCTATTCCTATCATGATATTTAAATCCAAAATTTTGCATGGGTAAATAATAACAATTATTCCTAGCATGTATGGAGGAATTTAAATTTGACTTCAAATTTAAACTAGGGTTTACCTTACCCTTTACCTTTGGAGCCCCCCCTTGACATGAGCCTCCATTCTTCCTTTACTTCTTCTCCTCCTTCTTCAAATGCCCCAACTTCTTGATTTCTTTTTTCTTTGGGCATTTGGTGTGGTAATGCCCCCGCTCACCACACGTGAAGCACACTATGTGCTTTTTCTCCTTCTTCTTCCTACAACTCAAATTAGATTCAAAATGAATTGAATTGAGTTTAGGAGATACCTTCTTCTTACCTATAGGGCATCTACTTTTGTAGTGCTCCCTTTCATTGCACCCGAAACACACAATGTGATCTTTTGATTTTGCTTCGGTGGAGGTGCTCACTAGGTTGATTTCCAAGACTTCTTCTTCTTCGTCACTTGTCTTGGATTCTTCTTCAACCTTTGAGAATGTATCCTCATCCACACTAGTGGATGACATTTCTTTATCCTTCTCCTCTTCGAAAGTTGAGTGCTCGTCACCTTCCGGTTGCTCCTCCTCATCTTAAGCCATTAATTCCATCTCCTTGGGCTCTTCTTCTTCTTGTGTAGGCATAGGTTCTTCCCATTTAACCTTCTTTATCTTGTTCCACAAATCGTGGGTGTTCTCGTATTTACCTACACGGCTCATCACGTCATTAGGCAAAATATCAATTAATATAGATATTACCTTGTCGTTTGCCTTTAACCGTGAGGTTTGCTCCTCTGTCCAATGTCGTGGTCGGAACTTCTTCCCTTTCTTGTCCTTCGGGACTTTGAACGACTCTTTGACCACCATCATGGTGTCCCAATACGTGTCGAAGAAGACCTTCATCTTCATCATCCATTATGTGATGTCCCAAAAGCCTCTACCTTTAAGCTTTGGCGGTTCAATTAAGCCGGTCATCTTTGCTTCCTTAGCGGTTAGTCCAATTGAGAGCGGCCTCGCTATGATACCACTTGTAGGGGATCGGTCGACCGGCTTGAAGGGGGGTTGGATAGACGGCGCCCCCAAATCGATTGATCTTCCTACACTTGTTAGTATGCGCAGCGGAATATACAGAACAAACAAGCTAAAGGAAATTAAACTAAAGACAAGAAAGAATGCAAACCAAGCTACACGATCATTTACGTGGTTCGGAGATAAAACTCCTACTCCACGGCGTGTCCTTGAGGTGGACGATCCCTATCCGTCGGTGGATTACTCCCCGGAAGACCTCCGGCTAGCTCACGCAACTCCTTATGGGTGGAGAAACCTCACCACAACTCTCACTAAGGACTCTTTACAAGCTAGGACACAGGTAGACTACTAATAGAGATTAACCACCTCTATTTCGTCAACCTCAACCAAGCTCCAAAGGCTTGGTTATATAGGCCGCGGATTAGAAAACCCCGCCTACCAGTCGACTGCCTTCTGTGGAAATTCGACCGTTACATCCCACGGCTCGATACCAGTCGACTGCTAAAACTAGCAGTCAATTGCTCCACACTAACCGAACGAGCAGAACTATTTTGTTCGCACCGAGTTGACTGCTCAGTCGACTGTACCAGTCGACTGCTAAAACATACAGTCAACTGCTACAGTAACGCTACAGTACTGCTATAATAAAACCCTAAAACTAGGATTTTACTCCAAGTACAATCTCTCAGCACTCGGATCCTCACCCTTACAACTCATTTGACGCCTCCTTTGTAGCTTTGACCTCTTGCCTTCAAGCCTACTTCCTTTGGCTCTCGTCCCTCCGATGCATTCAAGCCTGCGGCTCGTCCCCAATACCATCCTTCGCGTATACCTCGAAGTCGCTTCCCTCGGCCCTTGTCCTCGCTGCCTTGTCCACAGTCCCTCGGATGCTCCATCCTTCACCGGACCCGAAGTCATCAACCTAAGTCACATGTGTATCCTGCAAACCTGCACAACTCAAATACACATATCAAATACAAGGGTGAACCTAACTTAAACCCTTTGCCCAAACACCAAAACACATGATCGCACGGACCATTGGGATTGCTCCAACAGAATATTCATGTGGTAACCCAAAAGAGATGACAATGGGTCGGGTTCAGGTCATATGTCATATCCTCCGTCCCCATATCCATCGGGAATCGGATATCCATTCTCATACCTATACTCATTAAAGGATCGGATATTTTTATATTAATAATTTTTTTCTTTCTATCTAACTATCATCATTCAATAGAAAATTATTAGAATTTACATCATATTATATATATATATATATATATATATATATATATATATATATATATATATATATATAAAATTAAAAAATAGATTAAATATCTATACAACCTACACCTAACATTAACAAAACTAGTTGGTGAGTTTAGGAAATTGTTTTTTAATATATACACATATATATTATTGAATCGGGTATTTGGGTTAAATATCAGATATAGATAGTCCCTCTATACTCTCCTCCATTGGGGTTGGATATCAGATCCTCCATCAGGTTTGGAGGAAATTGTCAACCCTATAACCCAATCTTGTTGATTGGAGATCCCAAGATTTTAATTCAATGAGACAATGAAATTATAAAAGTTTATATAAACACTTGAACTAGTTCCCCTCTCATTCCTAGGATGGAAAAAGTGTTATCTACCATATGTGGTGAGGTTAAATTTTAAACTTTTAATGACTCTTATACTTGAAAAAGCATAGTATGGTAGGATACTTTTAATAAGAGGTTACTTATATAAGTGTGAAAATGAACCACTTTAACAAAACACTTATGAATCCAAAATGTGGTCTATGGCCTAAACTGACATAACAATAAGAAACCATAAATAGGTGAGATAGGTTATTGGGTAAGAATAATTGTTTTGGTTTGCACAAACGTAGTTCAAGGCATTGCGTTCATTAAACAACCTAGTAAATCTGATGGTATTCTACTACGAAAGATTTAAAGTTACAAGTTACCTCTTATGATATAATAACCTTTCAATTGGGCTCTCCTTTAATGTCAACATATACGCATGCATTAATTTGCATTCACGTGGGGGGTGAGAGATTGTTGAAAAATTAGTTTTTAACCAATCTATGTGTGAATAAAAAATTCACTTATAAGGATTGGTGACGTATTAAGATGGACAAATCAGATTCATCCAAATGAGAGGACATAAGTGTCTCTTCAGATGGCTCAATCTCAGCCATTGAATTCAAAATAGAAGACTCAGATTCATCCAAATGAAGAGACAAAGTATTCTTTCAAATGTGATTTAATTTGAGCAGTTAGTTTCGAAATGGATGAATCAGATGAGCCAAAGTGAAGGGATGCTCCTTGGGAAGGAATGCGATCTAGATGATATTTGATTGAACCAAGAGGTTCTTCTAATCTTTTACAAAGTATAAATAAGCCCCCCACTTTGTCATTTCATTCATTCAATTAAAAGCAAAACAAGTATTGCATTCTATACTTGCATTTGAAGAGTTCGAAAAGATTCTTTAGTTTTTCAGTTCTTCGGAGGTCTTGCGATGTACAGTGTTGCTATCGCAAAATAAAGTCATTGTAGCTTGGAAAATGATTATTGTGTTTCTTGAACACTGTGTGCGGGGCAAATGTGTTTTAAAAATATAGAGTTCAACTCTAACCTCAACTTTGCCTAAATAGTGTTATACTGTCATTATGTCCATGCAGATTGTTGTATCACCACCATACTCAATAGGACTAAATTCTAATTCACAATAAAATTTTTTTACCTTTACTACTCATTTCTATTCACATTTTTCCAAGAAGCTTGTCCAAGATGACTTTTTCCTCAGTAATTTTCAGTTTGGTGAGTCTATTCTTTAAGTCGTGTGGGCATGTTTTATTGTAAATGTGTAGTTTTTTTTTATTGTCCATATGTTGCGTTGCAAATGGGAAACTTTTTTTTCTTGTATTGGATTATTTTTCGTACCAAGGAGACTACCAACATTTTTAGGCTACATTTGGTTAGGGGTAATGTAATCAAGCTTGTAATGTAATAAACTTTGTAATGTAATATAATGTAATCTTGATTACATTACTACTTTTGGTAATGTAATGTATGTAATCTTTGATTACAAGGATGATTACATTCTTTTGTTTGGTGTCCATTATTTTTTATAAGGAATGTAATTCGTATTATTATAAAATGATAAAAATATCCTGTGATCTTTGTCAGAGGCGGCAACCTGCGATGGTGGCGGCGGCGGCGGCGGGCAACGGTGGTGACGGCGGGCAACGGTGGTGACGGCGGTGGCGACAGTGACATCGGTGACCGGCGATAGTGATGACCAGCAACGATCGACAGAAGCAACAACAGTGACCAGTTGATGCTGAAAATAGACTAGGCGTATATTTAGTATTTAAATTTTAGTTAAACGATGACCTCATAATGTAATCGGATTACATGGTATTGGCTTTGTAATCCAGATTGCAAAACTTTATTACCTTTTGTAATTTGGATTACATTACATTATACAACTTTAAAACTGTATAAAACAAAGTAATCAATATTGTAATGTAATCTTGATTACATTGTAAAACGGATTACCTCTTACCAAACACATTCGTCTATTACTGCGCATGCTATGTTTACCTAAAAGATATATGAAGAAGATTAGTAGTGAGGAAAAGATAAATATTCGTAACGGATCAACGGGAGAGGAAGAAAAGAAAAGGGGAAAGAAAACTTGATTGTAGTCGACTGCCATAACCAACCTTGCCACTTCAAGTTCGTGGCAGCTCGTGGTCGCCTCGCTGAACCTCGCGAGCGTCAACGAGGCAGTGTGACCTTTGCGAGGTTGTTCATGGGCAAGAGTGACCTCGGACACACGAGCACGGTTGCGAATGAGACAGCATCGCGCACGACCACGAGCAACCTTTGTGAGGTCCTTTGTGGCCGTGAGCAAGCTTGGGCGAACAAGCACGGCTGTGAGCACCCTCTATAGGTTGTTCGCAATCGCAAAGTGGCCATGAGTTGCCTCACTTATGGCCACGGGGGACCTTGAGCGCATGAGCACAACTGCGAGTCACACCGGTGCAAGATATTAGCATGAGGCTACGAAGGAAGGAAAGTTCGTTTTACGCAGTTTGACATGAAATGAAAAAAAAACTGCAAATAAATGACCGGATAAATAGGAAAAATGATGCGCAATTCATCTTTTGCCTATTCCAAATCATTCCTTATTGGGTTTTTTTATTCCTGTTAGGTAGATTTATTTATAAGTTAAATATATGAATATAATCTGAATCTTTTAAAATGATATAACTTATGTTTATTGAGTTTTAGATTATTGAACATAGGTTCTGTTGGAGTGTATATTAAAAGCCTAGTTTTTGTATAAATATTTATAAGAATCACATTGTCAAATGTCTACATTTATATATACCAAATGTAGATATTCAATTAATTTATATTATAGATAACATAGTGTGTGGTGTCACACACAGAAGATCATGTTATCAGTTCTTTATAAATTATAAACAGTAGCTCACGACTAAGATGGAAAGGAGCAAACATTGGAATAGTCGTAGTGTAATTAGGTATTAGTTTATCTTGACTAATAGATTACACTAGTACACTCTAAGTGTATTGAGCAGGACCATTTAAGGTAAGTTCTTTTTATACTGATTTAATAAAAGAACTAGACCTTAGTTATTATGGAAGTGTGTGCTCTTAATCCTAATATAATAACAAACACATATATTTAATATTTATTTCTTTGACTTATCAAAGGGTGAAATTTAGCTCAATAAATCAAAATATCCGATAAGTTGGGAAATGATGTTACTTATAGTGTGATTTGTTGATTATAGAAGGAACCTGTGTCCTAGTAATCTAGGTTGATGATGTCCCCAAGAGGAGCTCATAAGGATTGTCATGTTAAACCCTGCAGGTGGACTTAGTCCGACATGACAATGAGGTTGAGTGATACTACTCTTGGACTTAGATATTAATTAAGTGAGTTGTCAGTAACTTACTTAATTAGTGGACATTCGTTATCTTAAACATAGGGAGACTAACACACTCATAATAATAAGGAACCCAAAATGTAATTTGGGATTAGTGCGGTAGTTCAATAATAATTCTTTAGTGGTATGAATTATTATTGATGAAGTTAAGTTGTGTGTTCGGGGCGAACACGGGAAGCTTAATTTCATCGGGAGACCAAAACCAATTCCTCCTCTCGGTCCCTATCGTAGCCTCTTGTATATAGAGATTTATACTCACCACATACCCACTTCTTATCCAACTCAAGGGGGCCGGCCAAGCTAGCTTGGAATCCAAGCTAGGGCCGGCCAAGACCCAAGGATGGAGTCAAGATTAGTGGCCGACCCTAGCTTGGAGTCCAAGCTAGGTGTGGCCGGTCACATAGAAAATAAAAAGAATTTTTATTAAAATTATTTCTTATGTGGATATCATGGTTTTAAAAGAGAGTTTGAAATTTAAATCTTTCCTTTTATAACTTTCTACAAAAGATTAAGAAAAGATTTGAAATCTTTCCTTATTTGTAGATTGAAAGGTAGATTTCAATTTTGAGAAAACTTTCCTTTTTAATCATGTTCATGATTTAAAAGAGAGTTTAAAAATTAAATATTTCTTTTATAAAGCTTCTACAAAAGATTAAGAAAAGATTTGATATCTTTTCTTATTTGTAGATTAAAAGAGATTTTAATTTTTAGAGATAACTTTCTTTTTATCCACATGTTTAAAAGAAAGATTTTAATTTATAAAATTTCCTTTTTACAAACCACCATGAAGGGAAAAATTATTGGAGAATTTTTTTATAAATTTCTGGAGACAAATTAGGAAGTTTTAATTAATTAAAACTCTCCTTGTTTATAACTTTAATGTGGCCGGCCATGTAATGTGAGAAGAAAAAATTATTTTTTAATTAAATAAATTTTCCTTTTCAGGGCAAAAGAATTAAGAAAGTTTTTTTATTTAAATTTCCTTATTTACCAAGACCAAGGATTGTAAAAGAGGGGGTAGAGGTGCCTTCATGGCTAACGAGTCTATTTTTTTCTCTCCCTCTTTTCTTTGGTGTGGCCGGCCATAGAAGTTTTCTCTTCTTCCTTTTCTTTCTTCTTCATTGGGCGAACCTCATCATCTCATGGAGCTTGAAGGTGGCCGAATTCTAGCTTGGAGAAGAAGGAGAGAAAGGAAGCATCCCTTGGAGCTTGGTGGTGGGCGAACCCCATTCTTTCATGGAGCTATTGTGGTGGCCGAATCTTGCTTGGAGAAGAAGGTGGCTTAAGTGGATTCTCATCTCGGTAGATTGTTGCCCACACAACGTCCGAGATAAGAAGAGGAATACGGTAGAAGATCAAGAGGTCATTAAAGTTCACAAAGAAATGTGTTACTAGTATTTATTTTCCGCATCATGCTAGTTTATTTTTCTTTATATAAATTCCAAACACAAGAGGCATTAGATCTAGTATTTCGAATTAGTTTTTCAAATTTGTGTTTTCTTTGTTTTCGAATTTGTGATTCGATTGTTCTTTTTGGTTAACCTAGAGTTATTTAAGGAAATTAAATATTAGCTTTCCTTAAAAGGCTTTGTCTAGGCGGTGGTGGTTGCTCCCATATCCAAGAAGGCCATGTGCCTCGCCATGCAGTCCTGGAAGCCAATTTTGAAAATTAATATTTAATGTAATTAATAACATAGGTGGATTTGAATCAATAGTGTTAAGTTCCGCTTGAGATTCAAATCTAAACCATTAAGAACATATAAGTTAAATTTGGAATCAATGATGTTAAGTTCCGTCTGCGATTCCTAATTTAACTTCTAAATAATACAATAGGTTATTTAAGGAAAGGTTCGACACTTGTACAAAAATTTTTGTATAATGGAACCGGTATGTTTTCCTAGGACTAACCAACAGGTTCAATATATAAAACTTTTTAACTCAATCTGTTATCATTTATGAACTGATAATAGATTAAATTCTTATATAAAGGGAAGGTTCCTAAGGATTTAGGATAATCTTAACATAGTTTCTTATTTCTCATTGACAAGAAGCTTTTTGGCGTCGTCACCCCCTAAACCCCTTGGAAGACCTTCCACTGCATCTTCTTTCATGAGGATCAAAACCAACGACACTAGGACAAGGACAATGATTCTTCAATGAGGTCTTTTATATTTATATTTTTTTATTTAATTGATAAAATTAGATCTTCTCGTTCTTGTATTTCCTATACGTAAGTTTTTCATGTTTTAAACCTAAGCCGCATGAATTCTAAAACATGAAAAACTCAATATAGGAAATACAAGAACAAGAAGATTTAGTCTATCAATTAAATATGTCACAAGAAAGTACTATATAAACATAAAGACAAAGAACTGATTGAAAAGGACAATAAGTCTATCAATTAAATATGTCACAAGAAAGTAATATATAAACATAAAGACAAAAAAACTGATTGAAAAGTCATTGTCCTTATCTTAGTCTCATTGGCTTTGTTCTATAGAAGAAGATGCAGTAGAAAGAAGAGGAAAGTCTTCCAAGTGCCTTAGAAGGTGATGATCCTTATGGAAGAAGATGCAGCGGAAAAAAGAAGAATGTCTTCCAAGGACCTTAGAAGGTGATGACATTGAAAAGCTCTTATTGATGAGGAACAACTTGGTCGATATTACTCTAAACCATTGGAAACCTCCCCGGAATCAGTTGATAACGGATTGGATAAAAGGTTACAAATTGAACCCACATCCAATAATCTGAAACCCAATAAACATAAGATAGATCATTTTAAAAGGTTTAAATTTTATTCACATATTCTAACTTACAAATAAACTCAGATAATAAAATTCAACATTCCTACCTTCGAGAACCTAACTCATGCCTTTCTGCAACAATGTTGGAACAATCCAATTAACAAAAAATTGAAGATATCAACAAGGATCGAATTTTTGAAAAGCATTTCGGCACTGTAACTCTCACATTTTGGGACAATAAGAAAATAAAACTATATGCAGTATTAATTGCAATACGCATTAACAGCAACTAAAATACTCCTGGTTCACAGACAAAAGTTTAAAAACAGAATAGCCATCTTCATAGAACAAAACAACGCATCACTTTGTAGATACATGGATGCCTCTTCGACCCCCTGAATGAAATAATGATGCAGCCAGCCGAAAAAAATGGCAGCAAATGAATACACAATAACTAAAAATAACTGAGATGAAGCTGGGAGTTACAACACTTTAACACCACTTGGGCGTTTGCCTTCCATAGCATCCTTTTTGTTGCGGCAATCCGTGCAGAGGAAGGGTCCTTCCCATGGCTTTGGGCTGGTGGAGAAGATGGAGCCAGCATGAGCTGATGCACCTTCACTTGGAGCAAGCTCTGCCTGGCATATAGCACACGTGAACATATTGGATGTTTTTTCTGCAGATGGGCCATTTCCTAGTCTGTAAAGCACGATTAAAGAGTGGAATCAAGACTTGTATGGAGATGATTTTTGAAAAGAAAATCATGCTGCAACGGTACGATTGTGTATAAACAATACACCAAGCAGTCCAACCAACAGTAGTATTAGGTTGCGTTATTGTCACAATCAAATTATATGTTCAGGGCAACAGCAAAATGGTCTAAAGAACTAATACACTGCGAGAGGCTGCTCCAGAAATCAAGTTGGCATCTCCATACAGTAATACGTGGTCTGGTTTAATTAATACCTTATACAATTTGAAAGAAACTTGCAAAAAGAAAAATGAAGTGATTTTCAAAAAGTGAGTTTTCAACCAAGACACAAATATTTTCCTCCAAATTTAAGTTATTATATATGAATCAATATATCAGACATAATCAATAATCAGCCAGTTACCAGAGACTATAAACTTAATATAAAAATCTTCTTAAATCTCAAACGCGCTAAACATAAGGACATGATAGGGGTAGATACATTTTAGAAACAATTAACATCCTTTGTTTATACATGGTGGCAAAAAGACGACTATGCTTGCCCTCAACACCCCCGCCAACCCCTCCCAGGACCAACACGGAAGAGGTAACATGGATGACTACTAGCCTTTGGAATAGTTACTAGCGCATAAGGGAGACATTTACCTCGGCTATGGAGATTCCAACCCTAGACCTCATGGTGGCAACACTTCATGCGCTAGCCACTAGACCATCCCAAGAGAACTCCTTTGTTAATACATAGCTTTACTATAAGAGAACTATTAACTCAATAATATGATGTCCGGCAGTGGTATAAAATAAGAGTAAGAATAAGCTCACATTGGATATGAAGCTTATTAAACTACTCTATATGGTTCATTGATCACTTACCTTTCAGAAAGCATTGCTGATCCTTCTTCAAATATTTCTTCAACTATACTAACAGCAGATAATTTCTTAGGTAGCTTATTAGCAGAATCTTTTGATTTTTTTCTGAAGATGAAAGACTTGAATTTGTTCATCTTTTTTGGTGGAGATTGAGGTGGGTCTGAATGATCAGGTTGAGTAATGTCGACGACAATGCAAGTTGTATCATCCTTCAAACCCCTTGTCCTAAGTGCTTCCTGTTTGGTTATCACCCAAGATAAACAGGTAGAAAATTAGTTAATTAAGATTACATATAAATTATTGATTATAAAAAGACCAATCATTATTAATTTCAGAGAATGACGATGGAAGAAATCTGAGATTGAAATGGAAATTTTTTACAACTAGTTACTTTTACAACTTGTCTGGCAGCAAGCTCTGCAGGTAAACCTCGGCATGAGTTTGCAGCCATTTCAGAAGTGAGAGCATCCCATATACCATCTGAAGCAATTATAAGTCTTCCTCCAGCATTTGTCAGCTGACATAAAACTAAAGATCTTTAGGTAATAATGAAATGGCGAAGGATCTAGATCCAGAAGAACTAAAAAGAAGCAGCAATAGCATGCATCCACTAGGTTGCGCGCTTGGTGAATTCAGGCATGATAACTTAGTTGAATGTTTAAACCCATGGAACCATCTTGCATGCATTGATGTCTTCAGTCTATTTGTACTTTATGAATGGAAAAAGAAACTAGAAGCGATATAATACCTTGACTTGCTTGACATAAGGAATGGGGACAATAAATTCCCCAACATCCATATCTCCTATTGATCTAGATAAGCACAACCCCCCTGGCCAACAACGAAGGGGGCCAATCTAGATTATCCATGGCCACCAAAGCAAAATGAAATGTTAATTTTGTCATTCAATGTGAATTTTTTTCATGAAAATCATATAAACCCCACCTCAGCGCCACCAACAATGTTGAGTCTCCCTACTTCACCTCCACTGGCAGTAACCCGTTCCCGCCTATCAAGGAACATAATTTTCTATGAAATATAGTAAACACCATCTAATTGCTGCTTATGAAAAAATAAACAGCATCAATACACACTCTTCAACATTTTCTTCAAGCCTATGATCAACAGTAAGTGCAGAAACCACCCCTCCTTGTGCATCTAGGATGCACCGAGAGTCTCCTACTGAAGCAACAGTAATTGTCCATCCATGAATTATTACAAATGTCACTGTGGTTCCAGATGTTTGTCCTGAAAAACAAAATAGAACAAATAGAAATAAGAAATTCGTATGCAGAGAAGAACCTAAAAACACACATCTCTAGAAATGGGAAATAAAGCAGGCCTTTTCTTTGGAATTCTTTATCAGTCTTAACAAAACCAGCTACCAAAGCACGAGGTAGAGCTTGAAGCCATTCTTCCCGACCAAGCCCATGAGGAATTGCACACATAACATGATTCAACAAGTTATCTCTTGTATATATTGCTGCAGCATTACCATTATGCCCATCGAGGACCTTACATAAAATGAACATAGATCAGTTTATTGAAATATATAGTTTGCCTAATCCGCATGAGGCATCTGACTTATACAAAATATAAAAAGTTTTATTTCCAAATAATTGGCAAAGAAAAATATACTCATTGACCTTGCCTGATTTCCTGTTTCATAATGCAGAGAATAACTTAGTAAAAACCCTGGCCAGTGAACAATCCTTCAACACATGTATATATATCACACGCATATAAAATAAATTTAAAACAAACAAAAACAGCAATGCCCTCAAGAATAAGATAAACAGAAAAATCCTAGGTTAAAGAGATCAACAACCTCCTTTCTCTTTGAATCAAATCACCTTTTACTTTTGATATCATTGGCCTTCTAAATAAAACAATAGTGCAACTTTAATGAGATCGATGTTGAGATTTTACAACTGATCAGCATATGATTATGTGATGAGAAAGTTAATAAACTGGCTCTAGCATAATGGACAATGTCATCACTCATCAGCATCACCAATGAATTATGTTGCCCTAAGAGTAAAAAAAAACTCTTATCTCTCAACATCTCTTTTAGTGTGATTTTTTCTCAATTGGTTCTTCCTTCAAACTAGAATTCTTTTTGAGGAATGTGGCTCATGCTTTGAGAATGAATCGATTTGAAGTTGAAATTTTAGCTAATAGGCTACAATGGGTCTGAGCAAAATGATACTGTAAGAAACTCCAATGAAAGTAGCTTTGATTGAAACATGTGTTTGATTGTATGTAAATAGATCAGCCAATTTGGTTGTCACTCACACGATATATATGTATATATAATTTTGTCATAGATTTTCATGTAGAATTGATATATATTTAAATATTTTTTTTTTCTATTTGTTAATGGAACATCTATGGCATCATCATGAAGTCAGATTGAACTAGTTGAAAACTTACAATCAAAAGATTAAATCACCAAATAGTTAGATCTTTGCCTCCGTGCTTAAACTATCTTTTCAATCTTCACCGAACCTTTCATTCCACCAAAGAAAAAACACTAGAGAAAATGAGAGACCTAGAATTAATGCAGGTCATATATAATGTGTTTGTGAATAAGATCTTAATCAATATTGTATATATAACAACTCCAAATGATTTTTCTGGTGACTGATAAAAAAACAGAGTTAATGCACATCTTAGACATTTGAGTTATTTTTCTAAATCCATCTGAGTACTCATATAAACTCATAAAACAGACCAATCAACAAATATTTGCATCAAGTTTGTTGTTTGGGTTACTTATTAGGTGTTCTTAGAGAGAGAATGAGGAGATGTATATACATCATCATGTTAAACTTATCTGAGAAGAATAGTGATAACTATCTCATGATGATTTTTTTTCCTTTCTAAATAACCATTTTAGAATGTTCCTATGGAAAAAAGTCTGAGCATTATGAAGTGTGGCAGATCATAGTAGGCGAAATCAACGGATACAGATGTACATCACCAGTGTTGGATCATTATTGACAATGACTGATCTGATTTTTTTTTTTTTAGAAATCGGCAACATAAAAATTAAGGAGATGAACACCGGTATTTCTCTCGCTCACAAACAATTTAGCAAGGTTATTGTGGATCAAGAGAGGTCATAGTCTTGTTTGATTGAGACAACACACCTATATCCTTTAATTTATTAGCCTAAAATGGCTTGGAGCCGTCTTGATCATATGTAGTATTCTGAAGGCATTAAGTAGTAGCTTTATCAAAAAAACAAATTCACAAGGATCGTGCCTAATGTTCCTGTTCTGGAAGAAAGTATGCATAAACTGCAGCGATACTGCGAGTTGTGCCACTACAAAACTAGGGCAGTTTCCCTTCCCTAGTAGACCATGAACAAAATATTTGTCCCAAACCCCATCCAAAGAGGAGAACAATTGTATTCATTCGTGAATTAAGACAGGACAGCTCAAGAGAAAGTGGGATCCGGAGCCTACCGCGAAGACGGAGAAAGAGGAGGAGGGGTCGCCGGCGACGCGCTGACAATCGGTCCGAATAAGGAAGTAGTCCTCCCCTTTCTTCGACTGCGCGGCGCATCCGTATCGCACGCGCGGTCGTTCCACCTTTTCCATCCTCGCCTCCTCCCCGATCAGCTGCGCCAGCGGTACCATGCTGCCGCTCCCGGCGCGGCGAGGTCGCCCCTCCCTGCAACCCTCCCCCGCTTCCCCGTCCGCCATCTCCGCCGGGTAGAGAAGCATCAAAGAGCGCAGATCTGGTGGGCGCGGGCGAAGGGAAGAGGAAGGGAAGAAGTAGAGGAAATCATCAAACACCGAGACCAACACCAACGCGGAAATGCCGACTCTTCCCTCCTTTAAACAAATCGGTGAAATAATAATAATAATATCTAAATGGTGGCCGATGCAAGCCCAATCGAATCCACCATTGATAACAGTTGGCGCTGCAGCAGCTGCTGAGCCTGAGACTGAGTGAAGAAGTTAATAATAATAATAATAATAATAATAATTGAATATTCAAAAGTGAGATTGATTAAAGTAACAAAATAAAAATTGTTCGAATAGAAATGTCATCATGGCGCAGTTTATAATGATTGCGAAGCATTTTCTAAGGATGGTCTGCTCATTAGCAAATTAATATGGGAAACTTACCTACGGGGCAATGTTCGGCGGCACTTATATTATTTTAAAAAATATTTAAGAATTGAGAATACAATTTTTTAGTAGACGATTGATGGTAAATTAGAAATAAAAATAAGATCAATTATGACTTTTTTAATGATATTTAATCTAAAATATCAATATAAATATTTTTTTAAGAGAAAATTATCCATTAGACTATTTTCCGTGACAATTTCATATAGATGTCATTGCCATAGGGCATAGATATCAAGGGTTGAACCTCAGTAATTAATTCCCACCATATATCTAATGTATTTGTATTTATCTCATTCTATATCTATAGAGCCAGTAAGAATGATCTATAGAGCCAGTACTTCTCTACAGTAAGTAAGGAGGAGCTCAAAGATAATCATAGATTTCTTATTTCTCTTTAAAATAGAATCCCAACAAGTATCGGCCGCACGAATCGACCACCTGCCAGCTTCCTAGTGAGGCACAGAGTTGTACCTGCATTCGACGGGGCCTGAAACATATACTAAAAAATGACTTTTTTGTTACGATAAATAATAATAAAGTTTAATTTACAAATAACACATATACTAAATATATAAATAAACTAAAAATAAATATATTACATCACTAAGAAGTTAATAAATATTTAAAATAATTATATAAATACTACTCGTCGAACTCTTTCTTTCTCAATCGATAACATTGATAGTCCATTTAGTGTATCCTGTAACATTGATACCAATGCGGTGGCTGCAGGCAGTAGCAAGACGATAAGTAGTAAACACCATGCAATTAGGTCGCAGTTTGCACAAGCGATTGAGGTAGCGTGCGACAGTCCTGTGCTACGCAATTATGTCACACAAGTAAAGGTTAACCGCCAATCCGCGTCGAGTGAGATAGCCACTATGAGAATCGACGCAATTAGGTCGCACAAACGATCCTTGTTGCACGATTAGGTTACAATTAGTGTCACGTGTTGCAAGACGAAGAAGATGGTTGAAGAAGAAGATTATGATTACCTCTTGTTCCTTGGATCCGTGCCTTGATAGAAAGAACGCCGAAGAAGAAATCACGTGCAAAGAAGAGCAACATCAGAGAAGAAATTGCATGCAAAGAAGAGGCATGCGCCAGTATGTGCCTCAGAGCCGTGAGAATAGGTTTAACGACCATTTAGGATCCATGTCTCTCATTTTTTTAGTATAATTAAAAAAAATGGACCCTTCATTGGGCTGGGCCATGAGACGATTGCCTCTCTGGTCTAATGGAAGTTACGACTCTGACTGAGGCAACGGCCCCCTCGCGTGCGACCGCACGCGAAGTGACCGCTTGTTGCATGGCGAAGCAGTGGCCCCTTTGTAACGACCCACCTTCCACTACTAGGCTGTAAGGCGAATCGCTACGGTTACTGTGCTAAGCTGCGCGGAAAACTGATCTAATTTGAGTTTTTTTTTCTTTTGCTACTGATATCTGACCTAATACATGTTATTGGTTCTACCTGTGCTAAGGGAGATGATCTAAGGGATACCTGGTGTATCCTACATCCCCTACGGTCAACGAGCTGGACTGATAAGTTTCTTGGACGAAACCTGAGCTTCCCAATCGATCCGAGCTGGACTGTATCGATTGCTCTTGGTTGGATCGGTCCGTGGATCGATCGGAGCTGGGAAACGTTCTGTTCCCGACTGGATCGGTCGGCAGACCGATCCAGGTGTGGCTGGATCGGTCGGTCAGACCGATCCAGGTATGTCTGGATCGGTCGGCTGACCGATCCAGGTATGTCTGGATCGGTCGGCTGACCGATCCAGGCACCTGAGGTCTCCTGGAACGCTACTGTATCGCGCTGGATCGGTCGGCTGATCGGTCGGGAGACTGATCAGAGTCTGATTTCACCAGGGGACTCGGATTTCAGCACTTTGGCGTGCCAAAACCCCACTTAACACCTAACTAATGCATCATAACTATTCTAACAACATATAATAACATTCCAACGACATAAACTAGCAATCTGACTTAACATAGGGCATAGTTTAGGAATTCATGGCAACACATAACTAAAAGTGCCTAGAACATGGAAACCAAAATCAATAAATAAAATGCTAAAGTAAATGCTAAAGAGTCTAATGCTCCATTTGCTATGTCCCCTAAGGACCTTTGATTCCAGTTCCATACACACACATCCTCATCTGCATTGACCTCCAGCCTCCACTGCTAGTCCACTTTTCCTTTACCTTTATCTGCAGTATAAGAAAAGTAGTATCTGTAAGCTAACAAGCTTAGTAAGAAACCATCTACCTCACAAAAACATGCATTCGGTGCAATATGGTTTTTAAAGCATGCTATTTGAAAATATGCACTGAACTTGCTAAGTCATGGTATACTGAAATCATAAAGCATAACACATAAGCATGGCATGAACACTGAATCATAGCGTAGCAAGCAATAAAACACTGAACTGAACATAAGCTAAACTAACTGAAACTAAATCTGTAACTGGAAACAAACTCAACTAGCATAATTGATTTTGAGTTTTGAAATCTAATACATAATAGGTGAAAATACTAAACATGCTGTTGGGCCCGGCAACTGTACTTGCTGTGCGCGCATCCCTACCAGACCCGGGGTTGCAAGTCCCGAATTTAGCAGGGTTGTCTAGGCTATCTGAACTTAGGGACGACTGTGGGAGTCTAACCCAATGGATATCTAATCCAGTACAGTGCCACTGAAAATAAAATACTGATATCTATAGCTAACTGATATAACATGCTGTTTCTAGGTTATCTGAACCTAGAGGCGACTGTGGGAGCCCACCCATTGGACCGTAGTCCCATAAAACTGAACTAAACTAATGTGCTGGTTTAAATGCCTCTAATGCATTTAACTGAGCTATTAAACATAACTGAGGTGGTATTTAGCTACACTAACATTTTACCGAACACTTGGTGTGCTCCAACTCTCTCCTCTAATAGGGAGATCACCTCTAGGCACCCGACAACGTCTAGAATCTCCAACTAAAGGAGAACAACGTGTCCGGCCCGTCTAGAGGTGTTCAACTAGATCCCTAAATCCTCGAGGAGGGTTTAAACATACCCTATGTGCCGGAAAAACCTGCATATAGCTAAAACTAATGCGTGGGAAACCAACCGGAGCTATTATACCGCAGGTGAGGGGTTTCTTACCTCGTACGCTAAATTCCTTACAATTCTATTCGCTAGAATTCTGGTGGAGATGGCCTTCTCGACGACCTGCTCACGTCTTCGCGTTCCTCTCGCGGAGAAGAACCTCTTTCGTGTTGGAGTCGTTACCGGAAGATGAGCCGAGAGTCCTTGGGTTTGGGTGCCGAGAGAGGAGGAGGAGGAGGCGTCGGCGTTGAGGGTTTGGAGAGGGAGGAGTTTGCCGAACCAAGCAAAATAAACCAAACCCACTTAACTCTTCTATTTATATTAAGTGGTAATTGTTGGGGTTGCAAGGTTGCAAACATAGTCCCATATTGGAAACACATTGGAAAGATCATGGGTTTATAAGAGAAAAAAATATCTCCATTGGGATGAGGCCTTTTGGGTAGAGCCCAAGAGCAAAACAAAATAAACCAAACCCACTTAACTCTTCTATTTATATTAAGTGGTAATTGTTGGGGTTGCAAGGTTGCAAACATAGTCCCATATTGGAAACACATGGGAAAGATCATGGGTTTATAAGAGAAAAAAATATCTCCATTGGGATGAGGCCTTTTGGGTAGAGCCCAAGAGCAAAACAAAATAAACCAAACCCACTTAACTCTTCTATTTATATTAAGTGGTAATTGTTGGGGTTGCAAGGTTGCAAACATAGTCCCATATTGGAAACACATGGGAAAGATCATGGGTTTATAAGAGAAAAAAATATCTCCATTGGGATGAGGCCTTTTGGGTAGAGCCCAAGAGCAAAACCATGAGGGCTTAGGCCCAAAGTGGACAATATCATGCTATTGTGGAGATATCTAAATTCTTTTCGATCCTACAGTAATTCCGGTCAACTCTAATATAAATATAGATGTTTCTCCTTTCTCTTAGCACGACCCTGCTGGGTTCACTGATTACTAACATTATCCCTTAAACCATAGGTCTCGGGTTCGATTCCCGCTTAGGCCGTTTTCGTTTACATTTATTTTTGCTACTTCCGCTACTCGGAAAATTCCGAAAAAATATCTAAAAATTCCAGAAAAATCATACTATATTTCTAAAACAGTTTTGAGAATTTTCGGGCGTTACAATCCCTCATACCTTATAAAAAGTTCGTCCTCGAACTTAGAACAATTCTGGATACTTCTGTCTCATGCTGGCCTCTGTCTCCCAAGTCGCTTCTGCTGCTGTGTGATTTTGCCAGCTGACTTTGACTAATGGTACCTCCTTGTTCCGTAATTTCTTTACTGCTCGGTCTATTATCTGAATAGGCCGACTGTCATAGCTGAGATCATCACGGACCTGTACCAACTGGGGCTCAATCACCTGGGTGGCGTCTGGAATATGCTTCTTCAGCATGGAGACATGAAATACGTTGTGGACAGCTGACATCTCCTGAGGAAGCTCTAGCTCATATGCTACCTTGCCCACTCTCTTCGTGATAAGGTAGGGTCCCACATATCTGGGAGCTAGCTTGTCTTTCTTCCCAAAACGCATGACTCCCTTCATGGGAGCTACTCTGAGGAAAACTGTATCCCCAACTGAAAACTCTAGGGGTCTGCGTCGTGTATCGGCATAGCTCTTCTGACGGCTCTGTGCTGTCTCTATCCTCTGGCGAATCTGCTGCTGTGGTATCTGCTACTAGATCTGTCTGAAGCTCTAGTTCCTTATGTTCACCACTCTCATACCAGCAGATTGGTGATCTGCACCTCCGCCCATAGAGTGCCTCATAAGGAGTCATGCCGATAGTGGCCTGATAACTGTTGTTGTATGTAAATTCTGCTAGACTCAGATATTTGCACCAACTTCCCTTGAAATTTAGGGCACAAGCTTGGAGCATATCTTCGAGTACCTGGTTTACTCGCTCCGTCTGACCATCTGTCTGAGGATGGAAGGCTGTGCTGAATTTTAACTGGGTGCCCATAGCTGACTGCACACACTTCCAGAAGTGTGATGTAAATCTGCTGTCTCTGTCTGATATAATGGTCCG
Organism: Zingiber officinale; assembly: GCF_018446385.1. Lineage (NCBI taxonomy): Eukaryota > Viridiplantae > Streptophyta > Magnoliopsida > Zingiberales > Zingiberaceae > Zingiber > Zingiber officinale. The sequence goes on from NC_055989.1 coordinate 119,481,872, forward strand.
TGGGACTCCATGCAGCCTGACAATCTCCTTAAGATACAACTGAGCTAGCTGCTCCATGGAGTAGGATATTCTAATAGCTAAGAAGTGGGCTGATTTAGTCAACCTGTCGACTATTACCCAGATGACATCAAAACCATTCGCGGTTCTGGGTAGTCCCACTATGAAGTCCATAGAGATATCCTCCCACTTCCATTCTGGGATCTGTATAGGCTGCAGAACTCCTCCTGGTCGCTGATGTTCTGCCTTGACCCTCTGACAGGTGAGGCAGATGCTAACATATCTGGCGATGTCTCGCTTCATCCCGGGCCACCAAAAACGGTTTTTCAGGTCTTGATACATTTTGGTGGAACCTGGATGCATCGCATAAGGAGTCCTGTGAGCCTCATCTAAAATCTGTCTCCGTAGCTCCTCCTGGAACACGGAGTCCATCACCAAAATACAACACCCGCTATCGGACACTCTGAATTCTCCACTTCTGATTCCGCTAGCCCTTGCTTGATTTTCGAATTTCAGGGTCCTGCCTGAGCTGACTGAATATCACCAAGCAAGGTGGACTCTAAGGTCATAGTAGAGAGCTGTCCAACGATGAGTTCAAGACCGAAATCTACGATCTCCTTCTGTAGGGGCGGTGACATGGCTGTAAGAGATAATAAGGTAGCACTGGATCTTCTGCTAAGGGCATCTGCTACCTTATTGGCTTTCCCTGGATGGTAGAGGATGTCTACATCGTAGTCCTTGACCAGCTCAAGCCATCTGCGCTGTCGCATATTCAGATCCTTCTGAGTGAAGAAGTACTTCAGACTCTGATGATCTGTATACACTCTGCACTGAGCTCCATATAAGTAATGTCTCCAAATTTTGAGAGCGAACACTACTGCTGCAAGTTCAAGGTCATGAGTAGGGTAATTCTTCTCATAATCCTTGAGTTGTCTGGAGGCATAGGCGATCACCTTGCCATTTTGCATCAGTACTGCTCCTAATCCCAACTTAGAGGCATCACTATAGATGTCAAAGCTGCTGGTGTCGTCTGGTAGAGCCAAAATGGGAGCACTGGTCAATCTCCTTTTTAGCTCGCTGAAGCTGTTCTCACAGTCCTCTGTCCACTGAAATTTTCTGTTCTTTCTGGTAAGAGTAGTCAGTGGGGAGGCTATCATGGAGAAGTCCTCTACAAACTTCCTGTAATATCCTGCTAATCCCAGAAAGCTCCTGATCTCGCTGGCGTTCTTGGGTCTCTTCCAGTTACTTACTGCTTCTATCTTGCTGGGATCTACCATAATACCATCCTTTGAGATGATGTGACCCAGGAAGGACACCTGATCTAGCCAAAATTCACATTTCGTGAATTTGGCGTATAGCTGGTTCTGCTGAAGGGTCTGCAATACTAGTTTCAGGTGCTCTGAGTGTTCTTCCTGAGTTCCTGAGTAGATAAGAATGTCATCGATAAACACAATAACAAACTGATCTAAATACTCCCTGAATACTCTGTTCATGAGATCCATGAATGTAGCTGGAGCATTTGTCACGCCAAAAGGCATGACTACGAACTCGTAATGTCCGTATCTGGTCCTGAATGCTGTCTTTAGTATATCACCCTCCTTGACTTTGACTTGGTGATATCCTGATCTGAGGTCAATCTTAGAGAACACTGCTGCTCCCTTTAACTGGTCGAACAGGTCATCTATTCTGGGAAGAGGATACCTGTTCTTGATCGTGACCTGATTCAATGCTCTGTAGTCTATGCATAGCCGCATGCTTCCATCCTTCTTCTTCACGACAACACTCCCCGTGGTGAGTGACTAGGGCGTATGAAGCCCTTGTCAAGCGACTTCTGTAGTTGCTCATGAAGTTCCTTGATTCTGCTGCCATGCGGTAAGGCGCTTTGGAAATAGGATTTGTGCGGGAAGAGCTCTATCTCAAATTCAATCTCACTGTCTGGTGCTAGGCTGGTAACTCTTCGAGGTACTGGTAGTCACATACAACTCGGACCTCGGCTAGCTGTCGGGTATTGACTACTGTGCTAGGTACCCCGTACATCCGAATCCATCAACCACGTGCCTTCATAAGAGAAATTTTCCGGCTTTTCTCTTTGGTTCTCCGAGTGTGCTTCTGCTTCGAGTTGGAATACGACTTTCTGTTTACGGCACTCTATGGAAGCACCGTATCTGATCAGGAAGTCCATTCCAAGGATGACGTCGTAGTCAGTCATTTCCAGCAGGATCAGATCACAAAAGAGTTCCCGGTCTGCTATAATGACTGGCACTGCTCTGAGCCAGTGCGTTGATGCCATGACCTCTCCTGAAGGTAGTGCCGTCAGAAACTGACCACTGAGTACCTCTGGGGGTATTTCTAATTTCTCGGAGAACATCCGAGCTATATATGAATGGGTTGCCCCAGTATCAAATAGAACAGTAGCACTATATTGAAAAATGCTAATCTGACCTGTGACGACTGTCGAGGCATTTGCTACGTCCTCTCTGGTGAGTGAGTAGATCCTCGTATTCGCCATAGCTGGAGGGGTTTCTAATCGGCCCTGGCTGATGAGTGGACCTTCTAGAGCGGCCTGCATCTGATGTAACTGAGCTGGCTGACCTGCATACTGGATCTGCTGTGGCTGAGGAAGACCGGTCTTGTTCGGGCACTGCTTGGCCATGTGCCCTTCTTGTCCACATTCAAAGCATCCTCGTGTGCCCTTGCGACAAACCCCTGGGTGGAATTTTCCACAAGTGGCACACTTTGGATAACTGGGTCGCTTGCTAGATGGTCCTCTTTTTGAGTCACTCCCTGATTTGCACTTGCTATTGGAGTTCCTTTTCCAGTTAGAGCTGTGGCCCTGCTGTTTTTGAGTGTGAGAGTTTCCTTGGCCCTTGGACTCTGAGAAGACTTGCCTCTGCTGCTTCATGCTGTTCTGGTAGTGTTCTGTGGTCAAGGCACTGCTCACCAACTCCTTTGTGGTTTGTGGCCTATGTATGCCACCAGCCACGTTCACTGCTATCTCTGGCCTCAGCATCTTGAGCATCAACCTAATCCGTTCCTTTTCTGTGCTGACCAGCTCTGGGCACAGACGAGCCAACCTGTTGAATTTCTTCACGACTTCCTCAACTGATAGGTTGCCCTGGCGAAACTCAGTGAACTCGTCATAGTGGCGGTTTGTAACCCGCATATGAAAGAACTCCTCAAAGAATTCTTTCTCAAAGTCGGCCCATGTCATCTGGTTCACTGGGCGCTTCGTTCTGATTCTTTCCCACCACATGCGTGCGTCTCCTGTCAGGCAGAAGGAGGCACACTTCACCTTCTCGTGTTCTGGCCAGTCCAGAAGCTCCATCGTGCTCTCCAGTGTTTTGAACCAGGCTTGTGCATCCCATGGTTCACTAGCGCCTGAGAAGTTCTCTGGCTTGACTCGCTGCCACTGGATCAGGTAGGCTTCCTTTCTTGGCTCAGCTGCTGGGACTGCTGGTGCTGGTACTGGTGCTGGTGTTGGCGCTGTAGGCTGAGCTGGTGGAACCTCTAAGACTTCTGGAGTCGTCAGGTTCGGTTCCGGGGTGACTGTGGGGGTATTCTGCTGATTAGCCTTTAAGGTGGCTATTTCCTGTTGCTGTTCAGCTAGCTGCTGCTGTAACTGAGCCACTAATGCTGTAAGGTCTGGAGGAGGCACTGAACTGCCTGTCTCTTGTTGGGGCTCAGTAGCTAGTGCCCTTCTAGCTGGGGGTCCTCGTGCCATTTCTAAAGACATAGAGAACATATGTATAACTACTACTATCACAGTTATATAATTACTGATATCATGTTCAAAGACTATCTCATACTAACAGGAAGTAGGCATATAAACATGAACTGTAACTAGAAAGCAAGAACAATAAAGAGAGGGGAGGTATCCTTACTTGGAAGCTGCAGGTACAATGCTGATGTGTGTGTAGGAAGTATGGAACACTGCTCTGATACCACTCTGTAACGACCCACCTTCCACTACTAGGCTGTAAGGCGAATCGCTACGGTTACTGTGCTAAGCTGCGCGGAAAACTGATCTAATTTGAGTTTTTTTTTTCTTTTGCTACTGATATCTGACCTAATACATGTTATTGGTTCTACCTGTGCTAAGGGAGATGATCTAAGGGATATCTGGTGTATCCTACATCCCCTACGGTCAAGGAGCTGGAGTGATAAGTTTCTTGGACGAAACCTGAGCTTCCCAATCGATTCGAGCTGGACTGGATCGATTGCTCTTGGTTGGATCGGTCCGTGGATCGATCGGAGCTGGGGAACGTTCTGTTCCCGACTGGATCGGTCGGTCGGACCGATCCAGGTATGTCTGGATCGGTCGGCTGACCGATCCAAGCACCTGAAATCTCCTGGGACGCTACTGTATCGTGCTGGATCGGTCGGCTGACCGATCCAGGAGGATACAGTAGCATACTGTATCTGGCTGGATCGGTCGGCTGACCGATCTAGTGACACAGTCAGGCCCTGATCGGTCGGGAGACTGATCAGAGTCTGATTTCACCCGGGGACTCGGATTTCAGCACTTTGGCGTGCCAAAACCCCACTTAACACCTAACTAATGCATCATAACTATTCTAACAACATATAATAACATTCCAACGACATAAACTAGCAATCTGACTTAACATAGGGCATAGTTTAGGAATTCATGGCAACACATAACTAAAAGTGCCTAGAACATGGAAACCAAAACCAATAAATAAAATGCTAAAGTAAATGCTAAAGAGTCTAATGCTCCATTTGCTATGTCCCCTAAGGACCTTTGATTCCAGTTCCATACACACACATCCTCATCTGCATTGACCTCCAGCCTCCACTGCTAGTCCACTTTTCCTTTACCTTTATCTGCAGTATAAGAAAAGTAGTATCTGTAAGCTAACAAGCTTAGTAAGAAACCATCTACCTCACAAAAACATGCATTCGGTGCAATATGGTTTTTAAAGCATGCTATTTGAAAATATGCACTGAACTTGCTAAGTCATGGTATACTGAAATCATAAAGCATAACACATAAGCATGGCATGAACACTGAATCATAGCGTAGCAAGCAATAAAACACTGAACTGAACATAAGCTAAACTAACTGAAACTAAATCTGTAACTGGAAACAAACTCAACTAGCATAATTGATTTTGAGTTTTGAAATCTAATACATAATAGGTGAAAATACTAAACATGTTGTTGGGCCCGGCAACTGTACTTGCTGTGCGCGCATCCCTACTAGACCCGGGGTTGCAAGTCCCGAATTTAGCAGGGTTGTCTAGGCTATCTGAACCTAGGGACGACTGTGGGAGTCCAACCCAATGGATATCTAATCCAGTACAGTGCCACTGAAAATAAAATACTGATATCTATAGCTAAACGATATAAATTGTTGTTTCTAGGTTATCTGAACCTAGAGCTAGGTTATCTGAACCTAGAGGCGACTGTGGGAGCCCACCCATTGGACCGTAGTCCCATAAAACTGAACTAAACTAATGTGCTGGTTTAAATGCCTCTAATGCATTTAACTGAGCTATTAAACATAACTGAGGTGGTATTTAGCTACACTAACATTTTACCGAACACTTGGTGTGCTCCAACTCTCTCCTCTAATAGGGAGATCACCTCTAGGCACCTGACAACGTCTAGAATATCCAACTAAAGGAGAACAACGTGTCCGGCCCGTCTAGAGGTGTTCAACTAGATCCCTAAATCCTCGAGGAGGGTTTAAACATACCCTATGTGCCGGAAAAACCTGCATATAGCTAAAACTAATGCGTGGGAAACCAACCGGAGCTATTATACCGCAGGTGAGGGGTTTCTTACCTCGTACGCTAAATTCCTTACAATTCTATTCGCTAGAATTCTGGTGGAGATGGCCTTCTCGACGACCTGCTCACGTCTTCGCGTTCCTCTCGCGGAGAAGAACCTCTTTCGTGTTGGAGTCATTACCGGAAGATGAGCCGAGAGTCCTTGGGTTTGGGCGCCGAGAGAGGAGGAGGAGGAGGAGGCGTCGGCGTTGAGGGTTTGGAGAGGGAGGAGTTTGCCGAACCAAGCAAAATAAACCAAACCCACTTAACCCTTCTATTTATATTAAGTGGTAATTCCGGTCAACTCTAATATAAATATAGATGTTTCTCCTTTCTCTCAGCATGGCCCTGCTGGGTTCACTGGTTACTAACATTATCCCTTAAACCATAGGTCTCGGGTTCGATTCCCGCTTAGGCCGTTTTCGTTTACATTTATTTTTGCTACTTCCGCTACTCGGAAAATTCCGGAAAAATATCTAAAAATTCCAGAAAAATCATACTATATTTCTAAAACAGTTTTGAGAAATTTTGGGCTTTACACCCTTCTTTTGCAGTCGCATGCAAAGCTACTCTTTTAGTTGAGATGGTGGGCAAAAATGCGATTTACTTCTCCTGAGGCTGATTTCTAGAACATAAATTGAGTGTCCCCTTCGTTTATGTTGATTTTTGCATACTTTGGTTTTCGTAAATGTTGATTTTTACAAACTTGTCTTAAGCTTGCTTTGATTGTAAGTGTGGTTGGATTAATTGTAATCCTAATTGAGGTGGAGTTTGTCACTTCCTTTGTAACAATCTCTCCTTTTACCCTAATTATACATACCGTGAGAATAGACAATTTGATTTTGGATGCACTTGTTATACATGTGCATAAAGCTCCACAACTATAGCATCGACGTGGTCACCTCTAGTGGTTAGGATATCGAAGCTTGAGTTTTTAGCGCAGCTTGAGATGATGCCTAAGTCATGAACTCTTAGCCTTGTTGACGTCGAATGCCTTGTAGAACTTAGATTTTCCATCAATTGATGTTGTCTTGGTGCCCTCAATCTCCATTATTACAATCACATTGGTAAAGATGTGAGCAAGATTAAATTCAAATAATTAAATAACTATAATTTAGAGTTATACCTACCCATTGGTAAAGATGTGTGTAACTTAAAATGGGAAAAATACCTCGTCCATGATATTCTTAATTTTCTCTCAACAATAATGATTGGTAATAACACCATCATTGCCTATGTTCAATGAAATCGATAGATCTTGCAAATTTGTCCTCTCGACTATCATGATTTATCTTCCTCGTGATAACCTTGGGTTAGGTGCAGTGGAGGAGCTGAGGCGAATGATTTTACCTTTTTTGCGGTTGTTTTTGGTACACAAAGTTCATAATAAAGAAAGATCAAGAATTTAAAACTTAGCTTGTTTTAGTAATATTTATTTATTTTCCTTTCTTCCTTTTAAAGAACCAACCAGCACTAAGTACTTTCATCTTTTCCTTTAATTTCTCCTCTTCTCATCTCGTCTCTTCTCTTTCATTTTTTGTCCTCTATGAAAATACAATTTAAAGAATCCCAATTATATAAAAGTGATGATCAATTCCAATGAATTACTTATATGCTTGGAAGAGAATCAAAATCTATCTCCTTCATATCTAAAATCTTTCCAGATGTAAATCTAATTCTTATTAATACTGAAAATTTCAATTCCTATTTTCCCCATGGATTCTGTCTTCTTCAAGTTTCCTTAAAAGTTGAAGGAAAACAAAAGCTATTTAATTAACTAATTATCTACTCTCGTATAATCATGTTCAAGAAAATATTTCGGTAAGCAGCTTTAAATGCAAAAAAAATACTATTGAGTTCCTGCTTCACAACTACTTCACTATAGCATATTGCCTGTTTCAGCTCAAGTTGATTTGTCTCTTCTAGTAGAATCTACCATATGAAATCTAATCATGTTCCATAATCTTTGGAAAATGACAAACTGGAGAAGCTATCTTCCCCAATCTGACAACAAAAAACCCAAGAAAGATCTCATGATGTACTTAACTAACCAATATGATGTGGAGGTCCATAGGAGGTGCCACGTGACGTTAAGAAGTCAATGTAGCAAGTGAGATGACAGTAAAAGTTAAAGTCGAGGAGGGGAGATACATCGCTCGGGTAATGATCAAGCTGATTAAGAGTGGACAATTCATTCACCAGGAAAGCCCTTATCGTTTCTAAGCCTTACTGAGGGGGTTTAGAGTAGAGTCACCGCTGACACTAAAGTATCCTTTCTAGGTTTTGAGAAATCGTGTCATAACTCGGGTATCTTGCTGCTCAGGAGGCAAATTACCAAGTCACCGATCGGTCGAATTATTGTATTAACTCGATACGTTATTGTGGCCTCCATTAAATGCACAACGCTGCTTATATTCAATGTTCATTATGGGCTCATGATACGTTAGAAAGGGGAACAGGCAGAAGAACTAATTAATATTCATGTGCATTTACTATGTCATCATCAATCATAGCCTCATTAAAAGTTTGGAAGAAGATGAAATATCTCTTGTAATTAATGAACCAATAATTGGTTCATTACTCTCTTATAATAAATACAATTTCATTAATGAGAAAGGTGAAATGTTTGAGGGAAAAGTGTATAAAAGGATAGTAATAAGAAAAGACAAAGGAGCTATGGATTATTTCTCTTCTCTAATTTGATTAACCTACTCATTGCTCAGTCGCGTCAACTCTCTTGCCAACACATAAGGATAACCTCACATCAATATACTTGGTTATCGCATGGTACACCCGATTCTTTGCCAGATAGATAGTCCTTTGACTATCATAATACAACTTAACTCCACCTTATTGAACACCAAGTTCTCTGATTAACCCTGTAAGCTAAAATGCTTCCTTAGTTACTTCAGCTACTACCATGTACTTTGACTTAGTAGTGGACAATGCAACTATGGGTTGTATCATACACTTCCAACAAATAGGTTCTTCTGTCACAGTAAACACATACCCTGCAGTAGACCTTCTGTCACCTACATCCCCTACATAATCTACATCAACATATCATAAAAGTATGTTGAGCATGATACCATAATTATAGTATTCCTTAAGTATTTGGAATTCCACTTGATCGCATCCCAATGTTGTCGACTAGATTTGAAAGGAACTTGCTCACCATACTAATAGCATGCGCCAAATCAAGTCTTGTACGAACCAATTGCATTGGCGTAAGGAACATTTGACATGTCTTGGATCTCATTATCTGCCCTTGGGCATTATGCAAGAGATAATTTGAAATGATGAGCTAGAGGTGTACTTACAAACTTTGCATTACCCATGCTGAATCTGTCCAACACTTTCTCAATGTAACTCCATTGAGATAGCCATAATCTCCTAGAGACTCTGTCTCTATTTATCTCCATCCCAAGAATCTTCTTAGTCGTACTCAAATCTTTCATATCAAATTTATTGCGCAATAGCTTCTTCTATTTATTGACCTTAGTCATATTCTTTACAATAATCAGCATATCATCCACATAAAGTAGCAAGAAGAAAAGTGAATCATCGTCAAAGCTCTTCACATAAATGCAACAGTCATACTCACATCTTCTGTTCCCATTTTGAACCATGTAAGAGTTAAAATGCTTGTTCCATTATCTTAGAGATTGATTTAGCCCATAAAATGACTTCTTCAATTTACAGACCAAGTGCTCTTGCTTAGTTGACTAAAATCTCATGGTTGTTGTAGGACCAGTGCGCTTGATAGAGGAGATTAAAAGTCTCATGGGATTTTCTTGGTTTCAACTTCCCAGGGTCAGTACATTCAAAGCCTAATCAAGGGAGACCGTTTGTCCAATAGTGGTCTCCTTTCTAGAACTTTTTCGATAGCGGAGAAACCTGTCTTACAATTTTTATATAGGCACAAAGAATTAAAATAATAAGCTCAATTTGTACAAAAACCAAACCAAATGTTATGACCGATCCAGAAGTCCTGAGCGTAGTACACCCCTCTTGAAGCTTCCCCGGTTGCAGAGATTCACAACACCTTTTCCTGAGCATAGAGATGAAGAGTAGAATGAAGGAATTAATATTCTCAAGCTCCTATTTGCAGCACCTTATAAAGACCCATTCCAGATGCCTAGAAGCTTTTACTCTTCTAGGGGATCCTGGACTATTCAAGCGCCTGGATCTGATAGGGGATCCTAGACTATTCAAGCACCTAGATCTGATAGGGTGCTCGGACCTTCGGGGCATTGGATTTAATAGGGGTACTTGGAGTAGTCTGGGATGTTTGAATCAAGTCCAGTTCACTTAGGACTTGATCTGGCTATGCCTGGTTTGGTCTGTCTACTTCTCTAGTCTTGCTTCCAGCTCTAGGTTATGCAAGACAAGCATACAATATCAAACAAGCAACCTAAGCCTTAACTGTAGTCTGTTTGACTATTAAACTTATCTTCCCTACCTAGGGCTCACTCCCTTGGATTTTCTTTGCTAATCATCTGGTCACCCTTTATCATCTTGGACTTAACCTAAACTCTAATTAGGACTAGCTACTAGGTAGATACTTCTCACCTACCTAATCTTCAGTTAGGAATAGTCAATCGATAGACTTATCACTTGGCTAATCTTCAGTTAGGACTTTCTCTTACTAAATCTTTCCGACCAGGACTCCCTTACCCAATCCCTCCGACTAGGATTTCCTTTCCCAATCCCTCTGACTAGAACTTCCTTGCCTAATCCCTCCGACCAGGACTTCCTTGCCCAATCCCTCCAACCATGACTTCCTTGCCTAGATAGAACTAGGAATTCTTACCTTGTTAGTCATCCAATCAACCTTGACTTGACTAGACTTCTCTTTTCCAAACATTAAGTCTTGTTGGATCAACCCTTAGTCAAACTTGATTGGACCTTGGTATATTGTTAAACATCAAAATTCTAGAGGCTAAATTAGATTATCTGGTGTTCCTTGCACCAATAGTTGTGATATAAATTTGCACCTCCAAATCACCATAAAGAAACATTGTCTTCACATCTATTTGCTCAAACTGTAAATCATGATGTGCTACCAAAGACAATACTATCGTGAAGGGTGTATATCTGACCACTGGAGAAAATATCTCAATATAGTCAATCTCCTTCCTCTTTGAGTAACCCTTTGCTACTAGCCGAGCCTTGAATTTCTCTTCCTCCTTTTCCGAGATGGGTTCTTTCTTCTTGTATACCTACTTGCATCTTATAGCCCTTTTTTCCATTAGGAAGTTCCACCTGATCTCATGTTTAATTCTTATGCAAACACTCTACCTCTTTCGTCATAGCACCCATCCACTTGCCCTTTTTTGAGTTTTGTACTACCTCTTAAAAAGTAGTAAAATTTTAGCTACTAGTGATAAGTGTATAAAAAACTAAGTGTTCAAAACCATACGGAGTAGTTAGTTTGATTATACGTCTGGTCCTTTCTCCGGCTATAGTCCGATGCTCCATGTCCTTTGAGTCACCACCATTAGAACCATGAGTTTCTAGCTTCACATGCACAACATCCTTATTGTTGTTGTGATTTTTTTGGTATTTATTTCTCTTCTCACTGAGTACGTTGTGACATGTCTCTTTCATCAAATGTCACATCTCTGTTGATTACCATCTTATTTGCCTTCGAATCCCAAAGCTTTTAAGCCTTTCATCCCCTTTTGATAACATAGAAAAATACATTGTCTAGACTTCACATTCATCTTTGATCTATCCTTACTAGAAACATGTATGTAGGTTGGACATCCAAACAGTCTCAGACTAGAGTAATCAACCAAATTTCCTATCTATACTTCTTATGATATTTTGTCATCTAGTATTGCCCTTGGTGATCGATTAATCAAGAAGCACACCATATTTATTGTCTTTGTCCAAAAGTTTTTTGCAAGTCCTACATTTAATCTGAGACATCAAACTCTCTCGATTATTGTCCTCCTATTCATCCTTTACTAACTGTAAAGTATCTCTCTCGATTATTATCCTCTTGATCACCATTTTAGTGTGATGTCTTACGAACTGTAAAGTATCTCTTGATACCATGTTGCTCATAAAAACTTTAAATCCGTGTACTCAATACCATTATTTGATCTCAGACATTCAATTTTTCTTCCAGTCTGATTCTCTAGTTTAGTTTTTCACATCTTAAATTTTGAAAAAGTTTATGACTTGTAACACATAAAGTACACCCAGACTTTCTATGAGTAATCATCGGTGAAACTCACAAAATACAAATGTCCACCATATAATACTACATTGGTTGGTCCGAAAGATCTGTATGAATATTGTCCAGAATTCTCTCCGCCTTATGTGTGGCTATCTTAAATTGCACTTTGTTTTATTTTCTAAGAACACAATACTTGAAGAAGTTGAGTTTGCATGATTTGACACCCTTTAATAAATCTCTTTTATAAAGCTTCATCATCTTACGCTCACTCATATGACCCAGCAGCATATGTCACAAGACTATATTATCATATTCAGATTCTACAGTAGCCGCTCCACCGACAATTGTGGTGTCGAGCAATCTATATATATTCCTTGCTAATTTCTATCCTTTCATTATTGTTAGAGCACCTTCATTGACTTTTTTTACTTGCACTACCATCTAGTATGTCTAATGAAATTAGATTCTTCCTCAGATCTGATACATGTCTAACATCATCCAATGTTCTGACTACACTATCAAACATTTTGGTTATGATATTTCCTATTCCAATGACTCTACAAGATGCATTGTTGTCCATCAGAACAGAATCAAAATTAGCCAATCTATATATGTCGAACCAATCCTTGTTAGGCATAATATGATAAAAACATACTGAATCCATGATCCAAGAATCTATCAATTGCTCTGAGCTAGATAGATCAGAAAGCATATTACCATCGTCGTTCTCTGAATTTTTTTCCTCTACTATGTTGCAGACTTCGATGAATCATCTTTACTCTCTACATTGATTTTCTCTCTCTGAACAATATCTCTTGAAGTGACCCTTTATTTAGCACTTGTAACATGTGATCTGCTTCTTTCTTGATTTAGATTGGGCCTTATTATTGTTGCCCGACTCATATCGAGTCTTTCTCCTACCATGTTCTTGATTACCTCTTACGACAAGTCATTCACCTTGCGAATTCTCATCGCTAGCTTTCTTCCACTAATGAAAACCAAATATAGCACTTGTGACTTCCTCTAATTTGAGAGTTTCCTTTCCCACATTAGAGTCGTAACCAAATTCTTATACGTAAGAGATGACAATAGAGAATTGAATAGCATCAACGCTTTGTCTTCATCTTTAATCTTCATATCAATTCAATTTAGATCGCTTATAATCTGATTGAAAATGTCCTAGCATAGTATTCTCGACACAAATCATTGGTATGCATTGGATGTATCATTAGGTTCTTAGAGTCTCCTTTCTCTACTCCATTCAAAGACAAAGCTACCTAAAAAATGACAAAGATAAGGATATATAGGTTCTTTCAATTTTGAATCACTACGGATAGTCGTAAATGACCTCATTGGATAGTCATAAATTGCTTTGATATGCTGGATTAGATTTGTGTCCTCTGCCATCTTAAGCCTAAACCATTTCTGCTGAAGATAAAGTTTGTTCATCAATGACTTAGACATGTAATGACTTTTTAGTTTCTACTAAATTGCCACCGGTGCTTCCTCATCCATAATATGATATATCATGTCATCCGTTAGACAAAGTGTAATCATTGCCACCGCCTTCACCTATAATTCCTCCCAATCTAACTTCTCCGTCACTTCAAGTTTCTTTTCACCTAGCGCCTTCATCATGTCTTATTGCATTAACAAATCTTTAACCCTCCTATATCATAATTCGAAGTTTTCAGTTCTATCGAACTTCATCAGATCAAACTTTGTAGAAGAAATCCCAAATATGATAACTTGACTCTGATACTAGTTTTTGAGATTGCACCACAACAATAGTGAAGAATCATAGAGGATAAATTGAAAAAAGAAGAAAAATTGAGACAGAAGAGAAGATATACAAAGAACTACCAGGGCTGGCCCTGAGGCATGTCACCGAGGGCGATGGCCAAGGGCCCCCGATTTTTAGGGGCCCCCAAATTTGACATGCATATATAATATATATTATATATACTTAGATTGTTTTAATAAAAACCTAAAAAATATATTTGATTGAATTATTTTAATAAAGGTCCAAAAATATATATATTGTTGAATTGTTTTAACAAAGGTCCAAAAAATATATTTTCTATTAAAATTTAAGAAAAAATTCTAAAAAAGAAAAGAAAGAAAAAACAAGAAGGAAGGTAAACGATCCTTTTTTTCTCTTTCCAAGATTTTATTTCTTGTACAATTCTTTCTTCATTAATTTGTTTACAGAAGTCATAAGACTCTAAAAAGTAAAGTATGAATCTGGAACGCTAATTTCCTTCTTTCTTCTCCTTTAAATATCTTCTAATTAAATTAGAAAAGGTTATTAATTTTAATTTCATCAACATCATCATTCATCAATATATAAACTTACATCATAAGTTACCTACTTATCTATATTTTTCCTTATTGTCAATATTCAATATTGATTTTTAATATTATATTGGAGTCTATATTTTATGATTTTTCTGACCGATTTGAAAGAATTTAAATAAATTATCCCAATTTTAATCATTATAGAATAAGTTATATCGATTGCTTCAAGCACAAACCAAGTTTTATTGTTCTTTGACTATTATTTTCACTGCTTGTGTTTGTTCATTATTAGCTTTGTTGCTGGTTTTGTATGTTTTGTTTTTACACTTGAAATTTGTAATACAAACATGTTTCTAAAAAAATATCAATCTTGGAGTTAGAAAAGAAACAAAAGAAAAAGAGTGAAACAGATTATTAAAACTCACAAAGGTGTTCTTCATAAGTTTTTTAAAGCTAGCTCTTCAATTGAAAATTGAGTTGATGAATTGCAAGAAGAAAGTCAAGAAGAACTAATGATCATGTAACAAATAAGCAGCAATCGAGTAATCAAGAAGAATTAAATAATCATGAAATCAATAAGCGGAAAAAATTGAGAGAAAATGATGATCATAATCATGCAACGAATGAGCAGGAAGAATTGAGAGAAAATGATGATAATGATTTGAATGTAAATGACTTGACAATTCTATGTATCAAAAATGAGGTGTTAGAAAAACTTGATTTTGAATACCTTATTGATGATTTTGCTTCTCAAAATGTTAGAAGATATAGATTTTTTCAATGATTATTTTATACTTATTTTTTTTTATTTGTAGGTATTACACTTTTTGGAGAAACTTAGGAAACATATTTTGTATGGTGTTGCACTTTTTGAATAATCTTGAGAAATAAATTTTATATGGAGTTTAACATATTTTAAATGAAATATATTGATTTTTAAGTTTTTCTATTAAACTATATTCAAATTGTATGTTAGTAAATTTTTTTATCTATAGAGGTCACTTTTTTATTTTTGCCCAAGGGCCCATAAAAGTTAGGGCCGACCCTGAGAACTACCATTGTTTGATGATGTGTCTACTTCACAAAATAACCAAAAACTCTCAATTTAAAAATTAGGTTTAGAGTTTACAATGATCCTATATATACAACCCAAGCAATACTTGGTATTTTAGACCTCAATACCAAGTAATACTATAAATCTCTCAACTCTCGGTGCCTCCATCTAGAAGCACAACCATGCCATGCTTATGGGCATACTCATGCCATCGGTGCAATCGTTCCCTCAGACCTAGACGCCGCTAGGCCATGCCTGCCGGCATGGCCAAGCCATGCACTGTGATATGGCCATGTGATGGTGTACTTCGATGCGACGTCCTGACTCTCAGAAGCTGACATGTATCGGTCATGCCATCGGACACGACCGTGTTGGCTTCTAAACATATGAGCCATCTCTTCAACAACTCCCCCTTTAAGTATTATTGAATATTTTGATAAAATCACTTTTTTTTTATTTGTTTGGTAATCCAGGTATCCAGCTCTTATGATTTGACTAATCCTAAATGTGACTGATACGACCCACAAAAGTTTTCAACCGAACAATAACATAAATCAGGAAGCACAGATGGTCCTAGCTGACGACTTAACGTCATAAGTAGTTTGAACTCCTCAAGTTAATGTGGCTTGGATCAGATTCGAACCCTCATTACCTAGAGAGCCCATCTCACTATTTACCAAAGCACCGTAGTCCTGAGGCTTTGGTAAAATCACTGCTCCATTTAGATAGATGTGTGCAAAATTTAAGTATTGTAATGCGTCTTAACAAATTCAATAGAGTGACGGTTATAGATCATTTAAATAACATATTGAAACTAAGCACCTTGTTGAGTTTAAAGTCGATTGTTCTCAAATACAATTATCTAGAGTTTTAATGATTTGTGGAGGTATCATTTCTAGTTTATTTTAAAAAATAATATTAAAAACAAGAGAATTATTAGCTTTTATTTATGTCCAACATATTTTTTTAGTTTTGATTCGAAATGTACTTTTGAGTATTTTTGTCAAAAATCTCTTAACTCTATTGCTATTGCTAAATGTATTTCCCAAACTCCACTCATTCGTACAACTAAAAAAAATAGTAAGACAAGGTAATTTTTTAAAAATAAATTTAGTAAATTAAATAATAAAATATCTCTATATTCCATTGTTTAGAGTGATTATTAATAAACTTAATCATATATTGATGTAATTTTCCATTGGATTAACAATTCTCGATCAATCCAAAAACACTCACTACCATATTTAGTGTTTGATGGAGCACACGCAGGTCATAACATATCTCAATTGATATGTTAATTTTTTTTAAAAAAAATATGAATTAACTTCTAAAATATTTTGAATATAATTTAATAATTCTAATTTTGATATTGCAAATATTGAAGAACTTGAAATTGAATATCAACATGCTATAATTGGTTTATATTTTTTATATATAATGTGTATGTCGTGTTTAAATTTACGTGTGCAAGATAAACTTAAAACTTTAAAAAATCAAACTTGACCAATTAAAATTGTTAGTTTTATTTATTCTAGTATAATGAAATAATGGTGTATATTTTATCAAATTAATGTATGAAATCTATAAAATTTTTACATGATTATAGCAAAAGGTGATTACGTTCTAGACGTCTCTCGCAGTCCATTCCTAAATTATGTGAAGGGAGGTAAATCACATGATCAACTTATAGCCGATCGTTAAGTATCTAAGGGGCGGGAGGAGTTTTCCCCCGAGGGCACGTTTCCGCCAGGAAATCATCCATTCCCCATTATATAAAATCTAAAAATAAATAAGGTATTAAAATTTTTTTACATGATGTACCAATATCTTAGAATTTAATGTATAAATTATTATAAGATGCATTTCAATATAGAAAATTACTGTGTTCGATTTTTAAAAAAATACTAGTAATATTAATATATTTTTATTTTCTCACCCATAGAACATGTGTAATAATATTTATAAAATTAAAGTATTTAATGATATCCTACTTATTTAGTTGCAATAAATATTTATAACAAAGCTTTAATTTTAAATGGATATAGCACCAATGAAATTTTATCTTCTTATGTGTTAGTAATGAAGGCAAAAATGGGGGAAAATATTCTTGATAATTATTTGATTGCATTTTATTTTGGATCCTATATCTAAATTAGATATTTTGCATGAAATGTTAGTTATGTATCGTGATTTAAAGATTATTTTTCTCCTAATGTTATTTTTATTGTATAAAATGCTAGAAATAATTTATATGATGTTTAAAAAATATATTTTAAAATATGGATTAGAAGCTAATGTGGTGGAAACATAGAGTATTAGTAGTAAATAGTAATTTAAAATTCATGAAAGTATAACTTTTATTATCAGAACAAATGAAATGTCCACGAGGATTTTTAAATTCTAAACAAGAACTTTAGAATTATTTTATAATTTATTTTAATTTTAATGAAGCAAAATAGCAAGGTAGATTTTGATATTCTATTAGTCACAAAAAAGCCAAAGTTATTTCATCCTTTCTGTTATAGCAAAAAAGATTCTAGCTTACCCCGTGTAACCATTATTTTAGAATAAATGTTTAATTAACTCTAGATGTAATATCTTAAATGTTACTTGGTTAATATTTTTTTTAGATGAAAGATAATCTACTTTGCTTCTACTATTTGGAAACTCAAGTACTACTTGATCATTGGATTAGAGCTGAAAAAGAATACAAGGTATGTAATTTTCAAATGACGAGATAGAAGATTTTGATATGAAAGAAGTACCATTATAGTGATGGGAAATAAAGTGAATAAACAACATTATTTTCTAAAGTAGTAAGAGTAAAAAAAATAAGTGAACTACATTATTTTTTATCTTATTTCCTAAGAAAATATATAGGCAACTTAAATCAATTAAAATCCTTTTTTATTTTTCAAAATTTATAAAAAATTTAAATTAAAATACATCGCAAATCGCAACCAATAATTTTGAATCATGAACCATAACCGTAAAGTTAAGATCAAGAGTTGAGATTTTTTTAATTATTGAACTGTGAGTTTGAAATTATTGAATCATCAATTTCAAAATGTGATAGGATCTAGACTCATTCTACAAGGCTCCAGTCAATGTATATATATATCTTCTGATTATATAATGAGCATCTACTTCCAATTCTTTTGCCAAATAACTTGCTAGACACAAATTTTACCTACTCGTGTACATCATACATATATGCCCAATAAAATCACATTGACTGACTTAGTGGAATAGGGGCAGGAGCAGATTTACACTTGGATTGGGAATCCAATTAACTAAAGGGAGGAGAAAGGAATACAATTATACAAGCCAAGAATGTACTATAAACTAATGTGTTCAGCTGAAAGCTTACGTATTACTTAACAATGGAGAATATTTATTAGAAGGCAATAATTAATACAAACTTCTATAGTTGTATATGAATGGATGATTTAGAACCCGAACTCATTAATTTAATATTATTTGTTTCGACTTGTAGAAAGAGATATAATGATGAAAATAAACTTTCAGAATAACAACTACTTGCATACGTTTATGAAAAAGCTTTTGAAACTTAAGTTTTCGAAATTCGATGCCTCCAAGTATGTCTTCTCTCATATCTTGACCACTTACATTAATGACTAGTAGCTACTTATGATTTACTTCCTCCGTGTTGGCATAGAGACAGATTGGTGGGGGCGTTGGGAGCGAACGAATCATCTTTTGCCACATAAAAAATAATTACTCTTGATTTAAGAATCAACAAGAAAGAAATCTCCGGCATCAGACGAGGAATCCATAATTTACTCCCTCAAATCTTACATCAGCTCCAATCTAATCAGGAGATTTTCGTTCTCATATCTACCCTAATCTGTCATGAAAACCTTTCTTTTTTCCTATTTCTCAAACCAAAACCACAATCAAGGTTGTCAAAACGCAAAACAAATTTTTAAAATCTTTTTCATGACATTGCAGTTGAACAGGAAAATGGAAGGCATAGACATCAACAAAAAGGGAAGAAGAGTAAGATGAAATGAAGAAGCTAGCTATCTTGCAAGTTGAAGCCCTTTGATTTTTCTCTTAGAATCCGCTCTGGCCTTTCAAAAATAAAATGTGTATAGTTGGTCTACTCGTCACTTAAGTATGCAGTCCATCTAAACGTAAAATTCTAGATCTGCCCCTGAATAGGGGACATCAGTGCCTTTCATTTGGTTGCTTATGTTGCATGATACCATGGCAAAGCTGCATGACTATGCCAGATTTGTCATCGGTCATCATCACTGGTTGTTCGCCCAAACCAGCTGAGCTCATCTTTGGCCGTTTAGCTTTCTTTCTTCAAAGGCTTTGTTGAGCTAGAGGGTAGGTGCTTTGATGTGTTTAAGTCTTCTCGGGTGGTATATATATATATATATATATATTAAAAGTTCCATCTCGGGTGATGATGCAGATGATTGGTTCTCGGGTTCTAGATGCTTGCCAAGTCTAATCGTCAATAGCTGCCTCCTCTCTAGCTGATGCTTCTTGATGGAGTGTCGAGGGTCCTGAGGTAAGGTTGAGTTAGTTATTATGGGATAGAACTTGTTACAATGGGCAGGAATCGATCTTGGCAAAGCCGAACAAATAACTCTCTCCGTAGTGACCAACTATAGCTTTTCAATTTATCTCCTCATATATTATCGTGGGACTGTATGAGTCCATTGGAATGACGAATTCCACCTTTTGTTACAAAAGATGGAGTGCCGAGGACCCATTACAGAGTTTCAATAAAGCACACTCATCATCTGAGTCTTTGAAATATGTGATAGGATATTTTAGCAATCCCTTTGTTTGATAAGCTTGAAGTTTTCACCTCTTGATCTTTGCTGCAAAAATTAATAATATTTCCCATATTCTTCAATCTATATACATCATACATACAAATTAAAGGCAAAAATTCTGTAATTGATCATTGCTAGAAGAAAAGTTCCTCAAAATTGAAGGGAAAAAATTGTCACGAATGTGCTCAATACGTTGCCAGAATTCTCAAGCGACTATGAAATAGATCTTCACATAAAACATACCAAAGGGATCCCTCATATTAGTTTTGTTGGTTCGTTCTCTTTTGGTGCACTTGCTGTGGAAGTTTACGACAGTCCTTTGTCTTCCTGGTGCTCCAGTTGGAGGCTCTGCTATTGATGGAGTTCCATTGAATGTGTCATTCCAAAGTAGGAATCCATTAAAGCCTATGCTACATAAAAAAACTTAGACTATCTACTTCACAGTTTCGATGTTAGTATACTGCCATGCTTTGTACCTTCAGTTCAATCTCTTTAGTTGCAAAATAAAAATCATGTTTGTGCCCAACCCTTGAGCCACTACCAAGTCAGGCTGCCAAAACTTGGGTTGATCATTCATCGAGTACATCTACTAACTTATAACCATACACATAACATCCAACAAACTGAAATAAACATATAGAAGGAAGATCACGACCGCTGACCAATTAACACCACTTCATTTTCTTGCTAAACCTAAAGCCCATGGGTAGGTTTATAAAGCTAATGCATCCAACTGAACAATGCATTGGAGTGAAAACTAGTAAAACTTTGGGAGCCCTGTGAAAAGGCTAACTAATGGCTGAATTGACTTTACCCGTCTACAGACTTGCACGAGGGCAGCGTTGCATATTCAAGCAAACCATAAAATTTCCCACATTTACAAAAGAATATCACTCTATACTACTCAATCCTTTTTATCAGAACGGTTTAGATTGAGGTTGAACCATTTCTTCTTACTTGACTTCTCTTTCCCATCAGAATTTGCATTCTCTACCGGGCTATCTGATCTGTCATCCTCGGTTGGAATTTTGCTGCTGCTACTAGTAACTCCACTGGAATTGACCAAAGTTCGCACAGTTGTAAAAGAGGATTGTATAGTGTCTCTTTGTTTCAGCAACTCATCAACCTGGAGAAATATACATACATGAAACCAGTGAACTTCTGAAGAAAATGTTTTTTTTGTCAATTTATCCATGGACATTGCGAGAAGATATACAGAGAGAGGATTGGGCGAATGAAAAGCAAAAAACAAAGAATAAGTGAAGGAGGCTAGTTCTATTACAAATTGATCATGAAGTGAAGGGCTTTTGCCTTGCATCACAAACAACACTTGTGTGATACCCAGAAGCATTCACAAGATTTGGCAGTGTTAGAGCCTAGAGGGATTACAACTTAGGAAGTAACTGATTAATTATAAAACTACAATTTGTCCTCTTGATTACCTTCACCTGACTTGACTTTGAGATCAAATCCATGAGGCAAAGCAACTTCTAAAATCCATGTTCAAGCAACCAGGTGAGGCGACAAAGTAACTCTCAATTTCTACAACCAATGCACCTTGTGCATAATAATGAAAATAACTAAGATTTGGAACTTTGGAGGACATTAAGATTTATTGTCTTCATCTGAAACATGAGATTAAATCCACAAGGGAGGCAAAGTCTACGTAGCAGCTTCTAAAATCCATGTTCAAGCAACTTCACATCTCAGGCTAGCTCTGATAATTCTGTTTTCTACTCTGCGTGCACCATTGTGTAACCATACTAAGTGTGCTTTTGGTTCACATTAAGTGTATTTCTATTCCCTATAAATTCCTATAGAATGAACAATCCAATGTTTTGCTGCAAAAATAACATTGAATATTAATTCCTACAAAATTTTATTTCCCGATTTATAAGGAATAACTATTCCTTACTTTATATCATGAATAGCTATTCCTTGTGCATCTCATCCTTAACATCTTTGACTTCACTTCTTTCTTTTAAAGATAAGTCTTTAGTAACTAAGAAGTTATTTACATTCAATGCTAGGGCGTAACTTTGAGCGCACTTGAGCAAATACTAAAGTATTCTTAAATGAATATAGATGCCTAAATTCCTTTACTCCTCTTTCAGTAGTTTATTTGTTTCTAAAAATAAAACCTCAGCAATTAGACAGTCAATTAATCGATTGAATTAAAATTTTAATGTACTATAAAATGCACAACGTGCTTTGGCATGTGTTATAGTTGTCAAGATGAATTTTACTCATTTACCCCTCTTTCACATTAATTTGCCTACTTATTAATAAGATTATATCATTTAGACAGTTATACAAAATATTATTTTAACTCATTTTTCACTTCAATGAATGTCAAAATGAATTCATATAAGGTTTACTTTTATAATCTTCTTCCAATAACCTTATCTACTTTTAGAAAACAAAAAATAGCAATTAGATAAATATTAGAGTAACAAGTTACAAAAAATAACAAATATTATTTAAATTCATCTGGATGTGTGTTAAGGTGTGCCAAACCTTACTGAGTGATGAGTGTTGGGGCATTATACAATCCCCATTGGCATACTTAAGCACAGACGACACAGGAAAGATTACTCATGTAAATTTATATCAAGTTTCATTGATTTACTACAACAGTACTTTTGACCATACTATCTTGTATGCCATGAAATTTTAAACCATGCTACCACTATCTATTATTTATTAATTACAAATACATCCCAAATATAAATGACATTTACATTTATGTCCATAACAACAATCATGCACCAAAAGCCATAATAATGAAACATACCAAAAAAAAAAATGCGATCAATTTAGCAAAAACAGCAATATGCTAACATAAAGAATATATGAAGCGAGCTCCACACATAGTCAGTCAAAAAGATACATAGGCAAAAGAACCAAAAACTATTTAGGTAGAAACCAGTAGTAAAACATTATGCATTAACAAAAGATACATACAGATTGCCTTTCTTCGTTGTATTTGCTTGTCACTTCCTGAAAGCGTGCTAGTGCCTGCAAAACAAGAAGAATATCAAAGTTGATCACAAGTTACCTTTGTAGTCATGGACAAATAAAAAGAGTCCTACTTTTCTGTACTCTACTTCAAACTGGCGCAGATCGTTTCTTTTTGCTAAAATTTGAGCCTCAATCTCTTTAAGCTTCTCAGTGGTATCTTTATATGATGCAGCACAGATAGCTTCAATTGTATAGCTAGCAGATTTGAAAAAATTATCACCTGAAAGAACAATTCAGGTCAAATACCCAGAGGAAAACATATAGTAAACATGCAAATAAGAACAAAGAGCAATCCGAACCATAAACAGCAAATATGTGGGTTCCAGGTTTTAGTTCAGATACTTCACAAGGTTGAAGACCCTCCAACTTTTTGAAAAAAGCAGCCTCTGGATCTTTGGCCATTGCTAACTATTCAAAAAAGATAAAACATTCAAACGGTTTGGAATGCATCTACTGTCATTTATCATGATTAATAATGAATCATTTTCCTAGGAATGAAAGAGTTAACTCACTGCATTGACTGTTGAATCCATCCTATAAACTTGAAAATGTAGGAAGTACATTCCTACAGATGTTACCTTTCCAGTCTTTTCACTATCTTCCTGGTGATACAGAAAACTAAAATTATATAACCCTGGAGAAAAGCAATCGGTGCAGCATAAAGATAGATAGATCTATTTCAAATAAAAGTTATAACATCATCGCACTAAAGATACATAGACAATTATCTACGAGTTTTGGCCAAAACTCGAGTCCAAAATTTCAAAATATTGACATGGTCTGAACCAAGGGAGTCCTAGAAATCTTTTAGTGGTATTGGTGAGTAAGTATGACAGACATAGGCCAAATTGTTTCAAGGTTGTGAAGATTTCAAAAACCAACCTCTCAATTTAGGCTGTGAAATCTAGATCTAAGGATGGTTATGGTTTTAAGCGATTCTGAGGTGAGTTTTGGCCAAAAACTTGTTGATGGTCTTATAGTGTTCAAAATTTTTAAATTTTGACATGGCCTGAATCAGGAGTCTTAGAAACCCTTTGGTGGTGTTGGTGAGTATGACAGACCTAGACTCTTTAATGAGCTTGTGCCAAATTGTCATTTCAAAAACCCACAACTCTCAATATATGTTGTGGTGTCTAGGTTTGAGGACATAGTTACACTCAAGAGGCTCCTAGGAATGTAATGGTCCTAAATTGAAGTGATTTTAAGGTTCTTAAGTTCATCAATGAGTTTTTGGCAAAAACTCATTAATGGTCCTACAATGTTCAAAATTTTAAAATCTTGACATAGTTTGAACCAGAAGAGTTCTAAGAACCCTTTGGTGGTGTTAATGAGTAAGTATGATAGGCCTAAGTCCTTTAATGAGCTTGTTAAATTGTCTTAAGGTTGTGAAGATTTCAAAAATCCATATCTCTCAATCTAGGTTGGGGAGTCTAGGTCTGAGAGTATGGTTACACTCAGGAGGCTGTAGGAGTGTAATGGTCGTAGTTTGAAGTACTTTTAAAGTTTTGACCAAAACCTCAGAAACACTTCAAAGCAAGTTCATAGAGAGCTGTGGGCTTTTTTAAATTGGCACAACTTTGAGATATTTTGAGGGTTGTGTAATGGTCCTATCACATAATAGGACCAAAAAAAACATGTGTGCCTAGCTTGCGTGACTGAGGGGGCGCCCCACACAGTGGGGGCACCCCCTAGTCGTGCAAGCTAGGCGCCCATCATAACATGACTATATATATATATGAAAGTGTTATTATTTTATATTTAATTCTATAGGGTTCAGTCAAATCTCTAACTAGTTTTTAGTTAAAGGAATAACAGTTTTAGAATTGTTGTTGACCAATGATTATTGTGTTCTCTCTCAATCCCTAATACCTTCTTTCGATCCATGATAATCTCACTTGACCAATAGAAAGCAAGAGAAAGATGAATAAGACATTGAGTGTTGAGTCCAACGAGTGATATCAAAGTTAAATAAGTGATGCTTGATCTTGTGGTGGATATAAACCTATGGCAACATAAGCAATTTTAGAGGAAAGCAAAGCCTGTCCTTTCTATATGAGTTCCCTAAGAATGAAGTTGGGATTAAAGGGAAGGCTAGATTAGTCAAGTTTTTCAAAATCAACTAACTTTAACTAAATTTTAACTCAATTTCATTCATCTCCACTTTTTATTTGATCATATTTCAATGAGTTCCATCAAGATTCTAATATAATCCAACCAATTTCTAACTACCTTCATTGGATTTTAGTTTTTACCAAAATTCTCATTAATCTTTTGTGAAATTCTAATTTCTTAAAATAAAAATCAGCTCAGTCATTGTTGATAGTGATTCAACTCCAATGATTAGCATCAGTGGCATGGCGGCTTGTTCCTTTGTGCAACCAAGATTGGCATGATAAAATGTAAGGAAGCATGGCAATATGTAGTTAAAGCTAAACAAAATTGGGATTTGAACATATTTGATTGATTTACCTTTTGACTAAAATATTAATTTTCAATATCAAATATTTGAGTAGATATCATAGATGACTGTTCTGTCTTCAACAATGCTCCTAAATGTAAATGTCAAAAACACTATCGTTTCCATGCTGCATAGGTTATGTGGATAAATTTAATCATCTAGTCAGTTCTTCAACTAGAGCATTGGTCTCTAGTACGAGTATCTATCATAAGTGTGGATATAAGTGTCCAATATTGCTATATCTATAATTTTTTGCATGTGGAAAAGTGTCCAAAATCACTATATTTATAAATTTTTGCTTGTGATCAATAGAGATTTCAAGTGTCCACTCAAATTTGCCAATGTCATGTGCAAAGGAGTAGTGATGAGTCTGATTATCAAAGGTATTGAACTTAAGTTTCTTTGCTCGTCTCACCTCCTTTTTTCTCTCAATCCTCTATTGCTCCCTTACATCAACGAGTTAAATGAACATGTCAAGGGACATAAAGCTCAATAAAAATAGTGAAGATTTAACAAAAATCATAGATGAAAGATATAGAAATAGTAAGAGATATGAAAAATGAAAGTCAAATAGACACCAAATTATTTGAAAAAAAAATAAGATCCTCATGGATAAAATTGAATTTAGAGGATAAAAAAAAAGGTAAAACAACTCAAGGACCCATGCTATTAGAGTTTAAGATGGTTGATTTCGATATAAAGTCTACAGTAACACAAATCTAAACTTAGAATACCAAATATAGACCACATGCAGCTTCACAAA
The DNA here is from genome assembly GCF_018446385.1 of Zingiber officinale. Classification (NCBI taxonomy): domain Eukaryota; kingdom Viridiplantae; phylum Streptophyta; class Magnoliopsida; order Zingiberales; family Zingiberaceae; genus Zingiber; species Zingiber officinale. Next base: position 119,508,256 of record NC_055989.1, read on the forward strand.
GTAAAATTACATCAAATCCTTGCATATCATCACATCTAACACTAAGTGATATTCATTTCAGATACGATAGCATAGGAATATTATCTTCTCAACAGCCAAAGGCAAAGTGTTGATATATATATATATATATATATATATATATATAGTGTTTTAGACAATGATAGTAAGGACTTCAAGTCTATGACTAATCAAAGGAATGCCTCCTTTGTCCACAGCAAATTAACTGCTACAATTCCTCCTTTCTTATAGCCAATAAAACAAGCTCAATGACTTCAGTAAGATCAATAAGCATTCGTCATTAATTCTTTCAATATTTAACATAGCAAATATATGATTGGCATATTACTTTGTTTTTATAAAAGATGCAGAAAAGAAGAAAAAAGTGAAAATCACCTGTAAAGCCAGTCCATAACCACCATTTGGTTCTTGCTCAAAGTAAAGTAACTATGTTGATAACAAAAAAACAGAAAGTTAGAGACATGGAAGCATCCAAGAAAAAAGAAGAAAAACTCTAAAAGAAATGAAGCATAAACAAATCCAAGTTATTTGTAGAATTCAATGTCCTTAGCCATCACCTTAAATTTACTTTGGGCAGCTGATGTTACTCGGATAACAACCCCTACTTGTGCTTGTTCCTCGTTGATTGTGACACTAAAAAAGTGAGCACATTGTTTATCAACCTACAACAGAAGCAACAGGAATAAGAAAAAATTTACATTCACAAGGAACAAAGTAACAAGAAAAAATTTACATTCACAAGGAACAAAGTAACAAACTAAAGTACCTTGCCATTTGATGATGTTCCAAGAGGAAGTGGTCTAACTGTGACAGTTCCATTTAGAGCTTCTTCAAGGACAGCAGCAGCAATCGTAGTTTTAATAGGAACTCCCAGCTTGCTATGAAAAGGAAATGCAAGCTTAGAGAGAGAATATTACACTGATAACCAAAAATATTTCAATATCACCTGAAAAGTGCTGCAAACATTGTATTTACAGTTCCAAGGTTGGAAAGGTCAATCTCCATATTCATGTTCTCATTATCCAAAGCCTAAACCAATGAAAGAATGCACAGGTGTCAGTGTTTTGGGGGACTAAATGTGGGTGCATTTTAAAGTTTAAACAAATTTGCCATTGGCTGCAGAACAGGTAGTCAAAAGGAAAATAGGTCAATAGGATATCAATACTAAACAAAACGAAATAGTTACAAAATCTAGATGCAAAAAGACAGATCTTATACGTCAGCCAAGAAAAATCAGACTACCTAATCAATTCCTTAAAACAATCACATCAATGTATAACTAAAACAGAATATTAAGTTCATCACCATCTGATACCGCAGGGCAAGAATTTCAAAATCACTCAGCAAGGATTTATGTCAACCATAGCTGCTTGTAAGTCCATATATTGTGGTTCAAGGTACACTATGTAAGGTAAAGCTTGGTTTGTATAAGCAAAATCCTACCTAGATGAACGTCCTAATTGAAGTTCACTGACTTCAAGACAACCATTTAGTAGAATAGGCCCACATAAGGAACCCAGCCACTCAACTATCAAAAAATTAGACACCTGAGTTTTGAATTGGAAGGAGAATAAGAAAATGAGAGAAGAGATAAACAATGGAGAGGTAGAGAAACAAAAAGATAATTAGGTTAAATTAGATAATCACTACAAAGTTCCATACATCAAGGGAACACTGTTCCTCTGCATGTGAGATGTGGATTAGATAAAGAGACATAAGGAAGAACAATAAGTTTGGAAGGGATTGCAAGGAGAAAACAGCAGAGAGGTACAGAAGATGGCAAAGAAGAAAAAGAGTTCTGCTAAGCTTATCCAAAAGTAGTTAAAGAAGAATGCAATTATATATAGAGAGAAGATAAAGATACATATAACAACAACAACAACAACCAAACCTTATCCCACTAGGTGAGGTCGGCTATATGGATCCTTTTACGCCATTGAGCTCTATCTCCAATTATACCATCATCTATATTTAAATAAAGTTTATCTTAGTTTATCGTGGCTAACCAAGTCTTTTTTGGTCTTCTTCTTCCTCGTTTGATATGCGTGTTTGTCATAGTTTCACATCGCCTAACTGGAGCATTTATTGGTAGTCTAAGTATATGCCCGTACTATCTTAAACGTATGTCTCGAAGTTTTCCCTCAATAGATGCAACTCCGACTTTTTCTCTAATGCACTCATTCCTATTTTATCCATTCTCATATGTCCACACATCCACCTTAACATCCCCATCTCTGCAACTCCATCTTCTGCTTATATGCTCGAGTCATAGCCAAACATTCAACTTCATACAACATAGTAGGTCTAATTGCGATTTTGTAGAATTTTCTTTTAAGTTTTAGAGGTACTTTACAGTCACACAAAACACCCAACGCTCTCCTCCATTTCAACCATCCTGCTTGTATTCTATGTAAGATATCTTTCTCAATCCCTCCATCATTTTACAAAAAATAATCCTAAATATCTAAACCTCTTGGTTCTGGACAACTCGTTGTCTCCTATCTTAACAATTGTCTCATTATATTTAATATTGCTAAACTTAAATTCCATATATTCTGTCTTTAGTCTACTAAGCCTAAAATCTTTACCTTCTAGTTTCCCGCCAAGTTTCTAGTTTAATATTTATTCTTTCACGTGTTTCATCTACCAAAACAATATCATCTGCAAACAACATGCACCACGGTAATATGTCTTGAATATGTGTAGTGAGTTCGTTCATAATTAATGTTAGAGCTGATCCTTGATGTAACCCTATCTTTATTGAAAATATTTCAGTTACTCCGCCTGAAGTCTTTACTCTAGTTGTTATATCCTCGTACATATCCTTAATTAGTTCAATATATGTTACACCAACATCTTTCTTTTCTAGAATTCTCCATATAATTTCTCTTGGGAGTCTATCATAAACTTTTTCTAAGTCAATAATACCATGTGCAGATCTCGTTTTTGCTCCTGATATTTTTCAATTAATTGTCTAAAAAGATGTATAGCTTATATTGTCAACCTTCCCGGCACGAACCCAAATTGATTTTCGATCACTGTGGTCACCTTCCTTAATCTTTTTTCTATTACTTTTTCCCAAAGTTTCATGGTATGACTCTTTTAATACCCCTATAGTTTACACAATTTTGTATGCCTCCCTTGTTCTTATATAAGGGAACTAGAGTATTTATTCTCCATTGATCAGACATTTTTTTTATTTTCAATATCATGTTAAATAATTTCATAAGTTATTCAATACCTTATTTTCCTAGGTACTTCCATACCTCAATCAGAATATCATCTGGTCCAACGAGTTTTTCATTGTGCATCCTATTTAAGCTTGTTCTACTTTTGAAGTTTGAACTCTACGATAAAAATTTAAATTTCTATGCTCCTTTGACCTAATTAAATTATCTAAGTTAAGTTGGTCACCTAAACCTTCATTAAAAAGTTAATAAAAATACCTCTTCCATGGCTCTTTTATTTCTCCCTCGTTTACTAGTACCCTAGTATATTTATCTTTAATATATTTTATTTGGATAAGATCTTTTGTCTTTCTTTCTCTCACTTTAGCTATTTTATAAATATCTCTTTCCCCTTCTTTTGTATCCGATTTTTTATATAATCATTCAAAAGTTTCATTCTTTGCTTCATTCACTGCTCTCTTAGCTTCTTTCTTGGCTATTGTATATTTTTTGTAGGTTTTTCTCGTTCTTACAAATATATAATTCCTTATAAGCTATTGATTTTTCCTTCACTTTCTCTTATACTTTCTCATTCCACCACCAAGATTCCTTACTTGTGCATGTCCCTTTGACTCACCGAGTACACTCTTAGCTACTATTTTCAACTTTGATACCATTTTATCCCATGTTATATTAAAATCATCGTATATTTCACCTAATGCTTGTACTCCTACTTTCTCCTTGAATAAATTTTGTTTCCCATCCTTTAACTTCCACCACTTAATTCTAGGAGTCGTATATATTTTCTTTCTATTGATATTATGCTTGACGCGTATATCCAACACTACTAACTTATGTTGGGTAGTTATGCTTTCTTGGATGACCTTGCAATCTTTATAAATTTTTCTATCTTTCTTCCTAACCATAAGAAAGTTAATTTGCGATTTATTATTCCCACTTTTGAATGTGACTAAGTGTTCTTCTTTTTTCTTAAAAAACATATTAGCTAATATAAGGTTATGTGCTATCGCAAAATCTAATATAGTTTTTCCTTTCTCATTTCTTGTTCCAAACCCATAACCCCCATATACCCTCTCATATTTCTCATTTTTACTCCGACATGCCCATTTAGATCACCTCCTATTAAAATCATTTCATTTAGCGGAATGTTTTGTAATATTTCATTCAAGTCGTCCCAAAACATTGATTTGGTAGCTTCATCTAATCCTATTTGCGATGCATATACGCTAATTATGTTCATAGTTTCTTTCATCACTATTATCTTAAGGGTTATAATTCTATCCCCTTTTCTAATTACTTCTGCAACCTCATCCTTTAACGAACTATCTACAATAATACTCACTCGATTTCTTACTTTACTCTTTCCTGTGTATCATATAACTTAAAACTCAAGTTCTCTATCAGTTTTACCTTCTTGCCTACCCATTTTATCTCTTGTATACACAAAATACTAATTCTTCTCCTAATCATCGTATCTACTACTTCCATTGATTTACCAGTGAGGGTTCCTATGTTTCATGTTCCAAATCTTAGATTATTAGTTTTCCTATCATATTTATTCTTATCCAACCTATGGTATAAGTGTGTGAGTCTGTGACTTAAGCTGTAGCCAATCCATGAGGGGGAAAAGCTAGGTTAGGTCGTTTCTTAGGTAATCTATTTTTTGAGGAACCAGTTTGAACCGATTCTCACCATAAGCATTGATAACTTTAATAAACTTCCACAACCCAGTGGGGGTAATTGTGAACTGCCCATATGGATATACATGGAACAGGCACTCAGTAACTATACATATTTGTGTTTAGTTATATCCATGTGAGAAAAGGAAAAATACATCATTGAATATTATATCTGAGGTATTGGTTCCCTAGTTCTATCTGTCATTATATTTGTAATACAGCTAAGTAATATATAAACTCTTTCAACGCTAGATGAAAGAACTAGTCCACTAACTCGATAGTCGAACCAAAATGCTTAAGACCAAGTTTATATCAGTACACATTTAAACTTTATAAACACCTCAGATTGGCTCACAATATCCATGTTAAACTAAATTGAAATGTCACAAGCTTTTCCAACTATATAATTTCCGTGAATGACACATAAGTTGGCCCAAAATGTTTAACCCCATGTGTTAGTGGTAATTTAATAACTATGACTTCCCATGTGGGATAAAACTAGGGTGTTATATGCTTGCAATTTTAATAAGAGACTTAAAACTACTTAAACACTGCATTAGTGCTGAAATCATTAGGGCCATTACTGAAAAGATAATTACCTCAAAACCAGCAGAATCATAGTGTCTTCTTTTCTCTGGATCTGATAGGATACTATAAGAATATGCAACTTCCTTGAAAAGTTCTGATGCTTCAGGATTGCTTGTGTTTTTATCAGGATGATACCTATATGTATAAGAAATTAAAACTTAGTACAATCTAAGTAGATAAAGGTATGCAATTGCTAATCACTATGACTACATCATATACTGGTATTGCAGACTAGGCAAGAAACTAAAATAGTATCAACAAAGAACATAGATAGGTAAGCTATGAGGCAAGAAATACATTAATGCAAACTAGGAATTTAAATTGTTTAATTTTTAAAGATTTTAGATTTTGTCAAAGATTATTTTTGATTAATTATCTTGATTAAGAGGATAAGTTATTTAAGGTAGTCTCTAAATTGGGCAATTGTCTTATCAGGAGTTATTATGAGTGTAGGATAATTTCATAAATTTAGTTTTTGTTTTTATAGTTTGTGAGTTGATTTATTTAAAATCTAGTTTGAATGGGTCTTTTAGGAATATGATTATTACTTTTTTTAAAAATTATTTTAGTTTATTTTCAATTTTATATGGGTTAGTCTTTAAAAATGACCTCAATCCTAATTCCTCTGCATACAACCCCTGCTTCCTCCTATGAAGCAGAATTTATTTGTTTGTTCATCTCATCTCCCTCACAACCAAATCACCCCCTGCCTCCTCCTTGACGCCTCCTCCTTTGAGAAGACTTTTTTCTTTCCCTGTCATGCTCCATCTCCTGGACAAGTCCGAAAGGTGCAGTAGTTTTTTTTTTTTGGGCATCTGCAGCGACTCCAGACAACCAACTCTCCTCAACAGGCTCGATGTCTTCTTTCACTAACAAGAACCACCTGCAACAATGTTATCTTACACACCTATACTAATTCCATGTTGGCCTAAAGTAGCATTGAGTTGCACCAAAACTTCCCTACCCACCTACGGCAGTGTCATGTGCACCCCTAGAGTTTTAATTACATCTCAGCCATAAGGTGCCAAATTGGGAAATTAGTTCCTCAGGTTCGACCATCTTATTTAACAATTTAGCAATATAACTTGAATTAAAAAAAAAAGTGGAACCGCCACATCAACGACCCCCCTAGAGCCGGTCCCACGGATATGGAGGGAGGTAAATGCAGGTAACTTGAATTAAGTATGTATTTCATGTTGATGTTTCAATTGTGCAAGTTTAGTCATTCTAGATGATCTTGCTCTTGAAACAAGTAGCTCAAATAATGTGAGATTGGACTTGAGAGCAGATAGCTCAAATCAAGTGGTTTGGAGCTTGAGGGCAGGTAGCCCAAATCAAGGAAGAGCTAGAAGACCTCAAGGACCAGCAGCCCAAATCGAGGAGATGCTCAAACAATTCAAGAGTGGGTAGCCTAAATCAAGAAGGAGCTTGAAGGCCTCGAGCACAAGTAGTCTAGATAAAAAAAACACTCAGACGATTTAATAGGTAACTCAAATCGATGAGGTGATAAGACAACTTGAGGGTGAGTAGCCTGGATTGAGAAGTTAAAGACTTGAAGACTATGTATTGTGATTATGGTGTTGCAATATTGGGTTTTTTTGTTGGTATGTCAAACATAGGGATGTGTGATTGACTGTATAGTAGATGAGCTACTTAAGGTTTCGTTGTTAAAGCACTTCAACTATGAGAAGTGCGCAAGTCATGTATGTCAACTTATTTAAGCCCCTAAACTTACAACAACTTGTAAATGAAGAGGTTTTCCTATAGCCTAGTTGAATGGAAGAAGGGTTTTCAAGTTGATTGAAAGCAGGCTAATCAACTAGTAAGAGTTTGCAGTCGAATGAATGAGCTTACTCAACTAGAAAATTATCTGTTGACTACTAAAAACCCTTAATCAACTAAAAAAGTGTCTAAAGAGTGAATGTGGGGCCAAAGGTTTAATAGCTCATGAACATTTGAACATTAAGAACACATGAAAAGCCAATACTTTTGTGCTTATTATGATCAAGTGCTCAAATAAATCCAAGAGCATAGAGCAAGATTAAAGTCTTCATAATTCCCCTCTTCTTTTCTTCCATTCTTATGTTTAAAGAGAGGGTTGTTCACCTATTCTTATGTGAGGCGTATTTTGAGTGGATTGGGGATCGTGCACCCTAACCATGTATGTATATGTGCATACACATGATGCATTTCGTTACAAGTAGATTGCAGGTCGTTGCATCCTTCTAGGGTGGGTTGCGGGTTGCTCACCCTTATCTGACAATTATATATGATGTGTTTTTCATATCAAGTGGATTGTGGATTGTTAACCTTTGTTTATATGACACATCCTTGATGGGTGAATTGCAAGACGATCACCCATTTAATAAATTATGTTGAATTTTTAGAAAAAATAAGACTATAATGTGTGTAATATTGAAAAAGAGAAAATAAGAAGAACTAATGAAATTAAATAAGAAGTGAATAAAAGACAAATAATAAGAAAGAGTAATAATCAAATTGTGCTCAAGAATATGAAAACATAAACTATCAATTATGTTATTGCCCTCTTTGATTTTGTTTTTATGCACTTCTTTTCTTTCTCCACTTTGCACTATGTGCTCACTCTCTTTTTCCCTTTGACCTCTAGATTTGCAAACTTAGGTGATTTTTGAGGTTTCGTCAATATGACGGATGGTTGCTCAAAGCTGCTCAACAATAATATTGGAGACAAGTCGGTTAAATTTATTTCTTTTATTGCATAGATTATTACTTTATGCATTTTGGTATTTTGATACTTTAATGTTTTCATTTCATTGTTAGCATGAGATTAGCTTGTCAGTCATGATATGGGTACAGCAGGGTCATTGTATTAAGACAAACATCATGTCAACTTTCTACATCATTTAATAAATTATTGTGTATTCATGTTTGTAGATGCACCCTTAGGGGTATTATTTGTAGTTTTCGATCTAGTGATGAATATTGTCCGAGTAGGGAGGCTATCTCTCATATAGGGATGGAAGCCTTCGGGTCATGATAGTCCCACTTTGAACATACATTAAAGGGGTACCTATATTCTGAAATCCCCTTGTCCCACGTTATTATAGCAGCTTTAGCGAAATTTGCTCTTCGACATGAAGCAATTGGATCTGCTTTGACCAAAGTTGTTTTAAGCAATTTTGGTCAACTGCTCTGTTTTGTAGCAATAAAACTACTTGAATAATATTTATTAGCTTTTACCGAGTTGGACCAATTTGACCAAATTAGAGCAGTTTTAACCGTTATTTAAGCAATTTTGACCAATGTTAATACAATTTTGGGTTTTGATTATAATTACTTAGTAATTTTGAGCATGTTAGAGCAACTTTGGCCGAAGCTATTGCAATATAGTTGTATCAAGAGTATTTTCGGAATAGGGGTGCCTTTTGATATTTTAAAGTAGGACACTCTTTTGATGATAATGATAACAATGGGTTCCCTTTTGATTTTCTATCAATTATCTTCTTACTCAAGAACATGAATTGGCTGAAGCTATTGCAATATAGTTGAATCAAGAGTATTTTTTGAATAGGGGGGGGGTGCCCTTTTGATGTTTTAAAGTGGGGCAGTCTTTTGATGATAATGATAACAAGGGTCTCCCTTTTGATTTTCTGTCAATAATCTTCTTATTCAAGAACTTGAATTGTCTCAAAATTGTTATAAGAACATTCTTGTCCAAATTATTTAGTCATGTTATGAGAAAACATAATTTTAATGTATGCTTATTTTACTTAACAACCTATTTAATCATCGATTCAGTTGACATAAAACTCTTACTAGCTACATTCAAACCTCTATGTTTGCATGGACATAATGTTGTAGGTCATGTGTATGCACTTTTTGGTGTAAATGGATTTATCCTCGGCATTCTCATTTCCCCAACTGATGACTATTATAGCAATACAGACATCATCTTAGCTCATAATAAATCAAGATGTTTTCCTATTCATTGAAAGTGAAGACCAAAAAGAAAGAAAATAAAATCGGAATATAATTCTTAAATAACTAAAAGCAGAAAGAAAATATAAGATCAAGTTTAGTAATAAAAAATTTCTATTTTCGGTTTGTAGTTTCTAGAAAATAAAATAAATCTATTAAAAATTGAAAGGAGAAAAAAAATCACCTCTAACAAATGTAAATGTGTCAAAAATGTTAAGTTCTAAGTATTTACTTTATTTACCTTTTTAATTTTTAAATTCTTTCTAAGAAGCAAAAAAGTGTTTAGCAAATCTTTTGAACCAAATAAGGCTCCTCAATCATTGGAAGAAACAATAACCAAACAAAGAGAATAAAAAAAACGCATGTTAAACAATTGCAATTGTTCGGTTTTAATTCTTCAAGAACTAGGAGAAAGAAAAAATAGCAACTTCTTAATCATTGGAAGGAACAATAACCAAAGAAAGATGATGAAAAAAAAACATGTTATGCAATTGCAATTGTTCCTTATGCTTAGAAACAACAAATAAAGCTTACAATTAAATTCTCCTTGGCTGGGGAAATAATGCAACCTAGGAATTTAATTTTAAAATTTTTGTTTAAGGTTGTTTTAAAATAGATAATTATCTTATTAAGATCCTAGAATAAATTGTTAGAACTTTGATTTCATTATGTTTCTTTCCTAATTTGCAATTTAGATTACTTCTTGATTTGATTGAGTGAGGATTATTTATTTTCTTGATTATTTTTAGTTCATTTCCATATTTTAAGATTGGAATCTTTAAAAGAGACTCTAATCCCCAAGTTAAAAAAATCATTTTTGCATAATAAAATTTCTCTTCGTGAGTCTTAATTCTATGAGATCATTTATTTCCTATTGTGGGATTGTTTATTTGTTGATTGTGTTATATCGTGGTATTAGATCTCTCCCTGTGAGTGTTGATCCACTTCCATACTACTCACAAGTTAAGAGTTTCTTAAAACGTGTGTAAGATAGACCAAAGGAAAAAAATTATAGACATGAAAGAGGATTGTTATTGGTTGCTATTGGAGTACAATAATTGTTTGCAAATACCATACTACTGGATGCAAGTAAACAAGGGCATCCATCTACCAACATGTTACTACTATAGTGATCTTAGTTTTAGTTATCGTGATCATTTAAGTAACTTGAGTCATTCCATAACCATAACAGATTTGAAGTTTTCTACAATACAACCACATCAATGTCCAAAAGTCACTTCACCAAACAAAACCAATGGATTTCAAAGAATATTTTCTTAATAATGTTATTTTACTAAGATTTTTCTTCCTATAGAAATCTCCATGTGTGCATAGATTATGAAATGTCACAGGACATTAGTTGAATCAGACTTTGAAAGCAGCTGAGAAAAACAAAACTTGTGATACCTATCACCAAGCAAGAACAAACTTGTTATTTGATTATAGTGCAACTAGATCTAAGGGATGAAAAACATCCTTTTTCCCTTGCTTATTTATTTAATCTTGAGCTAGAACAATACTTCATGCACAAAAATTCCCACGCAATTGCAATTATTCTCCTACTAAAAAACAACACAAAACCTGTTGTAAAGGAATGCCTTGAAGGATGAGAAAGGTAAGGGGAAAAGATTCATACTTGAGTGCAAGCTTTCTATACGCAGATTTGATCTCCTGGTCAGATGAATCTCTCGAGACACACAGCACCTCATAGGGATCTCGGCGGACAGCGGGAGCCGAAGGGCCTTCCAACTTCCCCGAGGCCATCTTCCCCGGCCAGTCCTCCTTAAATTTCAACCTATCTCCAACGCTCACTCCCGTCGCTGCCAATTGGTCACCCTTAAGCTAAATCACCATAATCCAAGAGGGTCCAAACTGGGTCTACGATATTCCAACTCCCCGATCTTATAAGAACAGATTTTACACCAAAATCCTCCAATGTTAATCGGATGCCAAAATCCCTTCTTCATCAGGTTAATCTACCGATCGATCGATCGGTCTCAGGGATTCATGGGATCGAAGAGCTCGAAGCCGGTGGCGTCCGATGTGGAATCCCAGGAGACCAGAGACGAAGCAATGGAAAATGGAAAATGGAAAATGAGAATTTTCAGTACGCATCTTCTCCCAGTACCCGCATTATGTCGAGGGTCCCACCGGTAACCCGAGAGCGGTATACGCAGATGGCAAGAGAAGAATCGCGCGTCCGTTGAAGGGCAGGTGGGTCACGTGCTACACCTAATCTGGCGAGTTACGTGAGAGTAAATTCAAGCCCCCGGACTTAGACCCAACCCCTGGCCAGGTTCGCCCCGGACCCAGCCTGGTCCATAACTAGTTCAACAGGTAGCCCATTGACCTGGTTTGCCAGGCCAAACCGTAATGTCAAATTGGTTCCGGTTCCATAAGTTAAAATTGACTGATGTTAACCATCGGTTTGACCTGCCTGTTTATCAATTTTTTTTTTTTCTCGTTGGAACTAATAGTTCCTAGTCGTTAGAATCGTTGGTTGCTAGCTGTTGAGGGAGGGGTGAGGATTTTTTTTAGATATTTTTTCAACGGTTAAGATCATTCGCTTATTTTTTAATTAATGACTATAATTTAGTGTCTATTATTATTCAAACTCTATAAATATAGAGAGTTTATTTCATTATTTTCACACACATCTTCTCTACTCTTGATCTCAATTTCGTATTATCTATATGTTTTCTTCTTCATTACTATGTACTTTCTTTTCTAATTTTCAATTACGATGGAAAGAGGTCGTGGAGGTACATCATCTCGAGCTCAGAAGGGAAAGGAAATAGTGAATTCGCGCGAGGACCCAACATTCAATTCACCAATAATGAGATCGAGCACCTTCCAAATCTGACACCTGAAACAAAGGAAATATCAATACAATCTAATGTTAAAAAAAATTCCTCCTTTAAAGTATTCTATTTTCACTAAACATTTTGAGAATGTCACTCGGAGCATTGCATGCAAAATGTAAGCACTACAATGTTTCCTATAAATTATAAGTCGGCGGTGGTTATGGATCATTGAAACAACATGTAGAAATGAAGCATCTGATAGAATATATATTCGGTCATTCTCAAACACAATTATCTAGATTTTCTTCAACTATCTGTAGTACCGATTCAGATTTATTTTTATATTCGGATAATAAATTAAGAGAACCATTAGATAAATTTATTTTCGTAGAACATCTTTTTTTTTTTTAATTTTCGATCTAAATGCACATTTGAAGATTTTTGTAAAGAATCTCTTAATCCATGTGCTAAACATGTTCTTAGAACTACACTTACTCGTACAATTAAAAAATTAGTAAAATAAGGAAAAAATAATTTAATTGATGAATTTAGTAAATTAGATAATAAAGTTTCTTTATTTTATGATATTTGGAGTGATCATTGGCAAATACATTCGTATATGGGTGTGACTTGCTATTAGATCGATAACTCTTGGAACCTCTAAAAAAAGGATTGTTAGCTTATAGAGTTTTTGATGAATCACATAATGCTCATAACATATTAGTGGTTTATTTTTTCATATTCGTTGTGTATGTTATGTTTTAAATTTATGTGTTCAAAATAGATTAAAAATTTTAAAAAATTATATTAAACCAATTAGAATTGTAATTTCTTATTTATGGTCGCATCTATCTATAATTAAATAATGAGGTAGGTTTTGTAATTAAACAATGAGGGGAGGTTTTGTAAAATTAATAGAATGATACCTAAAAAATTTCCACTACCAACATTTTGGAATTCAACATATGATTCATTTTAATATAAATAATTATTATATCCATTTTTTTAACAAAATTCTAATACTAATATATATTTAATTTCACAACAATAGAATATTTATAGTAGTATTTGTGAAAATTTAAAAATATTTAATGATGCAACCTAACAACTTTCCGGTGTTTATTATCTCACTATTCAATTAGTTTAGATTTTTTTTAATATAGTATTAGTTTTAAATAAACATATTAATAATGATTTTTTATCTTCTTCCATATTAGCTATGAAAACTAAATGGTAAAAATATTTTTATTTTATTCCTGAAATTTATTTAATTGTATTTTCTTTAGATCCTAAATTTAAATTAGAAGTTTTACAATAAATGTTAATTTTATATTATGACACTTTAATTGAATTAAAGATTCTTTTTCTTCTGATTCAATTAATATTATATATAATGTTAGAATTTATTTATATAATATTTATAATCAATATTATACAAAATATAGAAAAAACTAATATTTCTAAAATACAACAAATTATTAGTAGTAATTTAAAACTTACAAAAGTACAACTTTTATTAAAAGAATGGACAAAATGTCCACGAGGATCCTCAAGTTTCACACAGGAACTTCAGAATTATTTTACGATTTCTTTTGATTTTAATTAAGCAGATAATGAAAATTTTGATATCTTAAAATGGTAGTCACAGAAGACTCAAAGCTTTCCCTCCAGTCTCAACTGTTGCTGTGGAGCAGATATTCAGTATCGACGGCAACATATTAGATGAACAGTGATTAACTTTGTCTTCCAACTCATTGGAAGCCCAAGTATTACTCGACGATTGGACCAGAGTCGTGAAAAGAATACAAGGAATGCAACTTTCAGATAATGAAATTGAAGATTTTGATACTAAAGGAATGAATACAACAAGAATGGGAAATAGAAGTGAGTGATAATGCCACTTTCAAATATTAAAAGGTAAAAATGTAAAAGAACTATGTGAGCTTTGATTCCCCTATACCCTAAGGGGATACTTAGGTAACTTAAATGAGTGCAAGTCCTTTTTTTAAAATAATTTTAAAATTTAAAACTTTTAATATAATATTTTGAACTGTGACGAACCGTGAACAACGGTTCTTAATTGTGAATTGTAATCGTCTTAGGCGGTTAAAGTTAAGGGTCGACTTACTTTAAACAGTCAAACCAGTAGTTCCGAACGAACCGATGGTTCTGAAAGGTCAAACCGTGGTCAAGTCTACCCAGACTAGGATAAGCACATAGACATTCGTGGTTCAATCTTAAGCTACGATATATTTATAGGAATTTTTCTCAAAATAAGATACACATATATGAGATGTTGAATTTCTAAGTCATCGATTATGAATACTTCTAGATTTATCCTAGTGACTAATAAAATTTTTTTATAGGACCAGACAAATTTTCTCATTCGATTCGATGTTACCAATTCATTATTTTTTAAAGGGTAAATTCAAACTTCTAAAAATAATATTTTTAAATATAAATAATGCAGTTATTTTTACGGTGAAAGTAATAAATTATAAACTAATTATTGCATCCTTCGTTAATTTATTTGGCGCTCCCTTGCAAAGAAAGTATTCAAAATACTCCTAGCTAGGATGTGTTTGGTTTATAGTTATCTTACCTGATGTGTTATATAATTACTTAATATAAAAATACAATCTAATATTATTTGTTCAATTTTAGGTAATATAATAAAATTTTATTAATTTATTTAAAAATTTTAGTATATAACTTAGTATATGTAATTGTATCGACGAATCAACTAATAAAACAAAATAAAAATATCTATATATATAATTATAATATTATTTTTATTATTATCATTGATATGAGTTAGGATAGGTGAACCTTTTGCAGGAGAAAGAAAGGGGATAATAAGGACAAGGAAGGCTGAAACAAGCGAGATGAGGGGCCGCCTGGAAAAGGTTTGACCAAGTAAGGTGGGTCGCTACACGTATGACAGATAAAGATTGGTCGAAAGTAATAAACCGACCAAGCATATAAGTTCGACAAACAAAGGTCAACCGAAAGAGGGTTGACCGAGCGAGAAGGCTTATATATGCCGACCGATTAACTTCGGCCGATAAGGCATGATCGGCTGAGCTCCATGGATCGGTCGAGCACAGTGGATCTGCGGAGCATATAAGACCGGCAGGCGGGGCCCGACCAAATATAAAAGACCGACCGAGTATGAATGGTCGGTCGAGCATAAAGGATCAACCCAGTGTAAAGAAAGTTTAACCTTAGGCGGTCCGAGGCATGGTAGGGTCACTCGGGCATATAAGTTTGATAAGCAAAGACCGATCGAACACGAGTTCTCGGTCGGGCATAAATAACTGACCGAGCATATAGAGTCGACCGAGCGTAGAAGTTCTTAACCTTGCGCACAACAGACAAGGATCAGATGAACATAATGGACCGACCGAGCATATGAGTTCGATAGGCAAAGACTGGCCGAGTGTAAGAGACCGATCGAAAGTAGAAGCACTTAGCATTAAGCTGTCCTGAAGGCCTATATATGCCCGACTGGTTAGTCTCGGTCGATAAGGTAGGACCGGCCGGATTCAGTGACGGATCCAGACAAATATTTAGAGGGGTGCTCAAAGGCGGCGTCACTAGCATGAGACGTCGACGAAGTGAAGAGGCGACAAGGATGAGTGTAATGATTTGAGGAGACCAGAGAGGGGGAAACAATGAGATCTCTTAGTGCGATTAGGGTTTTTAGTTTGAAAAAGAAAGGGTTGATTTAGAAAAAAAAAGGATTGGGAACGAGAAAGAAACAAAATGAAATCTGCTTAGAAATGATTCGGCAATGAGAAAGGAAAGTAAAAGGTGTTTTTTTACACTTTTGTAAAAAAAAGTCCAATAAATTTAAGAAATTATAATTATGCCTTTTATTTTTTAATCATGATTATATATTTATTTTTTATTTTTTTGTCAGAAGCAAGGGGGTGCTTCCGCACCCCCTCGCGCCCCTGCCTCCGCCAATGGCCGGACTTAATAGACCGATCAAGCACAGTGACATTTAGTAGCATACGATCGACCGAAGGAATGGCTAGTGGGCAATGGTGCTTTTATACACCCGACTAGTTAATCTCGGTCGATAAGGTGTGACCGACCGGGCTTAATAGACCGGCCGAGTATGAGAAGTAGATCGAACGTAAAGGTCTTTAACCTTGCACGATTTTTGGCATATTTATAATAGTAAAGTCCTAGTCGGGGTATAAATAACTGATCGAGTATAGAATGCCGACCGAGGCTAGTACAAATAGAAGATATTCCTCATATATACAGAATGAGCTTATGTGACTAACCAAGTGTATGTAACAGGTGAATCATAATAATATGTGATCATATGACAACTTAATTAATTTGACGACAAATAGCTTATAGAAGTCTCCATAGGTATGCTAAACGACTAAGAAGATACATCTGGGGTAAGAAAAAGATTCCTTAAATTATTATTGCAGTTCTGGCTTACGTTATCTCTTAACAAACTTTAACAAACCGGGGTCCACCTCATGACTGTGGAGGTTAGGTGATGTGGAATAAAAAGGAGAATCCTCTCCACTGACCAGGTACACAAACATACGCATTGCATTAGAATCAAACCCTAATTTTCATCTTCTTCCACACTACATCTTCGTCTCGCCGGAGACTAACTTGAGCGTTAGAGGGCCTAGCCAGGGATTCCCATCCCGGTCTTAGGTCACTAACGCTTTGTCGGTTGGTCTCATTGTGTGCAGGAAGACGAGATCATCTATTGGATTGCCGAGCTTTGGCCGATTCAAGGAGTCACCTCGCCGGAATTCCTTTTTGCGAGGTATTATTCATAGATCAGCTTTGGTTTTCTCGGGTCTATCGTTCCGCATTTAGGCGCTTGTGAGGTTCGTAGTGGTTTTCTCAGATCCTCCCCTGTTCGTCGGCATCAGAGTCATTATTCGCCACCGCTCATCGTCGCTCAGTGCTTCATCTCGCAAGCTCTCAGACAGGATCAATCATTATTATTAATTATGATATATATAGATAAATAAATTTAGATAATATTTTAGAATCTTTTTATTATTTTAGAAATTTTTTGAGATAATTTTGTTGGGCTTTAGACTAGAGCTATTTAATTTATTTTAACTATAACTAGGAATTAATTGATTCAATTAATTGAAATTTTAATTATTTTTTTTTAAAAAAATCTAATTTAAGAAATACAGTGCAATCTTCTCTCCAGCTACAGAATCGCCACCCGGAGAATCGCCACATGTCGAGTCGCTACTACCTTCGGCCCGACGAGTCACCTACCACCTCCAATCTGACGAGCTGCTTACCACCTCTGGCCCGATGAGCCTCCGGCGAGCCACTACCACCTCTGGTGAGCCGCTACCACCTCCGGTGACTATGTTCGATGGGCGGCGTGTGTGAGCTTCTCGCTAGAACAATAGCGATGGGCACAACTTGTCGAACATACTGTTCATGGGACCGGTGAGTCGCCTGCTGCCACATATGACCTCGGAGAGTCTTTTGTGCGGCCCCAACGAATTCTCCAGCCTCGATGAGTCTTTCGCACGAAAGAACGACTGTGTTGGATTCTCGATAACCTCAAAATCAAGAAAAACCTAAAAAATCAGAGGTAATCTGATTCCGAGTTGAATTCCCAAATTGATGATGTTTGTTAATGTTGCTAGGCATGTATGATTACTTAGGACTAGTTGATTCCCTAAACCAAACATAATTATCATTGATAATATTAGATGGATAATCAAAATTATCAAGGATGACCCAACCAAACAACCCCGTAATGCATCTAAACCATAGTCGATTGATTTACCTAGTTTAAGATTTTAGTGTTTTCTTTAACTCTAGGTCAGCTACCACATTCAGCTTACTTGTAAATATCACAAGCCGACAATTCATCTTCCTTCTGCTTCAACTCTCGCAACTACTTAGTTTTCCTTCTCTAGATGACCAGCATTCTTAGATCTGCTTTTCACTGGAGAGAAAAATTTCCTATAGTATGTCACAGGTGAGACTTGAACCTTAGATCTCTTGATTATCTATTAAAAGGTCTAACCATTGCACCATTACCCTTGGGGAGACTAGTTCTACTTTGTAGCAAGCAGAAAATGGTGCATAGAATCTATTTAATGCCTACATGTTTAACTATTTGACTTGTTTACTTATACATTTCATGTAATATACCAAAAATATAGCTAAGGATTTAAAATAATTAAAAGTTGATATAATTAAATTATTTTAAGTAAAATAAATATATTTTAGTGAATAATATATCAGGAAATAATATTTAGTGAATAAATATAATTAGATTAATGCAATAATCTATAACGAGGACTATGAGAAGAAAAGTGTAACCAATTTAAAGCTTTCTAATCACAAAACATTCCAAGTCAATTTGAGAACAACCCAAAAGCTTTAAGAAAATTATCTCAAGCGCAGAAAATATCCAAGTGATCACTGAAGATCCGAAAACATCTAAAACAAATAAGGAGTGTATCTCTTCTACAGATTGTTCACATGAGTCCTAATCAGGAAACATTTTTAAAAACTTAACTGCAGAAGGAAGACGATGGAATTGGGAAAACTGCTGATCAGTATCAGAGAAAGGTACTAATTCTTCCTTGCCACTGGCTGGAGATAATCCGATCTCCTTCAAACCTTCAGTTGTGTCTCTCCTCTGATTTGAATCGCTGCGGCAATCACCTTCACCCCCCTAAACCATATCCCCATTCCTGTGCTTCGTCTCCCTCTTTTATCCCCTATTTGAGGGTGATAAGTAGTTCAGATCTCATCTGAACGACTAGAATCAAATGTGGTATCAATGGCTCAGATGAAGTTCGATTCAAAATGGACAACTAAAGTTAATTCGAGCTATTCCTTCCAATCCATCCCAATTCGATCAAACCACACTTTATTCTCCACTGCAATCCCTTGCAAGAGAATGAAACTAGATGAATTAAGTACAAATCCTCAATTATCTCTAACATTCAATTATAATACATGCTCAATTTCAATTCAGAAAAATATGTTTCCAACCTATAAATTGGTTATGAACTAACATCAAATCAAAAGCTTAACACTCAAACATGTTGTCAAATTAATCATTTATCAATTCCCCTACACTTAATTTTTTTTTGCGTCTCAAACCAGGACAACAGAAACAAATCACTTTCCATAAAGAGATTCCTCATAATTCATTGATGCTGTAAAGGATGGTTGATTAAGATCATTGAATTCACAAAGATCATTGCATTCATGAATCCAGGTATTTTATAAGTCAATGAGTATTATTGCATGGATCACTTGAATGGGCTGAGTATGAAAAGAATTGCACTGACTAAGTATCCCTAATCTACTCTCACATTCAATGCACATGAATTCTGGAGCTTCTCTCATTGTTACTTACACACTTCACTACCATAAGCTTGCCCTATTTCTAAATTCTCCACCACTGTATTTTGATGGCACAACATTAATCAGAAAAGTTTATTGAGCTCTGGAATATAATCAAAGATAAACTAAATGGATTGGTTTGCTTTATTAGTAAAGGAACAGAACAATGAGAAAATGGATGTTTTGGTAAAATGACTTGATGAGTCAACAGAAATCACTACCAATATCTCCCTGAATGTCCATAAAACTAATCTTCGGAAATAACTCTTTTAGGCTAGTAACCAAAAGTTCTTCAATGATTGGTCCATCTATGAAATGTACTTAACAGCTGAAATTGATACTATTATAATTCCATTTTTCTTCAACAATTCCACCAAGTGTTTAACATTTCCTTTTCCTTTCCGAAATTTAATTTTCATGAACTCAATCTTCCTGGATACTATTGCATACTAATTAAAGAACTACCAAATTACTTCAACTATCCGTATTCTAGAAGTTAGCAATTCTAGAATAGACTCTACTCTCTATGCTTTCATGTTCCTTCCTGATGACAATTGCCCATTACATGAACTCAATATATATATTCATATTACACACACCCAGCTTGCTTAAACTTCTAAATTCTAAGACTTAAATCCATCAAAAACTTACAACAGAATTCAGAAATAAAATCTAAGGTTCAGATGCTACAGCTCAAGTAGTTCCTACATTACCATAGCTCTATAGTTTAGTTCCATATTCCAATTTAATGAGGTTCAGCAGATTCAACTCTGATCAATCCCACTTACAAATTACGATCAGATTCAACACTATCCACATTCCACAAGTAACTTCTTTCCATATATGTCCCTTGCCTCTTATCAAATGTCTTAACCGTGAAGCATTGAATTAGAAGAAAAAAATTCCCTTCACAACATTAGAATGTAACCAAATTATAGTGCTAAAGAAGCAATTTTCACTCCCAGCCATACTAAAAATTTTCATTCTAAACTCCTGACGGCATTTGATTCAAACAACCCCAACAAGTTGTGCCTCTTCAAGTTGGAATCTTACTCAGTAAATTCAACAAAATTCCACAATTTCAAAATAATTTATTCAAGCGACTTAATATAAGAACCACCATTTAATTTCAAGCATATGCAACCCCTCCCCCACACTTAAATTTTGACTGTCCCAACAAAATAACTCCCCAAATCAATCACCAAAACTTCCAAGAAGGAGAAGATGACAAATGATATATGGAGATTTTGTGGAGATGACAAGTAAGATCTGAGTTTCAAAAAGAAATATGACAAGTGATATATGGAACCATATACTCTTTCATCATCTTAATGCCTTCCAACCTTACTGTGGTTTCAAAAAGGAATGGGTCAAGTTCTAAAGTTTCAATTGTGCAAGTATCATCACTCATGAACAAATTTAATAATAGGCTTGAAGTAGTCCTTGCTAGGAATTTTCTTCAAATCATACTTAACGAACCAAGATAGCATCCATCAACATACTCATGCCTAAATACAAGGCTCACTAATGCATGAAATCCCGAAGTTTAAAAATCTAATTCAACCAAAGTTTCACATCCATCAACAGCATTGTATCAGAATTCATAAATGGAAAGGCTGAAACGAACTAGCTATCAAGGAAATTACAAACAAAACTAACAATTTATTGGCTAGATAAAAATGCAAAAGAACTAAAAAGGAACAAACTCGCCTTTAAGTGGAATACGTGGGGTTAGAAGCTTCATTCCTTCTTCCACAATTTTTCCAATTCCTTCATAACATTTTTTCAATCGATGTCCATTCACCTTGAAATTACCATCCCCTGTTTTGCCCTACAGCTCAACTACACCATAAGGAAAAACATTAGTAATGCAAAAAGGCCCTTCCCACCTTGATCTCAACTTACTTGAAAAAATTATAAGTCTAGAATTATACAATAAAACTTTATCCCCTATATGAAACTCCTTCCTCAAAAGACACTTATCATGGAAAGCCTTAGTCTTCTCTTTGTAAATTCATGAATTCCCATAGGCTTCTAACCGAAGTTCATCCAATTCTTGCAGTTGAAGCTTCTTGTTAATTCTAGCCTGTTCTAATTCCATATTACAAGCTTTCACTGCCTAGTAAGCTCTATGTTCTATCTCGACTAGTAGATGACATGCTTTTCCAAATACAATCCTAAATGGTGACATTCCAATAGGTATCTTGTATGCAGTCTTATAAGCTCACAAAGCATCTTCTAGCCTTTTGCTCCAATCCTTCCTTTCAGGTCGTACTATTTTTTCTAAAATCTGTTTGATTTCTCTGTTGGAAATTTTAGTTTGTCCATTTGTTTAGGGGTGGTATGGAGTAGTTATTTTGTGTATCACACCACACTTATCTAGTAAAGTTTTCATCCGTTTATTGCAAAAATGAGATCTTTGATCACTCACAATTGCTCTAGGTAAACCAAACCTCCAAAAAATGTGGGATCTAACAAATTCCAGAACCACTAAAGAATCGTCATTCCTTATAGGTATTGCTTCCACCCATTTTGAAACATAATCGAAGGCCAGGAGTATGTATATAAAACTAAAGGATGTAGGGAATGATCCCATAAAATCTATGCCCCAAACATCAAACACTTCACAAAATAACAAAGGTAACTGAGACATCTCATTTCTGGGCCCTATCCTTCCAACACACTAGCAACATTCACAAGTTTTATAAAACTCATAAGCATCACGGAACAAGGTTGGTCAATACAAACCAAAATCCAAAACTTTCCTTGTTGTCCTTTGAGAACCGAAATGCCCTCCACAATTCAAAGAATGACAGAAAATTAGAATAGACCAAAACTCTGTATCCGACACACATCTTCTAATGACTTGATCGCAATAAAATCTCCATAGATAAGGATCATCCCAAACATAGTACTTAGCATCACTCTTAAGTTTATTAGCTTGGGCAGGAATAGAATGAGTAGGTAAAAGTTTAGCAACCAAAAAGTTTAGCAACCAAATTGTTTACAAGATCCGCATACCATGGTGATTTGTCTTGCAATTGTAGAAGTTGCTCATCTGGAAAAAAAAATCTATAATAGGTGTAAGATCCATTTCTCTATTTATTCTACTCAAGTGATCAGCAACCAGGTTTTCTCTTCCACTCCTATCACATATTTCTATATCAAACTCTTGAAGTAAAAGCATCCACCTAATAAGCCTTGGTTTTGCATCTTGCTTTTTGAGAAGAAATCTTAATGTTGCATGATCAGAATAAACCACCACATGAGAGCAAAGGAGATATGATCTAAACTTATCAAAAGCAAAGACTATAAATAAAAGCTCTTTCTCCGTAGTGGTATAATTTGTTTAAGCTGAATCTAAGGTCTTTGATGCATAATAAATTACAAGAACTACTTCAGCTTTCTTTGAGCTAAAACTACCTGCACTGCATAATTTGAGCCATCGCACATCAACTCAAAAGGTAACATCTAATATGGAGCACTCATAATAAGAGTAGTAGTGGGAGCATCTTTAAGTTTATCAAAATCTTCCTTACATTTCTGATCAAACACAAACTCTACATCTTTTTCTAATAAGTGTGTGAGAGGCAAAGCCACTTTGCTAAAATTCTGCACAAAACATCTATAAAATCCTGCATGACCAAGGAAAGATCTGATATCCTTCACACATGTAGGATAAGGCATGTAATAATATCAACTTTTGCAGGATCCACTTTAATTCCTTCCTTAGAAACTACATGCCCTAACACTATTCCCTAGTTCACTATGAAATGACACTTTTCAAAATTCAAAACAAGGGTCATCACTACACATCTGCTAAAGATTTTATACAACCCCTCTGAACATGAGTCAAAGGATATGTACCATAAATCGTGAAGTCATCCATGAAAACCTCTATACATTCATCCAATAGATCAGCAAATATACTTTTCATACACCTCTGAAACGTTCCTGGAGCATTACAGAGACCAAAGGATATTCTTCTGTATGCAAATGTACCAAAAGGGCAGGTGAATGTGGCTTTTTCTTGATCTTCTGGAGCTATAATGATCTGGTAATATCTAAAATGACCATCCAAAAAATAGTAATGTGACTTCCCTACCAATCTCTCTAGCATCTGGTCAATGAATGGCAATGGATAATGATCTTTCCTTGTGACCTGGTTCACCCTCCTATAATCTATACAAGCTCTCCAACTATTTTGAACTCTTGTTGAAATTAATTGGTTATCTTTGTAGGCAATCAGAGTTACTCCGTATTTCTTTGGCACCACTTGCATAGGGCTAACCCATTCATTATCTGATATTGGATAGATAATTCCAGTTTGTAATAGTTTAGTTACCTCCTTCTTGACCACATCTGAAATCAAAGGATTTAACATTCTTTGTGGTTGTTTAATAGGCTTGGTGTTCTCTTCTAATAAAATTCTATGCAAGCGGAGGGACTGATGCTAGGTATGTCTACTAACATCCACCCAATAGCTCTTTGATGTTGTTTTAAAACTGTTAACATCTTTTGTTCCTACTCTAGTTGAAGGTCCTCAGCAATAATAACTGGTAACTACTCCCCGTCCTGTAAGTATGCATATTTCAAATGTAAAGGTAATGTTTTTAATTCTAGTTGAGGTGAATGTACAAGAGACGAAATTAATTATTTAGATTCTATTCACATCACGTTAATCCCTGCAACTCGATTAACTGTGAACACTGATTTAGCATTCTAACCACTTGCTTCAATATCATCCTCATACTGAATAGGGTAAATAGGACCAAATAACCAATCTTGTATATCCTCGCCATGGCGTTCTTCAATTACATTA
The DNA here is from genome assembly GCF_018446385.1 of Zingiber officinale. Taxonomy (NCBI): domain Eukaryota; kingdom Viridiplantae; phylum Streptophyta; class Magnoliopsida; order Zingiberales; family Zingiberaceae; genus Zingiber; species Zingiber officinale. The sequence goes on from NC_055989.1 coordinate 119,532,698, forward strand.
ATTCCAAGAAAAGAATGGTCTTCAACTGGATATTTCATCGCCTCCATGATATTGAATTTAACCACAGTATCCCCAAATTCCATTGAAAGTGTTCCTGCATGCACATCAATCTTTGTCCTAGCTATTTTCAAGAATGGTCTACCAAAGATTAGGAGTGAATGGCCAAAAGAAGAATCTCCTTCCATATCCAAAATGTAGAAGTCGACTGGAAAAATCAAAATCCTTAACTCTCATCAATACATCTTCGATTACACCTACTGGATGAGTAAGACTTCTGTTTGCTAGTTGAATCACTACCCCAATTGTCTATAAAGGTCCAATGTTGAGTGTTTGGAAAACAGATTTAGGCATAACATTGATGGATGCTCCAAGATCTAGCATTGCATCCTTAAAAGTATGATCTCCTATGATGCATGGTATTGCGAACACTCCAAGGTCAATAGATTTAGGAGCTATAGGTTGAATTAATGTTGAAACATTCTTACCAACACTAATCAACTCATTCCCTTTTAACTTCCTTTTGTGTACACACAATTCTTTTAAAAATTTTGCATACTTTGGAACTTGCTTGATCACTTCCAATAATGGAATATTTATCTCCATTCTAATGAATACATCAACTAATTCATGATACTCTTTAGTCTTTGTTAAATCACCATTTTTCCTTTTCTATACCACTCTCTGAGGAAAAAGTAGTGACACTTGAGAATTAGATCTCTGTTGCACCTCTGAATCTGCTTTTGCTGTACAAGATTCTGTAGAAGTTGATTTGTCAACTAGTGGTGTTTCTAAATCCAAAACCGATTTGCCACTTCTAAGTGTAATGGAACTTACATTCCCTTTCGGATTAGGAATAGTTTTAGAGGGCAGTTGATTTGATCCTTGAGCTTGCATCTGATTTATAGAAGATGCCATTTGACCCAACTGCCTTTCCATATCCTAAATTGTTGCATCATTCCTTTGCTGTGTACTTTGCTGATGTTGCATAAGTTGCTGAATATAGCCTTTAAGTTCTTGCAATGATACCTTAGGTTGATTAGAATTAACTGATTGATTAAGCTGCTAGTTCTACTGGAATGGTAGCACCCTATTTTGATTTTGATATCCTAGTGGTTTCTATAAATTAGCAAATGGAAACTAATTCTGTTGATTTGAAGAATTTTCATACCTCAAATTTGGATTTAGGGTTTAGGGTGGAGATTTCACGAGAACCATAATTTATAAGTTAACAAAGGTAATCAAGAATGGTCCCCGACAATGGCGCCAAATTGATCATTCATGTTTTGTCGTAAAACAAGTATCAATCCTAGTTAAATTACGTTCCTTAGCAAATGCAATATAGGGCAACTCAAGTCATTTCCCTAGGATCATTGTGATATCTTTGCCAACTCTAATTCCAACTACTTAAAGGTAAACGTAGGAGGGGGATTGTTTTTAGGATTTAAAACTAACAAACAGGACAAAGGAAAATTACTCTCCTGACCAATCTACTGACTTAGAATGGTATCATTCTAATAGAGATTAATCCAGTAATCCAGAACGAGGACTATGAGAAGAAAAGTGTAACCAATCTAAAGCTTACTAATTACAAAACATTCCAAAGGTATTGATTCTTCCTTGCCACTGGCTAGAGATAATCCTCTCCAACGATCTCCTTCTTCGAACCTTCGGTTGCATCTCTCCTCTGATTGGAATCGCTGCGGCAATCGCCTTTATCCCCAAAAAAAAACAAATCCCCCTTCCAGTGCTTCGTCTCCCGCTTTTATCCCCCATCTGAGGGTGATAAGTAGTTTAGATCTCATCTTAACGGTTGGAATCAAGTGTGGTATCAATGGCTCAGATGAAGTTCGATTCAAAATGGACGGCTGAAGTTAATTCGAGCTACTCCTAATCCATCCCAATTCGATCAAACCACACTTTATTCTCCACTGCAATCCCTTGCAAGAGAATGAAACTAACGAATTAAGTACAAATCCTCAATTATCTCTAACATTCAATTCTAATACTTGCTCAATTTCAATTCAGAAAAAATATATTTCCAGTTATGAACTAACATCAAAATCAAAAGCTTAGCACTCAAACATGTTGTTAAAATAATCACTTATCAGCAAGCAAGTCTAAGTTGATCAAGAAGGATCACACATTGATAAAGTAAAATCTTAACTATGGTTAGGCAAGATGAAAATCTAAGTGGGTCAAGGAGAATCGCACTTGGTAATCGGAAGTCCAACGAAAAGTTGGCAAAGTCCAAGTAGATCAAAAGGTTGACTAGACACTTGGTAAAAAGACCCAACAGGTCATGGTTAATCAAAGATTGGGCAAGAGAACCCTATACTCGGGTTAAGTGAGTTAGGGTTGGGCAATCCATTAGGTAATCGATTGTGCCAAATCTAATCGATCAGTGGACTGATTGGGAGCTTGTCTTCGCGAAGTAGAAAGGGGTCGAATTGATTAAATAATCGATTAAGGTCAAACCCAATCGATTAGGTGATCGATTGGGAGGAGAAGTTCATGAAACAAAAAGGTGTTGGATCAATTGGGTAATCGATTAAGACTTACACCAAGTGATCGATTGGGTGCATTTCTTCACAACAAACATGAGCTCGATCTTGATCGATCAACTAATTGATCAATAAGAGTTTTTCGCAAAGAACAATAGCTTCCTCATGAGAGCGTGATCGATTTGGTAATCGATTGGGAGAAGCTCGTGAGCGAATAGTGGGATTCATAATTGATTGGGTGATCGATTAAGAAGGCCTGTAATCGATTGGCTAATTGACTAAGTGACAAAGAAAAGAGTTTTTGCGAGGTTTGGACAACTAGATGTGCTTGGATCTGACATGGCAATCAATTGAAGATAAGGCCAATTGATTGGGAGCCCTAATCCGCAAGATATAAGGATGATGACGGAGATTCAAATGCACAACATCTTCAACACTTCTTCTCTAAGTCTTTCCGCTAGTTCCTATAGGTTCTTGGAGCAAAGTGCAGTTGTATTTCCAAGTATCAAGGAGAGATCCACAACAACAAGAGATCAAGAGCAAATATTCCTCATTGTAGTATTCATTTCCTTATTTTTAATGTATCTTTTGTTGTATTTCTCGTGTTAAAATTTATACGAAACTTCTCCGCCTTCTAGAAGGAGGATTTCATAGTGTACTATAAGTGAGGAGAGTGAACCATTGGATTAGTCATCTCAAGAAGGTGAATACCAAGTAAAATCAAGAGTATTACCTTTGAGTTTCCGTTGCAACAAATCATCAACAAAATGATTAGAGCTAATCATTCCCTCTAGCTCGTCGGATTGTCATAACAGACACAAGCATCCGATCACTCTTGATCTGCGTTAGGCTTCCCCTCAAGCTTCCGGTCACTCTTGATCTACTCCGGGTCTCCCCTCAACTTCGATCAAGCCATCAAGGTCACCCTATATGACACAATTATTCAGTTACTCTTGACCTGCTCCGAGTCTCCCCTCAAGCATCTGGTCTCTCTTGACTTGGTCCCGGCCTCCCCTTAACTTCGTTCAAGTCCACCGCACATGGCATCCGGTCTGGACCATGACTGTGATACCACTTGTTAGGACCATAAGAATCACATATCTTCACAATGATATGATATTGTTAACTTTATGCCTAAGTCCTCATGGATTTATTTTAAGATTATACTCAAAATGTCTCATATCAATGGAGATATCTTTCATCTTTTTAAATTCATAATTTTTTTATATTTTTTCAATGTAAAACTTTAAGGCTACATTTGGTTAGGAGTAATGTAATCAAGCTTGTAATGTAATGTAATCTTGATTACATTACTACGTTTAGTAATATAATTTATGTAATCTTTGATTACAAGGATGATTATATTCTTTTGTTTGGTGTTCATTATTTTTTATAAAGAATGTAATTCGTATTATTATATAATAATAAAAATATGATGCGATCTTTGCCAAAAGCGACAACGGCCGCAACACTTCTGTTGGAGGCGGCGACCGAAGGTGCCTAAAGGTGGCGACCGACGACGGGCAGGGCAGTAGTGATGTCAGCAACCGGTGGCGACGGCGCCTAGAGATGGCAGCTAGTGGAAGTGACGTCGATGACCGATTGGTGTCGAAAATGGACCGAGGATTATATGATGTTGGCTTAATTCAAATTATAAAACTTTATGACCTTCTGTAATATAAATTATATTACATTACAATTTTAAAATTATATAAACTAAAGTAGTTAATATTATAATATAATCTTGACGGATTACTAATCAAACGTAGTGTAATTGTATTCCCAACCTATGAAAAGATCATTTTTGTTATCCAAATTCGCCTCCACTCTCCTTTATATAAAATAACCATAATTCTCTCATTTTGGCATTACTGAAATGCATCGTCACCAGTAATTTGGTAGCCAAAGGGCAAAAAAAAACACAACGATTGAAATCAGAAAGTAATTTTTACCAAAATAAATTATGTCATTACATATAATATTAGATGACAAATGACTCGAGTCAACACTATCTACTATTCTTTTACATCGTTAAGTATCTTCACCGTTCAAACAATATGGTAAGGTGCGTGCAATTTGTCTTTATGAAAAGACTCGATCGGATACAAAGGTCAGAATGGACTACCTTCTAAGTCAATGAAAAATAATTTGAAAGACTAGTTTGGTCCCCACCTTAGACACCTCGATGGACCGCTATAACTTCTCGTGACACACACAAATGCACGGTACCCAAAAATTTCCGTCCTCATTTTTTTTTTTCAATTTTATTTTTTTCTTAAAATTTTTTATGTTTAGAAGGAAAATCTTCATACAATAATAAAATTATTATTATCTGACTTTATAATTATGAGTTTAAATGGTGGAAATAATCTCTTATAATACAGTCTATTTTGTTTTAGACTCATTAATGAGAGCTTTCATATACCTCTATACTTCCCAGGGCTGATAAGATATCTAGATTGCCATCGAAGAGTTGAACATTTGTAAGTAAAGTCTTAGAGATTCATGATTTGAAGAGCATAATTACTTTGTTGTTAATATTTGATTAGCCTAAGTAAAATATCAATGGATGCGTTTGGTTTTGTCATGCATAATACCTGCAACTTGTACTCTATATTAAGGAATTATATTGTGTTCATGGCAGATATGAATAGGATCGATCGGAGAGCTAGCTACAAAGTCAACGCTACCGACGACTCTCTCTATCGACCGTACGTCTTCGGAGACGGCTTCCGAGTCCAAATCCAGAATCAGATCCGTTGCCACCGCTGTCTCCGAGCTAGCGGCGGCGTCGGCGTCCCCGGCGACCCGAAAGTCCTCCAAGATGAACGTCGGCCGCCACCTAGACGTCGCCTTCCTCCCCTCCACATCCGCCCTCCGCCTCGCCGGTTTCTTCCTCTTCGTAGCCTTTGTGTTCGTCTCCTCTGCTCCGGCCATGGTGCCACTGCCTTTTCTGGCGAAAGTCTTGGATATGGCATGCACCCGACGGAGGATGGTGAAGAATTCGTCCACCTCCTCATCGGTGACCTCAGGCTTAGGCCGCTGCGCCTCCGCCTCTTCATCTCCTATTCGCTTGCTCTTCTCCATCTCCGTTCGTACAAGACATTGCCGGTATGGCATGGGTGTTGTTGTTCAGGGCTTTTATAGATGTTCATGCTGCGCTTTTTAATTTTATGGATTAATTTATTTACCAAGTCCGTTAGTCATGAGTCAAGACTGCTCATGAGTCATTTTTAATTGAGAATATATTGAGAATAATGACGCGTGTTCTTTACACATACAGCACGCATTTGATGACGTTTACATGTTAACGTCATCGAATGACAATGGAGACTCCATAGATAGGAGACTGAGAGGAGGTCATATAAAGTGTGTCCACGAAATCTCGTCTTCCATTGGTGATCAGTTGTTGTCCAAGTTAATTTCCATTATCGGACTTGACTTTTTGCTAAGCTCAATTTATATTCTCGACATCGGTTATTATATGCTGATGCTAATACAGGTGGGCAAAAGATCATCAGGAAAGGGTTTATAGATTTGAGAAATTTTCAAATGAATAGTGTTAAATGGATAAAATCTATGGGTTAAGAATGAATTTTTTCTTAATCTGTAGAATTATTATTCAGGGTGTCCAAATAATATCATATTTTATAAGTCAATTAAATTCTTTTATATTTGTTTTCATATTTAATTTTTAAAAATTCTCTCTCAATATTAATGATTAATTGCATTTTCAAGATGGCACACATTGATTATACATTTTAGATTTATTTTCTAACTGGTTAAATTTTGACCATTGAGATTTACTCTTTTCACATTATGTAACATACTTTGAAAATAATCAAAGGGCACACTGATTTAGATCATCTTATCGTTCTATCTCTCCCATCAAAACTTCCTTTTAAGTCTCCTTCTTGTCTCCTTTGCATGTAACTTTTCTTTCTTTTCTTTCATCCAATTAAAATTTTCTTTTCTCTCTCTCCTTTACATGCATACATGCAACAATCACTATAGTCCCCTCGGAATAGTCTAATGCAACACATGAAGTGCTGTCACCATAAGCTCTGGGGTTCGAATCTCGACATAACTGAGGTAAATGTCTTCCTCATGCGTCAGGTTAGTGGAGGCGTTGGGACAAATGTAGTCACCTTTTACCACCATGTAACAATTATTGTAGTGTTGATTTCTAAAGACCAATATTACGTGGTGGAGAGACTAGGACCAACTTGGTCCTGATCTACTCTTAGATCAGGTCCAACGTGGTCCTGGTTTCTAGGAGACCAAACTCAAGCATTCTAACTAAAAGTTGACATAATAATTGAGCACCTATGAGAGCCTAAAATAAGTAATAGACGACACCTTTATACTTTTTTCAACTTTAGAAAAGTATGAGACTTGAAATGGATGTAATCTAAGCTCTCATGGTCTCCTAGAAACTAAGATCAAGTTGGACATGATCTACTCTCAAAACAGGCCCAAAGTGGTCTTAGTCTCCCCATACTAGGCTCATAGTTTTTCTTGATCAGAATCAAGATTTGACACTATATCTACCTTTCTTTCACTCAACCTTATTGGATAGGCGCAAGTTTACGAAATTCAAATACCTTAGATTCATTAGTGGATTTCGATCAAAACCCGTTGAAGCACCCTCCATAGCCATGGAAGGCGCCTTCGGGTACTGTTTACCCGAAGGCAGATTTGCTTTCTTGCTTGCTTTCTTGCCCTGCAAACATGTGTTAGTTCAAATAACCTGCAAGATAAGTGTTAGCACAAACATAGACAAATAATAAAAAAAAGTAATTAGTTCATGTCCTCCCAGGACCAGGAACTAGTCAAGGTCTCAGCTTAGGGATCTCAAATGGACCTAAACTGGACCGACACCTACTGTCCCTCAACTGGGATGTGTCCTCATAGTCACTCCCCTCCAGTGACTTACCTTTTGCCAGACATCCGGTCATCATGTCGATCAGTCTGGACTTCATGCTAATTATCTGGTCAGCCCATCGACCTAGCTGAACTTCCCTGCAATACTGAGTTATCACAATAGATAAAATGGTAAGGTAAAATAGTGTTAATAGAATTCAAGATTTGCTGATCCGGTCGACTATGCGTGGTCAACCAGAAACCAGTCGGTCACATATAACCTAGGGTTATCTCCTCCTAGGGTTGCCTAGCTTCACTCACTAGGACTTCCATTGTCTGGCTTCACTCACCAAGACTTCTTCCACCTAGCTTCACTCACTAGGGTCCGCCTTCATTCACCAGGACTTCCACCATCTAGCTTCACTCACTAGGGCTTGGCTTCACTCACCAGGACTTCCAATATCTAGCTTCACTTACTAGGGTTTGGTCTCACTCACTAAGACTTCCACCACCCATCTTCACTCACTAGGGCTCGGCTTCACTCACTAGGCTCGGCTTCACTCACCAGGACTTCCACTACCTAGCTTCACTCACTATGACTCGGCTTCACTCACTAGGACTTCCACTTTGCCTAACCTTTGGTTAGGACTTACCTTTGCTAGTCATCTAGTCCTGACTAGACTTCTCTCTCCCAAACATCAAGTCTTGTTTGGATCAACCCTTGGTCAAGTTGACTAAACTTAGGTATATTGTCAAACATCGAAACCCTAGAGGTCGATTGCACCAACAATTAATGTTGATGATTATGCAAAGTCATTGGATGTTTGGGAGACTGATAATGCGAAGATTATTACATGGATCAATAATTTTGTTTTACACTCCATTGGTGCTCAGTTGGTCAAGTACAAGACGGCCAAAGAGGTTTAGGATCATCTGGCAAGATTATACACGCAGTCTAACTTTACCAAACAATATCAATTAGAAGCAGATATACATGCACTTCGGCAACAAGATATGGGGATCCAAGATTTGTATTCTGCCATGTCGGAACTATGGGACCATTTAGCACTCACAGAATCCTCAGAATTATGAGCATTCCCAACTTATGTCACTCGTAGAGAAGAGCAACGTTTGGTCCAATTCTTGATGGCTCTTCGTGATGACTTTGAAGGATTGTGTGGAACAATTTTATATCGTAGTCCTCTCCCTTCCGTTGATTCAGTAGTACATGAATTGCTAGCTGAGGAGATTCGTCTTAAGTCTCAGGTTGATAAGAGGACTATTGCACCATCTACGTCATCTATTTTTGCAGCACCACATTGGTCTATGTCGCATAATCAAAGTAGGTCAACTTCGAAGGTTTCTAGTGATGAGTGTGCTTATTGTAAAGAAAAAGGGCATTGGAAGTCTCAATGTCTATTATTGTTGAACGAAGGTAAATTACCGTAGCAGCAAAAATGATCACCACAACAACAATATCAGCAACAACGACCTCAACAGCTATCATTGCTACATCAGAATGCTTCATGGAAATCTGGTAATCAACCATAATAGTTGTCAAATGGATTATCTCATTCTAGTAATGCAGTGGTTGCCCCCTCTTTAGATCCTTATATGCTAGAACAGCTTCAACAATTCCTTGCTTCATAGCCCTCTGCCATGTCCGCTTCTTCTCATATATGATTGTCATCCTCTGGTATATCAGGTATATCTTCCTCTTTATGGATCTTAGATTCTGGAGCCTCTCATCATATATCATCTAACTTATCATCTTTTTATCTCCTTATCTTCTAATTCATCTTTATCAGTTATGATGGCTAATGGTACTCCAATGCCATTATTAGGTGTTGGTTCTGTTGTTACAACTTGTTTATCTCTTCCTGATGTCTATTATATTCCTAGTCTTACACTTAATCTTGTTTCTGTTAGTCAATTGTCTGAGTCTGAATATTTAATCTCTTTTTCTTAGTCCAATTATTATATGCAGGACCCGCGATCTCAGAAGGTGATTGGGATAGGTTGTAGGCAAGGGGAACTCTATGTCTTGGATAAGCTTCAAGTACCAGATATTGCAGCTTCTAGTGTCGATTTGTCATCTTTTCGATTGAGTCATTCTTCTTCTGATTTTTATTTATGGCATACTCGTCTAGGTCATGTTTCAGTCTTATTTACAATTTTTAGCTTCGTCTGGAGTATTAGGAACTTTAAAAAGTCATGATATTTCAGATTGTAATGGTTGTAAACTGGCAAAATTTTTTGCATTACCTTTTAATAAAAGTCTATCTTGTTCTCCTAATCCTTTTGATCTTGTTCATTCTGATGTGTGGGGGCCTTCTCTTGTTACTACAAAAGGGGAATCAAGATATTATGTTTCTTTTATTGATGATTGCACTCGCTATACTTGGGTTTATCTTATGAAACACAGATCTGATTATCTTACTATTTTCAATAACTTTAAAGCTCTTGTCAAAACTTAACATTTAGCAGTTGTCAAGTGTTTTCGTTATGATTTGGGGGGTGAATACACTTCTAATAATTTTTTTCATTTACTTGCATCAGAAGGTACTATACATCAAACCTCGTGTCGAGCAACACCTGAACAGAATAGGGTTGCAGAGGGAAAACATAGACATCTTATTAAGACGACCCATTCATTCTTATTGTCTGTAGATGTTCCTAGTATTTTTTGGGGAGAAGTAGTTCTTACTGCTACTCATGTAATTAATAAGATTCCAACTTCTCATAATTCAGGTTTATCTCATTTTCAAAAACTATATGGTCACGCTCCTGATTATTCCTCTTTACGTGTTTTTTGTTGTACCTGTTTTGTTCTCTGACCACACGTTGAGCGTGATAAGTTATCCTCTAAGTCTGTTTTGTGTGTCTTCCTTGGTTATGGTGTTGGTCAAAAGGGATATCATTATTTTGATCCAGTTAGTAAAAAATTGTATGTCTCTCGTCATGTTGTGTTTCTTGAGCATATTCCTTTCTTCTCTATACCTCTTCTATCACATGACACGACTCATGCAAATCTTATTCGCATTGATCCCTTCAGTACCGACACCGATGAAGCCTCCCCCACGGCTACTCTTCCATATGACAACTTCACTGAATTTGGTATTCTCGAGACATCTCCTCCACCTCCACCTCCACCTCCCCCTCCTACGACTATTCCTTTACCTCCAGAGATTGTGGATAATCACACTCGTCGGTCTATATGTCCTCGTAAGTCTACTAAACTACCTGATTTTGCTTATTCTTATTATTATACTTCCTTTGCTTCTTTTGTTGCCTCTATTCATCATCTTTCTGAGCCTTTGTCCTATAAAGAAGCTATTAGTAATCCTCTTTGGCAGAATTCTATGGACGAGGAATTAACTGCTCTACATCATACTCATACTTGGGATTTGGTACCTTTGCTACCAGGGAAACGTGTCATTGGTTCTCGTTGGGTCTATAAGATCAAAACTAAATCTGAAGGTTCTGTCGAACGATACAAAACTCGTCTTGTTGTTAAATGTTACTCTCAGGAGTATGGCATGGATTATGAGGAAACTTTTGCCCCTATTGCTAAAATGACCATTGTTCGTATGTTAATTATTGTTGCCTCTGTTCATCAATGGAAAATATCTCAGATGGATATCAAAAATACTTTCTTAAATGGTGATCTTCAAGAAGAAGTGTATATGGTGCCTCCTCTTGGAGTTACTCACCGATCTGATGAAGTTTGTAGGCTCCACAAAGCTCTCTATGGACTCAAACAAGCACCACATGCTTAGTTTGTCAAGTTCTCCATAGTGGTTACCTTACTTGGCTTTCATCCCAGTAATCATGATTCAGCTTTATTTGTCAAGTGCATGCGTGCAAGTCGTATACTTTTGTCTTTATATGTGGATGACATGATAATTACTGATGATAATTTTGATGGAATTGAGTCTTTGAAGTTTGAATTAGCTTGTTATTTTGCTATAAAAGATTTGGGTTTACTGCCACTACAACAAAATAGCTCATAGACATCGGTTTTCCACCGGTGTCTATTTGATTTTCGACCGATGTCTATGAAGCCGATGTTAAAAGTCTGTCATTTTAGACATCGGGTTAAAACCGGTGTAGTATCACTTAACGACACCGGTTTTCGAATCGGTTATTAACCGGTGTAGTATCACTTAACGACACCGTTTCATACACGGTGTAAAACCGATGTAATATTGTATGTTAATAACACCAGTTTTGGCAGCGGTAAATGACCGATGTAATATTACTTTATAACACCGGTTTTACATCGGTAGAAAACCGATGTAATATGTATTTTTTCTAACAGCACAGATTTGATTTTAAAACCGACAATAACAAAAAAAAATACACAAATATTCACAAATTGTACAAATATTCTTCATTCAATAATATCCATAAAATACACAAATATTCACAAATTATATAAATAATCTTCTTACAACAATATCCATAAAATACCCAAACATTCTTTTTACATCAAAAGCTAGCTAATAAATATCAAAATCAAGGTAGAACATTCTTTTAACACATCAAGGTAGAACCGCACTTCAAATGTAATCTAGCATGCATTCAGCCCACTCGAACCGCACTTCATCAATTTCAACTCTGGAGTACTTGAGATTTGTAAACTGTAAAAACACATAAATCCACCATATGTCAAATAACTAAAACAAATGTGTACATGTATCAAATAAAATAGAATACCGAGTTTTTAAAGGCTGCTGTGCAAGATAACGAATATAACATAGAATCTAAAACTTTCATATATGACACTTAGTATATGCTGCTTAGAATATAACATAGATAATTTGCTCCTTCTAATTCAAGTGTACAGATTGATAAGAACCGACAGCATCATACAACAACTTACTAGGCATGATAATGGTTGAACAAAGAAATATGACTACTCAACAAATCTAGTGAAGCATAGAAGAACAAAGCTACCTCTGATGAAGAGATATACTATTTATTGTACTACCTCTGATGCCATCTTGGTATCCTGAATATCCTGCACTAAGCCCCCTATTTTCTGTGATTTCTGCTACCAAACACAGCAGCAAGGAATGCGGCAAGAAGGCAGCTGCCTCCTTAGTTCAGCACCCAAAACAGCAAGTTAGAGCTTCCTTTTAGGTCCATTCAATCCTCTAGTAAGTAGAAACTATTTTCCCTTTGGTTTATGATGAATTTGGAGTGTCTTGACCTAAGATATAATCCTCTTGTAGCCCTCTATATTAAAGGCCAGCATACATGGAAAATTCAGCATATTCTTCTGAAGTCATAACAGGGTAGGTAAACTTTACTTGTAGTTTTTATTCATTTGCTTCATGTAGGAGTAGATTCTAGTAAATTCCCACACATTTAATGTTTAATGATCGGCTAGGGATAAGATTAGGGATCAACATGATCATTTCCTCCCTATAGCCATGTGGTAGAGGTCGAGCTTGTAGCCTAAATAATGTAGTTAGGGTTCTCTATCTGATTAATGAAAAACATGAATATAGGTAAAAACAAAAGAGGTGAGTAAAATAATGAAGAGGGGTTAAATCATAAAAACAAAGAGTTCCCTATTCTTGAGGTACCCACAGGCATATTGGCACTCACTCTTACTTCTAGTTGAACTTGAAATTCATTGGTATAGCTAAATATGGTAATGGGTACCCTTTAAGTTTGATTACCCATTTATCTTAATAGGTTAGGTTAAATTCGAGTATCAATGTGTTAGATATTTAGAGGAAGTTGAGCAGGTTAAAAATGTAATCAATACTTTAATCCTAAGGTTACCATTTAAGATAGCTTATCCAGCCACTCTACTCGCTGCAGCTCCTAATCTCTAATTCCTTTCTTCTTAGGCAATCATTTAGTCTCCAACTAGTATCTGGTTTGTAACAAAAGCATAGCATCCGGTTTGTAACTTATTTTAGACAAATAAAGCAACCATATAAGCTTATGAAATGAGAGAATGCTACACTCATTAATGGTTGCATAAGGATTGCTTAAGTCAACATATAAATTTTCTTTAATGGGATGTAGGTCAATTAATATGGGTTGTTTAATTCATGTGTTTTATGTTGTGTGAATTGCTTAAGGTCATCCCTAAGCTACTGTACATGCTATGTCAGAGCTAAATTCGTCCCAATTTGTGTGAGTTCTTTTCTCCTTTTCACCTAAGCCATATGCATAAACCATGTACATATTAAGTAGAAGCAACTAGTTTTCACTCTTGTGAAACAAAACATCTAATCCTTTTTGTAAACGTTTACATGCTATCAAATTAAGAGTGTCAAGTTTTGATTGGAAGTGTGGATGTTTCCAGCGGTATACAGCTTTCTGAAGAATCAAACATAATCAGATACACCGCTACAATGTGATAGTGTACATAAGCATATCACGCATAACAAGCCACAAGTCATATCAATCTACCATTAATTATGTACTTACATTCATAGTATTGGTTCAAGTCATATCTAAGTTCATGTCGATCTCTTCACATTTATAAATTTTTCAAATAATTAATATTAGCTTCTGCAAATGATGTTGCCCCTACAGATAAAAACATTCATTGGACAATAAAGGTTGAGAAAAATAACCACCTCAAAGTTTCCTTTCAGTTCTGATTCGAGCTTTTTGGTGAGACTCTCGTTGTACAATTCCTCGTAAGCCAACTGAATCTGCTTTCTTTGGGTGGCATTTCTATGCGCTAAAATGTTGATCAGTGTCTTCTCATTAGTTCCCCATCCTGACACATGTAGATGTCGCGGTAAGGCTATTTAGCTTATACAAATTTTGCTTCACTATTTCTTCATAAATTTATATATGCTATTCAAAACTAGTGTATCTGAGCAAGGTATCGAAATACACTGTAGAAGAACTTGCATCTCTCTTATGCACAATGACATTATATGAGGCCTTGATGAACCCATTGCTAGACATTAGGCTTCAAAGGGACAAGGCTTCAGGGATGGACAAACAGAACACTTTTGCAAACTCCAAGAAAAATTACCATCACAGCCTATGCAGTTTAATAGTATTTCTCCAGCTCCAAGTTCTTGGACAGCTTTTGCAAGTTCAAAAGCTCCAATAGGCCGAACCTCACGTCCACCATTGACCTGCACAAGAAAAGGTCAAATCAGACAAGAGAAAGATTTGAAGACCTTGTTTGTTCATCTGAGGTTAACACAAAGTAATCCAATTTATAGTTACGAGTTTGGGTTGAAGCATCCAGACTAGTTTGAAGAAATTAGTGACAAAATACATGACTAGGGAAAATAATGTGCATAAATAATGAAAAGCTTACTGTGCACTGATACCATGCCTACTCTTCACCTGAGGGGCCTGAAGTTATCATGGAAGAAGAAATGTAATCATAGATGATCCGGCGGTAAGAATGGAGGGCTGGCCCAACGGATAATGGTCCGAGCGGAGCTATAGATAACCCATCCATGGGCTTGGGTTTCTGACGCCAAGGCAGGAGGATCTAAGGGCCGAGCAGGAGTCCGCTCGGCTGGGACCTAAGGGCCGAGCGGGTGGTCCGCTCGGCCAAGATAAGGGCGAGGGTACAAAGGTAGTCGAGCGGCCTATGCGCTTGTCTCGAGATATGGGATGTCAGAGAAGGCACGTCTGATGATAAGGCCGTAGACGAGATTGCACGATGGAAGATCCCGCCGTCACATCAGGGAGAGGTGGATACAGTAGCAGTATGGTCTCATATATGCTCTTCTGACAGGCCCATACTTGGGTATGGTCTAAAGCAGATGACTGCTTCGATTGATGTGCCTGGGCTCTTTCGATAGTTCTATATAAGGCCTCCATTTCTTCACCGGAGGTACACGCGTCCGGATCTCTGAAGCCACTTCTTTGCTATTTCCTCGCCTGACTTGAGCGTCGGAGGGCCGTCGCCGGGACACCCCCTCGGCTCGGTTCTGTTGCAGGTTCGCCGGAGCACTCAAGGATCCAGCAGGGAGCGCCACGTCCCCAGCGTCCGTTGACTCCTAGTTCAGACAGGATCAATAGAGAAGTGGAAAGAAACATATAATGAGAAAAGCAATAATTTGTGGAGCTAAAAGAAGCAAGAAAGGCAAAATTATAATTATATAGTACCTGGGGAAGAAACCTTAATGGTCTTAAATTCAACATCATCAGGGCTCCCGACAAAGACTCTCCGAGGGTCAATGCTCACAACTACTGCCTGATGGAGTTAAAAGTATCGACAATAAACATTATCATTGTCATTGTTTTTTTTAGTAAGTCAGATGCATACTGCACAAAATTGAAAATCCATTTTCCACAATAGTGAATATCAAGAAAAGAAGGTGACAAGAAATGCAACTTGAGTTGTACTCTCAGTAAACAATTAACCTATCTCATACTTTCATTGAACAGGTTCAGATAGGGAGAGAGAACAGCTGAAATATAGGTGCAACAAACATAGGATCAAGGTTATAGAATGGGAACAAATAAACATCAAGAATATACGTAGTCACCAGCTCTCCTCATTGCAGCGATAACTCGTTGATAAAGATCAATTTTTAGCACAGAAAGGTCTTCCACGCACCAGTCCTGACAATGCATCATTAATTTTCCTGATCTGCTATCACATTCTAAGTGAGCTAAACCAGAAACCAAATCAAAAGAAATCCGTAAACGATGCTGTAGGGGAAAATTCATTGAGTGGAAATTACCCAAAGATTTCAAATCAACTTCTCACGAAGACACAAATTCGACTCTAAATCATTCCGAAACCCTCCAATTAGGAACCAAAACTTCAAGGAAAGCTCGAATCACTTCTGACCTCTCTGTGACCCATTCTAACAAACAGGTAACGTGCAACTCTCTACAACTTGTTCATCATGGAAAACACAACACAACTCAACCTCAAATCATCGAACACCAGCCAAAATCTCTAGGAAAACCTACTGTGAACACATCAGAAATCACTGTCAAACAATTTTGGGTAACATACGCAAACCAAGCAGTAACCTTCAACCGAAACCTCCAACAAGAACACATCCCACCGAGAAAAATCCAACCCGAATCGTATACAAAGAAAAACCAATCAAACACATCCACAGAAGAGGAAAACATATCGAAAGCGTCTACAAAAGAAGTAAATCAAAACATCTCCAGGAAGAACAATCAAAGCCTTTACCAGAAGAAAACCAGTCGAAATCCATACCAAATCCTCACTTTCTATAGGTTTTCCACCCCACTATACCTCATGGATTTCGAGTTATCACAGGTAGATACACTTGCCTCTTTCTTCTTCGTCTCGCCTCCACTCGTCCTCGCGTTGTGCCCCGTCAGCTGTGGCGCCGCCTGCGAAGCTCAGCTAGGCAGCGAAATGGCGCGACGAGTGGCTCTGTCGACTCGGGAAAAATGGAAAGAAGAGAAGGGTCGGCGGAATCGGGCAGGGAGATGTGAGACGGGGACGGCGACGGCGAGAAATCGAGGGAGCGGAAGTTGAGGCGGCGCCAGCAGCTAGGGTCGAGGGAGGCGCGGTACCAGGACTTGCAGACGAAGGGGACGGCGACGACGAGATCTCCGAGGGCGAGACGACGGAAGGGGAAGAGGGAGATGAGGCTGAGGTTTAGGTTTAGGTTTAGGTTTATGTTGAGAGAAGGGGCACGATATTGGTTTAGGTTTGGAGGGAATTTTGTGAAGTCTTGTAAATTTTAGCCGGTGAAAAAATTAAATTATTTAAGAAGGGGTTTATTAACATCGGATTTTAAAAACCGATGTTAAAATCGGTGTCTATTAACCAAAAAAAATGGCGCTCATAGACATCGCCTAAAAAACCGATGTCTATGAGCTAAAATCTGCGCTCATAGACATCGGTTTTTAGAAAAACCGGTGTAAAATACTCAAAGACTTTGGTTTTAGCCTAAAACCGATGTTGTTCCACTGATGTCTATGAGCGATTTTGTTGTAGTGTGCGCTATTTTCTGGGGATTGAGATCGCACACCTAAAGGTTATCTCTTGTCTCAGTCAAAGTACATAGCTGATCTATTTGAGTGTGCATGTCTCACTGACAACAGGGTAGTTGATACTCCCCTTGAAACTAATGATAAGTACTCTCCATCATATGGTTCTCCTTTGCCATATCCTAACCTCTACCGTACAGTTGTGGGAAGCTTGGTTTATCTCACTATGAATCATCCTGATATTGCGTATGCTGTACATGTGGTTAGTCAGTTTGTCACTGCACCGACCACAGTTCATTGGGTTGTTGTTCTTTGCATTCTTTGCATTCTTTGGTATCTTCGGGGAACTCAGTTTCAGAGTCTTTTATTCCCTTCTACTTCCTCATTAGAGCTCTGTGTATACTCTGATGCTGATTGGACGGGGGACCTTATAGATCGTAAGTCGACCACTGGCTTCTGTATTTTTCTTGGAGATTCTCTTATCTCTTGGAAAAGTAAAAAAGCAAGATGTTATTTCTATATCCTCTATAGAAACTGAATATCGTGTCATGGATACCACTACTTGTGATATTGTTTGGCTATGTTGATTGCTTGCAAATATGGAAACTTTTCTTCAGAAACCTACTGTTCTTCATTGTGATAATCAGAGTGTCATTCATATTGCGTGCAATACAGTTTTTCATGAGAGAACGAAGCGAGATTTTTATCGGACAAACTCTCGATGTTTCTGGCTGTAGCTGTTGGATTACAAATTGCTGGAGATTTTTCGGGGTATTAGTTGAATTTAAATATACCGAATTTAAATTCACTTATCTATTGAAAAGACCTGAGCGAATGATCTCAGGCTGCCAGCAGGGGCTGATTTCTGCCAAGTGATGAATGCAGTCTGCACTGTGTTGATCGGGCGGGCGTAGCAGATCAGAAAGGTCGACCGAGCATTTGTTCACGACCTCAATGTATGTGAATCAATATAAACCAACAAAAGTGTCTTGAAACTTCCAATGTGGGACTAAAGTCTCATTCACAATGGAGCCTCTTTCCTATTCCATTTCTTCTCCATTCACTTATTCAACAGTAGCATCATGAGTTTGAGGGGGAGGGGGGTGTTAGATTATATAATTAGAATTATTTGTTTATAGCTTTGAAGATAATTTAGTCTTTTATCTTTTCAATTTAGGGTTTAGATTTTCTGATAGTTAACTATATAAGACTTTGTACTCTATATTTTCTTACAATTTTTTTTTTGAATTCATTAATAAAAATGACTACTTTTCTTTTGCATCAATTTCTACAATCACAATCATTTAATTCAAATTCATATTTTATTGGTTAGTCTAAACGATCAATCGAAGCCAACTTTTAAAACTTCATTAAGATATCATCGTAAGATTTATAAGAATTCGAAGGTGTAAGTATCAATAGTATGCACAATATGAACAGATGAGAGGGTAAGGATTGTTACTGGGATAGGGAAGGTTAAAGGATGAACATTTCTCTCTTTACCTATAGCCTTGGCTAGCTCCGGTTGATCTCCGACGGCTGCTACTCTTGGTGCTGGAAGAGAACAACAGCTGCTACTGTATGAGAGAAAGAAAGGTAGCAAGGCACTGTTGCTCTTTGATGGAGAAGAGGAAGAGCAAAGGGGATCGGAGGGCTGCTGGTGCTGTGAATAGGAAGAAGAAGATAAGGAGGAAGAGAGGCATGCATGTCGGCATGGAGTTGATGGTGCATGAAAGAGGGCCGCCGTGAGGCGATGGAGTTGTTGCGTAGACAGAGTAATAGAGAAATGAAAAAGGGAAAAGAAAGATTTTCTCAAAAATATCTTTATTCATTTTAAATCGACCGAACTGATTTAAGCTTTTATTTGGAATTTGGTTCGGCTATCACTTTGCCAAAGTAAATCTAAAACAATCCTGACTTAAACCAATATAATTGATATTACCACGCCTACTCGATGAATTGCAGGTGCAGACACACTGTACTTGATTTTACCTTAATATAGAATTACTCAAGATCTTGACCTACAGATTCTTGGTTTGATTTGATTCTTCTATTGTTGTATTTACACTTTGATTTGTCTGCTGCTTTATTCGTACAGTTTTTCTTCTATATAATCAAAATGTTATAAATAAATAATTTTAAAAATTTTCATAGTTATGATTACATAGTGTTTAGATCTCTTTTAATATATTATCATCGAGTGGGGCGTATCGTCCGATGTACAGAAAATTACACCTCTGGAATATGAGAATTTTGATTTAATCGGTTCAATAGATTAATTATTAATCGATTGCTCATTTCTAGATATTCCGAATTCTCAAATTAATTTTCATAACTTAATTGAATTATTTTTGTTGTTGTTTTTAATTAATTGGGAAAGATGCAATTGTAGAATTGGTATGCATATAAATATATTTAAATCCTTAATCGCTTTGTCTATTTTTTAAAACATATCTGTTTTATAGTATTAAATTTATTAAAATTTATCGGATGGAAATTCTCTCCCAAATTATGATTTTAACGTGCATAATTTCCTCTGGTCCATATTTTGTACATCAAGAGATGCTTCATTAATATATATGGGTAGGGATTGATAGTCCATACTTATTTTATAGGTGGAGTCATCCATTATCATTAATACATGCAAAGGGATCATTCTCTAATCCATAAAAGTAGACCAGAGGATCTCAACTAATTTTGAGGTCGGATCCTCTAGTCTGTATTTTACAGACCAAGGGATGATTCGCTTACATACATTAGTGGGAATTAATGGTCTCCACATATTTTACAAGTGGATGTCATCAATCCCCATAATACATACAAAGGGATTATCCTCTGGTCGCGGACCAGATCTTGGCTAATTTTGAGATTGAATCCTTTGGTCCGCATTTGCGGACCAGGGGATGGTCCGCTTACACGCATTGATGGGAATTGATGGTCCCCACATATTTTATAGGTTGGGCCCATCAATCCCCACCAATATATGCAAAGGGATCATCCTCTAGTCCGTAAAAACAGACAAGAGAACCTCAGCTAATTCTGAGGTCGGATCCTCTGGTTCGCATTTTGCGGACCAGGGGATGGTCCGCTTACATGTATCGGTGGGAATTGATGGTCCCCACCTATTTTTCATGTGGGGGACATTAATCCCCATCAATATCAATCTCCATCAATACATGCAAAAGAATCATCCTCTAGTCTGCAAAAGTGAACCAGAGGATCTCAGCTAATTCTGAGGTCAGATCCTATAGTCTGCATTTTATGGACTAGGGGATGATCCGCTTACATGCATTGGTGAGAATTGATGATCCCTACCTATTTTACAGGTGGAGGTCATTAATCCCCATCAATACATATAAAGGGATCATCTTGGTCCGCAAAAATGGACTAGAGGATCTCAGCTAATTCTAATTCTGAGGTCGAATCCTCTAATCCGCATTTTGGGAACCACGGGATGATTTACTTATATGCATTGGTGAAAATTAATAATCCCTACCTATTTTATATATGAGAGCTATCAATCCTCACCAATACATATAAAAGGGGCATCTTTTAATCCATAAGAGGATCCCAGCTAATTTTTACTAGGAGATATCACAATATGAAATGAGATATATAGCTTATAATTATTTGATATCATATATTTTGAAGATGTATTTAATACGGTTGAAAATGAATCTATGATTTAGTATTTTCAAAACATGAAATCTTAAAAAATTTCAAAACATGAAATCTCAACAAATGTTATTGTCAAAATATATAAAGTTAATATATACCTTTTATTATACAACACAAAAAAATTTTAGTTGTCTTAAGTTTTTAAATTTATTGAATCCTCCCCGATTAAAAATCTTAGCTGCACCACTAAGGCAAGCGAAGTTACAATTAAAAATAAAAGGATAAATTCACTATCTTAGCAATCTCTTAGTGTAGATCGTACCAATATAGAGGAAAATAAATATAAATATAAATATATAAATCATAGATATATAGTAAAATAAATCTTAGTCATTAATTCAAGTAAAATTACCATAATTCCAGTAAAATTACCATAGAGCAATGATGGAGAGTATCTCTCATTTAATTCAATTCTATTAAGTTCCTTCCCTCTCTCAAATTATTGAGTTAGCATGAAGGATTTCTTTCGACACATCACGTTCGTGGGTATGTCCTCATTTACTTGGAAATATCATGACTTGAAAAAAGTGTGTCGGCCTCTTCTCTCGCCGAACCTACATGATGCATTTCTTATTAGGACATAGAAAGTTAAGGAAAGATGAATAGTTTCTTTGAATTTAATTGGAAGAGAAAAACTTAAAATAATGTTAATATTTTTGTTTTTATTTAGGTGACGTTTGGTTTAGAGGTTTGGGAATGAGGGAATAGATTCATTCCCAAATTTTATGTTTGGTTGATGAGAATGGAATCAAGATTTTAGAATGAAACCTAAAAATTTGGGTATGGATGAAACTGACCCCTTCCCTTGAGTTTTGATGGAATTGAAATAAGAATTAAGTTTTGGATGAAAATATCCTTAGTATATTTGTTCAATTTTTCTTTCATTTCACACTCTCTCTCTCCTTGTTCTCTCTCATCATACTTTCTCTCTCCTCATTCTATCATCACATTTCCTCTCTCAATATACTTTCTCTCTCCTCAATCTCTCTTATCATACTCTCTCTCCATATTTTATCTCATCATGTTTTCTCTCTTTCATCACTCTTTCTCTCATCACACATTCTCTACCATCTTCTCTTTGTATTCTCTCTCATCACACACTCTCTCTCATTATTTTCTCTCTCTTCATTCTCTTCTCAATTTTCATCATACTTTCTCTCTCATCATATTTTTCTTTCTCCTCAATCTCTCTTACCATACTCTCTCTTCATATTTTCTCTCATCACACTTTCTCTCTCTTTATTCTCTTCCATCACACTCTCTCTCCTCATTTTCTCTCATCGCACTTTCCCTCTCTTCATTTTTTCCCATCATACTTTCTCTCTCATCACATTTTCTGATCATACTTTCTCTCCTCAATCTCTCATTTTCTCTCATCACACTTTCTCTCTCTTTATTTTTTCCCATCACTTTTTCTCTCTCGACACACTTTCTCTCTCATCATATTTTTTTTCTTCTCAATCTCTCCTCATTTTCTCTCATCACACTTTCTCTCTCTTCATTTTCTCTCATCACACTTTCTCTCTCTTCATTTTCTCTCATCGCACTTTCTCTCTCTTCATTTTCTCTCATCACACTTTCTCTCTCTTTATTTTCTCCCATCACTTTTTCTCTCTCGACACACTTTCTCTCTCATCATATTTTTTTTCTTCTCAATCTCTCCTCATTTTCTCTCATCACACTTTCTCTCTCTTCATTTTCTCTCATCACACTTTCTCTCTCTTTATTTTCTCTCATCACACTTTCTCTCTCTCTTCATTTTCTCTCATCACACTTTCTCTCTCTTTATTTTCTCTCATCACACTTTCTCTCTCATCATATGTTTCTCTCACATTCACCTTTCTCTTCCATCTAATTTTTTCTCTTATTTTCCTTTAAGGGTAAAAAAGGAAATTTAGGTTCATTCCGATTGAAAATATTCAACTAACCAAACATTATTTTTAAGAATAATACCCAAGCTCATACACATTCCTATTCCACAATACTATGATACTCATTCTCATTCTAATTCATAGGAGAGAACCAAACGCCACCTTAGTCTCCACCTCCTTGAGGTGACTAAACCAAGTGTCCGGCTCTCACAATCTTATTCACTATGAAATTTCTCTTTCTTGAAAACTTTCTAGAGGCAGAGAAGTTTCATACAAGTATACAATAAGAATACAACAAGAATAAGAAAGTAAATACATAATCAATGAAAATCTTTCTTGCTTAATCTCTTGTTGCTCAGAAATACCTCTTGTTGACTAAAAAATGCAACAGTACTTCACCTCAGAATCCCCAAGAACTAGCTTAAACAAGTACTCCAAATCTCCATGAAATCCCTTTTTTAGGGTTCCTCGATGCCTTCTAATCAATTAGACTTACCCCTAATCGATTGACATGTCAAACGACTGTTCAAAAATCCACAGAACGACTTTTTTTTGAACCCCAAATCGATTAGTGAGTCATGCCAATCGATTAAGAGATCCTAACCGATTCCAAGGGTTTTAGTGATATCGCGGAAAACCCCTCAATTGATTACCATAATAGATTGGTTTGACCTCAATCGATTGCCCAATCAATTCCAAAACCTTCTATGTTGTCGCAATAAATCTCCCAATCAATTAACCTAATCAATCGGACTATGCTAAATTGATTATCCTAATTGATTCAGCACCTTTCTGTGCTCTATGAAAATAGTCCCCAATTGATTAACCAATCAGCCTAATCGATTAGAACAGTTCCCAATTGACTAGGCAATCTACCTAATCGATTTAGCACCTTCTATTCGAATCACATCTCCTACCAATCGATTGGCACTACTCAATTGATTAAGTTAATTGATTCGAGCAACAAAACTCTAAGATTCAGGTTTAGGGTTTTTCAATTGATTCCACTCCTTGGCAATCGATTATTAACCCTAATTTCAACATTTTCGAGGCTAAAATCACATCTTTCTCGGTATCCAGTTAACCTCAACCTACCAGGACTTCCATTGCCCAACATCTAATCATCCATGACCTGTTGGAACTTTTTGTTGCCTAGCATCCGGTTAACTTTAACCTGCCAAGGCTTCTTCATCAAGTGTGTAGGCAACATTTGACCTACTTAGATTTTTGATGACCTGTTGAGACTTTCTCATTCACTCATCCTCGACCTTGTCTTCAAGCCATCTTCCATCAGCTTTACGTCCCTCGAGTGCTTCCTCATCCTTCACGTGTTGCTTTCAAGATGCTTCCTTCGGCTTTATCCTTATTGTCGGGTCTTTTCATAACCTTGCCTTCTAGCCTCCTCTATCAGTCTTGCGTCCCTCGAATGCTTCTCATCCTTCACGATTTGCCTTCAAAATCTTCCTTCGGCCTCGGTCTTTATCCTTGTTAAGTCACACTTGGACTTACGTTGCTAAGACTATACACTTGGACTTAGATCGCCAAGACTTATCCTTGGACTTTACCTTTGCCAAAATCCCACTTGAACTTTCCTTGTTGTACCTACATCCTATATACTCATAAGTGTTGGTGCAATCGACCTCCAAGGTTTTAATGTCAGACAAATATGTTTAAGTATGGAGCTTGATCTAGGGAGGTCCTAGTTGGAGGCTAGGCAAGGAGAGAAATCTCGGTATATCGTGGAAGCTAGGTGGATAGGTCTGGAGGACTTGATCCCTGGGTAGCCGAATACTGAGTCCTAGTTGTAGGCTAGGTAAGGGAAATCTCAGTATATCGTGGAAGCCAGGTGAATAGGTCTGGAGGACTTGATCCCTGGGTAGTCGAATACTGAGTCTTGGTGAGTGAAGCCAAGTGGAGAAAATCCTAGGGGGTGGTAACCTTAGGTAACGAGAAGTCTTGGAGGAGTGAACTCCAAGCAAGGTTGATCGGACCAGCGGATCTCGGCAAATCTAGGTTTAGGTTTACTATTGTATTCTGTATTACTATTATTACTATTGACTAATGTAGTATTGCAGGAAAAGTCATAGTGGATCGGGCGATCAGACACTGAGCAGGCAAAAGTCCAAATAGGTCTGGAGGACCAATGTTTGGCAGGTAAGTTGAGGTATGCAACTGGAGGAGCGATAGTGAGGTCGGGTTCCTAAAGGGAATAACCTTAGGTCGCTGATCCAACTGAAGAAACCGGGAAGGTTCCCAAGTTGAAATCAAGACAGTTCTACTGTCTATATTACTCATGCATTATATTACTGTGCTAACCTTTGTTTTGCAGGAATATTGTTTAAACTCTGTTTTGCAGATTCGGCTTGATCGGTCGACCGAACAGGAGGATCGGTCGACCGAACCAGCTTGACTCAGACCAGAGACCAGTTCAGACCAAAGTGAAGCACAGTCTGATCGAAGTCTGATCTGTCGACCGAACCAGGGATCGGTCGACCGATCCAATCAGCATTAAACAGCATTAAAAGAAGATCTCTGGCAGATTTCGACGAACAAGAAAAAGGCTTGTTCGGTCGACCGAACCATTAAAGATCAGTTAATGCAGATTTCTGAACCAGCTTCAGACTTTGGCCAGGAAGGAAGGAGGGAGCGGGTTCGGTCGACCGAACAGTGGGATCGGTCAACCGAACGCCCAAGGCCTATAACTTGAGGCTCGAAGTCAGAGGCTGTAGAGAACTTTCTGATCGACTCTTGTGCTCTTCTGCAAGCTGCTCACGCTACAAGTCCTCATCAAATTTGCAAGCAACTCCATCTGATTGCCGACCGAGCTATGATTTACTACTACTATTGTCGGTATAGCTTTACTTTTTATACTGCACTTTAATTCTGTAAGATAGTAGAAGTGTTACTATCTTACATATCTGTACTTGTACGATTCACTTCTTTTCGAGGAGTTGTATCTTGGGTTGATAAAATTCTAACCCAACCCGCTTAAATTGTTTGGCGGGGCGGGCCAACCCGACGGGCCCAACCCAAATTGACAGCTCTATTGCTCACTATGGGGAAATGATCTAATGGATCAATGAAGAATGGAGGTTGAGCACACGACTTTTAATGATCCAATAGAATAATGTGAAATATGTTGGGGTTGCAAGGTTGCAAACATAGTCCCATATTGGAAACACATGGGAAAGATCATGGGTTTATAAGAGAAAAGATATCTTCATTGGCATGAGGCCTTTTGGGTAGAGCCCAAGAGCAAAGCCATGAGGGCCTAGGCCCAAAGTGGACAATATCATACCATTGTAGAGATATCTAAATTCTTTTTGATCCTACAATTGGTATCAGAGCCCGGACTGTCAGAAGGTTTAACCACCGACTGTGCACAAGAGCTATGGTCTGATTAAGCCATGTAGGTATAATATTGACCTCGAATAAAGAAAGTGGGGGCTCATATGTTCAGATCAAGAGAACCAGACACCAGGCAGGAAGTCCTAGTTGCGGCGCAAGGAAGTCCTAGTTGCGGCGCAAGGAAGTCCTAGTTGCGGCGCAAGGAAGTCCTAGTAGGTCGGGTGGACCGAGGGGCAAGAAGGCCTGGTGGGTCGAGGATCGGACGTGAGAAGTCTGTGGTCCTTTGTTTGAGGGGGGGATTGTTGAGGTTGCAAGGTTGAAAACATAGTCCCATATTGAAAACACATGGGAAAGATCATGAGTTATCTAAATTCTTTTTTATCCTACAAAATACTCTTAAGAGATTACCTATGTGAGAAAGAAGTGAGGTTGCTTCGAAGAGAATTGGAGGCACAATTCTTAGAACTTCTCACAGAACCAGGCGTGTTCATGGTCAAGAACGAACACCAGTAATCAAGCATATCTTCACAAGAGAATGTTCAAAGGGCTATTGTGAATAGGACTTTAGTCCCACATTGGGAGTTTCAAGACATATTGGTTGATTTATATTGGTTCACATGCATGTATAAAGAGAGTGATGGTGCTCCTATATAAAGAGAGATCATGGTCTTGAGCAGACAATACACAGAACGCATAAACGAAAGATTCTTCATCCACCTTCGTTCCCCAAACTTTCTCTCCGCTGTGCATTTTCGCTCAATAATTTGCTCGTAATAGCAATTGAGTACTTTCTCAATTAGCCACGAACAACCAATGCTTGGTTGTGCCTATGGTTTTGCCTCTCTCATGGATTTATTGGTGCTGCACTTTTTTCTTGACGGGAATGACTTGTGATAGAATGGATCTTATTTATCTCGATGAAATGGGGGGGAGGGGTATCGATCCCAATGCCAAAACTTTTTACCATGTTCAGTAGTTTTTCAATGGCTTCTCTTGCATTGCCGGGAATGAGTGGTTTTGTTGCATAATCATTAATTTTTTTTGGAATAATTACTAGTAAAAGATTTCTTTTAATGTCAAAAATACTAATTACTTTTGTAATGGCAATAGGAATGATATTAACTCCTATTTATTTATTATCTATGTTACGTTAGATATTCTATGAATACAAGTTATTTCATGTTACAAATTCTAATTTTTTAGATTCTGGACCACGAGATGAATCTGTTTTAAGGAAATTGCTAAAAAGCAGGTCTCAGCCATTTTGCACTCAAGCGCTTTGCCATTCTGCACTCTACCGCTTTGCCCCTCGGGCGCTCTGTACTCGGTCGCTCTATCGCACTCGGCCGCTCTCCCACTTGACTGCTCTGCACTCAGTAGCTTCGTTGTTTTGCTCTACTGCTAGGTCGCTCTGCTCTGCCGCTTGACGGCTCTGCCCCTCAGTCACTCTGCACTCGACCGCTCTATCGCTCTACTATTCTGCACTCGAACTCAACAATCAACCATACAAGACAATCAAGTCAACCCAAGTAACACCCTGCTTGGTAGTCTGATATTATCCACCCAGATTACTCTCACAAATAAGTTGAAGTTGAAGTTGAACTTTCAATTCAACTATTTTCTCAAATATCTCCGGTCGATTGTATAACACTAACTACATCAATGATGAGATGGCATTACATGAAAAAATGATAAACCTAGTTAACCTTATTGATTAATTTTGGAGCGATTGGTTCGACTTCACAGAATTTTTCCACCGGCTATCAAGATAAATCGACAAGCGCTTGCGATAGGTAATCTAGAAGCTCGTCATCCTTTGATTGTGCGTCTCATTTTAAGAAAAAAATTTGAAAAAAATTTACAAATATTATGAATTGAATTATAGATAATTAAATAATAACTTAGATATTTTACTATAACTCCGGGGCTTATGGCATGGGATTACATGAGCATTATATTGTTGGTCAGGGATTTTAATAGATGTTCATGCAGCGGTTTTTGTGGATTTATTTATTTACCAAGTTCATCGCTTGTCTGATCTGCCACTGGTCATTTTTAATTTAGAAATATATTGACATTAATAATGTTTCTTTGTTCCAAATAGATTTCTGATGTTATAAGTCTTTGTTTGGAGGGTCAAAATCGAACGCGTGTTAGTTGCATACATCACGCATTTGATGACGTTTTACGTAGTAACGTCATCGAATGACGAGGGGAGACTCCATGGAGAGGAGACTGAGAAGAGGTCATATTTTTGTCAACGACCTTTTCTATTCAGTTGGTGATCAGTTATTGTCCAACTTAATTTCCATTAATCTCGGACTTGACTTTATGCCAAGCTCAATTTATATTCTCTACACTGGTTATTTTATGCTGATGGTGAGTAAAAGATCATTAATCATTGAACTGATCAAACGTGGGAGTTTGATTTACTTGAAAATTTACTACTTTTTTATTTAAAAAATCTTAATTATTTTCATTTATTCGATTAAATTTTAATTTTAAAATTTAAAAATCTATTAACACCACAGCGGTTAATCGATATTACTAGATTGGTATTTAAAAAAAAATCTTAAAATTTTGATTTTTTTTAGTTAACTATTAGTAACTTAATTCAATAATAATAATAATAATAATAATAATAATAATAATAATAATAATAATAATTATTATTATTATTATTATTATTATTATTATTATTATTATTACGGTTGTTGTTATTAATTGATTGAGAAAGATGCAATTGTTGGGTTGTATCATTGGTATGCATATAAATCTATTTAAATCTTTAAGCGTTTTGTCTTTTTTTTTCAAATATATCTGTTTTTAGTTTTAAATGTATTAAAATTTATCTATCGTTTGGATAGAAATTTAAATTCCATCTAATTTATAGTAAAAAGGTGATTTAACTATTGCATAGCATTTTGGGATGCGAACAATGAGTACAAATTGTGAAGATCCGATTTTAGTCATGAAGATGGACACTAATAGATATTATACTATGTTATAGTGGTATAGTGATCATTCATCTAGTCATGATCTTTTATCTAGCCATGACCCTTCACCTAGCCTCTTAATGGATGACCCTCCACCTATCCATAACCTTTCATCTAGCCTTGACCCTTCACCTAGCCTCTTAATGGATGACTCTCCTTTAGGATCGTTGCACTAGAGGGGGTGAATAGTGCTTGTGGCTAATTCGTTCGTTTAAAACAATCGAATAAAAATGCAGCAGAATAAGAAAGAAAAGAAAGAAAGACAACAACACAAACACTAAGAGTTACTTGGTTCAGAGTCTATGTTCAGAGCCTATGGCGACTCTTACTCCAAGGCCCGCACGTGAGAGTGATTTCAATAGGCAATCACTAATCAATCGAAATAATACAAGTATGTGATTACAAGATTAACACAACTGTAAAGTAAGGAATATCGACAACTACAGATTTGAAGAATTCAGCCTTCGGTCGACGGAGCAGCGTCTGAGTGTTGAGGAAGTATTCTCTGAGTAACACACAAGAGCAGAAGTCGTTCTAAGTGTTGTTCTCAAGATCTTGGTCGAATGTTTCTTATATAGGCTGTTCCGGGAGCCTCGAACCCCTTCGAGCGCCTAGACCACATGTCCAGGCCAATCGATGCGCTCCACGTTAGCTTGTGGATGA
This sequence comes from Zingiber officinale, assembly GCF_018446385.1. Classification (NCBI taxonomy): domain Eukaryota; kingdom Viridiplantae; phylum Streptophyta; class Magnoliopsida; order Zingiberales; family Zingiberaceae; genus Zingiber; species Zingiber officinale. The sequence continues at coordinate 119,562,551 of NC_055989.1, forward strand.
CTTTTCAGATCCGAGCGCCTGGACCGAGTCCGAACGCCCGGACCGCCTGGGCCCCCTAGGCCAGTTCGAGGTGAGTCTGGTCCGAGCACCCGGAACAGTTTTTTCCAGCCTTGTTTTTTCTGCAAAACAAAGTTAGCCCGGGCAATAAACCATATATATAATATAAATTTGACAGTCTCTGATTGTCCGGTTCTGATTTTGAGTTTCGTTGAAATTTTAGGTCGAATCGACGTTTACTGTTCCCTCTTCGGGGAAACACATCCTCACCTACTCCTCTCAGGAGAGTTTACCTTTTACCAGAATGGTCCTCCAGACTGTCTGGACTTTTGATCGACGTCCGAGACTTCAGGTCTTCATGCTGAACGTCCACTCCATGACCCGTCCAGACTTCCACCTGGTCCGCGACCACCAGGATTTTCACCTAGAGTCCCCGACTCTAGGATTTCGCCCAAAGTGCTTGACCCGCCAAGACTTCTTCTTGCCTAACCGTAATTATGACTTTCCACCACCTAGGGTTACCTCCACCTAGGGTTACCTCCCCCTAGGATTTTCCACCTGCGTAGAATCCACTAGGACTTTTTCCTAAGAACACTTAGGACTTTCCTGCAAGCTCATTCAATATTGTTAGACAATAAATAACCTTAACTTTGGACCCTTTCCCATAATCAAAACTTAGGTTCGATCATCTGGTGCTCCCTGCACCAACAATCTCCTCCTTTTAATTATAGTAACTTGGTTCAAAGTTAAATAAAATATAACAATAAAATATAGAATTTAAACATCAAAAGAACTTATGCATAAGTAAAATAATTCAAAAAAAAATTCCCTTATGCTCCCCCTTAATCAAAGATTAAATGTTTAACTTAATTTTAACCTATCTCTCCTCGTTTGACATACATCAAAAAGATACTAAGTTAGAGAGAGAAAATAATTGATTTGTAAAGATAGTAAAAAAGAAAACTTCTAATCGTTGTCATAATTACATCACTAAGCTTCCCCTTAAATAAACAATTTTAGTTTTGAGAGGAATTTAAAACACTTATAGTATTTTTTTTAAAAAACTTTTAAGTACCTAATTAGCATTAAAAGAATTTTAAACCTTTTAACAACTTTAAAGCTTAAGTAGTTATCTTTAAGAAGATTTTGATAAAAGCCTTTAAATACTTAGCTAAATACTTTTGAAAGGATTAAAAAAAATTAAATACTTACCTTTTGAAAAATTCTCAAAAAACGTAATTAAATACTTAGCCTTAGAAAAAAAATTTAAAAAAATTATCTAAATATTTAGCTTTTTCAAAAAACATTAAGTTTTGAAAATTCCTTGTAAAAATACTTAACTAAGAAAATGATTTCAAATACTTAACAATACTTTATCAAATACTTAGCTTTATCAAAACTTAATTAATTACTTAGCTTTTAAAAAAAAACTTAGTTAAGTACATAAAAACTTAGTTAAATATATTTTTTTTAGATAGAAATATTTGAACTTCTTTTTCAAAAATGTTTAAAGTTGCTTTTCAAAAATGGTTAGACTTTCTATTTTAAAAATAGTTAAACTAAAAAACACTGATCTTCCTTTTAAAAATACTTTGAACTTTTTAAAGAACTCTATTTTAAAATTTTGAAAAGAATACTTTAAATTTTGATAAAATAAATTTTTTTTAAAAAATGTTTAATTTAACTTGAGTTTTTTCACTCCCCTTTGATCAATGTCAAAAAAAATATTTATGAGAATTATAATCTTAACTTTGGACCCTTTGTCATAATCAAAACTTAGGTTCGATGATCTGGTCCTCCCTGCACCAACAATCTCCTCCTTTTTATTATAGCAACTTGGTTCAAAGTTAAGTAAAATATAACAATAAAATATATAATTTAAGCATCAAAAGAACTTATGCATAAGTAAAATAATTCAAAAAGAAATTCCCTTATGCTCCCCCTTAATCAAAGATTAAATGTTTAACTTAATTTTAACCTTTCTCTCCCCCTCTGATATACATCAAAAAGATACTAAATTAGAGAAAGAAAATAATTGATTTATAAAGATAGTAAAAAAAAACTTTTAATCATAATTACATCACTTAGCTTCCCCTTAAATAAACAATTTTAGTTTTGAGAGGAATTTAAAACACTTAAAGTATTTTAAAAAAAAAAACTTTTAAGTACCTAATTAGCAGTAACAGAATTTTAAACCTTTTAACAACTTTAAAGCTTAAGTAGTTATCTTTAAGAAGATTTTGATAAAAGCCTTTAAATACTTTTGAAAGGATTAAAAAAAATTAAATACTTACCTTTTGAAAGATTTTCAAAAAATTTAATTAAATACTTAGCTTTAGAAAAATTTTCAAAAAAAATTTATCTAAATACTTAGCTTTAGAAAGATTTTCAAAAAAAATTATCTAAATATTTAGCTTTTTCAAAAAACATTAAGTTTTGAAAATTCTTTGTAAAAATACTTAACTAAGAAAATGATTTCAAATATTTAACAATACTTTATCAAATACTTAGCTTTATCAAAACTTAGCTAATTACTTAGCTTTTTTAAAAAAAACTTATTTAAGTACATAAAAACTTAGTTAAATATATTTTTTTCTAGATAGAAATATTTGAACATCCTTTTTCAAAAATGTTTAAAGTTGCTTTTCAAAAATGGTTAGACTTTCTTTTTTAAAAAATAGTTAAACTAAAAAACACTGATCTTCCTTTTAAAAATACTTTGAACTTTTTAAAGAACTCTATTTTAAAATTTTAAAAAAATATTTTAAATTTTGATAAAATAATTTTTTAAAATAAATATTTAATTTAACTTGAGTTCTTTCACTCCCCCTTGATCAATGTCAAAAAAAAATTAAGAGAATTATTTAAGTTTTGAAGGTCCTAAAGTCCATGCAAATAAAATAAGATAAAAGTAATTATCTATTTTTCTGATTTTCCATCTTCTCACCCTTTCTAGGTTATCAAACATGTGAATCTTATAGGTGATAGTGAGATGGTGGAAATTCTTTAAAAAAAGTTTGAACTTCAAAAATATTTAAATTTTGAATTTTTAAAATATTTAAGTTTGAAAAATATTAAATTTTAAAATTTAAATATTTAAGTTTGAATTTAAAAAATATTTAATTATTAATATTAAAATATTTAAGTTTAAAAAATATTAAATTTTGAATATTTAAGTTTGTGTTGAAAATAATTAAGTTTTAATTTTTGAAATTATTAGGATTTTAAAATTAATTATTCTTTTGAAATTAATTAGGAATATGAAATGAATTATGCTTTTGAATTTAATTGGGAATTTGAAATTAATTAAACTTTTGAAATTAATTAAGAATTAATTAAAGTTTTGAAATTAATTAAGTGACTTAAGTTAGTTAAATTGAATTAATTTTAGTTTAATTTTAATTAAGTTAACTTAATTGAATTGAGTTTAATTAATGTAGATTTGGTTAGCTACTATTTATTTTAAACCTAGGTCCATCTCACTCTTTTCTAGATTTACAATCAGGGAATCTTATAAGTTTTATGAGATGGTTAATTTAATCTTTAATTTAAATCTAAGGATTGATTTATATTTGAGTTAGACTAAGGTTTAACAGTTAATCAATTAAATATTTATTTCAATAATCGGCTTCCAAGCTGTAGCGAGGTACTAGGTCTTCTTGGGTATTAGATCATCAACCACTTCTAGACAAAGCCTTTTAAAAAAATTAAATATTTAATTTTCTTTCTGAAAATCCTAAGTCTAACTAGTCAAGTGTAGATCAAGCCTAAGTCCTTATCTATCCTAATCTAAGCATGTATAATAAAAGTCGTAAAACAAACATCAAACAGGTCTATCTAATGATAAAAATAGTCTTTCTATTAGCTTCCCCTGGATCATAGCCTCGATAGGGTCTATCAAGGTAGTGGATTTGATCCTTGGGGATCCAATATTGACCAAGTCCAACTTGATTAATCAAGTTCGACTTGGGGACTCATGCTTGGACTATTCTTCTATTAGCACTATTAACAAGAGATAAATATGATTTATATTTATATTTCACCTTATACCCAAGTCCGGATCGATTATATATGACTCTTTGTTTTCCAAGAATCAGGTCAAGATTCTTGGAACCCAAGGTGAACTATTCTAATGTTTCCTTCAGTTCCTTGACTTGATTTTTTAGTCTGGAATTTTCTTCCTCAAGTTGTTGGACTTTAGTTGAAGTTCTAGTCTGAATAGGTTTAGTCAAGGAGCTTGGGTAAGTCACTTCCTTAAGGACTGTTACCTCCTTTTGAAGTGACTTGACCCGAACGTTGGATTTAGCCAATTTTCTTAACAAGTATTCAATTAAATTTCGTAATTCATCTATTTTAGTACCAATAAACAGAGCACTTACAAAGTGGTTTGGTCCTTCGGAAACGGATACAGATTTGTAGCTTCTCTCGGACTCGATTTTTGATTCCGCTTTGATTTTGGACTCAGACTCAGTTTCGACAATGTACGCTTGTGCTGGTAGAACAACGAAGCTTGCTTGCTCGTGTTCTTCTTCATCCGACTCTTCTGATGACTCGGATCATGTTGCCTTCAATACCTTCCATCTTCCTTGCTTCTAGTTTGGACATTCAGTCTTGTAGTGCCCCTTCTTGTTGCAGCTGTAACAGGTAACTCCATACTTGGCCTTCGAGTTCGATTGAGTCACCTTCTTCTTCCTAAGTGCTTTCTGAACTAGTTTGACTAGTTCGGTGGTGATTTTGTCTTCTTCTGAGTCCGATTCATCTTCGAACTCGGGTACGGTCTGGCACTTAGGTTTTGACTACTTGTTCACAAGTTTCCCTGCAAGTAGAGCAATACCTTTCTCGGCCCGAGTAGTATTAATTTGTTCGTAAAGCTCGAATTCGGAAAATAATTCATCTAATTTAATTAAGGAAAGATCCATAGAAACTTTGTAAGCATCAACCATGGATGCTCACAAAGTATTCCTTGGAAAGGCATTGAGTGTATACCTGATGACATCACGGTTTTCCACCTTCTGACCGATTGCGTAGAGGTCGTTGAGCAGGTCATGAATCTGCGCGTGAAGTTGGCTTGCCGATATACCTTCTTGCATTTTTATGTTATATAGTTTATTTAATATCAAATCATGTTTGCTTACATTCGTGTCGGAAGTTCCCTCGTGCAGCTCGATCAATTTTTCCCACAGCTCCTTTGCACTTGAGAACTGGCCGACTCGATTCAACTCTTCTTTGGTTAATCCGCATTGGAGAGTGTATGTTACTTTGGCGTCGGCCTCGATCTTCTTCATCATATTTGTATCCCAGTTCTCGCATGATACTAGTCTTCCAGTGCTATCGAGAGGGAGGACAAGGCATGTTTGGATGATTATCCATATCTCGACTTGTGTCTTGAAGTGGTACTCCATTCGACTTTTTCAGTAGCCGAAGTCTTCGCCAGAAAAGAGAAGTGGATGAGCGGTGTTATAGCCTTCTTGGTGGGCCATTTAGAAAAATCTTGTATACATAAAAAAAATTGACGAATGTCCCAAGACTTGGTCTTGGATTAGTAGTGTTGGAAAAAATAAAATAAGGGTATTTCATGAATTTGAGAAAAAATAATAAAATAATAAAAAAAATATTGTGACAAATTTCGTTAAATGCGATATTTCACCAATTTTAACTAATGGTGAGAAAATAAAAATAAATTTTTCAAAAAAAAAATTTTCAAAAAAAAATGAAAGGCGTAAGAATAATTTTTAAATACTTTTTAACACTTCCTCGACGCTCAGACGCTGCTTTGACGATCGAAGGCTGAATTCTTTAAATTTATAGTTGTCGGTATTCCTTACTTTACAGTTGTGTTAATCTTGTAACCACATACTTGTATTATTTCAATTGATTCATGATTGCCCATCAAAAATACCCTCACGTGTGGGCCTTGGAGTAGGAGTCGCCATAGGCTCCGAACCAAGTAACTCTTGATGTTTGTGTTGTTGTCTTTCTTTATTTTCTTTCTTATTCTGCTACGTTTTTACTCGATTATTTTAAATGAACGAATTAACCACGGGCGTTATTCACCCCCTCTAGTGCAACGATTCTATAATTGGTATCAGAGTTAAGCCACTCTAAATTGGTGAAACCACCAATCAAGCGGGGGTTCTTTTTGTTAAAGGAAAATTGTATAGCTGTTCTGGGGTGAGCCTGGTCTGGGCGCCCGAACCCCTTCCGACCGCCCACACCAGTTTTTTCTAGTCTTGCTTTTTCCTGTACAACGAAGTTAGTCCGGGCAATAAACCATATATATAACATAAACTTGACAGTCTCTGAATATCCGGTTCTAACTTTAAGTTTTGTTGAAACTCCAGGTCGAACCGACGCTTACTGTTCCTGCTTCGGGGGAACGCGACCTCACCTACTCCTCTCAGGAGAGTTTACCTTTTGCCAAAATGGTCCTCCAAATTGTCTGGACTTTTGCTCGGTGTCCGAGACCTTTTACTTTTGGTTAAAAAGCATCACATTCTTGGGTCACATAATCTTCGAAGCAGGAATTTATATAGACCCCAAGAAAGTGGAAGTAATTTAGATTGGTCAAGACCAAAGACAATAATAGATATTCAAAGCTTTTTGGGACTAGCGGGCTATTATCGAAAATTCATTGAAGGATTTTCCTCGATAGCTATACCCCTCACTAAGCTCACACAAAAGAACTCCAAATTTAACCAGAGTGAAGAATGTGAGAAGAGTTTTGTAACTTTAAAGAAAAGGCTTGCATCTACACTAGTACTAGTACTACCCGCAGAGGATAAGAACTTCACTATTTACAGTGATGCATCAAAAGGAGGTTTGGGGTGCATCCTCATGCAAGAGGAAAGAGTTATTGCTTACGCTTCAAGACAACTGAAACCGTACGAGCAAAACTATCCAACGCATGACCTCGAACTAGCTACAATAGTATTCGCGCTAAAAATTTGGAGACACAACCTATATGGTGCCAGCTGTGAAGTGTTTACAGATCAACAAAGTCTCACGTATCTGTTTGCACAAAAAGAATTAAATATGAGGCAACGACGATGGGTTGAGCTCTTAAAGGATTATGACTTAATAATAAGCTACCACCTAGGCAAAGCAAACAAGGTAGTTGATGCATTAAGTCGAAAGAGCATGGGCAAAACAATTTTGTCATCGCTCTCAGCACAACCATGCCTTCGAGAAATAATTAAATTCAAGTAGAAGCAAGACCCGGTGTTGGCAAGACTTACAGAGCAGAAAGAGAAAAGCACCTGATCTGCAAACAAATGATAGCGGGATCCTATGGATGAAAGGAAGGTTGTGGGTGCCTGACATTGATAATCTTCAACAAGAAGTAATGTCTAAGGCCCACAAATCAAAATTTTTGGTCCATCCTAGCAGTACAAAGATGTATAGGGATTTGAAGAAGAACTTCTGTGGTGGAGCAGAATGAAGAAGGATGTCCGAGAATCCGTCTCTAGGTGCCTAGTATGCCAACAGGTTAAAATAGAACACCAACGACCTGGAGGACTTCTTTAACCTTTAGAGATTCTAGAGTGAAAATGGGAGCACATTTCCTTGGACTTTGCGGTGAGATTACCAAAGTAAAGACAAAGCCATGATGGGATATGGGTAGTGGTGGATAGACTCACAAAATCTGCACACTTCATACCCGTTCGCATGAATTATAATCTAAATAAGTTGGCTACTCTAGACATGGACAACATTTTGTGGCTGCATGGAGTTTCGGCAAGCATACTATCTGATAGAGACCCAAGATTTGTGTCCCAATTTTGGTAAAGTTTTCAAAAAACTATGGGGACTAAGATCACTCTCAGCACGACCTATCACCCTCAGACTGATGGTCAAACTGAGAAGACAATATAGACACTTAAAGACATGCTAAGAGAGCATATGCTCTCGACTTCAATAATAATTAGAGTGAGCACTTACCCTTAATCAAGTTTACCTATAATAACAATTATCATAGCAGCATTGGAATGACCCCATACTAGGCTCTATATGGGTGCAAGTGTTGGTTACCTCTATATTGGGATAAAGTAGGAGAAAAAGTTATCACTAGATCTGAGTTTATCCAAACAACGATAGAAAAGTGTCTGTCATCAAGAAATGACTTAAGGCTGCTCAAGATCGACAGAAAATTTGGACTGATTTAAAAAGAAAACTAGTGGAATTCAAAACAAGTGATAAGGCCTATATAAAGGTTTCACCAATAAAGGGAGTGGTTCGATTCAATAAAGCTGGGAAACTGAATCCTAGATATGTAGGACCTTTTAAAATTCTGGAGAAAGTGGGATCGCTAGCTTACAGACTAGCATTACCACCGGATATGTCAAGGATTCACAATGTCTTTCATGTTTCCCAACAAAGAAGATATATTCCATATCCAAGCCACATTTTGGAAACTGGATCACTTCTAATCGAAGGGAACTTGAATGAAGAATTGAAGTATGAAGAAGTTCTCATTCAAATTATTGATACTAAGGATCAAGTACTTAGACGAAGAATCATCTCGTACGTCAAAGAACAATGGTCCAATCATTGAAAGGGAAGCTACCTAGGAACCCGAGGAAAAAATACGCAAGCATTACCCATATCTCCTCGAAGATCAAGCCAGCTCAAGTTTCAAGGATGAAGCTTCCAATAAGGAGGGTGGGATGTGAAGACCCGATTTTGGTCATGGAGATGGACACTAGTGGATACTATGCTATGTTGTAATGGTATGATGACCATTCATCTAGCCACGACCTTTCATCTAGTCATAACCCTTCACCAAGCCTCTTAATGGATGACCCTCCACCTAGACATGACCTTTCATCTAGCCATGACCCTTCACCTATCCTCTTAATGGATGACCCTCTATCTAGTCATCTCTTCATATGCCTTGGTCACCCCTTTCATGACTATAAATAGCCAATGCATTGCCTTTCAAAGGCACACTCAAATCCTTTGATCAACACTTTATGAAATTTGTCTAAACCTCAACTGTATTTTGTACAAGTTTCTGTCTAAGTTTTGATTAACACATGTAAGTTCAAGTCCCGTAAAATTTCTATCGAAAACCGAAGAAGCTTCTGACTAGGTAAGTGGACTTTTCATTTTCGATTATAATTTTATACAATCTATGTTTTCTTTTCATTATGATCATTTTATACTGCTCATTTTATTTTTCTAAATTTCAAGATGTACTTTCTAAATTCCAAGATGCACTGTTATAACTCAAGTAAGATATGGTAAAAGGGAATTTCTGAAAACATGCTAAGATATGACAAGTTATGACCCTGATACGATGGGTAATAATATCCGATATATAGTCTCACCCCTTAGAGGAATTACATATAGGGGATTGAATAGTAATACCATAGAAAATAAGATTATTAACAGTGCTATAAGTATATGTTTTCGATTAAGTTATGTTTCTGCCATGTTTCATGAATTATGTTCCTATAATGAATTCTGAATGTCTTATTATGTTTTATATTCTATCGTTCTATGTTCAATCGACACCCACTTACTGAGTGTTTTCCAGAGCACTCACCCCCTTACTCTCATATTCAGATAAAGACGAGGAACAACTCGAGAAAGATGAGCAAAAGATGTTTTGGGGCTGGTAATGGAGCCATATTCAAGTAATTATTCCTTTTAGTTCATGTTGTCTTTATTTGTACGCTTCCACTTGTCACTTTTAGATTTTCACTTTGTAAAGATAATATGTCCGTTCTATCACTACTGGTTTAGTATTCACTATATGAGACTTGTTATTTTCGAATATTTATATTCGCGAGCAATGTTTGTGTTGATACGCCTAAGTCTTGGGGCATGACACAAATGGTTGTCGATGCGGCTGGAAATTGAAATTGCTAGTGCATTTGATGCTGAAGTAGATGCCTCGATGAAAGATGAAGATTGTCCTACATGCACATGAACACCAGTTCGGATCCTCTGTCCTGAAGGCGCGTCTGTCCCCGTGTCCCAGTCAGAAAATGACAAAAAAAAACGTGCAAAACACGTGCTCTGTGGAGCACTCTCTACACTCGCCGAAGACCCTTTTCTCCCGAAATCAACTTTGTGCCCTAACCCAAAATCCAGCCGACCTCGCTGCTTCCGCCGTCGCCGTCGAGCTCGACGACAGCCATCTCCGTCCCCTCCCCAACTCCAGGCATCCCTCCCGCTAAACCCCGCTGCTTCCGCCGGCGCCGTCGACGCCGTCTCTATGCTTTGCTCTCCCAAAACCTGTGACGCCTCTTGCTTTTACTGTGCTTTGCCCTAAAACCTTTCCTCCCCAAACCATCTCGGCAACTCCAGCAGCCATCTCGGCGACTCCAGCATCCCGCGACGCCCCTTACATCTCCACCATCTCGGCGACTCCAGCAGCCCGCGACGCCCCTTACATCTCCGCCATCTCGGCGACTCCAGCATTTAGTTTCAGCGACTCCAGCAGCTCCGGCTTCCCCTCCCTTCATCGACTCTAGCAGGTCCTCCAAAATTTCCACAGCTCCATTCCTTCTGCCCGACATTTGGTGTTTCAAGTTATCCTCCAATGAAGATGCTATTATAACTTTAATTAAGTCGTAAACTGATGTTTCAAACAGACGATCGCCAGCAGCTTGATCTCCCAAACTCGACGGCAGCCATCTCCGTCTCCTCCCGAACTTGACGGTCACTGGCAGCTTCATCTTCGTCTAGCTTGGTATACTTTTCTTCCTCCCCTTCTCCAGCCAATATCTATGTTTCTGTAGTTTGATTTGGGTGAAAATCAAACATAAGAAATTGGAACCTGCAGTCCTCAAATTTTGATCTATATATTTATGGTATGGTTTATCATACTTCTGTTTAGATAGTTTGTTGTGGGAAATTTTAATATGCTACTATTGCGTTGCTACTGTATTCCTTTATCCTTAAATGCTACCCAAGCGCTTTAGAGGTTTAGGGATCATTAAATTGATTAAACATGATTTAATGGACTGAAATTAGATAATTTCAGCCAAACACAGCACCTAATAACCTACTGTTGCGTTGCTCCAATTCATTTTCTTGGTACTACATAAGTTCTTTTTGCACCTAATATTATGAATATACATTTCTTGGTTTTTTTTTCAGGCCTAATTGTAATTATCATGAAGTTGTCATTGGTTGAATCTACAAGTTGTCGTAGGTTGAGTTTTGATGTAAACAAAGACTGTCAGGATGATGAGTTTGATGTTATTAATGAGGATATGGACTCTACCATGTTATTGATGAGTTCTGGCCAATCTATCACAGAAGAATTGATACCAAAAATGGGTATGGAATTTAAGACAGAAGAGGAAGCCTATGAATTTTATTTGAAATATGCTAAACAAGTTGGATTTGGCGTAAGAAGGAGCAAAAGGCACACTGATAAATCGGGTAAATTAGTTGACAGAATTTTTTGTTGTAGTGCACAAGGAAAAAGGGGAAAAGACAAACGAGATGTTTATGTGAAATCAAGTCGTCCTGAAATAAGATTTGGTTATGAGGCTAAAATGAAGATTAGTTGTCGAAATAATGGCAACTTGACTGTGGAGCAATTTGTTAAAGAGCATAATCATTATCTTTCAAGTCCAAACAAAACTCACCTCTACAGATGTCATAGGAATATATCTTCTTCAGCGGTGATACATATTGAGATGGCAAGTGATGTGGGAATCCCCCCAAAAGCATCTCATGATCTTATGGTGAGACAAGTAGGTGGGAGAGGGAATTTAGGTTTTATCCCTGAAGATTACAAAAACTACTTGCGTTCCAAAAGAACAAGAAATATGAGAGTTGGTGATACAGGAGGTGTATTGGAGTTTTTGTAGAAAATGCAGTTCGATGATCCCAATTTTTTTTATGCTATTCAAGTTGATGAAGATGATTTGATAACTAATATTTTTTGGTGTGATGCTAAGATGAGAGCTGATTATGGAAATTTTGGAGATGTTGTTTGCTTTGACACAACCTACAGGAAGAATAATGAAGGTCGCCCAATTGTGTTGTTTGTAGGTGTTAATCATCATAAGCAATCCATAATTTTTGGTGCAGCTTTATTATATGATGAAACATCTTTGACGTTTGAATGGTTGTTTGATACATTTACCAAGGTTATGTGTGAGAAAAACCAATAACTATTCTTACAGATCAAGATGCAGCAGTGGCAAAGGCTTTAGCTTCCAGATGGCCTAAAACACATCATCGTTTGTGTATTTGGCGCATTTATCAAAATGCCGCAATACATTTGAGTAGAGTTTTTTCTCAGTTCAAAGAGTTTACTAAAGATTTTACCGCATGTATATATGATTTTGATGAAGAGGAAGATTTTATTTCAGCTTGGAACATAATGTTGACTAAGTATGAACTTGAAGACAATGATTGATTGAGACGTCTATTTCGCATAAAGGAAAAATGGGCTTTAGTTTATGGGCGACAAATGTTTTGTGCGGATATGACTACAACCCAAAGAAGTGAGAGCATGAATAGTATTGTGAAAAGATACGTCACTTATCAACACAAGTTTTTAGACTTTTTCAATCACTTCCAAAGACTACTTGATGATCGTCGATATGAGGCATTAAAAGCTGATTTTAAATCAAATACAAGTGTTCCATGTTTATTGTATCCAATTCAAATTTTAAAGCATGCAAGTTGTATTTATACTCGTGAGGTATACAAATTGTTTGAACAAGAGTGGTACAAATCTCTTGATTCTAGTGTAGAAATTTGTGAAGATGTTGGATCACATACAAAATATAAAGTTACTTCTTACAAAAAGAGTTATCATCATATAGTTACACTTGATTCATCGGGTCAAAAAATTGAGTGTAGCTGTAGAAAATATGATTTTGCTGGGATTTTTTGTTCTCATATTTTGAAAATATTTACAATGAAAAATATCATGAAGATCCCAAGTGAGTATATATTGAAAAGGTGGACACGAAAAGCAAAAGATGGATACATTGGAGTTATTGATTTAATTGCGAACAAAGGTAGTTTAGATCCAAAAGCTTGCACCAATTTGTGATATAAAAAATTAAGTGGGTTGTATGTTCAATTGGTTACCAAGGCAGTGGAGAGGGAAGACACATACAAGGTTGTTAAAGATGGTTTGTTGAGTATGTTTAAGATGATGGATGAGAGGTTACAAGTTAATGAACCAACTGCCCAACACTCAATTGAAAGAGAATTCGAAATTGGTGAAGGAAATTCTCTTGGAGTCAAAGGAATTAAAACAAAGAAGAAAACAGTTTCAGGTAAGAGGCTGAAAGGTGGCTTAGATAAGATTTCAAAGAAAAGGAAAGCAGCAAGAAGAACCAACCAAACTTCAACAATTGTTAAGGTTTCATCCCCATTCTTACTAAAGTGTTATTTATTTTTTGTCGTTACATTTGAGAAAGTATATATAATTAAATCGTTCTATTTTTTTTTTATAACAGGATGTAGAAGAGCATTATGAAAGTATATCGAGCATGTCAAGTGTAGAATGTCAATGGATGATCAATCAAGTTAAGGATTACTTTAGTATGTTAACTAAAATAATTATGTTATCACTATCTAAAACTATATTTTATTGTTTTAGCCTACAAATTATAGCTGTGTTGAAGGTTTGAGTATGGCCAAAACTCAATTTCCACCACTTTTGTCAACACAACTGTCTCAGGTTCACTCTGATAATGATTATTTTCAGACAAATAATCGGAAGGATGGTAAGAAATTAACCATGTTTACACCTTTGTTGTTTTTTTAACCATTTGTCATAAGATTAAATTTGTTGTATCAGTATGCTTGTTAACACCTTGTTAGCACAATTTTATTTTTTGGTGATCAATGAGGAAACATTTATTGTTAACACCTTGTTAGCACAGTTTGAAATCTGCCAAATTGATAGCAATTTGCCTATCATAACTTTATTTCTAGTAAACATGCACATGAGAGGGTGAGTTAAATTTCTATCTGTAACCTTGCTACTATCTGTAAATTACCACTAGCTGGATTGAGTGCCTCCTTATTTAGATATGATTTAGGTCCCAAATAAGCCTTGTAAAACTCCACCGTAGCATATATGATTTCTACAGTAACATATATGATTTTTAGTAGTTATATAACTCGATAATGATAATAATATGTCATCACTAATATTGTGATAGTATAGTATGCGCTGCTTATCAAACTTCACTAGTTCTAGTATCTTTTCTTGTTATATATATAATATTTGATAAGATTTTTAGTAGCATCTGTCATTTTTAGTAGACTTACATGGCTTTCCTTGTTTTTTTTTCTCTCCAGGTGCTTCAATGGTGTGGATGTTGCTATAATGGAATGCACATCAACTAAAGAACACCACAAAGAGTGATTGATGTCAATATAGGCATCGTCGGCATCAAGTTACAATGGAATGCAAACAAATATGTAATGAAGCAAGCTCCTCAAAACTCAAATAAGCATACTTCATTTACGGCTAAGCCAAGAACTTATGTGCTGCATATTTTGTGAAACTTTTGTGGTTACCATATTTTGTGCTGCATATTTTTTATGCATATTTGTTTTGTCTAATTATTTTTATATGAACTTTCTAGTTTCAACATTTATTTAGCGAGTGTTCTATGAAACTTGTACAAGCTTGATTGTGAACAAATAGCTTATGTGCTGTATTCTGATCATGTAATGGTAATCAATCGGATTGTAAACAAATAGCTTCTATGTTGTCATGCATTTCTGATCATGTATTGGTAATCAATTGGATTGTGAACAAATAGCTTATGTGCTCATGTTTCTAATCATGTAATGGTATTCAGATAGTGAACAAATAGCTTCTGTGCTCATATTTCTGATCATGTAATGGTATTCAGATTGTGAACAAATAGCTTTTGTGCATAAGCCATAAAAGCCAAAGTATCACCTATGCATAATCTGTGTGCATAAGCCATTAGTGAGGTTGATTTCAATATGATAATCAAGCCAAAGTATCACCTTTACTCCAGTTCACTCATATGAAGACATAAACTTTAAACTTGAAAATTTCATGGTTTAAAGTTGAAGAGATAAATACAACTTCCAAAGAGGGAAGCGAGCAAACAAAAAGTAGACAAACTGAAAATTGCACAAAATAAAGCATCAAATGGAAGGACTACAGAGTTGCAAGTTGTTTTCCTATCATGAGTACAATCTCCATGGCAAGTATTTTAAGTAAATAAGGACATGAAGAAAATTTAGGTAGAAATAAAATGAGAAGAAATTTGTAACAACACACAATTGTTGCATATAAAAATTGGCACTTACATCATCTCAGCAGAGATGAGAGATTTAATTGTAACAACGCAGAAAAGAAGATGGGCAAAAAATACAACAATATTTTCAGTTCATTCTTGAATATTAAAGAAACAAATCTCAAGATTGTTACAAATGTATATACGGAACAAATCTCATCGCTTACAAATGTTGACATCATTTGCTGATATACAAAACTAACTGAAGTAATGATACATAATTAATATCCATTCATAAACAAAAAAAATCAAAATGTCAACATCATTCATAATTATACATTACATCACTAGCACTACTTAACCAGACCAACTAACAAACAAAACAAGTATACAGCCAAAAGAATTAAGTTTACTATTACTAATATCCAGACCATATACGGTACATTCCAATTTCCCATATTATGTCCAAGATAAGTAATGTATTCCCTTCCTATCCTTGACTGCACTCTTGACAACATCCTAAAATGTATATCACTGGTGTCTTCATTTAATCCAACATCAGAGCTCACCCACTTTAACCATCCATGTTACTTACATCCATAATATAATCTTCCTGGGTTCTTAATTGATCTAGAGACTAGCACCAATGCATTTAGTCCACAGTCCCTACTGTTGGTGCAACCTTAGGTCAAGGTTGACCTGGTTGACCCGACTCGAGGTGACTTGACTCGAGTTATATTTTGATGTTTGACTTGGGGAGATTGTCGGTGCAACCTTAGGTCAAGGTTGACCTAGTTGAATTGCATGTTGATGTTTGACACTCGTGAGAGAGTTCTATTCTTGAGGTGAGACAAGAATAGATGATTGGGAGATTATTGGTGCAACCCTAGGTCAAGGTTGACCTGGTTGACCTGAAAAGTCCAAGTATGGAGACTTGGCACTGGAAAAGTCCAAGCAGGGAGCTTGGCACGCGAAAAGTCCAAGTATGGAGACTTGGCACTGGAAAAGTCCAAGCAGGGAGCTTGGCACGCGAGAAGTCCAAGTGTAGAGACTTGTCACGGGAAAAGTCCAAGTATGGAGACTTAGCACTAGAAAAGTCCAAGTATGGAGACTTGGCACGGAAAAGTCCTGGTGAGTGAAGCCAGGCAGTGGGAAAGTCCTAACTGGGATGTTAGGCAGTTGGAAAGTCCTGGTGAGTGAAGCCAGGCAGTGAGAAAGTCCTAACTGGGATGTTAGGCAGTGTGGAAATCCTGGTGAGTGAAGCCAGGTGGAAAGTCCTGGTGAGTGAAGCCGGGCAAGGGAAAATCCAGATAGATCAAGGATGATCGGACATCTGGTGTTGAGGAAAGTCCAAGTAGGTCAAAGGGATTAACTGGACACTTGGCGAGGAATTCTAGCAGGTCAAGGGAGTGACCAGATGCTAGGGATGAAGTACCAATAGGTCAACGTTGACCGGATATTGGTTTGGAAGGTTTGGGACTTGGTTTGGGCAAAAACCAAGCTCTGGATCGGTCTGCAGACCGATCCAGTGATACGTTTGACCGATCCAGTGATACGTTTGTGTATCTGATCGGTCTGGTGACCGATCAGATAACAAACAGAAGGCTGTGGGCTTACTGATCGGTCTGGGGACCGATCAGCATGGAGCCTGATCGGTCCCTGGGACCGATCAGGGACGCTGGGATCGGTCCGGGGACCGATCAGATTCCACACAGAGAGTTGGGCAACTCTCTGTGAAGCCTTCTGATCGGTCTGGGGACCGGGCCTGATGCAAGCCCCAGACCGATCAGGCTGAAGCCTGATCGGTCCAGGTTCTAGCCGTTGCGTAGCAACGGCTAGTTTCTGCTGTGTCTTCTTCGCAGGTATAAAGGGGTCGAGGGCTGCTGCTGCGCTAGTACTTCTTCTTCCTTGCTACTAGAACTTCTGTTCTTCTGCTGCTGAAGCTTCTGCTTCAACTGAGCTTTGATTGAGCTCGCCTCCGAAGCTTCGCGTGAGCTTCCAGTCGTCGACCAGCTGCTGCGTTTGGGTTGTGAAGTTGCTGCTTCACCTCTAGTCGACAAGAAAGCAAGCAACTGGTAGAGTGCTATTGTATTCATATTGTATTGCTTTTCTTACTGTTCTTGTACTCTTTGTTTGCTGTTGCAAACGTTTGTGGCGAGGTTTCTCCACCCACAAGGAGTTTGATTTAGCCGGTTTTCCGGGGACTCATCCACCGACGGATTGATAGGCTTCGTCCACCTTACGGACACGCCGAGGAGTAGGAGTTTCATCTCCGAACCTCGTTACATCCTTGCATAGAGGTTTGATTTCTTCTCCTGTTTTCTTTCTGCATTTAGTTTCCGCTGCGCTAACCCTAGTTTGTAGAAAGAAACGCGAGCAATTGGGGTCGGCTATTCACACCCCCTCTCTAGCCGTACGAAGCGATCCTAACAAGTGGTATCAGAGCAAAGGTTTGCTCTTCATCGGATTAACACCCGGGGAGCACGAGCTAGAGGATGGATCTACTCGGAGAAGATGTCACCATTCCACCCTTCTACGAATGCGGTGACTTCGCGTATTGGAAGGTAAGGATGAAGTACTTTCTTATGACTAACATAATGAATTGGTTTTGTGTACAAGAAGGTTTTACTCCTCCGGTGGATAAGGAAGGAAAACCTCTTGAGAACAAGGAGTGGACCAGAGAACAAATTCACAAATCCGAAATCAACGAAGAGGTAACGAGAATAATTCAATTTTCATTGCCTACTAACATCTTGTGTAAGATAGGTTACAACAATGCCAAGGAATTATGGGATAACTTGGCCAAGTACCATGAGGAGAGCTCCACTTCAAATCATGAAGAGGAGACAAGTGAGTCATCAAGTAGCTCACATCATGGAGGAGAGGAATTAGAAGTTGAGTGTTACTCAACATCTAAGGACGAAGAGGAGGAGAGTTCTTCTTCAAGTTCGGATCAAGAAGAAGAAGCTTCTACCTCCGAAAGGGATGAAGAAGAGAGCTCGTATCCACCCTCAACCCTAGGTAACTCAAGCAATTTAAGTTCAATTAAATTACACATTATGTGCTTTGAGTGTAGGGAACATGGACATTACAAGAGTAAGTGTCCGAAGAGGGTAAGAAAGACTCCACCGGCGCCAAAGGTCAAGGAAGCCGGAGTCCCGAAACGCAAGGGCAAGGAGCACATCATGTGCTTCCAATGCAAGCAAAGGGGACACTATAGGAGTCATTGTCCGAGGGGGAGGCAACCTCACAAGGGCAAGAGACCGGGCACATCGATAGGGGGAGCTAAGGCAAACCCTAAGGTAACCTCTAAGGTTCATTTTTGCAATTCTAATAAAATGCATGCTAGGAATTTTATTGCACTTGTCGATAATAACAAGCATGATAACCTTAGGAATCAATACATGTGCTTAGGAGCTAAACATGTGAGTCTAGATAAGGATAATTCTAGAAAGGCTAACCCTAGGATCAACCCATCTAAGGGTAAGGATAACCTAGGTAGGAATCCTAAATCAACTAGACATATGCCTAAGAATACCTCAAGGAAGAGTGATAAATCAAAAATTGAGGTATTAGAGAAGGAGAATCAAGTCTTGAGGTCAAGACTTGATACTTTGGAAAAGGCTCTTAAGAACTTGGAGAAGTCATCTCTAGGGTTTAAGGGTCAAAAACCCAAGTCCAAGGACAAGAAAGGTTTGTGTCACAAACCTAAGTCCCAAGTGGTCAAGCCCACCTATCATGATGTTCCATTCGATTATGGAACAAAACCTAGGGCTAGGAAGACCACCAAGGTCACAAGGGGAGTCACCCCTAGAGTTGATCTTGATGAGTCCCAAATGACCAAGGCTTCAAAGCCTAGGAGGGTCATTAGGAGGGTTGCTAGGGAAGTCATCCCTAGTGAATATTTAGTGAACCCAATGAGCTCACATAGATATTGGGTTCTTAGGAGCATCTTCTCTATCCCATAGATGGGTTAGAGAGTGTCAACTCCAATTAGAATGGTAGTTAACCCAACTTTGAGGAAATTAACACTCAAGGAGCATTTTCAAGGTTTTGATAACCTTTGAAAATGAAAAAGAATTATTATTTACTCCTTGAAGAGTAAATTGTGCCATATTTGAAAAATATCGATTTTAATCTTATTTGGCACAATTTAAGAAAACCTAGAGAAATACCATAATTGGGATTTTGGTTTTCTCTTAGGGATATATGGGCAATTTAGGGTTAGATTTTAAGTTAGCTAAGGCTAAGGATACTTAGATAGGGAATTTAGGTATTTTATTTGTGCTAACTTGCCATGATTGGTTGTCATATGCCATGCCATGACATCGTATTTATTTTATTATCATTTGAAATGTCATGATAATGCTTAGGCTAGTTTTTATGTCATGTTTATTTAAGTTTCAAACTTTATGCCATGACATCATGACATTGGCACATGTTTTCATTTATGATACCATTTTATGTCATGTCATCATCTCTTGCATTAGTAATCAATTGAATTGATTTAAGGATGAAAAACACATTTTGATATTGAGATCAAATTTGTGTTTAGAAAATGCATGAGACCTTAGTCTAAGATACCTAAACCCATATCTCACATCAAAATTAGAGCTGTCAGACGGGCCAACCCGTGGCGGGGCGGGTCGGCCCGTGGCGGGTTAATCATTTGGCGGGGCGGGGCGGGCCAATCCGCCAAATTGGCGGGTTGGGAAATTTCCAACCCAACCCATTCTAAGGCGGGTTGCGGGTTTGGCGGGCCAACCCGCGGGCCCATCAAAAATTTTTTAAAAAATTAAAAAATATTTCATATCTTCAATATTTTATTTCGAAAAAGTTTTCTACAATTAAATGTATACATAAACATGTATTTTAAATATTAATGAACATAAACAAGTACTTATGTTGGATGAAAAGTACTATTTTTATTTCAAAATTATAACAAAGAAAGATAATAAATTAATCTAAAACTTAACTTACGTATGTTTTCCAACCCGCGGGCCAACCCAAACCCGAGCGGGCCGACCCGCGCGGGTCGCGGGCCTAGGCGGGTCGGCCCACGGCGGACTTGGGTTGATAAAATTCCAACCCAACCCGCTTAAATTATTTGGCGGGGCGGGCCAACCCGACGGGCCCAACCCAAATTGACGGCTCTAATCAAAATGGACATGGATGTATTTGATACACTTTAGATGTGTGTGAGATATTAGGATCATGAGTTAGGATCAAGGTGCATAGTTCTTGTACCTAGATGAGCCTAATTCAAGAAATGGGGATCATAGGAAAAGCTTGTGTACAAGTCATGTACATTTAACCCTAAGATTATGGTCCTAAATTAAAAGGTTTAAAATCATTTTGAAATTGATTTGGAAAACCTTGATGAAGCCATCTTAGTGATTGCATTCATCATTGAACATTGTGATACAAAGTTGAGTTAAACTTGAACTATTTCAAAGTTTTTGAACTTTGTATCAAGATTTGAAAATGGAAGTTATTTTCATCGAAAATTATTTTTCCATGATAGTGTATGTTATGAGGAATGTATCCTCAAAATTTTACAATTTTTGAAATTTTCTGTGATTTTCTAGAGGTTTCTGAATTTCGGGAGAAGAAATCAGAAATCTGATATCAGACTTGTGGACCGATCAGGAGGTTGCCTGATCGGTCCAGGGGATGCTGGATCGGTCACTGTGACCGATCCAGGGAATCCCTGATCGGTCTGGTGACCGATCAGGGCGTGCCAACTTGCCTGATTTCAGTCTGTTGTCTGAAATTTCAGCTGTGGGAGTTGAGTTTCGGGTTTCTAAAGGTTTGAAACTCTCCAAGACATTGTTGGTGCAATGGTCAAGGGAGAGTTTTTAACTAATTGTCAAGGGGGAGTTGACTTTGAGAGGGAGTTTTGTTTACTCCTTAAAGATTTTTGAGGATTAGTGACATAGGATTGTCACTAAGTTGATTGTTGAGTTTAGTATCAAGGGGGAAATTAAGAGTTTCAATGAAAGGTATGAGACTTTCATTAGGAGGAAACTCTTGACCTTGATTCTCTCTTTTTGATGTGTGTCAAAAAGGGGAGAGTGTTCATTGGAGAATTATTGGAGAACCCAAGTTAGGTTATCGGGTTAACCTAAGCTAGGGGAAGAATGTCAAGGAATGTTCGAGGAAGAACATTGGAATTCTTTTTGATGTGTGTCAAAAAGGGGGAGAATTATTGGAGAACCCAAGTTAGGTTATCGGGTTAACCTAAGGAGAGAATGTTCAAGGAAAGAACATTGGACATTGGAAGATGGTTGGAAAACCTAAGTTAGGTTATCGGGTTAACCTAACTTGATTATGGGTTTTGTCAAACATCAAAAAGGGGAGATTGTTGGTGCAACCTTAGGTCAAGGTTGACCTGGTTGACCCGACTCGAGGTGACTTGACTCGAGTTGTATTTTGATGTTTGACTTGGGGAGATTGTCGGTGCAACCTTAGGTCAAGGTTGACCTAGTTGAGTTGCATGTTGATGTTTGACACTCGTGAGAGAGTTCTATTCTTGAGGTGAGACAAGAATAGATGATTGGGAGATTATTGGTGCAACCCTAGGTCAAGGTTGACCTGGTTGACCTGAAAAGTCCAAGTATGGAGACTTGGCACTGGAAAAGTCCAAGCAGGGAGCTTGGCACGCGAAAAGTCCAAGTATGGAGACTTGGCACTGGAAAAGTCCAAGCAGGGAGCTTGGCACGCGAGAAGTCCAAGTGTGGAGACTTGGCACGGGAAAAGTCCAAGTATGGAGACTTAGCACTAGAAAAGTCCAAGTATGGAGACTTGGCACGGAAAAGTCCTGGTGAGTGAAGCCAGGCAGTGGGAAAGTCCTAACTGGGATGTTAGGCAGTTGGAAAGTCCTGGTGAGTGAAGCCAGGCAGTGGGAAAGTCCTAACTGGGATGTTAGGCAGTTGGAAAGTCCTGGTGAGTGAAGCCAGGCAGTGAGAAAGTCCTAACTGGGATGTTAGGCAGTGTGGAAATCCTGGTGAGTGAAGCCAGGTGGAAAGTTCTGGTGAGTGAAGCCGGGCAAGGGAAAATCCAGATAGATCAAGGATGATCGGACATCTGGTGTTGAGGAAAGTCCAAGTAGGTCAAAGGGATTAACTGGACACTTGGCGAGGAATTCTAGCAGGTCAAGGGAGTGACCAGATGCTAGGGATGAAGTACCAATAGGTCAACGTTGACCGGATATTGGTTTGGAAGGTTTGGGACTTAGTTTGGGCAAAAACCAAGCTCTGGATCGGTCTACAGACCGATCCAGTGATACGTTTGACCGATCCAGTGATACGTTTGTGTATCTGATCGGTCTGGTGACCGATCAGATAACAAACAGAAGGCTGTGGGACCGATCAGGGACGCTGATCGGTCCCCGGACCGATCAGGGAACTTCCTGATCGGTCTGAGACCGATCAGAAACTGATCAGTAGCGAGCTCCGCGTGCTAGGCCGACCTGATCGGTCCCCGACCGATCAGATTACACACAGAAGGGTGGAGCGATCGGTCCGTTGCGTAGCAACGGCTAGTTTCTGCTTTGTCTTCTTCGCAGGTATAAAGGGGTCGAGGGCTGCTGCTGCGCTAGTACTTCTTCTTCCTTGCTACTAGAACTTCTGTTCTTCTGCTGCTGAAGCTTCTGCTTCAACTGAGCTTTGATTGAGCTCGCCTCCGAAGCTTCGCGTGAGCTTCCAGTCGTCGACCAGCTGCTGCGTTTGGGTTGTGAAGTTGCTGCTTCACCTCCAGTCGACAAGAAAGCAAGCAACTGGTAGAGTGCTATTGTATTCATATTGTATTGCTTTTCTTACTGTTCTTGTACTCTTTGTTTGCTATTGCAAACATTTGTGGCGAGGTTTCTCCACCCACAAGGAGTTTGATTTAGCCGATTTTCCGGGGACTCATCCACCGACGGATTGATAGGCTTCGTCCACCTTACGGACACGCCGAGGAGTAGGAGTTTCATCTCCGAACCTCGTTACATCCTTGCGTAGAGGTTTGATTTCTTCTCCTGTTTTCTTTCTGCATTTAGTTTCCGCTGCGCTAACCCTAGTTTGTAGAAAGAAACGCGAGCAATTGGGGTCGGCTATTCACACCCCCCTCTCTAGCCGTACGAAGCGATCCTAACACCTACATCGTACATTTTCAAATTTGGTTTGGTTGATGCTGCTGTTACTTGATGATGTCATTCAATAGCAACCTAATGCTCAAAAAAGTTAGATTCGATAAAATTAAACTAAACAATAACAATTTAGATAAGTAATAAAAAATCACACATTTTTATGAAAAATTTGATAAACTTCACTGAAAGTAGCAACAATCATACATTTTTATGCATTTAGTCCACTAAAAGTGATATCAACATAATTTTCACTATCACTAAATGATTAAATCAAACATTCATAACATATAAATTATACTTATGAATCTAAGCAATACATAAAATAAAAACTGCATTTCATAAAATCAGTGACAATCATTAGAAAATCAACAACAAACGTTAAAAAAATCTACAACATGAGCTGACCTATATATACAAAGAGCATGCTCCTTGTTTTGGTTAAATCATATCTATATTATCTTGGGCATGACTTAACAAAGTGGGGATTGGTTTAATCGTTAAGTTATCAGATTTAGATGCAATGCAATCTCTTCAAAAGCCTATGTTACATCAGTGGCATAAAAGGTGTATATATATAAATAACACAAGCCTTGTTGAAGAACTTAGGGCACAAGAGATCTGTAGTTTTTGGTAAAGAGGAAAACAGAATGATAATTGACACCAAACTGTCTCCCAACATGTGATTTTGTCAAAGTAAATTTTTGGTAAAGAGGAAAAAACTATTATGGTAATTTTTTTTTGTTAATGTTTCTTTATCAAACATGCTACTGCAAGATTTCTTGTGATTACAATAAGATCTATTTGTACCAACTATACATTACAAGAGTATATAGAGAATTTTGTCAAGGTAGCCTATGTGATTTTAGTCCTTATTGCGATTCACCTATGAATGTGTCAATCGACACCTTGGAGATTTGCTAGGTGCTTATGTAAAGTAGGATTGTGGATAATGTAGGTAGAAAATTGGTTGTCATAATGTATAAATATAATCATCATTAAGTGCCACCAGGGATTTCCATTAAGTGTTTTAGGCGGTATCTTCTACTAGATTAATATTGTTGCAGAAGCATAAGAAATTGTTTTGCACTCCTTTTGTTGTCTGTCACCTCGATATTATATAACAATATTTTTTGAAATTAATCATTCATTGGATAACCATTTCTAAAACTTGAAAGATCACCATATATTTGTTCAAGAGCCATGATCATTTTGATGCTAAAGAAATTAACAAAAGGCAAGGATTTGATTAGACTAACTATTATTGGATTTGATAGTTGCATGAGATGATTTTTATTTTTCCAAATTGAATTGATTTGAATCATGTAGAATTATGCTCTGTGAAGTAGTAGAGATAACTAATAAAAGGTTATAAAAAGTTAAAAATTGTCAACGAAGGAAGATACAGACCTGCTGGAGTCGACGAAGGGAGGGGAAGCCGGAGCTGCTGGAGTCGACGAGATGACGGAGATGTAAGGGGCGTTGCGAGCTGCTGGAGTCGCCGAGATGACGAAGATGTAAGGGGCGTCGCGGGCTGCTAGAGTCGCTGAAGGTTTGGGGAGGAAAGATTTTAGGGCAAAGCACAGTAAAAGAAAGGGGCTGGAGTTGTTGGGGAGGAAAGGTTTTAGGGCGTCGCGGGCTGCTGGAGTTGGGGAGGGGACGGAGATGGCTGTCGTCGAGCTCGATGGCGATGGCGGAAGCAGCGGGGTCGGCTGGATTTTGGGTTAGGGCACAGAGTTGATTTCGGGAGAAAAGAGTCTTCGGCGAGTGTAGAGAGTGCTCCACAGAGCACGTGTTTTGCACGTTTTTTTTTGTCATTTTCTGATTGGGACATGGTGACAGACGCACCTTCGGGACAGAGGATCCGAACTGCATGAACACATGCCAACAAGCATTGGAATTGTCTTGCAAAACCTTTAATGCTCAAGCCACGATGATGCCATGGCAGCGTGTAATAGAACACTACTGGAGAGTAAGAGAGTTAGAGAAAGAAAAAGAGATTATATCCTGCATATTGTCGTTGTCTTTAGTATTTATAGGGGATAGTTGGAGGATTGAGAGGCTAAGCTAGAGGGATGAATAGCTCATGCTCCCTAAATCACAGCAAATGGCACATGGGTTTAACATGGCCACAACTCCGAGGGTTGCTATGTCCAGGGCCAATGCAATTAAATCACCATTAATCTTTCTATGAAGAAACTACTTATAATTGAAAAAGATTATATGTAGAAAGTCTCAAGAAAATTGTTAATTAAGGAGAGTGTTTAATTATAACTATGAACATTAGTTCTTCAAACTCTAAACCAAAGACCTTTTATAGTCTTCACTCAATTTCTTAATCATTGTTGCCCGACGTTTACAATCGATTGAGATCATTCATCAGTCTAGTTCTTATAATGTACATCAGTCAACTAAAAATTATCCCTTAGTCGATTACCCTTGATTATTGTTGGACCAATAGTTGATTTGATTATGAACAAAAATATTCTATTTATTGGTCATCCAACTCCAATAAATTGGACTAACTATCGGCTAATATTTCCATATTAGTCGAGTACCATACCATAAATTTAGTCTAAAATACCATAAAATTGGTCTAAAATCCCAACTCTCCTCATTTGGTGCTAGAAAACTCTTCTTATCGAAGTATTGAGTCCTTAACTCGATCATTAGTTAGTTGACCCCTGACTCTAGACACATCTAAGGCTACGTCCACCAAAAGATTCTGCCATTCACCTAGGTACATAGTCTCGGACACTCAGCTCCTCAAATGTTTACGTTTACTTTGAAGTCATCTCTCATCAAACTACTTGATGCACCCAGCCCATCCGCTCCTCCTTGTGTCATCCTTCACACCTTCACCTATGATGTTTACTACTTAGTTCAATCATGTTCTAATACTTCTTGTCCTATAGTCCCTCGAATGCACCATGTCATATTTCTTTAAATTCCATGGACATTGAGTCACCAAACCATTAATCAATTTCGATCACACCACACACACACATATATATATATATATATATATATATATATATATATATATATATATCAAAATGTCTATTGCACCCAATTTAAGGATGGTTGCACCGAAAGTATAAATATCCAAATTCTAAACCCGAAGCCTTTGTTTACATAGAAGGATGGAAATAAGAATAGTGAAAATTTTCTATTGTGGGAAACTTTATCCTGTTTATTTCATTAAAAAAAAGATGAATTATATTCATTTATCTTGTTTACCTAATAGGTAGACATAGAGCACATGGATTTAACAATTTGTCGGTGGATTAATTTTTTTAATGATTTTTTATCTTCTTTCCTCCCTTTTGCAAGTCAAATATGCTTGTGATACAGCTCAGAACAACGAACAAGCCTAACGGTCACGGGCGGCGGCCTTGAACCCTATCTTGAGCAGCGACCTTACACTACCACTAGCGACAGCCCCATGCGCGAGGTTTTCTCGTGTGACCATCGACGGTTACCCTGCACGCGATGGATCCATCTCCTCTATTTTTTTTTATTTTCTCTTTTCATTCCATCAGATTTTTTTTCTTTTCTCTATCCTTTCCATCGCCTTTCTCTAGGGATTTTTTTTCTTCTTCACGTTATCATTATCATTGTGTAATATCTTATGATGTGTTTGATTCGAAATGCTATGATTCTTGCATATAATTTCTTTATTTATTCAGAAGAAATTCTTTGAGATCGTGCACTTTTTTACTATTTCCCCTATCCCTTATAAATACCATAAGTGCAGATGAATGGATCCATCCTATTCTTGAAATAAACAATTCGCACACACTCTCTTTCCAAAATAAATCAATACACCAAGTAGTACGCTTAGATTTATTGGATTTGTTGCTAAAAAATGATTGAACCGACTTTAATTGCAATCAATTAGGAGAACAGACAAGAATTACTGAATTATGCACACTTAATTTTTCTCTTTATCTAGCTTATCTACTGGTTCGAATTCGAATTTGATCTCTTTCCATACTTCACAAGCAGTGACTAGTTCAAGGCTCCATTTGAAAGCTTCATGGATAATTTCATTACCTTCACGAGCAAGATCATGTCCCTCATTACGAGCTTGTACACATGCTTCTAAAACTACCCTATTAGCTACTACAACAGGTGCATTTCCCCAAGGGTATCCTAAAATTCCTCCTCCAAACGATAGTACAAGTTATCATACATAATTTTTGTTATGTGATTACTAGGTAATCATGTTATCAAGAATATGAAAAATAAAATATAATCTAATATTATTTGATTCAATCTTAAGTAACACTATAACCTAATTTAATATTTACTGTATTAGTTCACTCTTATCACTAAATCAATTTGATATTTGGTTAAAAATTTTAAATAAATTAAATTAATAATATTAATGATAAAAATAGATTGATAAGATATATATATATATAATAAATATAGTTGATTTAAATTTTTTGAAATTTAAAAAAAAATGTACATATATTTTGAAAGGATTATTTAGTTAGAGTTGAGAAACTCTATGTCAATTATCTTATTAAGTTATGTGTTGATTGAATCAATTAATTAAAGTTAAAATTAAAATACTAAAGTTCACTTCTACTTTTTTTTTTTCTGTATCATTAAAATACTAAAGTTCACTTCTAACTTTTTTTTTTTTTTTCCTGTATCGTCCTCTTCCCTGATGTTCTCCATAAGTAGAACCTCGATGTCTGTCGAGACCGAGCGCATCATCCTGAACACCTCTGTGTCAGATTCCATCGCTCGCCTTCGGATTACGAACCCCACCTTCCACCCATTGTAGTACATCGTCCACACCGACGCACTGAGCAACAACCCGTGGCTACCGCCGCTCTCCAGTGCCGCACAGTTGCGATAGTTATCAAAGAAGGTGGCAGTGGCCCAGCGGGCGCTCGGCGCGAAGAGCTCCTCTTTGGAGTGGCTTGACAAGCGCTTAGTGCATTCCACCAATGTGATAGCGAAGGGGTCCTCGTCTCCGGCAAATGTAGATATGGAGACGCCGTGGGAGGCCGGGAGAGGAGGTGGTCAATGTCGCCGGCCACGAGGGAGATACCGAGAGTAATTTTGGAAAAAAAATTATTAACCATAGAATCATGAAAAATCTTAAGCATACGTTTGGTTGAGTATTATCCTTGATAATTTTGGTTATCCAAGGTTATCAACGAAAACTCTATTTGATTTAGATAATCGATGATTCCCAAATAATAAATAATGTGCCATGTCTGACATGTCAGCAAGGACATACAATCCAGAATAAAAATAAACTGAAGTTTTTCTTTATTCTGGGATTAATAATTTTTTTACCAAAAATATCCTTTATATAGAAAAACAAAAAAAACCTTAAAAAAACAAAAGAAAAAGAAGACATAAAAACATAAAAAAAAAAAACATTTAAAAAATAATAATAATAATAAAACATAAAAATAAAGGAAAAATTATTTAAAAACATAAAAAATATTTAAAAAATGTAAAAAAATAATTAAAAATGTAAAAATAAAAATTATAAAAATAAAAATTATTTTAAAAATTAAAAAACATTAAAAATTAAATTAAAAAAACTTTAAAAAATTAAAAATGAAAAAAAACGTAAAAAAAAACATAAAACAAGATAAGTAAAAGTAAAAAAAGTCAAAAAAAAAAATTTTAAAAAACGTAAACAAAATTAAAAAACAACTAAAAATGGAAAATGGAAAAGGTAACATGTATAGTTGATTTTATAACTGAGGGTAATATAATAAAATATTAATTAGGTTATTTATTAAAATTTTTAAATAAATAAATTTTTATTGTATTACTTAGGTTGAATCAAATAACATTTGGTTATATTTTATTAGGGATGTAAATGAACCAAAACGGTTCGTAAGCTATTTGGAGCTCGATTCGGTAAAAAAACTCGTTTGAGTTCGTTCGTTTATCTTATCGAGCCGAACTCGAACTCGATTTTGAGCTCGACATTTTTAGTGAGCCGAGCTCAAGCTTAAGGATATTCTGCTCGTGAGCTCGCGAACATGTTCGTTTATAGGCTCGCGAACCAAAAAAACGAGCCTTAAATCAAGCAAAAAAACGAGCTCTAAAACGAACCTTAAAATAAGCAAAAAAATGAGCTCTAAAACGAGCTCTAAAATGAGCCGAGCTCGTTTAACGAGTTAGGCTCGTTAACTTTGATAATCGAGCTAATAACGAGCCGAGCTCGAACGTTTCGCGAGCTTGATAAATCCAAAACGAGCTGAGCTCGAGCTTTGTGATAAAAGTTCGATTCAAGCTCGAGCCCGAATATAACTTAAACGAGCCGAGTTCGAGCCTAATACTGTTCGGCTTGGTTCGACTCGTTTACATCCCTATGTTTTATTCCTCATAATCTTGATTATATGATTATTTGATAACCACATAACTAAGATTATATATTATAACTTGAACAAAACGTACCCTAAATTTTCGATGTTTTTAGATTTCAAATTATATCCCTCGATTATTGATGTGGTGGGCATACTTTATTATTGAGAATTGCTCGTTACCTAAACTAAATAAATTTTTATTGATAACAAAGATAATCCCAACCAAACGCATACAATTTTAAAATTGGATAACACATTTTATATAACTACAATGATAATTTTTAATGTTATTATAAATTAGTATTAAACTCATTTACTATTATCATAGATTATTTAAGGAATATTTTAAATTGACCTTATAAATTACTATTATTAATAATTTTTAATGTTCTTATAAATAAAATATTTTTAATTGTCAAGATATATTATGATAACAACAAGGTATATGTCCTTGTAACATAAAACTTTTCTAATTTCAGGCACCTCTAAAGTTGACATTAATATCTTATAAGAATATTATAAAATGCAAGAAAAATTAAATCAACATTAGAATAGATGACATTTATTGCTGGTGTCATCAAAATTTTAATGTCACGGAATGTTCAATTTAAGAGCTTTTATGTACGCGCAAAAATTAAGATGGCACTCCAAAATTTTAAAAAATAATAATAATAAATCAAAAAGATATCCAACATATTTTTAATTAAAAAATATTTTTATTTTAATAAAATATTTAATCAAGTCAAATAGCGTTGAAGCTGACCGGTCCTAAAAAAAATTTACACCATAAATATTTTTATTTAGTGACATATATTATACTCCTGTTGGAGTAACTACTATAATATATTAAAATAAATCAATTAAATTTAATCAAAAATACTATACATATAATGTTTTCCTATAAATATTTTTACCAACTTAATCAAAATACTTAAACTTATCAAAATCAGTAAAAAAAAAAAAAATCAAAATCACTATTAAATTATTGTAGCAGCCATTAACGGTTGCTACAATAATTTTACAATGATTTTCACATTGTCTAATTTTGATCAAGTTTAAAAAAAAATTAACCAACTTGTTAAAGAAATTTTTTATTTGACTAAATTAAATTTAAAAACTGATTTACTTAAATATGTGGTAGTTAGGGTGCAACTGCTACAGCCAGTCACTTCAATCTATTATAAAAATATTGGAATAAAATTATTTTTAATGAGAAAAATATGAAGGATCGAAGTGAAGTGATAGATGGGATGAATATCACTAGTAAATTTTTTTCAAACAATTTTATTTTGTTTTGAAATCTCATAGTGCAACAGTAAGAATAAAACAATAATATATAAGAACATTGTCGTTTACTTAGTTCATAGCGCTCATGACTACTATTCGAAAGTCTACAATTTGATAATGGATCGCTTATGAGTAGGCAACATTAATCTTCTCCTTCCGAATTTTTTTGAGAAGCGGAAAAACCTCTTATAAATGAAAATGATATGGTAACACTTTATTGTACTTTTTAATAATGAAATGCAATAAGCTTAACAAAAATTATAGACAACTAGCTAGCTATTCGGAGCTTAGTGTAGGTTATTGGATTAATGTGAATGGGATGTCTTGAACTCTCGGTTTGAAGTTTCTTTTATGTACATTTATCTGTCGATTGATTCAGTCATCCGGTCGATCGATCATCTCGATAACCAAATTCAGATCTGATTTTTTAATCGACCTAACCATATTTCCAATCGACTGAATTTGCCACGTTAGCTTTTCGTCCCGGTTCAACTGCTGACTTAGTTTTTCTAATTGCCAGATCGAGTTTTCTGATCACCTGAACTTCGCCGAGTCTTCTTTGTGTAGTTATCAAATTGTCACATTAGCCTGACAAAGTCCATCTTTCTCCATGTTAGTTTTGTAAGAGCATCTCCAATGGTAATATTTAAAGAGGATATTTCTTTAAATATCTCCCACTCTTAAATATCTTTTATTGTAAGAGATATTTGATGGGGTAATGAAAATCACCAGGCACTCATCGTGGGGCCATCATTTTGGTGGATTGCCACTATTTACAATTTTTTTATTTTTTTTTAATAAATACGGTGAGTCCCACCCAAAAAAGAGGATGACATTTTTTTAATAAAAGTTAGAACATTAAAAAAAATTAGAGAAATAAAAAAATCAGAACATTAAAAGTGGATGCCACTATTTATAATTTATATATTTTTTTAATTAAAGTAAAATCAGAACTTTAAAAACTTAAAAATAAAATAAAAGGTAACGTTCGAATACACAACGTTCGATGTATACGCTCGATATTGTATTATTGATGTTGTATTGTTTTCATTTAAATAAAATATTAATATTAAAAAATTATATTGAATAATTGTCTAAAATATATTTATGAATAAATGATAGACGAAATATATTAAAAATATATATTAATTTTATTTAAATATAAAAATATATGTAAGTTAATAAAATGGTTATGGGACTCATAAATATTTGATTGGTGGGAAGTTTGATTGTGAAGTTGAGGATATTTGAGAGTGAGATATTTGATTGGTGAGACCCATAAATATTTGGATGGTGAGATATTTCATTGTGAAAGTTGAGATATTTGAATAGTGGAATATTTAAAAATTGATGTAGAAATGGGGTCCACAAATACTTGGGAGAAATATCCCAAGCTATTATGGAGGCTCTAATGCTTATTTTTTGTCCTGCCCTCTAACATGTCAGCCACTCTAAATTTATCTGCTGCCACATCAACTTATAGAGACTTATGATCCATATCCACATTGGATGCCACATCAGCACGACAATTAAATAATGGTTTAATTTCAACTTCGAAATTTGGGTTGGTTTCTTATTTGGATCGACGCCAACTTTGTCCCAAGATTAGGAGACGTCTCACTAACCTCTACAAAACTTATCTTTACTTACCTTACCATCAAACACTTGGTCAATTGATTTGTTTAAATTTTCTCTGATCGATCCTCTAATCCATTATAATTTTCTTTAACTCGATATTCGATCATCAAGTCTATCCTGTCAAATGTCTTGTCCTACTAATGCATTTGGACTTTTTTAATTACTTAGTGTTTAGTCTACTTAATCCGCTAAGACTTCCTATTATTTAGTATCTGATCTAATAGAACTTTCTTATTAAATAACTTATGTATTTAAATACATCAAATCTCAAGACTTAACTTTAAATTCTTTTCCAATATCCAAATATAGATCCATTTATTGTATCCTTCCTACACCAACAAAATGCATTAGAAGTCTTTTTACTTTTTTGAAAAGGGTTGCTCTTTGACCATTTTATTAATTTGGAGTATCATTTTAATTTTTACCCTTGTATATTCTTAAAAAACTTTATTCTAATAGTATAACCTATTTCATCCCTTCAATTTGTGAAGTTTGTTTGTTCCGCTTGGGACAAACTTATTGTTAATTTGACCTACTTGATTTTTTTTTCATTTTATCTAATTTTTTATATTTTAAAATAATAACTAACATTTAATATGGTTATGTAGATGATGAACTAGAATAACCATTCATTAGAATAATCATTTCATTCTAAATAATGCACCAAAAACTAGAATAAAATTAAAAGCAAATAAACTTATTCCTATTCATACCACTCAATGTATCTTCAACCCAACTTTAATTTTGCATCTAATTGTATATATATAATATTATATATTTTTTTCACCCTCAAGTACATTAACCTTAATTAATTACAAAAAAATTCAACATTAGAGACGGACCATAATAATCCTCAAGTACTTCTATGATTTTTTCAAGTCTCCCATAATAATCCAACTCAGAATTACTGTTATTGATAGATCCTTTCACACAAACACCCGAATTGAAAGTTAGTCTGAGTGAATCTCGTTGTGTCACGTGAAATTTAAAACCATTAACATAGTAGCTAGAGTACAATTTTATCTTACGGAGATTCCAGATGCAAGATTGATTATCTTGGAATCTTGCACATTAGATATTCTTCGATCGGACACGTATAACAATAGTAGAATATAAAATAAGTCTCTGATAATTTAATATGGATGTAAGAAATTAAAATTATCCTCTAACTTACATAAATTTGAAACCATAATGCAAATTTCGTCTCTAACTTTTCAGCTATCTCACTTGCATGAATTGATGGACTTTGTACTTGTAGTTGTTGTTCATACAAGCTGAAAAATAAGGTAATTTTAAGAAAATCACTATCGGGAAACAACTTATTTTTTGAGAAATGTTTGATTCAAGAAGTCAACTTACTTTATGTAGGGTTTGACTTCATCACAGTTTAAGAGTATGTATGTCCTCGCAGCATGATATTCTTGTGGAGTTAACCATCTAGAAACAGATGCTCCCATTGGCTTTCCAGGAAACATGAAAATAGAAAGCATAGATGGGTCTATAGGCTGTGCATCATCTGAATTTCTAAGATACTTGCGATGTCTGATTTTTACATTATCAGCAAAATAATAGGAACAGAATGAGGATGCTTCTTCAACCAGATAAGCATTACAGATTGACCCCTCAACTCTAGCTTTGTTACGAACATTATTCTTTAATTTCCTTAAAAATCGTTCGAATGGATACATCCATCTGTACTGGACAGGATCAGCTATTCATGCCTCGTATGCTAAATGTACTGGTAGATGTTCCATTGAGTCAAAAAAACTTTGTGAAAAAATACGTTTAAGCTTACATAGTATGAGAGGAATGTCTGTTTCTAGTCGAAGCATATCATCCATCATAATACACCTCGCAGTCAAATCTCTAAAATATAGACTCAATTCTGTGAGTGCTTGCCAAATATTTTGAGGAAGTAAGTCATGAAAAACTACTGGAATAAGTCTTTGCATGAATACATGACAGTCATGACTGTTCATTCCAAACATCTTGAACCTGTTCATATCCACGCATCGAGCCATATTCGAGGCATACCCATCTGAGAATTTGATTTCTTTCAACCAATTACATTAAACTTGTTTAGCGCCTTTGTCCAATGTATAACAAGTCTTTATGTTGAATAATCTTGCAGTAGCCGATAATTGGGAATGACCAGATGGAATCCCTTCCCACACTTCTCTTTCACTGGCCTTTAACATGTCATACATTTGCTGAACTTCATGTATTGGCACATCATCTATATTTGAATGATCAACAGCATTCATAGCGTCATAAACCATTGATTGCATTGCATTCTCATTAGATGATGATGAAGCAACCGAAGTTCCAATACGGTGAGACAAATAAGGCTCTCCATGACATAACCAGTTGTAGTAATTTGGAACAAATCCTTTTTTACATAGATGTACTTTGACATTATCCTCATCATGGAAAACTTTATTTCTACATTTGGAATGATTACACGGACAACATAACATGACACCATCCATACATTCTGGATGACTCTTCGCAAAGTTCACAAACTCTTCAACTCCAGCAAAATATTCATCTCGGATAAATCCATTTTCTAATCTATTGTACATCCAATCTTTGTTCAAGTACATTGTATCCTAATAAACATAAGATTGATTATTTAGTAAGCATGCAATTAATATAATTGAGGTACCACACATATGATTCAATGTATTCAAAAACCATACCATGAATACAACATTTTGAGCATTGGTGGTGTGCAGAGTTTAACAATTTCTAACAATCAAATTTTGCAATAGTGACACAATGTAATATGTTTTGTGTAGTCATTTCAAGTCAATTCTGTTTGATGCCATAGGAAGATCAAATATAATACTTTTCCTCAAAGGAAAAGATCATACATTGACTAAGCTGTATGTGTTTAAGCAAGCTACATTTCTTGTATGCATCATTCCTAATGAAATTGTATTTTTTTTGAAATAGAAAATTGGATAGATTTAATGACGATCAGTAGATTCTATAAGCAAACAAATTCATTTGAGTAGAATTTATGGTGGTTTAAAGTGTGAGGGATAGACCAAAGAAAATAATATTTAATATAATTATATTGATTTTGATATGTTTGTTTGCTCATATTTCTTTGACCACTCTAGTTGCAAATAGCAATTACAGAACTATTACTATTCTGGTGTACTTAGGTCACCATCATTTCACTTGCTGGATAAATTTGATTTATCCAACAACTTTACTAGATAAAATATATAACTATTACTCTAGTTGCAAATGAATTACTTCATTTGTTTCCGTTGGATTCTTATACAGTTCAAAAGGCAAATGTTCAGTACAAATGTGATCCATTGCATCTGCTTTGCTAGAACTATTACTTTTGCAAGGCATTGAAATTAGAGAGAGATCTGAGGTACTAAGTAAACTAGTAATCTAGCTTTAGAAACTAGCTTTTGAAATTGCAAAGAACAGGAATGAAAAGGAGATAAACCACAAAAAGCAAAGCCTCGGCTGATCATCAAGAAGTTGATCTACTTGGACTATGTGGATCAAAGTTCCAAGTCAAATAGTATCAAAGTATAACCATATAAATTACTAAATCCTTATTTTTATATTTCTTTCATCAAAACTGGTTTGCATAACTGTCAATACTGCCACTTGAGTGAACAACTGAGGGAAAAGATCCGTGCAAACAATATCTAATGGATTATGTGTTTAAATTTAGCCAGACGACTTACCCGACTTTATGAAAGTGTTAAGGCAAAAACAAAACA
Organism: Zingiber officinale; assembly: GCF_018446385.1. Taxonomy (NCBI): domain Eukaryota; kingdom Viridiplantae; phylum Streptophyta; class Magnoliopsida; order Zingiberales; family Zingiberaceae; genus Zingiber; species Zingiber officinale. Next base: position 119,598,912 of record NC_055989.1, read on the forward strand.
TACAAGTGAGGCATTCCAAGAGTTAGCATCAGAGATATGTTAGACGTCCCAAATTCTTCGAAGTACAGACAGTCAAGCCATCCGCCTACAGAATGACCAATAAGTGAAATTTTCCCACCTGCAATCAAGATAAATTTCCAATTTTCACTTCTTATTGTTGAATAAATTATCAAGCAAAAGGTTCAGGCGAAACAGATCTACACAACATTGAACTAGAGAGGTCTTCACACTGTGACACGAAATTTTTTAATGACTTGAAACTTTTGAGTTCGGAAGCAGATTATGAGGAGAACGAAGTCCGAAAGAGAAAAATTACCTAGGGTTCCTTTTGAGTTCTCAATTCACAAAATTCAACAATAGAAAATTATAAATAAAAACATCTACTGAAGCATAACAAAATCTGTGAAGATGGATAGTAATTCCTTGTCAAAGTTGAAAGTTAAAAGAAAGTTGTGAACTTGTGAAGAAGATCAGGGCGGAAGGAGCTACAGAATGATACCAAATCCATCAAACTAGTAAACTCAATTCAATAGATTACTGAGAAGGAAGGAGGCGAGTCGCGGGGAACTGGAACTGGGAAGACAAAGACGTTGTTGCAGAGAGCTCTCTGCAGGAACTGAGAATGAAAGAGCCGACCCGCTGCGAGGGAAGGAGGCAAGCCGCTGTGAGGGAAGGAGCCGAGACAGAACTTACCGAGACATAACTGGGAAGGAGCCGCTGCGGAGAGGAGATGAAAGGGCTGCGGTATGCGGAGATGCACTGTGGTCTGGAGAGAGGAGAAGGAGACGAGCGAGGGAGCACAGAGGAGAAGAGTGTTCTGCCCTAAATCGTGAGGAGAAGAGGGTTCTGTCATAAATCGTGAACATAGCGACAAAACAAATAGTTCCGTCTCTAATCCGTTTATGATGGGGCTTAATTCGCTACCAAATAGTGATATTTAGTCCCTAATTAGAAACGGAATCAAAATGTTCGTCTGTATTTAGAGACGGATAATTTATTTCCGTCGCTAAACTTTACGGATTCATTTTTTTTAAATTAAAAATGATCAAAATAGAGACGGAATTATAGTTCCTTCTCTAATTAGAGACGGAACTATATTTCCGTCTCTAATTCCGTCCCTAATGTTGTATTTTGTTGTAGTGATTATCTCCTTTTGTCATTACTAAAAAGCCTCATTACCAGTAATTTGGTAGCCAAAAGGAAAAATAAACCGAGCAAAAAAAAATTATCATTACATATGAAATACCTTCTATTCTTTTATGACAATTTACTAAAGGGCGCATGTAGAGATCTAAATTTACCAAAAAGCGTACGCTACTTTAGTATTTACCAAAAAACACACTTTTTTAAGTGCATTTCCTATTTTACCTTCCTGATAATTTAATTTTTTCTACCGTTTTTCTTTTCTTTACTATATTTCTCTCTCTTCTCTCTTTTCTCTTTTTTGTATCGACAGAACATATAAATAGCATTAGTCAATTTTTTAATAACATTTTAATACATTTGAAGACGGAAAATTAAACAATGAATAGCATATCTGAACTCCTTGCAATTTTAGAAATCCACTGGAACTAAAATGAGTGTAATCGGAGCTCTCTAGGTCGATCAATGGGTTTCGGTCAAAACCCACTGATGGATCTAGAGAGCTCCGATTGCATCCATTTCAGTTTCTATGGATTTCTAAAATTGCAAGGAGTTCAAATATGATGTCCATTATTTATTTTAGCTTTTCATAGATGTTAACATGCAAAATCAAAGAATCAGTAAAAAAGCTCACGTTGGGCCTGATACGGACTCATATCAGGCCTAATGTGGGTTTTTTTGCCGATTCTTTGATTTTGCATGTTAACATGTATGAAAAGTAAAATAAATAATGGACATCATATTCGAACTCCTTACAATTTTAGAAATCCATAGAAACTGAAATGGGTGCAATCGGAGCTCTCTAGGTCCATCAGTGGGTTTTGACCGAAACCCAATGATGGACCTAGGGAGTTCCGATTGCACCATTTCAATTCCTATAGATTTCAAAAATTGTAAGGAGTTCAAATGTGGTGTCCATTATTTATTTCAGCTTTTAATATATATTAATATATAAAGTCAAAAAATCATCAAAAAAACTTACGTTGGGCCTGATATGGAATCATATCAGGTCCAACGCGGACCTGATATGAAATCATATCAGGCCCAACATGGGTTATACATATTTTAGTTCTTATGAGATCGACTTTGATATACCTTAGTTTCTCACAAAACTCGCAGATTGCAGAAGAACTCCCCTTGTTCACAACCATAAGTAATGGCTAAAAAAATGTCGGACGATGCATCTCCTTAAGTATATGCACATTCAACCACCTACTGCAAAGGGCTATGAATGTATCATAAGGCTGATGAATAAGTGGACAAAAGGATTCGTCTTTGGAGCATGTTACAGATTTCAAATCAACTCGCTTCAGCTGACAGGATCTCAAGTTCAACCCACCAAAGGGGAGAAAGTCTTGGAGAAGCTGCTTCAGGTGAACTTGAAATCACCTCCCGTAATATGGAAGTGGCTTCCTTCATACTTGACCTCTTTCTTGGATCAGGATTGATGCAATGTTGGATTACCTTACAAAGGATATCTAGGTCCCCGTCTTTGTGCAACTTCAAAGTGGATTGAATCAAAGAACTAGCAGTGCCATTGCCACTAAGGTACTCCACAACCTGTTATTATAGAAAAGTTGACATCTTAGACAACAGTGCATATCTAACCATCCAAAATGATGAGATTTCCACTAAAACTTCTGAAAAGGCTAAAGAAATGATGAGAAAAAAATATTAAAAAGAAGAACAAAGATACAAGATACAGTTAGTACTGTCTCAACTCACCACATTAAGAAGTTGGGTATGTTCTTCAGAATATGGAACCTTTCCAGAAATTACTTCCAATACCAGTAGTCCACGATGTGCCTGATATGATTTCATATCAGGCTCGCGTTGAGCCTGATATGAGTCCATATCAGGCCCAACGTGGACTTTTTTACCGATTCTTTGATTTTACATGTTAACATCTATGAAAAGCCAAAATAAATAATGGACACCATATTTGAACTCCTTGCAATTTTAGAAATACATAGAAACTGAAATGGGTGCAATCGGAGCTCTCTAGGTCTATTAGTGAGTTTTGACCGAAACCCACTGATGGACCTAGGGAGTTCCGATTGCACCCATTTTAGTTCCTATGGATTTCTAAAATTGCAGGGAGTTCAAATATGGTGTCCATTATTTATTTTGACTTTTAATAGATATTAATATATAAAGTCAAAGAATCGTCAAAAAAGTTCACGTTGGGCCTGATATGGAATAATATCAGGTCCACGCTGGGCCTGATATGATTCCATATCAAGCCCAATGTGGGCTTTTTGTCGATTCTTTGATTTTACATGTTAACATCTATGAAAAGCCAAAATAAATAATGAACACCATATTTGAACTCCTTGCAATTTTAGAAATCCATAGAAACTGAAATGGGTGCGATCGGAGCTCTCTAGGTGCATCAGTGGATTTTGACCAAAACCCACTGATCGATCTATAAAGCTCCGATTACACTCATTTTAGTTCCAGTGGATTTCTAAAATTGTAAGAAGTTCAAATATGGTATTCATTGTTTATTTTTTCTTTTTCAAATGTATTAAAATGTTATTAAAAAATTGACTAATGTTATTCATATGTTCTGTATACAAAAAAGAGAAGAGAGAGAAGAGAGAAATATAGTGAAAAAAATAAAAACGATAGAAAAAGTCAAATTGTCAGGAGGGTAAAATAGGAAATGCATTTAAAAAAAGTACGTTGTTTGGTAAATATCAAAGTAGCGTACGTCTTTTGGTAAATTTAAATCTCTACATGCGTCCTTTGGTAAATTGCTGATTCTTTTACATCCTTAGAGTATCTTCACTGATCTATCCGAGAGTCGAGGCTATGGATGATGGGGGCGTAACGCTCCTATTGACTGTTAGTGGACTCCGAGTTAAAGAGACCTCCAAACACAGCAGTGTCAGTGTCGAGCCAGGGAGGGGTTCCCGACGAAGACCCTCTGACGCTCAAGTCAATCTCCGGCGATGTATAAGCGAGGGAGCCGAGAAGCAAAGTAACAATAGCTACAGTAAAGTATGCATACCTTCGTTGAAGCTTGGGGCCCTTTATATATGCCTCCGAAGGCTCGCATGCACGCTCCTCGAGGTGCGTACGCTTCTCAAAGCTTACCCTGAAAGGACATGTCATGAAAGCGTCTCTGACACCATACCTCAATGACCCGAGCATATTTCCAACATGACAGTGGAAGCTTCTGCCGTATAATCCTCTGCCCGTCCATGCCGTCAACCATGTCATATGTCGGTGGCACAAATTCCTACGAGGATATCAACTGATCCTCCTTTTGTCTGTTAGTAGGTCGAGTGGGACAACCGCTCGACCAACCTTTAGCCGTTCGGGTGGTCTAGCCCTTTGGCCAAGCGGAGTGGCCGCTCGGCCAATCACTCCACTGTCCGAGTTTCGTTGTTGTGCTGCGATCCCTTGTCGCTTGTTCCGAGGTTCCATGTGAGTCTAAGCCAGCTGGCCGTTCAACGTATGTCTTATTTTCAGCGTCGAAAGCTCGATGTCTGGCCGAGTTGTGGTGATATATGATCGGTACTTCTTCGTCCTAATTTGACGAGTGAATTGTCCGACCGACCAACGACACATAAACGTTGACCATCCAATCTTTAACTTCAATTGTAACCATGACCCTATGTGAGACGGGTCCTCATCACTGGATCATTCACTACCATTCAAACAATTTTGTTAAGGTGCGTGCAATTTGTCTATATGACAGGACTTAAGCCAATACAAACGCCAAGAAGTAATGGGCATCCTCTTAAGTCAATGAAAAACCATTTGAAAGATGGCTCCCATCTTAAACATCTGAAAGGCCAACTGTAACTTCGTGACACACAATTGCACCCAAAAATTTCTGTCCTTTGTTTCAGTTTTATTTCTGTCCAAAAACTTTTATTTTATTTTTAGAAGAAAAGTTTTAATGGTAAAATTATTATACTTAATATTATCCTTTTTTTTTTAGAGAGAGAGAGAGAGAGATTCCGTATTGATGGAAGAATATTAGGAAAACTGAGAGTAATTCTGTTAATTAAAGAAGAGTTGAACTTTTTGTAAGTAAAGTCTTATAGCTTCACGATTTAAAGTGCATAATTACTTTGTTTTTAATGTTTGATTACTCTTGAGAATAGCTCGATATCATCTGCAACTTGTACTGTATATTAAGGAATTATATTGATCGTGTCATGGCAGATATGAATACGATCTATCGGAGAGCTATCTTCAAAGTCAACGCTACCGACGACGCTCTCTATCGACCGTACGTCGTCGGAGACGGCTTCCGAGTCAAAATCCAGAGTCAGATCCGCTGTCTCCGAGCTAGCGGCGGCGTCGGCGTCGCCGGCGACCCGAAAGTCCTCCAAGATGAACGTCGGCCGCCACCTAGACGTCGCCTTCCTCCCCTCCACATCCGCCCTCTGCTTCGCCGGTTTCTTCCTCTTCGCGGCCTTCGTGCTCGTCTCCTCTGCTCCGGCCATGGTGCCACTGCCTTTTCCGGCGAAGGTCTTGGATATGGCGTGCACCCGACGGAGGATGGAGAAGAATTCGTCCACCTCCTCATCGGTGACCTCAGGCTTAGGCCGCTGCGCCTCCGCCTCTTCATCTCCTATTCGCTTGCTCTGCTCCATCTCCGTTCATGTAATACATTACTGGTATGGCATGGGTGTTGTTGTTCAGGGCTTTAATTTATAGATGTTCATGCTGCGCTTTTTAATTTTATGGATTAATTTATTTACCAAGTCCGTCTCTTTTGATCGGTCAGGACTAAGCATGAGTCATTTTTAATTGAGAATTAGGGATCATAGACACGTGTTACATGAATAAATATTATAATAATAACCAAAAGGTCGAGAAAGTATATAGTCTTTGACCTCTATCGTAAGAAAAGGAATTAAAAAAAACTATAACAATACAAAAGAAAGACAAGGAATTAACATAATTTTATTTTGGATTTATCTAAATTAGTTAGTAAAAAAATATATTCTTAATAAATCTATTTAGTCAAAATCGAACGCGTATTTTTGCCCAGATCACGCATTTGATGACGTTTTACATGGTAACGTCATCGAATGACGAGGGAGACTCCATGGAGAGGAGACTGAGAAGAGGCATACAAAATTTGTCAACGAACTCTTCTCTTCAGTTGGTGATCAATTATGCTCCACTTTTTAATTTAATTTATTTTCAATGAATACGTTTTATTAGAATCTTAAAAAAATATTAAAAAAAAAATGGACCCATCGAAGTGGAGCCCGATGCATGAGCTCACTTTGACCATTCAGGACCGGCTTTGGTTTAATTCAATTCTCATCATAACTTAATCTAATTAATTATTATTCGTAATATTAGCAGTAGTGCTGTTGTTCAGTGATTGGGAAAGATACAATTATTGAATTGGTATACATATAAATCTATTTAAATATTATTTGAGCGTTTTATGTATTTTTCTTAAAATCTGGTTTATAATTTAAAATTTATTAACATTTATCCTTCGTTTAGATGGAAATTTAAATACCATATATTCACAAGCAGCTGATATCTAATCCATAAGCAGTGAACCCCGTGGAACCTCTAATCAATCCATAAAATGGTCCCTAGCAGTTGATCCATCAAAAATATCAACAATGCTACCACAACATCTATGCCAGAGGCCTCGACAATGCTCCATCCGCATCATGACTCCATTGGAGATAATGCTACGTCAATATCTAATCATCCGGTGATACACTCCATCATCCCTGTCTGAGCTATCATCTATGGCCGAGACCTCACTAGGCTCCATCCGGTAGGGAGTTTATCCGACAAGGAGCTCTATCATCCATGACTGAGCACTCATCTGTGCTTGGGTCCTCCATTATGCTCCATCCTCATCAGGAATCCATCCAAGATGATGCTACCCCAATGTCGGGTCATTCGATGAGACACTCCATCCCCACTATCTGAGCTCTCATCTATGCTCGCTGTACTCCAGGTGCATCCTGAAACCATCCAACTCACACCATAGTCACCAACCAAACCACAAATCCCGGTGCATCCTGAAACCATCCAACAATGAGTACAAATGATTTGCTGCTAATAGACCTAGGATTTATTTTCAGCGGATATGGAATGTCCTACTGGTTGCCTTAACCCTCCTTACACGTGTTGTTATTGTTGGGTGAAGTCCTCTGTAATTTATCTCACTTCTAGATTGTGGGGGGTCACTCTAGAGGAGTCGTTGAAGTGACGATTTCATCTTTTTGCTGCCAACAATAAATATAAATGCTTGTTGATGTGATGGGATATTGACATCGACGTTGAAATGGATGCCTGATCAGTGAGGGATGAAGATTGTCCTACATGGATGATTGAAATGAACGAGATTGGGGCTGTAATTTCATTTTAAAACTTATCTAGGTCAAGTGGCATGTTCTTTTTTAAAACTTTTCGGAAACTCAAGTATGTAGCAGAAAATTTAAAGTATGAATATCACAAAAGATAAAGATACTTTTATTTTTACTTAGTTCGTAACCCAATGACTATTACTCTAAAGCCCACGATTCCTTGGACCATTTCGATTGAGCAATCAACTAAAATATCTTCTGAAGAACCTTCAGACAAATATAACGAATACAATAATAAAAGAAGTGTAGCATGTTGGATCATGAAAGTTGATAAAGGGGCGGGAGTGAATATCGACCGAAAGATGAGTGCGCAGCGGAAAAATAAAAATACAACGTTAACATGAACCGTTTTACTTGGTTCGGAGTCTTCGTCGACTCCTACTCCAAGGTCCGCACTCGTTGAGTGCTTTCGTTGGACAATCCACTAGCAATTTGAAAAAGGTTATTACAAAGTGAAAATACAGGAATGCTAAAGAAATGAAGTACCGACAATAATTAAGAAAAAAGAAGAAACAATGCGTTGTCGGAGAAGCTTCAACGTCGCAGGAGTATAGCGCGGTACAACAAGCATTGGATGGTGTTGTAGTGAATTGTCTTTAGCTCCAGGGCTCACCCTCCTTATATAGGAGGTTCCAAGCGCCCGGATCCCTTTCGGGCACCTGGACTCTGATGTAGCCCAGCCAACCAGAGTACTCCACGTGGCGACGTATGATGGGGATAAAATTTACATTCCGGGCACCCAGATCCCTTCCAAGCACCCGGACCTTCCGGGCACTCGGACCGTCCGAGCGCCCAGATCCCTTCTGAGCGCCCGGACCTCTATTTTTCAGCTACCTGCAAGAAAACATTAGTCCGAGTCGAAATACAATTATACAACCCTACAAAATAAAGTGTTAGCACAATTTATATAAGGAACAAGTAGTAATTAGATTCCGTCTCACTGAGACCAGAATCTAGTCAAGATCTCAACTTAGAGTTCCAAAATGATTCTAAGTTTAATCGGCGCCTAAGTTTCCTCCCCGGGAGCGCGTCCTCATAGTCACTCCCCTCTAGTGATTTACCTTAACTTACCTGCCAGGCGTCCGGTTAGCCCTTCAATCTGTCTAGACTTCGTGTCAAATATCCGATCAATCCGTCGACCTATCTGGACTTCGTGCCAGCTATCCGGTCGGCCCGTCGACCTAGCTGAGCATTGTGCCAGACATCCGGTCAGTCCGTCGACCTGTCTGGACTTCGTGCCAGCTATCCGGTCGGCCCGTCGACCTAGCTGGACTTCTCTTGCAGACTTGGTCACAACGTTAGATCACAATAAAACTAACTTAACATACTTTGTCATTCATCAAAACCTGAGTTAAATTGTTAATGCTAACTGCACCAACAATCTCCCCCTTGTTGGTGCAATGACAACTTGGTTAAGTCAATGAAAAAATATGCAATAAATAAGCACAAGCAATAATGTTAAGTTAGTCTTGTTTTATTTTTGGTAGTTTTTCGTTGCTAACTAACTTAAACCATTTAACCCTCCCCCTTCGACATTCATAAAAAAAAATATAGAAAAAAATAAGCGGTTAAGGAAAATAATGCAATAGAGAATCTGAACTAAATCAGATTGACTTGGGGAAGTTTAAAGTAGAATTTTTTTTAAAAATTTTCTTTAAACTTTTTCTTTTTAGTTTTCAAAATAACTAAGTTTAGAAAAATCAACTAAACTTTCAAAATAATTTTCAAATATAGGTTTGTATAGTGGTTAATTTTCAAAAAGAAAGATAAACCAAAACCAATTTTATAAAATTTTAAAGCTAAGTTTGTAACCTCCAAAAAAAAACTAATTTTTAAACTTATAGTAATTTTCAAGTATTAAGTTCAGAAAGAGTTAGATTTACTAAAGTAAGTTTATATAAATTTTCAAAAATAAATTTGTATAAAATTTATCATTAGATTATAAAAGGTAAGTTTACAAACTTTAATTTTTTAAGTCAACAAAATCTAATTTTCAAAATTTATAAAAATCCAATTTCTAATTTTCAAACTGAGTTTGTAAAAGTTAGTTTTTTAAAAAAATTCAAAACTAATTTTAAAAAATACTAAATAAAAGAAATTTGAATTAATTCTCCCTGAATTTGATATCCCCCTAAATTTGATATTCTCTCTTAATTTAATACTAAGGTTTGAGCATGTTAAATTTCATAGCTTTGACAAATTTTTCTATCTAAGTGTTTTAGGAGATTTAGAGTTAGTAACACTTACGTTTTTATTATTTACATAATTATCTCTATATACTTGTTATAATTGTTCATTTAAGTTTGATTAATCATTAATCAATTATACTAAAAATAATCAACATTATATTTAGGTGTATTAAGTTAAATAATTTGTTACTAATTCAATAGCAGTTAATCATTATCAATAGTTTATTGATTAACTTTTATTTAATTTAACAAATTAATATTTATTTGAATAATTTAAATGAGTTAATAATTTAACTTTTCACTTACTTCATTTTGGATTTAACTTAAGTAGGATTAACTAAGTTTAAAGTTAGTGTTAATTCGAAGTTAAATTTATTCAAGTTATTAAATAAAATTAAGTAAGGTTTAATTTAAGTCAACCTTTAATTAAGATAAATTATGATTTAATTAAAGTAGTTAAAATTTTAATTAACGTTTTAATGTAAAGTAAAGTTTGATTTAAAATAATTTATAGTAGAGTTAATATTTTGATTAGATTAAATCTAGAAACTAATCAAGCCAACCTTAGTTTCCAAGTAAGGTTAGACGTAATTGAGTTTTAGTTATTTAATTATTAATTATTTAATTAAGTCTAAAGTTTAAGTTAATTGAATTTCGATTAATTACTTATTAATTAATATTTAAACTTTAAGTTAGGCGTCTAAGTTTTAAGAATTTAAAATATTTATTTAAAAGGATTTCTAAAATAAATTTTAAAAGGATTTTAAAATGATTTGTTGAAATAGGTTTAATATTAATTAACATATGTTTAATTTAATTTTGATTTTAGATTTAAATTAATATTTGTGGTTAATTTAATTTTAAGTTTTTAAGTTTTAAATATAAGATTCAATTTTAATCTTAAGTTTAAATTTTAATTTTAATTTTAATTTTAATGATTTAATTTAAGATTAAATTTAAGTTTTAGTTTAAGATTACAGTTTTAAGTTTAATTTTTAAAGTTAAAATATTTTTTAAAATAATATTTTAATTTAATATAATTTTTTTAAGTTAAAATAATTTTTAAATTGTTTTTAAATGATTTTTAAAGTTTTAAAAGAATTTTTAAAGTTATTTTTAAAAAGAAATTTTAAAGTTATTTTAAAATAATTTTTAAAGCTAAAATAATTTTTTTAAAGAATTTTAAAGTTAAAACAAATTTTAAAATAATTTTTAAGTTAAGTTAATTTTTAAAATAATGTTTAATATAATTTTTAAAGCTAAAATATATTTTTTTAAATAATTTATAAAGTTAAAAAGATTTAAAACAATTTTTAAGTAAAAAAGATTTAAAATAATTTTTAAGTTAAAATATTTTAAAATAATTTTCAATTTAACTAATTTTTAAGTTAAAAAAAATTAAATAATTTTTAAGTTAAAAAATTTAAAATAATTTTTAAGTTAAAAATATTTAAAATAATTTTTAAGTTAAAAATATTTAAAATAATTTTTAAGTTAAAAAGATTTAAAATAATTTTAAATTTAAAATAAATTTTAAGTTAATTTAATTTAATTATATTTAATTTAATTTAATTTGATTAGATTTAATTTAATTTGATTTAATTCGATTTGGTCCGATTTGATTCAATTTGATTCGATTCGATTCGGTTCGAAGTCCTTAGTCTTCTCACCCGATCTATGTTTTCAATCAGGGAAACCTATAATTTTTGTGAGATGAAGTTAAGTTCAACTTTAGGGTTTTGGTTTAACTTTGTGTTAGATTCAGGTTTAGTTTTGGGCTCAACAAATAGGCATTCTTGGATAAATTTCTGGGCCATGATGAGTCACTTGGACATCATTAGAAAAACTATGCCTTCGAGATTTTCAAATAGTCCTATCCACTGAACTTAATACAAAACATTGGTATAACTGGTTATGATCCATAAAGGGTAACTTCGGTTAGTTCCACTAAGCCAAATGCACCAGGTAGAAGTCATATCTTTCTAGACATGCATAGACAAAGTTTCCCTAACGTACTATCATCCAAAACTTTATCAGTACCGTTAGTCTAGTTAAAATATTATCCCTTTAAACTAGTCCTAATTACCCTGCTGGGTAGGTTAGTTTTTGGTTACCATGTCGGGTAGGTAAGTTTTAGAGGTGTCAGCTATTCTGGAGCCTCTCCCTGAATTATTGGCTTGTATTTTGAAGTTTTAGTTCTAAGTTTATGTTTGTTACTTTTATAATTATATTTAACTTGATGATAGTCTAACTTTTGGTGGGTTTAAAATATTTCGATTTTGATTTAGTTAGTCTAGGTTTGTGTTTTGAGTTTTGATTTGGTTTGTCAGATTTTATATAATATATTTTATCTTTGGGAATGTAATATTGGTTAATTCCTACTTGCATGGTTAAACACGCTTTTGGAACTCAAGCTTTAGTTTGTTGTTTGTGTTGGGTTATTAGTGATTTAAACGTTTTATTTAAACTTGACTTGTAGCCAAGTCTGATTTTATTGTAGATGACTTTTTGACTATTTAAAATAAGATCTAAATTTTTAGATCTTGTTGGAAATTTTTCTAAAAATCCTTTTAATTTATTAATTTCTATTTTTAATGTTGAATTTTCCTCCTCAAGTGTTAGGTCTTGAGTTGGATTATAATTTGTGATTTGTTCATAAGGTTCTGGTTTTCTTCAAGGAGCAATTTATTATCATTTTCAATTGCAGTTAATTTCTTATTTAAACAAGCAATAATTTTAAAAAACTTCTTATTCAAATTAAGATATACCTCTTAGGGACCTTCGGAAACGAGTACAGACTCGTGGCTCGATTCAGGTTCGGACCCATCTTTCGATTCGTCCTCCGATTCTTTTTCGCGAGCCTTCAACACGAGGTGGCTTTGATGCTTCTGATCTTCATCCTCCGATTCTTCTGAGGATGAGTCGTCCCAGGTCGCTTTGAGAGCCTTCTTCTTGGATGTCTTCGACTTGTTGCTCTTCAATCTTGGGCACTCGTTCTTGTAGTTACCTTTCTTATTGCACCCGAAGCAAGTCACGTTCCTTGATTCAGTTGAGGAGTTGATCTTCTGTAGGTCCTTTTTGCTGAAGTTCTTCTTCCTTCTGGTGAGCATCTTCCTTCCAGGTTCACCAGGTACTCTTCATCGTCAGAATCTTGGTCGGACTCATCTTCAGGTTCAGGCTTGGTCTTTGTCCTTTCCTTGGAGGAACCTACAAACAAAGCGATACCTTTCTCGGTTCTAGCATTAATCTCACTACAAGAAATATGATCTATTATGACATTTTCTTGATGGCATTTAATTTTTAGTGTCATTATAAATAATTTATAATGACATATATCAAAAGAAATTATTTTAAGTATTAAAATATCATTTTACATTATCTATGGTGACAAAATTTAATAATGTCATCATATAACATACTTAAAGTATAACCTATTCGTGTATTTTTTTCCACAGCTACGTTTTTGCCCGATCGAGGTTTCTGTTCCCTCAAGCTAGCGCCGATTGTTTCTTCTTGCCAACAATCCCTAATTTTCGCCGTCACCGCTCAGATCCGCTCAAGCGCCGCTACCTCCTCTCCCTTTCTCCTCTCTAACCTGCTCTTGTCGTCGCCACTTCTCTCCCCCACGCTCATCATCTCTGTCGCTGCTCCTCACCCTTTTTCCTCCCTAACCCATTCTCGCTGTCACCACTCCTCTCACCCACGTTCACGCATCCTTGTCGTTGCCGCCGCTGGCCTCCATCGCTCATCTCCACCACGATTCCTCCACAGCACTGCCTCCTCTGTGTTTCCTTAGGCTTACGGAAGGAAGTAGTGAGTGGAGGTTTTGGTTTAAGAAATTTGAAGTTTTAAAGGTATTTCTTTGTTACATGTTACCTTTTGTTTTTGTGTACTGTTAATTTTTTCAATCCGAACCCTACCTCCATGAAAGTAAGGCTGATTGATTCCCCAACAATACAAATAATTCCTTGTTGCATTGCTTGTAGTTTGGAGAGGTGTCTGATGCAATTTCAATACATTTTTCTGTCGTTTTCATGTAATCTTTAAATGATTACTTAGAGTTTGTTTAATCCATGCATGATTCTGAAATGGTCATAATTGGAACTACAAGCTTTCTTTTTTGTTACCTTTATTTTTTTTTGTACTGTGTATTTTTCTTATCAGATTCCATATATTTTTGTATCCTCTTAAGTCATGATGTTTCAAAGTTTTTGATCACCATTATTGTTGCAATCAGAACTCTTTGTTAAGTATTAGGTTTGACATACTTATTTGTTAATCAAAACTCTAAGTTTGTTAACTTATCATGCGCTAAGCTAATTGTTTATGATCACCATTATTGTTGCAATCAGAACTTTATATTTAGTATTGTTGCAATCTTGAAAGCATTTCCTATAGCTAGCAGTAACACCAGATCACCTACTTCAGATACTTCACTGCAGCAAATCAAGCACCTGCAAAGGGTATATATCTAACCAAAACTGCTATTATCCCAGTATTTATATATTTTAATTGTTAGAAGTGGTATAGTTGATAGCATATCCTAATTGTTCTATTGTTAGATTTGCTCTGGGAATTTGCTATTCTTCTTAGTTTACAATGCACTTCTACATATGTCAATTAAATTATTCTCGGTTGGACTAAACATCATAAATGAATAATGATTACTAATAGATGTTAGGATAATAGCTTCTTTGGTTAGTCCAGAATATTTAAAACAAGCTGGTCATTTTAACAAACTAGGTACTTGAATGAAAAGTAAGTCACTTGTAAACTTATAACTTCATTTATTTCGTGGAAGCAAATTTGAACAAGTCTGCTCTATAATGATGCATCAGATGCTAGACAAGTAAAATCAACTATGCTTCTTCAGCAACTCAAAAAAAGCTTTTCTTTTTGGTTGTAAGCTTTTCTTCAATCAACTATGCTTTTCTTCAGCAACTAAGATCAGATGCTAGACAAGCTTTTCTTCATCAACTATGCTGGTCATTTTACAATGTTGTACATTTCTTTTTGATTGAAAGCTTTTTCTCATTTCTATGCTTCTTCAGCAACTCAAAAAAAGTTCCAAACATTGATTTGTTCTCTTGATATGGCTAAAGCTGGAAACCCTTAAATTAACCAAACCATTTTCCTTGTCATTGATCAACAAGCGTTAGGGAATTCTGAGAACTTTAAAACCTCAATTGCAGGAACAGAAGGAAGCTATGAGGTGAGTGGAGGTTTTAGTCTAAGACACCAGAAGCTTAAGCTTTAAAGGTTTTTCCTTGTTACCTTTTTTTTTTTTGTATTGTATATTTTTCTTTTATACTGTGTATTATTCTTAGGTGAGGTAATTATGAGATACCATATATTGTTGTATCCTCTTAAGTGATGATGTTTCATTCTTGATTTGTAAAGCCTTATCCCATGTCTCTTTAAATTTCATTTAAACTATATTTGTGGTCTATAGTTCTTATACTTGAATTTCACTTGTAACTTAGTTCTTTATTTATGAATGTTAAATTTAGTATATATGCATTTTATAATTTAACAATTTATCATAATGTTAAATTGATTTTAATAATTTTTTTTAGAATTGTTATGGATAAGAGTTAGATGGTTTTACCGAGACAAACTAAGGAGTATAGAAATGGAGTTGAGTCTTTCTTACAATTTGCATTTTCTAATGCTAACATAAATGGAATGATTTTATACCCTTGTGTGCAGTGTAAGATTGGTATATTTGTTTCAAGAGAGGTTGCTTATGATCATTTAACGGTTGATGGATTCATCAAAGGTTATACTCACTGGGTAGCTCATGGAGAAATAGCATATAGTGCATCTACAAACTCTGATTTTGTCCAATCTCGAAAGGATGCAGATGATATGCAAGAATTAGTTTACGAGGCATTTGGGATTCCAGAGCATAATGATAGTATTATCAACACATCAGCATTTGAAAATGATAAGGAGATTCCAACTAGAGAGACAGAGAAATTCTATAAATTAATTGATGATTCACAAAAAGAATTATATCCAGGTTGTAAGAAATTCTCAAAACTTGCATTTATTATTCGTTTGCTTCACTTGAAGTGTCTAGGGAAAATGACCAACAAGATTTTTGATATGCTTTTAAATTTATTGAGAGAAGCATTTCCAAATGCAATGGATGATTTGCCTAAATCGTACTATGAAGAAGAAAAATTGATGAAGCAATTAGGACTTGGTTACGAAAAGTTTGATGCTTGTCCTAATGATTGCAATTTGTTTTAGAGGTTAGATAAAGACAGAATTCAATGCAAAATATATAGTGAGCTTAGATGGAATCATCTGAAAATGATCCTACTGGTGAGAAGAGAAAAATCGCACGTAAGGTTTTATGGTATTTTCCAATAAAACCTAGATTACAACGTTTGTTCATGTCATCCAAAACAGCATCCCATATGAGATGGTATTCTGAATCCCGTACAAAGGATGGTTACATGCGGCATCCGGCTGACTCTCTATCTTGGCAAACATTTGACCATAAACACCCAGAATTTACAAAGGATCCTAGGAACATAAGGTGGTTTAACATCAAATGGATTTAATCCATTCAAAAATATGAGTGTGACACATAGTACGTGGCCAGTTATTTTAATGCCATATAATCTTCCACCATGGATGTGTATGAAGCAACCATACTTTATGTTGTCACTATTGATACCTGGCCCATCCGCTCCAGGGAATAACATCGACATCTACTTGCAACCTCTTATTGCAGATTTGAAGGATTTTTGGGAGATAGGAGTTCAAACATATGATGCATCAACTAAACAGAATTTTCAATTGCATGCTGCATTACTATGGACAATAAGTGATTTCCCCGGATATGCAAACTTATCCGGATAGAGTACTAAAGGAAAACATTCATGCCCAGTGTGTCATCAATTTACACATTCACAATGGTTAAAGCATGGTGGAAAATATTGTTATATGGGTCATCGGAGGTTTTTAAATAGTGATCATGTATTTCGAAAAAATGCTCAATATTTTGATGGCACAGAAGAGTATGGAAGACCACCACCTATACTATTAGGAGACATGGTGATAAATGAGTTGAAAATTTTGAAATTTACTTTTGGAAAAACAGTTAATGATAATTCAGCTCTGCCATTCAATTGGAAAAAATGAGTATATTTTTTGATTTACCATATTGGAAAGATAATGTAATACGTCACAATCTTGACCTTATGCATATTGAAAAGAATGTATGTGAATCTATTTGTGGGACATTGTTGAATATAGAAGGAAAATCGAAAGATAATTTCAAATCACGACTTGATTTGCAAGAAATGGAGATAAGATCATCACTTCATCCTATTGAGAAAGGATCAAATAAAGTTTATTTACCTCCCGCATCTTTTTCAATGGGGAAAAAAGAGAAGGATATATTTTGCAAGGTCTTAAAAAAAATCAAAGTTCCAGATGGCTATGCATCCAATATATCACGATGTGTTCAAATGAAACCCGCAAAATTAAGTGGTCTAAAAAGTCATGACAATCACATCTTGATGCAACAATTATCGTCAGTAGCACTATGCAAAACTTTATCTAAATCTGTTAGGATTCCTTTAATTAGATTAAGCAGATATTTTCAAGAGTTATGTTGTAAAGTAATTTCTCCTACAGATTTGGTTCGTTTAAAGAGAGATATTGCAGTGATCCTATGTGAATTGGAAAAGATTTTTCCTCCATCATTTTTTGACATAATGGTTCATCTAACTATTCATTTGGCAACTGAAGTACAACTTGCTGGGCCAGTTCACTATCGTTGGATGTATCCAATTGAAAGGTATTATACAAATCTTATTGATATTTTTTAATAAATAGTTTGTTAGATAAATAATACAAATTATTGTGTTTTGACATAAGGTACTTGGGAACATTAAAGTCTTATGTTTGAAATAGAAGTAGACTAGAAGGATTTATTGCTGAAGGGTATTTAGCTGAGGAATGTTTGACATTCTGCTCTTTATATTTAGCAGATTATGTAGAGACAAGATTTAATCAAACATCAAGAAATGATGATATAAATATTGACTCTCCATTTGCATTAGATGTGTTCAACCACTCAGGTCATGCACTTGGAAAGGCCATTGCAACTAAGTTTGACATTGAGATATTAAAGAAGGCACATCAATATGTATTATTCAATTGTCATCACGTCCAATCTTATATAGAGTATGTTTTTTTATATAAATCATGTGTTTAAATATATAACTATTTAAGTCATCTTTATTTATAAATTTATTATTCTTTTTTTTAGTGAACATCGAAGAATTCTGAATCAAAGTCATTCTCATATTCCACCACACCAAATTGAGCGTTTACATAGTGAAACGTTTTCCTCATGGTTTGCCAGTCATGTAAGTTGTGTTGTAATAGTTATTAAAATTATATGTTATAATTATTTTCAAATATGATTGATTAATTACTTATTGTATGATAGATTGAAGATACAAACCTTCCAGTAGATGATCCAGTGTCAAGTGATTTGAGATTAATTGCTAGAGGCCCGGATGCCATTGGCATACGATATGAAAATTTTATTTCAAATGGATTTAGGTTTCATACAAAGGAAGTGGAACGTAAGAGAAAAACTCAAAATTGTGGTGTAACTGTTAGGGCAACTACTTCAAGTTATTCAAGTATAAGAGATCATAATCCAGTATTAAGTGAACTTGATTATTATGGGATTTTACAAAATGTGATTGAGTTAAACTATGGAGGAGGTCAAAAAGTTGTGTTATTTGAGTGTGAGTGGGTCTCCAAAGGCAAACGACTAAAATTGGATGAGGATGGTTTTGTGTTAGCAAATTTTAAAAATGTTAGGCGTCATAACGAGCCTTATATTTTATCATCTTAGGCTATGCAAGTATTTTATGTGGAAGATCCAATTGATTGTGATTGACATGTCATTATCCCCACTGATACATGAGCAAAGCATAAAATGCAGCCTATGACAGATGTTGATACATATCTTCAAAGTAATATTCGTAATTCTGAAGACTACAATGAACATGAAGAAGTGGTTTGGATTCGAGATGATGTTGCAGGAGTGGAAATTGATACCGATTTATGATGAAAATTTATCTGATTCATGCATTTATGTTTATTTAATTATCATTGTAATAACAGTACAATATGGATTTTTATATGATGATTGAATGATATATGGTGTTATGCACTTCTTTTTCATGTTTAACTTTTGTGCACAAATAGTGATGATGTACTTCGTAATACTAATAGGAAAAAAAGAGGTCCTTCATTTATAATTGATATTAGAAGGTTTATGATTCTGTATCATCTATTATTTTTAGTATGAATGGCTCCTAAGCGTCGAACTAAAAGGAAATCTCGCTTTAAACTTTAAATTGAGATTGATATGCAACCATCAACTATGCGTACAAATCACACAGATAGACATTCAATTTAACAAGGTATTATCTAAAATTATGCATATAAAATTCTTATTTGTATTTTTTTTACTTGAATCAATACTTTTATATATGGTGAAAATATGCAAGGTACCTTGAATAACCAAAGAGATGCAGCTTCAAATCAATTCCATGTTGATGTACAAGATCCTATCCCACATGTTGAAAATAATTCTTTAGTTTTATACCAAAATGATGATATAAACGAAAAATCTAATGAAGGTAACATATATGAAAATTATAATTATTTATTTTATTATTTATATGCTGTCTTAAATATCTTTTTTAACTTTTGTGCACAGATAGTGATGATGTACTTCGTAATACTAATAGGAAAAAAAGAGGTCCCCCATTTATAATTGATATTAGAAGGTTTATAATTCTGTATCATCTATAATTTGTAATTAACTATTATTTGTAGTAGGAATGACTCCTAAGCGTCGAACTAAAAGGAAATCTCGCTTTAAACTTTAAATTGAGATTGATATGCAACCATCAGCTATGCGTACAAATCACACAGATCGACATTCAATTGAACAAGGTATTATCTAAAATTATGCATATAAAATTCTTATTTGTATTTTTTTACTTGAATCAATACTTTTATATATGGTAAAAATATGCAAGGTACCTTGAATAACCAAAGAGATGCAGCTTCAAATCAATTCCATGTTGATGTACAAGATCCTATCCCACATGTTGAAAATAATTCTTTAGTTCTAGACCAAAATGATGATATGAACGAAAAATCTAATGAAGGTAACATATATGTTATAATAATTTATTTTATTATTTATATGCTATCTTAAATATATTTTTTAACTTTTGTGCACAGATAGTGATGATGTACTTCGTACTACTAATAGGAAAAAAAAGAGGTCCTACGTTTATGAAAGAAATTTGGGGTCGACCTAGCACATTACCACGCATTGAGATTACATGTGATGATATGGGGTGTCCTATAGGAAAAAAAAAAATACTGATTTCTTGGGGTCTTTGGCAAGAAATGATAAGTATTGTCCAATTGATGTAGAAAATTCACATAAAATGCCAACGAAAAAAAAAGAAAGACATGTTAAATGTTATAAAGGTAACTAAAACACTTTTGCATTATTTTAGTGTTTAAGAATTTAAATTTATGCAATGATAATTTATCTAAATATTTTTTGTAGGAAAATTATGATCTTCTTCCGGGGACAGAAAATTGGATACTACGCTCAATAGCAAAAAAATGGAGAAACTGGAAGTCAGAACTTAAAAAGAAGTACTATAATCCTGAATTATCAATTCAAGTCCTTTTAGAACAGAGAGATGAAAGTGCTCATGCCGAATAGTATATGAGACTAATTACCTTTTGGAACAAAGAAAAATCAAAGGTAGATAATATTTTTTTATTTAGAATATAATTTGATTCTAATTACATATAGATTTTTATTTTGAGTAACATGTGTGTACTTCAATATATTAGGAAATGTGCGAAAAAAATAAAGTTACCAGAAAGCACAAGATAATGCATCAAACCACTGGAAGGACATCTTTTGCTCAAGTGCAACACAAATTATATTGGTAATTCTTCTTATTCATATTATAATTCTATACGAGTTTTAGTATCCCCACTAGAATGTTCAAGCATAATAATTCCATTCATTCGTCACTTTTTACTAAAGAAAGATAATTTAGTAAGCAAATCATGACCAACTAGCTCAAATAAGCATTTTAATTATTGTAGTTACCAAACAGAAATTACTATAAAAATTTGGCACATGTTTATATAGTATAGAACTAGAGCTATTGTGAGTCTATGCATGGATAACATGATGTAACAACTTGAATTTAGATATAAAAGTTCTCTAATTGTGAAAACATAATGATTTTACAAAGAAGTGAATATTGACTTGTTTAAAAAGTTATCTAATTTGGCACATGCTTATTAGATTGAGATGAACTTGAATATTTGCAGGAAAAAGAAAAGGGATATCCTCCATCACGAGTTGAATTATTCCAAGCTTGCTTTACTCATGCCAATGGAAGTCCTTCAAGTAATATTGTAGCAGAAAGATTGGTAAGTTATTTTCATACTCTTCAACTATGTTGTAGCAAAAATGATTTGTTTTAATTATCATTATATATTTGATAAGTATCAACATGTTATGTTTTGATAAAGACTGCAATGAATGAATTAACAAATCAACTTCTAGAAGATTCTAATGATCCAGTGAATCAGAATGATATATTTGCTCAAATCATGGGACCAGATAGACCTGGTCAAGTACGTATGCTTGGTGATGGTGTTAGTCCATCTGATTTATGGGGAGAAGTTCCTAGTCGTGGCACATGCAATCGACTAGTGATGGAACAACAGATAAAATTAGAAAAAATGGATGAGCAAATTAAAAAGCAAGGCCAACATATTGCAATGTTAGAAGCTAAAATTTCTGAGCAATGAAACCAGAGTCATTTTTCAAATTGCAATAGTAATCAACACACACCACCAAATAGTAATCCACAAATGTCTGTTCCTCATCATCCATCTTTACGAGTAAGGTTTATTTAATATCATTTTTTATTATGCGTTTCACATATCTTCAAACTCTTTAAATTTTTAACTCTTTTACACTTTTATGTAGATTGGATATTCTGTTTTGATCAAAAGTTTATTTGATTCAACGAAAATTGTGGCAAAAGGAGTGCTCCATAGCATGGATCCAAATACTATAGCAGGGAGACAAGCACTAGGACCAAATTGGTGTGAAGTAAGAATACAAGTTGTCCTAGAACCAGAAGAGAGTTTAATTAGACCTTATGATCTTTTACAGAAGTTTGAGGATGCACTTGGAGGAATGATATCTTGACCTTATCATCTGGTATATTTTCTACTTTTCATTGAAATATTATTAATTTTTTATATTTATCATGTAATTATAATTTTAAATAAATATGAAATGCATTTGCAGTTAACAATGAACAAAGATTACTATTAGGTGAATATGAAATGATATTTTACATTTTCTCATTTAGTATGATATTTAATCTTTATCATTATTTCTATTAACTTTTTGTCTTCATTGTTTTATTTCACTAATACAAATTTATTCATTATATTTGTAGGTGATAGGTACTTGGATTTTTGTGAAGCAACACGATGGTTGAAGATGGTCTGCCTAGTTAGTTTTTATTTTATAAGACTCTGTTCTAAAACTTAATATTTTGAGTGTAGTGTGCTGTTAGTTTTGAATGTAAAGAACTTGTCGTTAGTTTGCATTTGTAACTTTGACTCAAATATTTGTTGGATGAATTTAGATTATCTATTTGCACTTTAAATTATATTTTATGATTTTTTTCTATTCTAAATGATGGATGGATTATGATGATGTACAAATATTGAATTCATGTTATATATTATATATACATATTAATGATCATTTTAAATATATTTATAAATTATTATAATGATATTTGCTAATGTCATAATAGATTAGTTAAGGTGACATTTAAAATGATTTTATAAATTATCTTTACTGACATTTTTTATTGTCCTTATAAAAAATATAAATATCATAATAAATGAGTTTTGGTGACATTTAGTTTTATCACTGTTATGATGATAACACGACATATGAAAATGTCCTTAGAAAAAAACTTTTCTTGATATTTTAGAGTGTCGTTATATCTTTAAATTAGGACACTTTTGCTGTTAGCATTGATATTGTATAGCGACATTATAAAATGTCAGGAAATTGAGGAGGGTCTAAGAAGACATCACTTTATAGGGCGTTTTTGGCAGATGTCACCAAAATGTTAATGTCACCATAAATATGCTATAAGGACATTTATGTGTGTCATGATAGACTAATTTTCTTGTAGTGTCTGCTCGTGTAACTCTAGTTTGCAAATTAACTCATCTAATTTCAATTTAGAGAGATTCTTCGAAATTTTGTAGGCATCCATGATGGATGCCCACAATGTATTTCGAGGAGAGGCGTTTAAGGCGTACCTAATTAAGTCCCAATTCTCCATTTGGTGGCCTATCGCATGAAGTCCGTTGAGGATGTTTTTGATCCTTGCATGAAGTTGATTTGTCGTTTTTCCTTCCTGCATTTTAATATTAAATAATTTATTTAGAAGGAGATCACACTTAGTTATCTTGGCGTCGCTCGTTCCTTCGTGTAGTTCGACCAACTTGTCCCATAATTCCTTCGCATTTTGGTGCGGTCCTACTCGGTTCAGCTCTTCCCTCGTCAGCCCGCATTGTAGTTGTTGGTCCCTTTGGAGGTCGACAAGAGGGGAGAGGTGAATTGTCCTGCAAAATAAAACAATCCCTTTTCTGATTTTCAACTAAAACAATTACATAAATAGAGTAAACAAAATAGAACAGAAAAAAACGAGGCTCACAATTTACTTAGTTACAACTGGGGAGGCTGTTAATCCAAGGCAGATGAAAAGCGTACTAAAAAATCTCCTCTGGGCGGAGAAGCCTCTTACAACGTCGACGCACAAGAAATAGAAGCTTAACTCTAAAATGAAGCGTACAAGTGCTGGAATTGAATTACTAGAGATTGTTGAAAAGCTTCTGGACCAAGACTTTATTTATAGCCTTGGTTGGGGTGCCCCGAAGGGTTCTGGGCGCCCTAGGGGGATAAAACTTTATCTCCAACGCATGGATGTCGGTTTGACCGAGATCTGGATATATTCCAACTTCGGGCGCCCGAACCACTAAGTCAACCAAGTTGACTTTCTGGTTAAGGCCCTATGCTTCGGTGCTGCTTGCCTCGGTCCAGGTCTTCCGCTCTGGCTCCACTAGCTCGGGTGATCTTGTCCATCCGGAATAGGGCTCACCCGAACCCAACTTCCGACCATCTCCTTGAGCAGCTTTCCTCCCCGGTTTCTCATCCCTCGAATGTTACGTACGTTCTTCTTGTCCACCGGTGTACTCTTCCGCGGTCACCTCGTCCCTCGGACGCACCGAGCCCGTCGGCTCTCTCCCCGTGTCGTCCTTCTCGCTAGCCGTATCTTGCGCTCGACTTCCTGTGTTCCTAAGCTCCAACAAAACAGAACCTAACTTAACTTGTTTGATCACATCAAAACACCTTGGGGTTCCAACAATAGTGTGTTGAGAGCTTTGAAGTCTGTCGAGGATTTCTTTTTCATATCTGGAGTTCACTGTTCCGGGTCTAGTGGATTTCAGGAGTTGTCGACCGAGACCTTGTAGCCTCTGGTGATGCCGAACCATTGGTTGAAGTCGGTCTTCAAGTAGACCTCCATTCGCTTCTTCCAATAGGGGAAGTCGTTCCTGTTGAATAGAGGAGGACGAATTGTGCTGAAGCCTTCGACTTGAGACATTTTTACCTTGCACACACACAAAAATAAGAAATCTCAAGACTTGGTCTTGGATTAGTAGTGCGACATTTAAAAAAATATCTAAGACTGAATTAGTGTTGCACCAATTCAGATTAATTGCTACGAGAAAATTTCCAAAAAGGTAACGATATCTGTTTGGATTAAAACGTAAAACTGAAAATCGAAAGAAAAAGAATTTCACCTCTTTGTCTGATTGGTGGTTGCAGTAAATCAGAGCGGTGCCTGCTCTGATACCACTTGTTGGATATTGAAAGTCGATAAAGGGGGGAGGGTGAATATTGATCAAAAGATGAGTACGCAGTGGAAAAACAAAAATACAACGCTAACACGAATCATTTTATTTGGTTCAGAGCCTTTGTCGACTCCTACTCCAAGGCCCGCACTCGTCGAGTGCTTTCATTGGGCAATCCACTAGCAATTCGAAAAAGGTTATTACAAAGTGAAAGTACAAGAATGCTAAAGAAATGAAGCACCGACAATAATTAAGAAAAAAAGAAGAAACAACGTGTTGTCGGAGAAGCTTCGGCGTCACAGGAGCATAGCACGGTAGAGTAAGCATTGAATGATGTTGTAGTGAATTGTCTTTAGCTCAAGGGCTCACCCTCCTTATATAGGAGGCACCAGGCGCCCGGATCCCTTCCAAACGCATGAACTCTGACGTAGCCCAGCCAACCAAAATATTCCACATGGCGACATGTGATGGGGATAAAATTTACATTCCGGGCGCCCGAACCTCTATTTTCCAGCTACCTGCAAGAAAACATTAGTCCGAGTCGAAATGCAAATTATACAACCCTGCAAAACAAAGTGTTAGCACAATTTATATAAGGAACAAGTAGTAATTAGATTCCGTCTCACCAAGACCAGAATCTAGTCAAGATCTCAACTTAGAGTTCCGAAATGGTTCTAAGTTGAATCGACGCCTAAGTTCCCTTCCCAAGAACGCGTTCTCACAGTCACTCCCTCTAGTGACTTACCTTAACTTACCTGCTAGACGTCCGGTCAGCCATTCGACTCGTCTGGACTTCGTGCTAGACATCCGGTCAGCCCATCGACCTATCTAGACTTCGTGCTAGCTATCCAGTTGGCCCGTTGACCTAGACCTGTCTGGACTTCGTGCCAGCTATCCGGTCGGCCCGTCGACCTAGCTGGGCTTCGTGCCAGACATCCGGTCAGTCTGTCGACCTGTCTGGACTTCGTGCTAGCTATCTAGTTGGCCCATCGACCTAGCTGGACTTCTCCTGCACACTTGGTTACAGCGTTAGATTACAATGAAACTAACTTAACCTACTTTGTCATTCATCAAAACCTGAGTTAGATCGTTAGTGCTAACCACACCGACATAACAACCTACACTTTCTTTATACAATAACAAATAAGAAACAATACTTAAATTTTACTAACACTTATAGCTCGATGTAGTTACGATTCTTGTTGTAGAGGCTTATTCGAGCATTGGTTCCTCCAAATGGGGGGCGTAATCAAAAGATGTTGGGCTTTTGGGTTGGCCACCGCGTGCGCTTCCCAATTTACCCTGGTGCCCGGTGGAAAACTTTGATGAGACCGGATCGGTCACTCCCAGAGATAGTCAATAAGGTTAACTGGGATTATCATTTTTTTTTATTCGAGCATCAGTTCGATGTAGTAGAGTTATAGTATAACAGTTGTGAGGAGACAACATAGTAGAATGGACTTGAAAGCTTGTAAGGAATTGTTATACAACGTTTTGGTCGAATGCACATTTTACACTACATTGGAGGTGCCTCCAATGACTCAGGGCGCCTCGAGTGAAGCTTATTTGATCCGATGTAATCGTGCGTTATCATCTTGATAACTTTTTTTATCCGAGACACCTCCGATTAACCTAGGATGCCTTAGTTCAAGGCACCTCTAAACAACTCAGGGCGCCTCCAATTCACTAGTTCAATATGACAATCTTCTAGCGGCCATAACTTTTGACTCAGGAATCAGAATCGGGCTTTGTCAGTAGTCACGCGTGCATAATTCGAAGATCTACATATGTCTCTGCAATATAGAGTTAAGAATATTGGCGCAGCGGGGTCGGTAAGAGGGGTGAATTGCCTGAAATAGAAAAATAAAACTCCTTCCCGATCCTTGGACTTAGACTAGAAACACAATTAAAAACAGAATTAACAATTTAAAGAAATAAGTGAAAGGTCATTATTTACTTGGTTACAATCTAGTTCGTTGTTAATCCAAGACGGTTGAAAAGCTCACTAAGAATCTCATTCTCTAAAGGCGGAGATGCTTTTTACACACACTGAAAGCTCAGAAATAACTAGGAAAATGATTACAGAAGTTGTTGTACTATTTCCTAGCTCCAGGGGTCTTTTTATAGCTCCTGAAAATTCTATCCGTAAAAAGCTTAATTTTGAACAATACTTGTAAGCTGCATATTTGTACTTGTACTTAATTTCCTAATCTATAGTGTGCCCAACGAAAATGATCAATGATCGTGGGCCTTGGAGTAGGAGTCGCCATAGACTCCGAACCAAGTAAAAGAAAACTTGTTAGCGTTGCTTGTCTTTTCATTCTTTATTCCACTACGTATTCTATGTGTTTTTTGAAATGAGTGAAAAAATAATACGTTCTATTCACCTCCTCTCTAGCACGTCAACGATCCTACACCACATTGAGGGATGACTTGAATGTTGGTCTATAATAAATCATAATAATTGAAATTGTGAATATATATAAGGGAGACTCTTTCTCAAGAGATATAAATCTCAGACAGATTACATGTATGTAGATGATTTGTGAGTATGATCAGTCCCCATTGTGGTAAAAGACGATTCGTTCGTCTCTAGCGCCTCCGTCAACCCGTAGTACGATCAATCTCTGTGCACTTTGATTTACAGGTTCTCCAATGCAAGTTGGTCCTTGCTGATGTAGAGGTCGGAGGATCGCTTCGCTCCTTATTTTCATATCTTGATATTAAAGAAAATATATATATATATATATATATATATATATATATATATATATATATATATATATATATATAAAAGAAAAACACAAATGGAAATATCACAAATTCGTAATTATTCAGGTATAATTTTTTTTTTTTATATATATATACAAGAAAAACAAAAATGGAAATATCACAAATTCGTAATTATTCAGGTATAAAATTAAATTTTTTTTCAATTATTTGTTTTTGTTCTAACTCAAAATTCTTCAAGTGTGTCTGCTCTTGCTGAGAAAAAACAAACCAACTCAGAGCTAAAGACGCCTTTGGCCGTCACAGCTCGTTCTGTCTCGCTCGCGCAGAGATGAGCAGCATCGGGGGCGAAGAGGAGAGAGAGGCGATCTCGAGTGTCTTGGCGGTCGTCGACGAGCTCTACCGCATACGCGACACCTATTTCCCACGGAATCCGGAGGAGAAGACCTCCAGGCTTCGAGCCCTAGTTGACACTGCGCTCTCCCTTCTCGATTCACTTCCCGCAGGCACACACTTATTCCTTCTTTATTTCCATGCTCTGCTCTCCATCAATCCTTTGGCCGTTCTGGTTCAGTCAGTATCTCGCTTGAAACGAATGGAATCAAACGATGTGGCTTTCTATTTGATCAGATCCAAGTTCATTTCTTTTGATTCGTCATAATATCATGATAGCGTGCAGATCCTTCATTTACTTGTGATCTTTTAACTATGTGATCACAATGCACCTGGTTATCTTTTTGGCTTCATATCTGAAACGGAGGCTATTCAAAGTTTTCCATGAATTGTAATGACCTCCTAGTTTGATACATTTTAGCTTACCAGTTAGCATAATAATAGTAGGTAGTCACACTTTCACTTTAATATTCAAGATAATAAAGGTTGATTGAATGATGTCTTATTTTTTCCCCTCATAACCCCTCAACATCAGGAAGGCAAATATTTCCAATTGAAGTTATGGTCACCCACATATAGGTCTTAAGCATATTCAAACTTTTTGTTACAAAAACATTTGCCACCTAAGGGGAAGAAGATTGCTAAACAATTGATTAACTCTTCTGATATTCTCTGAAATGCTTGACCTTTCTGATGTTCCATGAAATTGGCAACATATATTGTATGAGAAAAAGGTTTTGGAGTCTGCATGATAATTTCTATAATAGAACGGTATACCTCAGGTTAATTTCCATTTTTTTTATACCTATAGGCTATAACCACTATTTAGGTGAGATTAAGGTGTGGCTACAGTTGGGCTCCTGCAACATTGTGGTACTTATTCAATTCTGTACTGTGTCCTCAACTTCGATAACAATAAAAATTCCTAAGCCAGGACCGTGACAAAAAGATCTTATGTTTGAGCAGGCTGATGGGTCATTCCCTATAAGTAGCCACTTTAGCTTTCGATAGGCATTTAGCTCTATCCTTAACTGAGTAAACATAACTATTACACTATACTGCAATAATTACAAGAAACTAAATGAAGTTCATCTGATAACTATGCGAAATTTAAGGTAATTACCTTGTAATTATGGGTTAATGATGATTATTGCTCTTAAAAGGTATTAATATTGCATGCTAGTTCTAAAGACATTTCCATAAGCACTATAACCGAATTGCCAAGTATCGAAACTTCGACCGTGGTGTAATATTTTTTGTGAATTTCTTACTGGGTATAATTTGTTTTGCTATGGATTTCATTGTGTGGTTAAATTATTGAAAAATATCTAAATCATATTTTAGAAAAACTATTAAATAATTTCTTAATGGTGATAGCTTATGCACCACATATGTGCCTAAGCATTAGAAATGCACCATGCAATTCCCAACAATATGCCACATGCATAAGTTTTCAAAAACTGTGTTGCTATTTAGCAATTTATTGGATATGTTGAAGTCGTTTATCATGTGAAAGTCTTACTCGTTCAAGTTTACATATATTTTGGATTTCCTTGTAACCTTGTGTTCTATCATTACAAACCTATGGGTGAGACAAATAAGTTTCTAGGTTTTCATATTATCATTTTTTTGCATATTACATCCTTTTTATCCTTCATCTTTTAACTTGGTATTTGGTGAGAAAAAATACACTTTGATGTGAATTTCTAGAAGATAAGCTTATCTAACCCTCAAGCTTAAACATTGTTGTGTGCATAGACTCCTTCTGTGAATGACCTTTTGTACCCATCATTACAAATGATAAAATTGTGTCATGATTTTTAACATTATCAACCCAGAAATGAATTTTTTTTTAGCATATACTTGAGTCAAAGTCACTAGTTAATAACCATATATTGTATATTTAAAGGTGGATTCAATCCCATGACCTCGTCAACAACTACAATGGTGAGGTCATTGTCAGTTAAGTAAATTAGATAAAGACCCCTTAAGCATTGATGTAAATTTAACCTAGTGGAATTTGTTCTAGAATTTAATTATTTTGTGGGTTGTTAGCTGTGTAGCATGGGCACTCCAATTTTTGTTTTTTGAAGTGTTGGATACGACACGGACAAGATATGCAAATACGCGTGTCGGATATGGCAAAAAGCGTGTCACTGACTTTTTAAAAGTTTGACCAACCGGATATGGCTAAGACATGGCTAGGACACGGATGTGATACGTTTGGGCTCAATTGCAAAAAAATAAAAGTTGCAAGGGTTAAATTGAAAAATAATAAATTTATGTAGACTAATTAATAAATAAATTAAAATGACTTGGCCATAAAAAAAGCCCTAAATTAGTCCTTTCTTTGATTTTTTTTACTTGTTTAAGTTTTTTTGTTTTATATTTTGTTATGTTTACTTTTTGTTTGTAATGAATATTATGATTGATGTAGTATGATTTTCTATTCTAGGATATATATTGTTACCCTGCACACCCATTCGGTGAGCGACTTTGGATGACTCAGAGTGAATCTGGGTGCCTAGACCACTCCTCGACGCCTCGAATAGCCGAAATCCACTCGGGGCGCCTGGGAGTTGTTTGGGCGCCCGAATTCACTCTGATCGCCCATGCACCGCTCATCGAATGGGTGTGCAGGGTGTATATATATATATATATAGTTTTGATATCCTGCACACCCCGTGAGCACCTAAAATTTTTTTTGTTCTTAATATTATAACCCAATCCTTAAACCTTAAAGGCAAAAGTTTATTAGCATAATTGGGAGCTTAAAAAAAAAAGGAATACCTTGCCGTCCACGGTGGTCGCTCACCGTAGGTGAGCAGGGTAAATTTGTTATATATATATATATATATATAATTTTATATTTTTTAATAATCGCCTTATTCTAGTTGTATCGTGCCTTATTTTCAAAATTTTCCGTATCACCGTATCGGTGTTGTGTCTGATATGATACCCGTATCCATGCAACATAGGCCGTTAGTGAGTGTGTGTCACGCCTTGTACGAGCTAAGCATGACTTGAAGCTAGCTTCACTCATTGTGCATGAACTGCAATAATGTTAGAGCAAGAATGCATGCAAATAAATAACTCTACTAACTAAACACATACTTTTAAAGAAACTTCATCGGCACTATGCGCAAATCTAAAAAACTGTGTAAGCTAGAGGCAAAAAAAAAAAAATCATAGACGTGAGCACAAACATGCAAGCACAAAAATGCAAATGCAAATGCAAAGTGAGTATATAGGAAAGAGGTACATCAATTTAATCTTAATTAAAAGGTCAAGAAAAATCAAGCAAATCACAATTTATTACAACTTTAGCTTCTCATGTGAATTATTTAACTATTATTTTCTTTCCAATTATTTGCCAACATTTGAAGTCATTACCAAGGTTTGAAGTGCCGTTCCGTGCCGCTCGACACGGACGGTTTTTACCGTTTCGCCGGGCGGCCGAAATCGGCACGGGAGGCGCCCCCGTCTTGGCGGCGTCGGAGGAGACGCGGACGCCTCCTTCGGTGCCGGAGGAGACGCGGGACGCCTCCGGTGGCGTCCCGCGGCACCGAAGGCGTCGTGTGCGACGTCTTCTGCAGCGCCGAAGGCGTCCGGTAGGGTCGCCGGAGGCGTCCGACGACGCTTCCAGCGTCGTCGGACGCCCCCCACGAGATCGCGATGATCGATTGCGGGCGGGCGCGATATCGTGTACGCGTTTTTTTTTTCTTCTGTTTTTAATAATTATTTATTTTATTTTATTAATTTAAACAATTCCTAAGGAGGATGGGTAGAGGATGTGTGATATTTCGAAGAGGCTTTTATAAATCTAGTTAAATTATCCTAATAAAATATATAAAAAATATATTTAAAATTAAAATAAATTAAATAAATTTTATTAATTAATATACTAAAAAAATAATATTTTAAATTTCATTTAAAAATTTAAAAAAATATATAATAATTCTTATTTATATTCTAATATATTTTTATTATTTTAAATTTCATTTAAATTTTTTAAAAAATGTAAAAAAATTCTAAAAAAAATTAAAAAAATTCTAATAAATTATATTTATATTCTGATTTTTTTAATTTTTACTTGATATTTTTTACTATTTAAAATATATATTATTTAATTAATAATTAATTAAATGAATAAATAGTTAATTTATATAATTATTATTAATATAAAATAATTTCTTGTATTATTATTATTATTATTATTATAATTATAGATACTTCCATTTTAATTTGAATTATTGATATATCAATTCTATTTAAATAAAATTATTTTTAATTATTTTTTCTAACAATATTAAATTATTCAATAATTGAGAACTTATAATAAATCAATATACAACTTATTTTTATATACACAATAAACATATTTATCTTATCATTATTATAGATAAATAAAAAATACCGAAACTATATCGGCACGATACGATATCGAAACCGTATCGTTCCGGCCTGAGACCGAAACCTCGTCACGGGTCGAAATTTTAAACCATGGTCATTACTACTATTTGTTAACTTTCATCACAAATTAAGTTAATCTATTTGATCTTTTATTATATCTCGACTAATAATTTTTCAGTAATAATATACCTCTAATAAAACAATAACCAATAAATCTACTAAAAAGCAAATATTTGAATCCAATGTCCTTAGAGTAGTATAATGTCACCTAACATATGAACTGAAAGCCTTCACTAGTGGTATATATAATACTCTCACACAAATAAATAATGACAGTGTTTGACCCCACGCTACCACATCCTCCTCTGCGCTACCACTTCCTCCTCTGGGCGGTCAGGTACTCTAGTATAAATCTAGACTGAGTTTTTTTTTTCCCTCTCAAACTCACTAAAAAGTAAATGATTGAAGTTAGTGCCCTTAGACTATGGGCTAGAAGCCCTCACTGGTGTAAACAATAATATAGAGCTCATGCGCAAATAAATACGGACCGCGCATAACCCCTCGCTACCACATCCTCGGCGATTAGGTACTCAAGTGTAAAGCTAGACTTAGAATTTTTACTTTTTTATATTTTTTCTCCATCTAACATTTTTATTATTTTATTTTAATTTTTCTAACTGTAATTATTCTATTCTATGTTTACATTTTATCAGTTAGTCAAATGACTAACGACTAACCTAAATCAATTTTTTAAAATGAGTTACCCTAAGTTTCTACACATTAATACGCGGTGTCTCAGTATAAGATATATAACAAAGATATTAATATCAATGTTTAAGTCAACAAAAACTATAAAAGATAAAGCATATTAAATGGCGAGTATCAATTGAAGTGTAAATTAGAGTATCCATTTTAAATTTTAAAACAACCCTTCCCATGTCAATCCCCACATGAAACTCTTGTGTGAACATGAAAGAATGTTAATTATTTATCTTTTAATGGTTTAATTATTTTAAAACCTATTTTACTATTTTTTTAAAGAATATTATTTTAATTTTCATTTTTGAAAACAATTATATAAGTATACATGTAATCTTTTATTTATTTATTCATGCACAACGAATTATATAACAAGTTCAAGGATATATTTTACCCATTTTAAAGATTATCTTTCAAATTGACATTGACCACCCCTTTAATGCATCTACAACATGCTCATAACTCAACATACTACAAATATAGATTTGTTCTAATTCTCAATTATAATCTTAGGTGGCATTTGGTTCTTTTCTAGGAATCGGAATGGGTATCATAGTATTGTGGAATGATAATGAGTATGAGCTTGGGTATCATTTTTAAAAATAATGTTTGGTTAGTTGAATATTTTTAATCGGAATGAACCTAAATTTCCTTTTTTACCCTAGAGAAAAATAAGAGAAAAAATTAGATGGAAGAGAAAATTGAATGTGAGAGAAACATATACAACAACAACAACCAAGCCTTTTCCCACTAGGTGGGGTCGGCTAATGTGAGAGAAACATATGATGAGAGAGAATGATGAGAAAAAAATGAAGAGAGAGAAAGTGTGATGAGAGAAAATGAGGAGAGAGAGCGTGATAGGAGAGATTGCGAAGAGAAAAAGTATGATGAGAGAGAAAGTGTGTTGAGAGAGAAAGAGTGATGGGAAAAAATGAAGAGAGAGAAAGTATGATGAGAGAAAATGAGAGATTGAGGAGAGAAAGTATGATGAGAAAATGTGATGAGAGAGAAAGCATGATGGGAAAAAATAAAGAGAGGGAAAGTGTGATGAGAGAAAATGAGGAGAGAGAGTGATGAAAGAGAATGAAGAGAGAGAAAGTATGATGAGATAAAATATGGAGAGAGAGTATGGTAAGAGAGATGAGGAGAGAAAAAGTATGATGAGAGAGAAAGTATGATGAAAAAATGAGGAGAGAATGAAGAGAGAGAAAATAATGAGAGAGAGTGTGTGATGAGAGATAATATAGAGAGAAAATGGTAGAGAATGTGTGATGAGAGAGAATGAGGAAAGAGAAAGTATGTTGAGAGAGAAAATGTGATGATAGAATGAGGAGAGAGAAAGTATGATGAGAGAGAACAAGGAGAGAGAGTGAAATGAAAGAAAAATTGAACAAATATACTAAGGGTATTTTCGTCCAAAACTTAGTTCTTATTTCCATTCCATCAAAACCAAAGGGAGGGGGTGAATTTCATCCATACCCAAATTTTTGGGTTTCATTCCAAAATCTTGATTCCATTCCCATCAACCAAACACAAGATTTGAGAATGAATCCATTTCCTCATTCCCAAATCTCTAAACCAAACGCTACCTTAATTATCAAAAACTATTTTCTAAGGTGAAACTTACCTCATAGGGGAAGGGAGACAAATTTGACCTTGGCTAAAGAGGAGAGAAGAACTCGTTAGGGATTTTAATGACCATGCAAGGAAGGAGATGATGTCAGCTAGAGTTTAATCTTCGTAAAGGTTGGTGGCTAAGAAACATAGTAGGGAAGACAAACTCCTCGTGTATACAAATAATCTTTAAAACCCTAGACCAAATCTCAAGTATTCAAGTAAATCAGACCAATTCTAAATTGTTAACCTTGTATATAAATAATCTCTAAAAGCCTAGCCTAAGTCCATAAGTATTAATTGTAAATTGTTAACCTTGTATATAAATAATCTCTAAAAGCCTAGCCTAAGTCCATAAGTATTAATTGTAAATTGTTAACCTTGTATATAAATAATCCCTAGGTGCTATGGTGCTTGAGGTGCCCAAAAGCGCATAGGTGCTATGTTGCCTAAGGCGTAAGGTGAGGCGTACACCTTATCGAAGTAAGGCTCTGGGTATAAATTTTTATAATTCAAACATATATAGGGAATTTTTACTAAAATATTTCACTAACAAAATTATAGTTCATAAAATATTAAACAATAATATAAATATAAAATTCACTAGCAAATAAATACGTAATGTGCATAATTCAAATAAAAAAAACTTCAAATATTTAAATCATAAAAAAAATCTTTATCATCTTTCTCAATCATATCATTATCATCATCATTTTCTTCATCAGTTTCTTTAAGACTGATTTCTTCCTCCTCTCACAAGGTGCACGCTTAAGGAGCACAAGCGCAAGAGGCTTGCTTGGTTGCACCTTGTATCTAGCACCTAGGTGTAGCTAAGCGAGCACCTTTAATAACTATGCTTAAAATCCTAGACCAAGTATCAATCATTTTTATCTTAGCCCTCACGGGCGAGCTGAGTTGGTACCTAGGCAAGCCTTGCCACCAGAGAGGTATGGTTCGATTTCTAACAAGTGCAAATATTGCTTCGGCTTATTTCGTGCCGCCTGTCTAGGAAGGCCGCTCAGCTTAGACTAAATATGCCCTCGTGATTCACCCCCTTCCATAGTATGTGGGGCCGCCCTCTAAGGGCTGCTAAGGTGATGACTTCACTTTTTGCCACCAAAGTATATAAGTAACTAGATCAATTCTAAATTATTAACCATATAAAATCCTAAAGCAAGTCTCATATATACAAGCAAATCAGACCAATTTTAAATTGTTAACCATGTATATAAATAATCTCTAAAACCCTAAACCAAGTCCCAATTATACAAGTAAACCGGATCAATTCTAAATTGTTAACCTTGTATGCATTAATCTCTAAAACCCTATACCAAATTTCAAGTATACAAGTACAACCACTATAACCAAGCTTTATCCTATTAGGTAGGGTCAGCTATATAGATTGTTTTACGCCATTAGACTCTAAATTTCAAGCGTACAAGTAAACCAAATTAATTCTAAATTATTGACCATGTATATAGATAATCTCTAAAACCTTGAACCCAAACTTACAATTAAACCAAACCAAATCTAAATTGTTAACCTGGTTCAGCTATAACTCATCCAAATTGAGTCCAAATTAGGCTCAGTTTGAATCTAATTAATTCTAATCACAAGACCCACTTGTTATATAAAAAAAATAGAGAACATATTTAAATGATTTTATCTTATAATTAATTTAATTTAAGGCTGGCTCAACACTTAACTCTAACTTTTGTTCAATTCAAAGATCTCCTAGTTAATTTATTTAAATTATCCCAGACTCATTTACTATTTTCTAATACGTCTTAGATATAAATTTATTTATTTATTTATAATATTTTCATTCCTTAAAATTTCGTGGACACAACAGTTGAAGGCAAAATATACAAGCACATTATCTTGACCCATTAATACATGTAAATTTCAGTTTTGAACTGTTCCCAGGCAATTGGAAGTTTCCACTGAACCATGAAAGCTTCAAAAATTCCACAACTTTCTCATTTACAGATAATTAAGTTTTAATGGGAGAGTTAATTGTTTATTTGCCAGGTATATGGAAGTTATCAATTTCTAGTGAATGGTGGTTTTTGTCATTATATTGCTGTAATTCTTCTAAAAAGAGAATTATAAGTTATCAATATGACCAGTCTGCAACTATCTGTTATCAGTGTCGTGTTGATAATTGAATTTTTATGTTTCTTTGTTCTCTTATATGATTCCCTCTGAAGTGTGAAAAGAAAAAATGTTACTTTTTACTGATGCATTTTAATCTAAATTTTAACATGGAGCACCTTGCCATGCTAATCTGATAGTAGTTTCTTTCACTTCTTCAAAGTACACAGACCAGAGGAAGTCATCACTACAGCGTGCAAATTATGAATATTTGAGAGGAAAAATACTAGACGTGTTTCCTGACTATAGAAAAGAAGCAGAAGACCATTTGTCAAAAGCTGTATGTACGAACTTTTTTTATAATGAAATGCATTAATTTGTCAAATGTTGTGTCTTTGAGATAAGTTGAATCCTATTAATTTGTGAGATGTTCTTAGGGTTAGTTCCTTAAGAGTTCCTTGTACTTATATAATATCTTTTATCATTTTACTTATACATCCTTGTGATTTTCATATTTATAAATAAGTCACTAACACTTCTTCTCAAGCTAAATAAAAAATATGAGAACATCCCATCTTGTTAAATCATATTCTATGCTATTGCCTATGTAAGACTAATCATTAGAACTAAGGATCACAATTTGTCTTAATGGATTATAAGCAAGTCCCGTGACTCATGACCCTTTTGATTCTTACCCAAACTCGACCTATTTATTAAGAGGTTAAAATTTGTAATTTGGACGCAACTCGTTGATTAGTGGGTCGACCTAAAAAAACTTGTTTGATTAAAGATATATTAATCTTAACATAAAAATAGATAATTGATATAGATTAATTTTTGAGGACAGAGATTAGCCTTTTTAATTTATGAACATACATATTAATTGATAAATAGTGTATAGGTGGGTGATTGTGGGTAAGGTTGAAAATCTCGAACCGTGCTAGAGTTTTGAACTTTAACTAGAGCAGTACTATTTCGGTATCGTGACGTTTTAATATAGGGCGGCAGTGGTAAATTGGAGGTAGAAGAAAGGAGATAAAAAAGAAAAAAGAAAATACAATTATATACTTAAATATAAATTTTATTTTCCATGTGGAATGGTATGATTTGGACATTATCTTAATGTCTATTATAGATGTCAAAGGATGTCGAGGGTTGATATAAGACTATACTCATTGACATGGTTGACAGAGCGATATACAAGACATTGTTTGTGCTAAATAGTATCGAGTTTCAAAACTTTATTGGAACTATACATATCAACCATTTTATCTGCTACAAAATTTTAAACCATGATTGTGCGTTAACTTATTATATTTGATCACTATTCATTTTATTTATGACCTAATTTGTTTAACTCAAACCAAAACCCATAAATTTATTGGGTACTCACATGGTGTAAATGAGTTATTTTATCTTTGATTGCCTTAATTAGAACTAAAGAATGAGAGTTGTCTATTCCTTTTCCCTAATGTTAAGAAATTTTAGAGAAATTAAAAAATATGTTATTAATTTTATTCATTAATCTCATATATATATATATATATAGAGAGAGAGAGAGAGAGAGAGAGTATCTAGACTTAATCAAATCCCTACAATCAAAATTATATCTCCACAATCAAGGTAAACCATACCCCTATATTTCCTATATTTTTATTTATATAATGTGTAACACTCCCCCTTAAGTTGGAGTAGCTTATTACAAAGACAATTGACTCAACCCTATGTAAAGCTTTTGTGAAAATATCTCCTAGTTATTCTCTTGTCTTCACATACCCTGTGGAGATCAAACACGCCGAATCTTTTCACTAACAAAATGACAATTAATTTCAATATGCTTACTCATGAAATATGAGATTGAAAGCAATATGTAGAGCCACTTGATTATCACACTACAATTTGACTGACATTGAAGTTGTAAGACCTACTTCAATCAAAATTTGATTGATATATTCATATTATCTCACTCAATAATTTGCCACAACTCTATATTTTGATTTTGGACTCGAACATGAGACAACGTTTTGCTTTCTACTTTTCCATGAACTATATTTCCTCCAACAAAGACACAATAACCGATGTGGATCTTCGATCGTCCTTGGATCCTGTCCACTTAGCATCTGAAAAACACTCAATATTAGGATGACCATGATTTGCTATACAAGATACCTCATCTTGGTGCTCCTTTCAAATAACATAAAATTTATTCTACAATTACCCAATAATTAACGGTTGGAGAAGCCATATACTAACTCACAATATTGAATATGCAATATCTAGAAAAGTTACAATGAAGCAATTTAACTTCCGAACCAATTTTTTATACTCTCAAGATTCTCAAATCATTCACCATCTTTTGTGAGTTTTAGATTAGGAGTCATTAGAGTACTACATGCTTTAGCCTATAATTTTCCTATCTCAAACAATAAGTCAAGTATATATTTCCTTTGAGATAAAAAAAATCCTTTCTTCTTGTTACCTCAATGCCCAAAAAGAATCCTTTGTATGAAATTGACTGTGAAGGATCTAGGAGACGAAATACCTGCAATATCATTCCCATTAATGACAATATCATCCACATATACAACCAACAAGATGATGCCCATTGCAGGGGCGCTGGGGGTGAGCAAATCGTCTTTTGCCACACAAGATGATGCCCATTGCAGAATATAATACAAAATGACCAAACTTGCAATTCTTCATTCCAAACTTCTTAATCCAATAACTAAATTTACTAAATTAGGCATGAAGACTTTGTTTCAAACCATATAAAGATTTATGAAGATGACAGACTTTCCAGTATTCAGCCTGAGCAATAAAGCATGATGGTTGTTCCATATAGATTTCTTCATGAAGGTCAACACGTAGAAAAGTGTTTTTGATGTCTAGCTGATGTAAGGGTCAATTATGAGTGACCGTCATGGAAATAAATAACCGGATGTAACTTTATCAAAATAATCCACTCTATAAGTTTGGGCATAGTGTTTAGCAATAAGAAGGACTTTCAGTTGTGCAAAAGATCCATCAGAATTGACTTTAACTATAAACACCCATTTGTATCCTATTGCCTTCTTCCTTGTAGGTAATTTGACTACGGCCCAAGTACCCATTGTCATCCAGAGCATTCATCTCTTTGACCATAACATTATGGGAACCAGGATGAGATAAAGCTTCATGAATAGATTTAGGAATGGATATAAAATTGAGATATGCAATAAAGGAATAAGTAGATGATGTGATTATAAGACACAAAATAAGACATTGGATAAGTACATTGAGGTTTACCTTTCCGAAGAGCAATTGATAGATCACCACTTGAGATTGGATCCTTTGTTGAAGAAACTGACATAGGACATGAATCAGGAGAAATATGTTGCTGAGAATAAATCTGCTGTATGGGAGGATTAACAAGAACATATTCAGTAGGATCAGAAATAGAGGATATGATAGTATATAATAACAAATCATTATCCTCTCCTTGACAAGGGTGATCAGTGGAGGGAAAGAAAGGTGTAGTTTCAAGAAAAGTGACATTAGTAAACACCAAATACTTGCTAAGGTTATGACAAAAACATCTATATATACTTTTTAAACCCGAGAATACCTAAGAAAGACACACTTCAGGTATTTTGGATCAAGTTGTGTCACTTGAGGATGAATTTCCCGAGCAAAGTAGGTACAATCAAATGTTCTAGGTTCAATAGGAAACAATGACTTATTTGGAAGAAACCTAATAAAAACACACTTTAGAGATTTTGGATCAAGTTTTGTGGCTTGAGGATGAATATCCTGAACAAAGTATGTACAATTAAATATTCTAGGTTCAATAGGAAATAATGACTTATTTGGAAGAGAACGTGATAAGGAGTCTCACCATGAAGAATGGACGATGACATATGATTAATTAGAAAGTAAGTTATGGAAGCTAAATAGTCCAAAACCATTTAAGAACCTTCATTTAAAATAATAAAGCTCTTGTAGTTTCAAGGTATGTATTTTTTCTTTCAGCAATCCCATTTTGAGATGGTGTGTCTACATAAGAGGTTTGATGGAGAATGCTATGTTGAGTCATATAAGTTTGAAAAGATTCCAATGAGTATTCCTTAGCTTTATCACTTCACAATATTTGTTTTTGATCATTCAATTGAGTTTTAAGCTAGTAAAAAAGGCAGAAAAATGAAAGAATAACTATAACTTTTTATCAAGTATAACCATTTCACACGAGAATAATCATTAACAAAAGTAACAAAATACCTTCACCTATGTTGAGACATAATAAGACAAGGTCCCAATCATCTGAATGAACTAATTCAAAAGGAGCACTAGTTACTCTTGGACTTGAACTAAGATGATGGTGTTTAGCAAACTGAGTGTAATGAGGATAGACTATAAAATTAGAGTTTCTTCAATACTGGGAGAGAAGGATGGACTAGCCGACAATGTGCTTTGAACGGGTCCATTATTCCAAATAGACGATGGAGTTTTGAACCTGTGTATCAAGGATGTAGAGACTCTAGACTTGTGTCCTTTACTAATAATCTTCTTCATTATAAGATCTTGAAAAAGTAATTAGGAAAGAATGAGACACATAGTTAAGAGTAAACACAACAGATAAGAGTAAGACAACTGAGGTAAGCTTAAGACATCGTGTAATGGAATTGAAGGAGTTGGAGTAAATGTGTCAGACCTAAGAACGTGAGAGGTTGACCTATCCGCTAAAGCAACAATAGAAGTAGATGTATGAGATTGAAAAGTGGTGAATAAATTAGAATTACCTGTCATATGATCTATGATACCAAAATCAATGACCAATTTGGAGAAATGAGGAAATAAGATATGTATTTGGTTTACCTGACTTGGTGATAGTTGAAGATTTTAACAATTCTTGATATCGAGAGAATTTAACATATCCATCAGTAGAGATCATCAAGAGAATTTGACATATCCATCAGTAGAGATCATAACAAACTTCTTCTCAGTCATATCACCAAAGAGTAACAAGAACAAAAAAAAAGAGAACTAAATTCAAAATACCAAAGAAACTGTGAACATGTTATACAAAAAAAAGTCCCACACATGAATAGATGTTGATTCAACTAGGTATTCAAAGATGTTATATGGAGCAGGGTGAATAAAATAGTAACAACCGAAGAGATTTATGATAATGAACGTGCTTTCATGCACTGAAGCATGGGATTGGATTAGAAAACTCGTAATGACGTGTGTGGCTCACGTGTAGAGATTTCGATGATAGGAATATGAGAGATGATAGATCGACAGTCGATGATTCCTCCTAGACCAGCTGTGGCTAATGGAAGAGAAGAGTTGTTGGCATTGATCAATAATGGAAGAGAAGAGGAGGCTAGAGTTTGGAATGACAGTTAGGGTTTTATCTGATACCATATTAAGAAAGTTTACGGGAATTCTATATATATATAAGGTAAACCATATCCCTATACTTTTTTATTTTTAACACTTAACAAAGTGGCAATCAATTTTTATATGCCTTATTCTCCAATGAAAGACTAGATTGGAAGCAATATGCAAGGTATCTTGATTATCAGAATATAACTTTATCAAACTTTATAATCTTAGTAAGAGCATTACCTAACTCATTTTTTAAATGTTTCATCTATATAACTTTTATGGGTCTATATCCGCGACTCTAAATTTTATCTTTGGAATTCGCTTGACCAATACAGTTTGCTTCTTGCTCTTCTATGACAGTATGATACCAAATTGCCTCTCAAAAGAACATAGTAACTCCATATGGATTGCACATATGTGGGTAAACCCTATCTAATCTATATTTGTGTTATTGTTTTGAAGATGACCATAGTTGTGGTATGGGAGCCTGAATCCAGAACAATCTTGAGGTAGCATAAAATCCTTAGAGCTATCTTAAACATGGAGCCTTAATAAATTGACTAATCATACTTACGTGAATGCGATCTTAATTCTCATGACAATAAGATAGTTCAAAATTTTCAACTAACCTTGGTGCTTCCTTCCTGTCTTAGCATCAATTTGATATTAAGGTTTATGAGAGGGCCAATATGTAGCTCCTAGCATATTAATTATATATTTCACAAACTTCGGTGAGATATGAATGTCTGTTCATGATTAGGTAACCTCTAAGTCAAGGAAATACATTCTGTTACCTAAATCCCTTGTTTAAAATGTTGATGAAGGAATACTTTCAGTCTAGGTGATTCCTACAGAATCATCACTAGTCAACGCCATTTATCCACATGAACAATGAAAATGCTATGTTCTTCAGTCTAAGAGGTACAGTGAAGTGAAATACTACATGATCTAATACACTCCATATCAATCAAACTGAAGGAGTGCAAAACTAGATCTACCAACATAATTGCCTCAGCTTGTATAAACTTTTTAAACTTACTCACAAACCATTCTTCCATTGAGCAACAAACCTAGATGGTTGCTTCATATACCTCCTCATCTAGATCACCATGGAAAAAGGTATTCCCGATGTCCAAGTGATTTAGAGGGCTATAACCCTCTATAGAAGGCAAATGTGTAAGACTCCTAAAATTAAATGATAGAAGTTAAAGGATGAGAAACAACACATATTTAAGGAGAGGGTAGGAGAACAAGTTTTAGAAGAAATATACGATGAGTCAAATACGACATGGGATAAAATGATATTAAAGTTGAAAATAGTAGCCAAGAGTGTTCTCAGTGAGTCAATGGGATGTTCACCAACATGTAAAGAATCTTAGTGGTGACATGAGAAAGTACATGAGAAAGTGAAGGCAAACGAACAACCTATCAGACATTATACATTTGTAAGAACGAGGAAAATTTTAAAATGGTATATAGTAACAAAAAAAAGGCCAAGAAAGTGGTGAATGAAATAAAAAAATGAAACCTATGAATGCTTATATCTAAAATTGGATAAAAAAGAAGGGGAAAGTGATATTTTTAAAATAGTTAAAATGAGAGAGAGGAAGACAAAAGATCTTATCCAAATAAGATGTATTAAAGACAATGCAGTATGATATTATTAAATTATGAGGAAATAAAAGAGCCATGAAGAAGGTACTTCATCAATTTTTTAATGAAAGT
This sequence comes from Zingiber officinale, assembly GCF_018446385.1. Classification (NCBI taxonomy): domain Eukaryota; kingdom Viridiplantae; phylum Streptophyta; class Magnoliopsida; order Zingiberales; family Zingiberaceae; genus Zingiber; species Zingiber officinale. Next base: position 119,642,758 of record NC_055989.1, read on the forward strand.
TTAGGTAAATAATTTAACTTAGGTAATTTAAGTAGGTTAAATGAGTATAGAAATTTTAATTTTTATCATCGAATTCAAACTACAGAAGTAGAATAAGTTGAAAAGGGATAGAAAATGGAAAAATAGTGGGACCTAATGATATTCTGATAGGTATGGAAGTGCCTAGGTAAATAAAGTATTAAATGACTTACAAAGTTATTCAACTTGATATTGAAAATAAAAAAATTGCTCATTATAAGGGTATTATATTATAAGTACTTTAGTTTCCTTATAAGAACAAAGGAGATGTATAAAATTGTGCAAACTATAAAGTTATTAAACTAATGAGTCATATTATGAAACTTTGGGAAAGAGTAATAAAAAAAACTAAGGAGGTCATGGTGATTGAAAATCAATTTGGATTTATTTTTGAAAAATCGACAATAGAAGCTATACATCTTAGACAACTAATTGAAAAGTATTGGGAACAAAAGCAAAACTTATACACAGTATTCGTTGACTAAAAAAAGCTTGTGATGGAGAATTCTAGAAAAGAGAGGTGTTAGCATACCGTATGTTTGAACTAATTAAGGATATATTTGAGGATGTAATGACAAGAGTGAAAACTTTAGGCGGATAATCGAAACGTTTCCCATAAGAGTAGGGGTTGTATAAGGATCAACTCTAAATCTCAATATTTTTACACTAATTATGGACGAACTCACTGGACACATCCAAGATACGGTATTGTGGTGTTTGTTGTTTGCATATATATATGAGACATATAAAGTAGTAAATGCTAAACTTGAATTTTGGTGGGAGACCTTATAAGTGAAAGGTTTTGGGCTTAGTAGAGTGCAAATAGAATATATGAAATTTAAATTTAGTAATAGTATACGTAATGAGATAATTGCTAAAATAAGAGAGAACTTTAAATATTTAGGATTATTTTTGTAAAAGATTGGCGGGATTGAGAAATGCCGTACATATAATATAAGCAGGATGGTTGAAATAGAGGAGAATGTTATATATTCTTTATGATCATAAAGTACCTATAAGATTAAAAGGAAAGTTTTGCAAAACGACGATTAGACCTATTATGTTAGATGAAGCTGAATGCTGGGCTATGACTCGAGCACATGAGCAGAAGATGAGAGGTACAAAAATGAAGATGTTAAGGTGGATGTGGAAATATACGAGGATGGACAATATAAAAAATGGAAATATTAGAAAGAATATCGGGTTGTACCTATTGAGAAAAAACTCCGAGAAACATGTTTAATTGATACAGACATGTACGTAGACGACTAATACATGCTCCAGTTAGGCGATGTGAAACTATGATAAATGTGCACATCAAACGAGGAAGATTAAAAATGACTTAGTTAGCAACAATAAAATAAGATAAAATTTATTTAAATATAAATGATGATATAATAGGGGATAGAGCTCAATGGTGTAGAATGATTCATATAGTCGACCTCACCTAGAGGGATAAAGCTTGATTGTTGGTGTATATATATCCCCTTGCAGCTAATCAAGCTTTAAGTTTATCAATTGGGAAATTAAGAGATGTTTTAATAGTAAGCCAATTTCTAACCAACATTAAATTTGTTAGAATGAAGAAAAGTAAATTCTCAACATTGCCATCTCATCTATTGTAACCATTCTCTACTCTGATGAAATAAAGCACATAAGCTAGTTTGAGGAATCTTAACAAAATCCAAATTATCAAAAGCAGAATGTTACAGTACAAAAACATAATAAATGATTAGGTAGAGGATATAAGGCGTTATCATGAATATAAATATTCTATTTAATGACTCCTTGGATCTAGTCGATTGGCCAATTGGCTAATCCTATAGTCATCAAAATTCAATATAGGCAGACTCAACCTTAGAGGTGGTTATGATTAGGGTTACTAGTCGATTGGTATTGGAGATGAATCAGCTAGTGGTTGAGAAATCATGAATCCTAAGACTCTTTGGTTTTTCAGCCATCAGTCGTCGATTGATCTATAATATTAGTCAACTGGGTAACCTGATTATAACCACCTCTGAGGTTGAGTCCACTTACATTGAGTTTTATCCTTTTCCCATGGATACTCAAGACTTATAGTTATCGCTCACGGCAGTTTACTTTTTGTAGCTTGACTTCGCCCTCAACCATTTCTCGTTAATCTTGGCTCCTCTTTGTACCATCCTTCATGCCTCTTGTTTACATACATAGTCCATCTCCTTCAGCTGTTGCCCTCTTTGCTCCTTGTTCTGCAGTAACTCAGTTTGCCTCCTACAACATTCTCCAAACTTCATCAATCTAGAGCTCTTTTAACATCACCTCAATGCTCCTTGCTTGTTGTGTAGTCCATCGGGTGTCTAATATCATCCTTCTCTGAACTTTATGGACCTCCAAGCCATTAAACGTGTCACCTTAGGCACGTCAAGCCAACATCCATGACTCACGAGTCTCTAAACTTCACGTGTGTTCCTAAGTCCTTGCATACTCAAACATATATATCAAGTATAAGCATGGCTTAACTTAAATCCTTTGCCTAAATATTAATATCCAAGATCGCACCAGGCCCTTTGTGGCACAACTACGACAATAATCTACTTTTTTATGCTTGTCAATTCTAGGAAAACCATCATAGCAATAAAATGCTTATGCAATGAATGTAATAGCATGCAATGGGGCCTTATCGTAGGCTCGCCTACACCTAAACTCCTCTGGGGCTAGAATTTTCCAAAAGTCACCTTCGAAGGAAATCAAGGTTCCCATGTAACCTTTCGTTTCATCTCTCTTTAATTTTCAAATCTCTCCTCCTTTGCCATACATAAAAAATTATGCACCAACTATCTTCTAATAATTGGTCTTATGCATCTAGAATGACCCTCTACTTGTATTCAAATCTCAAATGGATTCTATACATGAATACCAACTTCTATGGTTATTCCCCAGGTTGAAACTTGATACCTAACTTTTGAGCATTATGCTAGCCGATTGCAACCTGTGCCTAGTCGACTGCTCTCTAGTGATGATCAATTTTGTTTTTTCTCTTAGCCACAATATAAGTTGACTCCTACTATATCCCGTCATTGATAAAGTTACTACCATACCAAGTGTCCAAATCTTGGGTTAGTGGAAATCTTTAAATCACTAAGTTTTGAAATTACCTTTTTTTGAACATTTGCCATAGTTTAATGCAGGCTGGCATCCTAACGCAATCGTACCCTCCTTTATCTAGACTTGGGACTGGTCATGATTGGTTCGTCATGGACGGAGTAGACTTTACCTTTTCATTTACTTTTTTCTGGGTAAGTAGACATTATATTTGGAATTACCTTTTTTTGAACATTTGCCATAGTTTAATGCTGGCTGGCATCCTAACGCAACCCTACCCTCCTCTTTTATCTGGGCTTGGGACCGGTCATGACTGGTTCGTCATGCGGAGTAGACATTACCTTTTCATTTACTTTTTTCTGGGTAAGTAGACATTATATTTGTAGTGTCCTTTTTGATTGCATCCGAACCAAACAATGTGCTCCTTTCTCTTAATATTGGTTAAGGCACTTGAGGCTTGAGCTTTCAACATTTCCTCTTCAATTGAATTTTGCTCTTCCTCACATCTTGAAGAGGTGGATGACTCTCTGCTTACTCATCCAATGTAGAAGAGCTTGTGTCCACCATTACTTCCTCAATGGTTGGAGCTTCAATAACTTCATCTTCTACAATTTGTGGAGCTTTAAAATTTTCTTGCAAATTCTCTACTACCTTTTTAATTACTTTTTTTTTTAAATTTGGGCTTCCTCTTTTGTGGGGTTTTCAGGAAATAGAATGATTTTTTCCTAAAGATCCTTGGAGCTTTAATACCTTTAAAGTTACCTTCACTAATTTCAATTTGGTGATCTATCTACTTGTTCTTCTTGAGTTGTCTCCCTTTCTTGTCCACTAGGAATTCAAACCCCCTCTTCATAGTACACATCATTTGGAAATTGAATCGGAACCATGTGCCCCATCTGTCTTTTCCAAATGTTGAATTTTTCTTAATATGGAGGTTCGTATACTATCTTGGCCATCTTTAATTTGCCCTCTTGGTGGTTAGTCCAACAAAGAGTGCCTTGGCTTTGATACAAATTGTTGGAATCGTGAGGTGAGCTAGAGAGGAGTGAACAAGGATTTAAACTTGCAAGGGATTCTATACTCTTGCTATTGACTTGCAAGGTCGCACAAACAAGATTAGCACAACGAAGTAGAAAACAAGCTATCAACATTGACAATTGTAAACACATAAACATTTACGTGGTTCGATAGTCCTCTGACTCTTACTCCATGACCTGATTTATCATTGATCACTCTTGGAAAGTCACTATCTTTCTCCTTCTCAGTCAATTATCACAGGTGGAGAAATTTCTTACAAACATAAGCATCATAAGAAATTAAAAAGAACAAGGCTCAAAGAAAATACCTTCTAATAGTTTTAACTAACACTATTTTACCAACCTTGAAGCTTCCATTCATTCTTTTTTTTATAGCCTTCAAAACCCCTACTGTAAGTCTATCTTCCGCCCACTGATCCATCATGATCTGATCGTTGTTGTGCAACAATGACTTTTTTCTACTTCCCACCTGATCAATTAGTTGACTAGTAACTTACTAACAGTTGATTGCTTGCTGTTAGTTGACTACCTAACTCAGCCAAGAACAAAAACATTTTGTTCTCTAGCTCCTTGGACTAGTTGCAAGTCGACTGGTCTTAAGAGTCAACTGATCTTAGAGTTGATTGATATCCATCATCACTCGATTGCTCAAACTACAAACCTTGAAATACTTTAGAGTATTATGTTTCTTAGTCGATTGCTAACTTGGAATACTACCACGTCTAAGGCTGAGTCTGCTTACGTTAAGTTCTATAATTGTTCCCATGGATATAGGTCACTTAACACTCAGCTTATCAGAGTCTTATTCTTTATAGCTTAACTTTACTCTTGGCCGTCTGTCTCTCTGATGCACCTAAGCTCTTGGCTCCTTATGTCATCCTTTATGCATCTTGCCTACATAGTCTGCCTTTATCAGCTATCGTCCTCGTTGCTTGATGCTCTTTTTCATGCAACCTTTTTCGAACTCTATGGACCACTGTTGCCAACCTGGACACACTAAATCATCGCTCTAGAGTTGCTCCAACACCACCTTAGTACTCCTTGTCATGCGGTCGTTCAAATGTCCCATACCATTCTTTTTCAATTTCTTCGAACCTCCAAACAACTAAGTGTATCACTTTGGTGACGCTAAGGGAACCCACATTGGTGTTAATGGGTGAGTGTTATAACACTCAAATGATAACACCCACCCACATGTTGGCGTTCAATTCTTTGAACGTTGTTAATAAGCAAGAATAAAATTGAAAATGTACTTTTTTAATGTAAAATAAGAATACCGATGAATGAGTGGACACTGAAATCTATAAATAATAAGTGTTAATTTTAAAATGAATGTGAGTTAATAAAAGGGAGGTGTTAATATAATGAGTATATGACATGTGAGTCCTATGCTTTTTGAAGATATGACATATTAATGTTCAAACCAATGCGGATGCCCTAAGCCAACATTCATAATACTTTGCTTTGTTAAGCCACGACCTCTCCAAGCTCCATGTGTGTCCCTGCAAATTCTTACACAATCAAACACACATATTAAGTACAACACTTAAACCGTTTATTCAAACATCAAAATCAAAGATTGCACCGAACTACTTGTGGTACAACTGCATTGACACTATTTTGTATAGATTTTACAGGTTATAGTGTCCCAAGAGCAACTATGTTTGGAGAGGAGGCAACACAATTGGTAATCTTAGTTGCACTTACATTAACTACTTGCCTAAAGTGCCTAAAGGTGTATAGGGAACATTGCACCAAATGAGAGATTAATGCTGGATGAAGGCTTTCTCTTCCTCTATTCACCACCAGAACAGGTATGGGGAAACATGAAATGACATTTAAGCTGTTTCATGGATTATGGATCTTGAATGGAAATACAGTTGACAAATTGAACCATTTTAGTGACTTAAAAATTTTCTCACTGATAATAAATTCATAGAAAGGTCAGAGGATAACAGGAAGTGACAAAGTTGAGATAGGAGCACTCTGACCAATGCCGGTGTGAGTGATGCGTCCGTTAAAGTAACATTGGTAGGGTGAGATGCTGTTGTATGCCTAGAGAAGAGGAAAACGTTATCATATTATTAAAACCTCTTGAATCTAGAAACTTGATGTTCAACCCGATGATATACATGCAGTAGAGTTATCTCCATGAACCAATGAAATCATAGACTAGGGCGATAAACTCTGAGAAATTCTTCCATTTTTAGTAAGCATAGATACTCCTTAGCTAGTTTATGTCGATATTGTGTCTGATATTGGAGGTTTATTGCCAAGAAGATCATAACTCGAAGTTTTTAGGACTGAAATGCGAAACCAAATGGTTGATGTACTTGACATCATCGACTCTTGAAAGTCCTTGGTAGGGTTGATATTGATCTCAAGTCAATGGTAGCACTGAACCTGGAGGAGGTTGTATCGTGGGATATGTAGATCATTGTAACAGACTGATGAACTTATAGCAGAGCTGGAATTCAGTCACTGAAGAGATGATGGTTGGCTCCTTGGCCTGCCCACACACTTTCTACAGGTGACATGTCCAAGAGGGGAAAAAAATTAAAAGGTATGAAGAGGTGGAATCTGGAAGAATTCTATTAAAAGTGACTAGTGATTCTGAAATTAGAGTCAAGCAGAGAGAAATCAGTGCCAGGAAGAAGCTTGGGCCAAGAGAAACCTCAGGAAACCCTAGAAGAATTCAGCACTAGGGGAAATATGAGATAGAGATAAACAAAGGAATTTTCTGCCTTCAGATAAGAAGCATAAAGTAGTCCAGTCCCATGGAAGGAGAGCTCATTCTGATTGTTGCTGCTGCAGCAATCCTCATTGGGAGCTCCTATCTAGACCTTGCATGCTGGAGTGAGCACATGCAACTCAGAGGATGAACTACAGGGAGACGAGTAATGCAGGAGTTCATACATTCCACCGGAAAACAAACAACATGGGAGTTCATTGCACGCACACACTAGATAAAAGGACTAGCTTGCTATCTCGAGAAATGTGGCAGGGAAAAATGACAGATGAGAAAAACAAAAACCTACATGTCACAGAAGGTAGATGAAAATCAAGTGGCAACGATTATCTAGTTTTGACACCATATTGCATTGGGAAAAGGGCTAATTTTTTATGTAGTCCCCTCTGCCTATAAATATTGTCATGCTGTTGTTGTTTTACATATATAACCCTATGATTTGCATACGTATAAATAAATTCTTTATTATTTATGGTTAAGTCCCTAATGGGTCCATCTATTGCAGATGCTTGGTTATGAATTAAAATTAATTTGAATTCATGTTGTGTGTTTCAGGTTAAGTTAAATCCATCTCTTGCAGATGCTTGGTTAAGCTTGGGTAATTGCATTTGGAAGAAAGGAGATCTTCCATCTGCAAAAAACTGCTTTTCTTTATCACTAAGCAAGGTGCTCCCTAAAACTCCTAAATTCTCAGGATTTTCATTGCCAATATTATTTATCTTAAAGTTGGACTATACTTCTATTGATGACTAAAATTATGTTATGCAGGGGCCTAACAAGAAAATTCTTTGCCAGCTTTCAATGCTTGAAAGAAGTATGGCTCAAGGCAAGCATACGATTCCCTGGTTGTATTGTTTTTTTTAAAAATCTTATTTTTTATTTTGTAGTTAATGATGCTGAAATGTGTTGTATGTCATAAACATTAAATTCAGACATTTATTTGTGATTAATCACTTAGAATAAGTTTAAGATATGCTAAAAAGCTTTGTTACCTGAAAGTACATCTGTGATTGTCTTGTTCCTTAAGACATGCAATGCATGGACATGCAAAGACAAGGTTCATGATCTGTGTTTTTCAGTTGTGACGTGATAATTAAATTTTCTGCCACCTATTCTTCAGCATTCTTAGCAGTTTAAACCATGTTTACAGAGTGCGTATATCAAACCAATTGTTTATGTCCTTGTGCTTTTCTCATATACTTATTCATGTGCACAATACCTTCACATGCATCCAACTGCCTTTTTGGTATCTTGCTTCTATTTATTATTGGTAGTGTACAAGTGCTGATTTTGTATTTCTGGAATTTTGTTTTCCTCTTGAGTTTAGTTATCTCTTAGCGTAGATATGTTGTACCAATGTGTTTAGGTGAGCATTTGAAGTTATCAGAACTATTTTTTTTATTATAAGAGTTTGTTGTATTTTAACCTTTAGGCCATTACATTTTGATTGTTGGCTTGTCTAAATTTTGAGTGCACTATCCACTATTGTAGCATTTACTTAATTTTCATATATTGGGCCAAGGTTTCAAATTGTGCTGTGCTGAAATTTCAGACTTTGGCTGAAGTTATACTGTTTTGGTATGTGTTGGTGTTTTGATGTATGTTACCAATGGAGAATTGGAGTGGAAAGAAGAAAGAAGATGAAAATAAGAAGAGCACAATTCTACTTAATTTTGGATTTTGTATACCATTTAATATTGAATATAGTTTTGACATTGAACTGTACAAACACCTGTACAAACACAATGTTAAAAAAAAATAGCAAACATCATTTCAATTCATCTTGACATATTTTATAGCATGTCAAGGGGTGACGAATGTTAATATGATATAATGCTCATTGACATGATTTACCTAGCGAGATAGGATAAATTAGCCATGACGAGTAGTATCAAGTTTTAATAATTTTTTAAACAATATGTTTCAGCTGTACCGCCCAACATGGTTTAGGATTGTAAAATATGTATTGGGTCACAAATGTATAAATAGCTATCTTAATTGTACTTTTGTATTTTCCAAGGTTTAAAATATTGTTTATACTGGGCAAAACGGGCAGAACTTACCGTTCCGCCCGTAGACCGAAATCGGTATCGACACTTCAGAAGTTCTGAGGCCCATGGCCCGCCTCAGAGGCATTGTACAAGTCCTGTGGCCGCGGAGGAGGCGTCGTGCAGCCCTGCGACTTCTAAGGACTTGTCGCGCGAGCCTCGTGGCGGCGGCGGACTCGTCAAGCAGCCCTACGACAAACTCGTCGCGCAAGCCCTGGGGTGGACTCATCACACGAGCCCCGCAACCGTGACGGACTTGTCGCGAGAGCCAGTGGGCGTGGCTGTCGTGCGAGCCTTGCGACCGTGGTGGACTTGTCGTGCGAGCCTCGCGGTTGCGGTAGATTCATCTCACGAGCGCAATAGTTCAAATAGTAAAATTAAATAAACATAGTTTAATAATTTCAATCGACTCCGAGCTATAGTATGAATATTTTAAATAGGCTTAATAAATCCTAATAAAATTATCCCATTAATTATTTATATATATTTTTAAAAAATATTTTATTTTTATTTTTGTATTGCAAATATTTAGATTAGTTTTTATTCTTAATTAATATATTTTATATTTAAAAAATACCGAAATCATATTGACACGATACGAAACCGAACCCGTATCGTTATGGTCGGTCAAGATTATAAACCTTGGTATTTTCATCTTTTTAATGTTAAATAAAATGGTTCATTGTCTTCACTCCTATATGAGCTATTTGACGAGTGAACTTGACATTGACTCTCACTAAATTCAGATTCGTTACTTTGAGTTTCCCCAAAATAAGTACTCTCTTTACTTGCTTCTCCATGATCTTGCATTATCATTTGCCTTTGCTGTTCAAAATATTTTGCATGGAACAGAAATAAATCTCTTATGTATATTGCATAAACTATAATCCAACAAAATAATCATTTTTTATGGTCTGCAATACCTTATTTTCAGCTAATGCATAGCATACATTTGCAAAAGTTAGAATAAAGGCTCAAATCAAATGAATAAGAACAGCAAACATTTCTAAGTGGTGCTCTATTGAGTTCCTTTGGAAGGGTGGAAGGTGTAATGCTTGAATATGAGAATGATTAATTAATTATTATTTTTTTCTGATAAGGTGAGCTTTCTCCCCCTTTATTTCCACAAAGATTTGGGCAGGAGTAGATGTGGAAAAAAGGGACCTTTTCCACCCATCCATTTCTATCCTTAGGGCATCTACAATTGGGGATATTTGGAGAGGATATTTCTCCAAATATCCCCCAATCTCAAATACCCACCATTGGAGAGAATATAAATGGGGATATTCTCTCTTTTTTTTTAAACAATTTTTTTTTAAAAAAAATGAGTTGCTATAGCACAGTGTAGGCGAGAGATAGGGAGGGCCCACTTGTGCTGCTGCATCTCTATTAGTTTTTTTTTGTTATTTTTTTTAAAACAATTGAATGTAAACGTTGGCAACAGTAATTAATTTGATCCAATATTTAATTTTTAAAACTTTGGACAACGGTCATTTTTTTCTTCTATATGTACATCATTTTTTCATTCATCTTTCACCAGGTAAAAACCATTACATACCAAAAATTTAGAAAGAAATAGATAGAAATTCCAGTCATTATTTTGGGAATTTGTTGAATTCTCCAAATATTGATGAAAATTCAAGTGAAGAAAATTCCTGAGTTCGTCCTAATCTACAACCTCCTCCATTTGCATTTCCCACACAACAACCCACAATTTTCAAACTTTTCCATGCCCACCACTATACTATCATAATTTTCAAAGTTATCTAAATTTTTAATAGCGACCCTTGAGCTTCGTTTTATACATGCCCCTCAAAATATTGGCAGAATGGCCAATATTTCATGCAAGCTCCATCTCATGAAATTAATCGACTTCAATCATCGATGATTCAATCAAATGAATTGAGAAGAGCTAGTGTTGATGCAAGTGATACTGATAAAGGTATAGAAACACCTCATGCAGTCCTTGATTCATAATTTCCTTCATTCTCATCTCAAATAGGGCTTGACAATATTATTCTCGATCAAACAACTGAGATGGGCAACGAATCAGATGGAGATCATAGCAAGCAAACAACGATGATAAACTCCTTGCAACAGCCTACACAATCACGAGCGAAGATTCAATAGTTGGTAATGCCCCAAAGAGAGTCTTTTTGGAAACGGGTGGTGGCATACTATAATATTAATCAAGGTAAGGAAGCTAAAAAGAGAATTGAGGATAAAACAAAATCACATTTGGCTTGGGTGAAAAAGATTGTGAATAGATATAATGAAATCTACAATAAATGGTACAATGATTGACCAAGCGGATGGAGCGACGATGATTTGATGTTGTAGGCTCATGAAAAATACAAGAGTACTTTTAAATTTACTTTTCAATATGAACATGAGTAACATTTGGAGGAGTATAATGACTAAGAAAGTTGACCAACTCATCCAAGCACATCAACTCCTCGTAATGGACACACGAGGTATGACAAACAAACAACTTTAGAACCATCTAGCGATATGTGAGCAATTGAAGAAAGGATTGAACATGTAGTGAATTGTTTATTTTATTATCTAATGTAGTTTGTAATTTCTATGGTTTATCATTCTGTGTTTTATTAACGTGTTTTGTACTTTTGTATTTCAGTTTCGAATTTGTGAAATATTTATATTTGTGTATGTTGTACTATTTTTTTTAAAAATTTGTATGTATTATATTGTACCCCTTCTATTAAATAAATTATTATTATTAAATTAATTATATTTAATAATTATCAAAATATGTAAATAAATATTAAGTAAAAAATATTTCTGAAAATATTGATGAAATATATTAAATTGAAAAATTGATAAATATAATTAATTATATTTAAATGTAAAATTAGATGTAAATTAATAGAATGATAGTGAGACTCGTAAATATTTGGTTGGTAAGATATTTGATTGTGGAATTTAGGATATTTGAGAATGAGATATTTGATAGGCGGGGCCATAAACATTTGGTTTGTGAAATATTTGATGGTGGAATTTGGGATATTTGAGGAGTGAGATATTTGGTTGATGATGTGGATGTGGGACCATAAATATTTGGGAGAAATCTTCGATCTTATTGTGGATGCTCTTATACTCTTCTATTAATGTTAACAAAGATTGGAACAGAATAAATCCACTTTTCCATAATCACTAACTCCTTCCCTCCAACTTTTTAAAAATGTAAGCAGGCTCGAATGATTTGATACACACTTGAATTTTGATCATCTCAAGCTCAAGAAAAGCAGAACTGAATTTATCAAACTATACCCTAGGAAATTGCTTCGTCTTATATGAAGTTTTCAATTTACACACAATGACCTACTCTCTTGAGCAACATACATAGAAGATTGTTCTATGTTCACCTATTTAGCAAGCAGTATGAAGGAAAACATTCTTGGTATCCATTAGGTAAAGTTGTCATTCGGAAATAACTGTGTAGGTCAGTGTAAGACTTAGACAATCATAGCCACACAGGAAATATGCAATATCGTCAACACCACAAATGTTAATTTGTCTTTTCCCAACCAATTACAACCTTCATCTTGTCTATGAATCCTGAGAAACTCCCATGGTTCAAGATGTTAGACTAATGCCAAGATAAATGGAGTAGTTATCTGATCTAAGGAAGATTTGTGATTTGCAGGTGAATTGAACTTCTCTTTTGCTGTGTGTCTGATTAACCAATTGAACTTTTAGAAGCAACTTTGAGGAGTCTTTGGTACCTCAAAAATTCTCTAGGAAAGGATCTCTTTTATCGTATTGAAGGCATCTTACGATGCACAGATACAAATTGACAGTTTTCTCATTGATAGGCAATTCACATTATGTTATTGGGTTGTTTTAGGAGGCAATTTTGATATTTTGGAAAAATAAAAATGGCCAAATCAACTGCAAAGGAAGAATATGGAGCTATGACTATTACTACATGTGAACTTATCTGGTGCATGCAATTGATGACTAAAAGATCTAGAAGGATTTCCACTTTGCTAGGGAAAAAGTATAATCTAAGGAAGTCATGACTACATTTGTTAGTGATTATCAGACAGCAGATTTATTGACAAAGTCTTGGAGGTTTGAAAATTGAATTCTATTTGTATTAAGCTGAAATTTTATATTATCTTTGAATCAGCTTGAGCAAAGGACGTGTTTATTTGAAAAATTGTAAATATGATAAATAAACATATAGGTAAAGGAGCTACCTAGAGTTGAAAGAACCTGAGGTTTCTGTCACACAGTAAAAAGTGTTTGTAAACGTTTTTTAAAATATTTTTATTTTCTTATTTTTAGTAAAACATTCCCCAATCTCCATATTTCACAAAGCTGTGCTTTTCTGAAATGATTGGTTATCCTTTTTGTTTCCTTTGTGGCATTGATTATGCTTTTTTACTTTACACGAGCTGATAATTTTGAGGCTTTGTTTGGTGGAGAACTAGTAATTTTTTGTTTAGGTTCTTGCAGCTTAAGAATACTCTGCTAATATACTTCACCATGAAACACACAGGTACAGAAAATAAAGCTGCTTCAATTGAAGAAAGCATAACACACGCGAGAGAAGCTGTACAATTGGATATCAGGGATGGAAATTCTTGGTGTAAGTCTTTTGTTTGTTTTTTTGCCGTTTGCTGAAAATAAGCATCATCGAGATTATATTCATTTGATTTTTTAGTGACATTTCAAAATTTTCATTATGGTGAAAAATGTGTAACAAAGTGGGCCAGAAATGACCAAAGAGAAGACATAGCAAACAAATCAATAACCCATGCTAAGCACACAAAAAAAGAATGAAAGGACACATGTTCCATGGATATTTTTCCAGCTAACGGCGATCTACAACTGCAAGAAGCAAATACAGTGGAATCAATTTAAATATTATTTTAATGAAATGAACCTAATGCTATAATAGATTTTTCTATGACAAACTGTTACATAAAAGGTTCACACATTTTCCTTTGTTTCTATAAGGGTAAAGAGTACTTGGTTTGCAAGTCCAATGGAATTTCTGAATTGAGAAAACCCTTCCACCTGAGTAGCCCATGCATGCATCCAAAATTGTGTCAATCTTGCATTCCAATCAATACTAAAGATGTTAAATTGTTAATTGATTTTGAACTTGCATGATGTACTATCAGGCCATGTCATGAAATTTGATTGTTGGAATTTTAAAATAGTTGTAGAAATGAATCTAATGCTTCTGCATGTGAGTTTATCTAAATTGATCAGTTTCACTATGAAATAGTAGGCCCTTAAAATCTTATACAACACATCATTTCTTCATCATTATCTATGTTTCTAATTTGATTTTTGTGTCTTTCATCTTTCCATGGTTTTATTTGTTCCTTGGTAACACAATTTGGAGTTTTTTAAATTTTATTTGCTGACCCTTTATCTCAGGAGCCTAAGAGTTTGCTTTGTCCATGAAGATTTTCCAAAAAAAAAAATCCATTTTGTAGTTATCAGAAAATCAAAGAAAATTATTGAAAAAAAATAAATATTGCCATTTACGCTAATAAATTTGAACTTGTGAAACAAATGTTTGTTTTACATCTCTTTTTATCTTTTAATTTTTTTTTTTTTAAAAAATAAAAATTCCTTTAACAAATAAGGCCTAATATTTCTGGATTAGTTGTTTAGGCTCCAACTGAGCTTGCCCACACGTGAATGTGAGTGTTGTGGATATAGCATAGTTAGCAAACACGCTAATCAGTTGAGTTGGATCTGGATTGGCAATGGACAATTTAGATATTGGCTATGAAAATGGGTATATTTTTTGATTCCACTTTCGAGCATCTATACATAGAATAGGAGATTAAAGTAAGCAAGATTTAACTAGAATTGGACAAATCAAGTGATATATGGAGGAACTGATGATTGTTTTTCAAAATTATTAGTATCTTTGTGATTTCTTAATGCCCCTGATTAGAACTACGTGTGACATCAGTTCATCAGTGTGGAGAGGAGAGGAACATGAGCAACTTAGATGAATGGTGACATGTGGATAATTGAGAGAAGTAGGAGACACAGTTTGTATCTTGTCAGAGCCTCATCTGGAGTAGTAGACAAAGGGTTTGGTACTTGGGAAGAGAAAATTCATCAGGCTTTTGAACAATATATTGATATCAATAGCAATGGAATCACACTTATTGTAGTGGAACTGGAACCATTACCTAGTCAAACTTGTGAATAATACATATGTATTAACTATGCTACAGTGGAGCTTTTAGTGTCTAAGTATTGTAGATGTAACAAATGATACATCTAATGGTAATTTAAGTACTGTAGCACATATTTTTCTTTTTACATAATCATATTGGTTTTCATATTTCTATTTTGTAAAACAGTTACGAAGTGTCGTATGTTTAAACAACTTAAGCTTCAGGATTGTTGGCTGGTTGCTTAAAGATTAAATTTATGATGCTCTATTACTGCATTACATTAGATTGGGCCACCACTTATCCCGTTAGCTTAACTTTTAGACTTATGATCACCAGTTAAATTTGATAGAAGTACTCATATTAGAAGTAATGTAGGGTTACTGGGACCATATTTTTGGTGCCACACTGCAACTGCATAAGGTACTGAACTATTCATGTATAACTTTTATTATGCAGTCCCTTATCATATATTTAGTGATCAGCAAAGAAGCCTTATCCCACTAAGTGTGGTCGGCTATATGAATCCTTTTATGCCATTGGGCTCTATCCCCTACTATATCATCATCTATACTTAAATAAATTTTTTTTTAATTTTAAACCAAGTCTTTTTTGGTCTTCCTCGTTTGATGTGTGTATTTGTCATAGTTTCATATTGTCTAATTGGAGTATTTATTGCCCGTCAAATACTTATCCGTACCATCTTAAACGTGTCTTTCGGAGTTTTACTTTGATAGATGCAACTCCAATTTTCTATGTAGTTATCAATTTCTTCAATGAGGAAAATACCGAATCATGTTGGCTAATCAAATGCTTATACACACTATAGGTGATATAGCAAAGCAAATCCCAAACCAACAAAATGCTTATACACAATAGCATTTGATACTTGGATAATTGACTCAAAATCCTCCAAATTTCTGATTACTATTAAATCTGTTTTTTGGTCCTTATACTACTGTTGGACTGATTAAAAGTAACCATTAGTTTAATAATGTTGGGGGGGGGGGGGGTGATGGGCTTTTAAAATACCTTTTTATTAAGTACGGGCACAATATCTTTTTTTTTTTTTCCTACTGTGATGGTTTTCTGATCGGTCTAATACCTTTGGTTAGAAATTAGAATAGTAGGTCAAGTCAATTGTTTATTCTCCCTGGGCCCAAATTTTCTTAACATAGCCTACTGCATACAGACAACCTTGGAAATGCATGTCTTACAAGTTTTTTCGTGACCGGTACATGGGACCATGCAAAGTTACAACAGGCATTGAAAGCTTATCAAAATGCTGTAAGATATTCTATGTTGTTTCTTGCTTATATTTGAAGGCTGCTTAGAATTCTCAAGAATTGCATTGTTTTTAATTGAACTATATAATCTCACAATAGAAGAAAAAGGGGACTTTTAATCTTTGATGTATAATCTGTTTGATCGGTAAAAAGCATCATTTACTACTATGCATTTCAGGAGAAGGATGCACTGATGCACTCTAATCCTGACCTTTATTTCAATTGTGCTTCTGTGAGTATCTAACTTGAACTCCTCAATCATTTTTTTTTCTTATTTTCTTGCCCACAATAATTGCAAGTGAATAAGATTTTGCTTCTGTGAGGTGTATATTCTTTTCCTGGATGATATTTTTCTGCATCTGCAGGCAAATAAGTATCTCGAAAACTATGAAAGGGCCCTCCATGGGTTTGAAGCTGCCTCTTTAAGGGATCCTGGCCTCAATGCTGAAAGTGAAGCTCAAAAGATAGTTAGCCTTCTGGAAAAAATAGAGAGTTCTATGAAGGTAACATATTCTTTTATGTTGAGACGACTATCTGATATTGGCTAAACATCTTTTTGTGATCTCTAAAAAAATCTTCCACACATTCTAGGATTGTCAATCTGGGTGGATCAGGTAAGGTTCGGGTCGGATTGAAAAAAAAAATATATAAAAAATCCCAATGCGAATCCGAAACTCTTAAACCAGAACCCGACTAACCTGAATAATCTAATTACAAATATTTTTTTTTTGCTATTTTCTAATAATTCTTCACTTTTATCTCAATACTCCATCATTATCATACTAATATTGATATTGATATACATAGAATCATCTTAATTTTCAAAATAAAATTTGATTTAACCCCTGAAAAATCCACTAAACCCTAAATTCGGGTCAACTCGAACTTGATCAAAAAATCTCCAACCCGAAAACCCTCCAAACCGAATTCAACCTGAACTCGAAAACTCTCAACCCGAACCTGATATTTTTTGGATCGACTTGGGTTGGGTTGGCTGGTCGGGTTCATTTTTGACACCCCTAACACATTCAACTTGAATAGTTCTTGGAACATGTGTACTAGTTGAAATACCTTAAATATTTTGATGTTGCCTAGCACAATCTTTCCATGTATATTTACTTTCACTAAAATTTCATTCCCCGACAATCTATTGGTGAATATTTTGGTGGCAATTAATGATGCAATGAGAATGGAACCATTGTAATTAGTTTAACTGATGCATAATACATGTTCTATATAGAACAAGATTTCTTTTGCCCCCGTGGCTATGGTGGTAAGCAGTGGAACGGACTCCATTGACAACGAGGGTGAATCTCACTTAGGGCACATTACACCTAAGAAGTTCAAATTACTTGTGACATTGGTTGTCCGCTAGGATCCATTTGCGCTTCCCAATTGACCCTGGTGGCCGGCAGGAAACATCTATGGGCCGAGCCGATTTCCGTAGGATTAGTCGGATTGTAAGAGTTAGATACCTGAATTATTGAAAACAAAATTTCATTTATTATATTTGCTCAGTTATATGTGGTGAGGTTTAGTCCTCATTAGTTATTTTACTTATAGGGGTTTATAAGTCTTATGAATATGATGTAATAGTCCTCTTTAAATAATAATATAATATTTCATCCCTCTTAGTTTGGTATTAGTGTGGGTGCTCTCTTGGACCAGAGTTTTTCTTTTTGAGTCATGACACCTGCTATGAGAATTGAAAATAGGGGGAGTTTTCAATTCTCATAGTAGGTGTCATGACTCAAAAGCTTCCAAACCTCGAAGATCGCCTCAATGCAAATCTAGAGGTCTAGGGAAAAGGGGGGAGTGGGCACATAAGTGCATAGTGGAGTAAGAAGATAGGTGCGTGAAACCAATCATAAAAGATAACAACGTAGTTTTCATGTTCTTTGACATCATTGCATCGTTACTCCTTTCTTGTTACTCTTCTTTTGTTCCATTTTAATTAGTTTCATCAAATTCTCCTTTATTTTCCTCTTTTATAATGTTATACAATTTTTAATCTTTCTTTACACAAGAATCTATATAATTTATTAAGAGGGTGAACGAGACGCAATCCACCTGGTAAAAGATGTTTGTATATGTAAAGGTGAATGACTTGCAATCTACCTTATACACGAACATATCATATATAAAATATGGATGAACAATCTGCATTCCACCCGATAAAGATGTATCATATATAAGAGTGAATGACTTGCAATTCACTTGCAACAACATGCATCATATGTATGTACATATATAGTGTGAATGACCCGTAATCTATCCGAAATGCACCTCATATAAAAATAGGGTCAACAACCCATAATCCACCTAGTGAGTAACGCATCTCATGTAATATGATTGAAACCTACAAATGCACAAAAAGATTCGAGACTCTTTTTTGAGTATGATGCTAAAGCTTCTAATATAAGTAATTAATTTGTTTTATTAATTCTATATACATAGTCACATAACTCCTTTAGAGTGCAGAACCAATGCTCTACAATTATGATAATTTCTTAGATTCTTTTTCTATCATAAGTAGCAACACAACTCTTATGAAATATAGAGTTGAAGCTTCATGATACTAGGGTTGCATTTATTTCCTTATTAATTTAGTTTGATAAATCACACAACTCCTTTAGAACACAAACACGAAGCTCTCTTGTATTTATCTATTAATTGAGTATTTTAAAATAATTAATTATAAAAATTAATTTACCATAGTTCCTGTAGTGGTTCGAATTTTTGTTAAAGGAGTCACCCTAGGTTCGATAGTTTTTTTTAAAATCAAAGTTATCTTTTGATAATATTAGCAAGTCTCAACAGGGAATAGACAAAATAGCTAAACAATTGGAATATAAAAAAACAGTATAAAAGGAATCTCTTAAGCATTAAGAGTAAACATGAGCATAATTAGTTTCTCAAAATAAAATTTGCAAATAATTTATAGTATCTATTTTTATCCATTTAATTATGCACAAAGTAATTTGAGGAGAATCAAGCAAAAAAACACGCGAAAGAATGCTAGTTAGTATTGCAAGAGAAAGTGAAGGCTTTACTGGTACACAACGATCCTCACTCCTCAAGACTTTGTCAACAAAGTCGCACGATTAAGAAAAATAGAGGAGGAAAAGGGAATGCTAGAGGATCTTCTCCCCTATTCGGTTGTTGCACGCAGAGGGGGAAATTGATAGAAATTGTTGGCTGCTGACAATGACAAGTTTGAGTAACGGTGAGCAATGACTAACTATTGAGTGAGAGGGAAAATCCCTATGGTTCCTACAAGGGATCGAGCTGAAAGGGTGGCTGAAAGGGAAATGAATGACGTGGTACTAGGAACTTGCAGCTATCATGTTGATGTTGCAGGTAATGACAGCGGTGTGTCTAATGGTGACAACATGTGTAGCAGTGACTATGCGTGCAATGATGGCAGTAGTGTCAACAAACAGCGACAATGACAACGTTAGTATGCGATGGCATGCAATGACAATAACGATGTTAGGAGGAGAGGATATTAGGAATTGGGGTGGGGAGGAAAGGAATGTGCATGGGATAAAAGAAGTGGGTTTTAAATTGAAATTTTGCAAAAAGGTCTAAACATTTCCAAGAATTGCAAACAAGTCCTTTGAAAATTTCAATAATATAACAGTAGGAGACCATGAGTTTTCCTCTTCAAGTCTCTTGTTCAACATTAGCTCCTCGTCTCAGGTGTAGATGCAGAAATCTTAATCTATCCATTTAACTTTGCAACTTCTATCATCCATCCTCACAAACTTCAGAAATAGGGTGAATGAAGGAAGAAGATAATATGGTGTTGAAGATAGTCATATTCTTATCTATTGATTGATATCTCTCTTAAGATCATCATGAGCCATTGTACAATTGCAATACTTTGAAGGTCAATACAAAGCATTACATCATCAAACTTCTTCATCGCTACAATATAATTGCATTTTTGTCTTTGTTGCTGTCAAGTGGTTGCCAGTTTTACTTTTCTTTTCATGGAATCCTTTTCTAGGTTATGTAACAAGCTAAACATTGTATTTATGTTGTAACTCGAGGTAGAGTGTTGACGTTATTGGAACCATTAGTTGTATGTGTTGTGGGTTTAGTACTTGGAGTTGCAATGCAATTCATTAAAGAGAAGAAATCGCGTAGGAGAGGAATCACAGTTCATTTGTTGATTTAGCAAGGGCTAATGG
Source organism: Zingiber officinale (assembly GCF_018446385.1). Lineage (NCBI taxonomy): Eukaryota > Viridiplantae > Streptophyta > Magnoliopsida > Zingiberales > Zingiberaceae > Zingiber > Zingiber officinale. The sequence goes on from NC_055989.1 coordinate 119,663,346, forward strand.
TACATGATATCCACCTCCTTTGCTTGAAAATGTCTTTGCCCTCAAGTTCAATGGAGGATGAAACTTCATCTTCGGCATTTTCTAGAACTTTTTAGTTCTCTCTCCTTTTATCCTAAAAACAGAAGTTTTTGTCTACTTTGTCCTGGGCTCCAAACTCAGTTCTTATCTCTCAGACACTGTCAAGAGAGAATAAAATTGGTATTAAAATCCTTTTAAAAAAATAAGAGAATCCTGAATTTCTGTGAAGAGTTTTTAGAAGAAAGTTTTGAGTTGTAACTTGCTTGCCTTTTCGGACTATTTCCCCCTCTTTGTAGACTACCACGCATTTGGATCCAATCCATAGGTCATGAAAGTCATGGCTTGATACGGAAAACAAGAACGATGATAATAATTACAAGAATGGACCAGAAATGCCACCAACTTATGCTAACATCTGCTAAAAGTGCAACCAACTAAATACAAATTTGACATATTAATATTGAACCAATCCATGCAAGGATAATACAGCTCCTATCTTCATCAATGCCATGTGAACCATTTTCATGAAGACTAATTCCACCCATTAAAATGTGTGCTAGTATCTGTCAAAATATATTTTGGCAGGTGCTATTGTCATAATATATCCTCTGGACAATTGACAGGTTAGCTTGTTACTAAGAATACAACTTTGCCTATGACTTGGAAGCTTGTGTGTCTGTCTGATCATGAATACCTTGAAGACAAGGCTTGAAAGACATTCATTACCTTTCTGCTAAAATGCTAATCGTGCATTATACTTGCATGTGTTGATGTCATGGGATCCACAATTGAGATTAAGAGAAGCATGTATTGAATAGAAACTTGATTTTGTTTAAAAAGGATATACATACCATTTGAAATGGGGAAGATATCCTTGATTTGAAATAACAAGAACTTGTTGCAGAATATGGACAATATTATTGCTCGAGGATAAGAATGTACCTCAGATTATCGTATGAGAGCACAAAATCCCAAACGTCAGCACCATTATTAGTTTTCTTGACATTAGTATTTCCAAGCTGATTTTTGTATATATTTTAGATAGTTCTCATACACAATGTGCCCTGAGAACACAAACCTTCATGAATAACACTCTTAACATATATTATGCCTCTCTTATAAACTATTCTTTATTGCATTAGAATTCTAGTGTCTAAAAGGCCCTTATCCTTTTCCAGGGGTTATGTTGGTTGACTTTAAGTTTTAAACATGCAATTTTTGTCATTTAATGTTCAATATTAGTCCATCTATTATTTCTTATATATATATATATATATATATATCCTTATTTATTATTAGTTTTTTGGCTGAAGAATTTGTTTGGGAAAGTCAAATGTGTTCTCATTCTTGCACCTATATTTTGATGATATGATGCTCCTTGTTCTAAAAAATTGTTGTAGGTGATGACTAGAGCTAAACGATTAGCATCACTAGTATCAAGCTTAGATGAAATTAGTTGTAAGTTATCTTTTTTTGCTATTCAGTAGGGTACCATCTATTTGACTGAAAGCATTTTGCTTAATGTTTACATGTTTTTTTAAGTGAAATCATCACACAGAAAAGTTAGCATTAATACTTTAAAGGAGGGGCTCAACAAAGCGGTTGCAGTAATTGGGAAAATACTACTCTTCATCAAGCATGAGGATATTGCCCCATTGTAAGTTTTCTCTATGCTATTAATTCTGTTTATTTATTAATATTTACAAGAGAACATTTTAGGTTGGATCATCGCATGATTCTTTGTCTATTATTATGTGATGCAAATTGACGCAGTGCAAGCTATTAAGTCTGTTGATTTCCACACGAATATTGGAAATAATCTTACAATCTGTTGATTTGAAGAGAAATACCGGAAAAATAGGAAAAACTCATCGTTCCCAAGGAGACTACGACTTGAAATAATAATAATCAAAACTTTCTCAAAACAATAAACAAGATGCTTCTATAGACCCAAAAACCTAATTGCAAGACAGAAATACCAAAAATACCTTAAATAACAAAAAAACGAAAATTACTAAAAAAAGTAAAAAAGATGTTTGGAGCCTGCGAAAAGGCCCTAAGCGATGTTTTTCGAATACGAAAGTTGGTCGGTTACGGGTTCCACTGGGTAACAAATTTAGGTTTCTGAACAAGCTTTGATTCAAACCAAACGTCTTGTTCTGATATCCAAATCAAAAGTTATGACCTTCGGAAGTTTACTCTATTGAACTCGCATCATTCTCCTAGGGTGGAGAAAATTCAAACCAAACGTCTTGTTCTGATACTTGAGTTAAAAGTTATGTCATTCGAAAGTTTTTCTATTGAACTTGCATCATTCTCGCAGGGTGGAGAAAATTCACTCTCAAATTACTAGCCACGTCATCATTAGAAGAATCACCATGGAAGGGAATCAAATGCTTCGCATTAAAAACATTGACAATGCGAATATTACTAGGCAGCTTCAAACGATACACATTGAGGTTTATCTTCTCAATAATCTCGTCCGAACCAATCTTCTTGGCTGATAATTTATTGTAATCCCAACGGCAAAATAATCCTTAGTTAAAACTGCCCACACAAAATCCCCAACACCAAACTCCAAGTGTTGGCGCTTTTGGTATTGTTACTTGGAATTAGAGATAGATGTTCATGAATGACTTTATGGATTTGTAGCTTTAGTGTGGACCATCGCCTTGCTGCAATGACAACAAATCCCTCGATGCTAAACTGAATAAACCACCTAGAATGGGCTGAAACTAGTTCTGCGATTCACTACAGGGTTGTGAGCAAATTCTGCCGAACACAGCTTTTGATCCCAATTCTGTCTCCTACTAAGAAATGCAATAAATTGCCAAGCGACCGATTCACAATCTTTGTCTGACTATTTGTTTGAGGATGATAAACACTACTGAAATTTAACTGTGTATTAAGCATCTTCCATAAGCTGCGCCAAATTTGACTAAGGAAATGAGTGTCCCGATCTGAAACAATGGACGTCGGAAGATCGGAAGGTTATGAAGATGGTAGACATCTCGAAAGAATAGTTGTGCCACATTAGTAGTCTTCTTGCAAGGGATAAGGTGAACCATCTTAGAAAATATATCAACGATAACAAAGATAGAATCACGGCCTGACTAGGTACGTGGCAAACCGAGCACAAAATTTTGATATCCAAGGTCGAGAAGGGATTGGCAAAGGCATGTACAGTCTTGCATTAGTGGTCGCCCCCTTAGATACTTGACAAATTTTACACCGCTGCACATACTTCTTGACAACTGCTTAGTGAAGGCCAAAAGTAGGAAGTTTGAATCAACTGCAACATTGTGTCTCGCCAACATGTCACTCAGTGTGCAACTCCTTGATGATTTGCAAGTGGAGACTACAATCTAGAATGCACAATTGATTACCTTTAAACAGAAACCCATCATGTAGTAAACAATTGTGTTTTCTTCCCAGCCTATATAGTATCATAGAAAAGTAAGGATTGCAGCAAGAAAATCACAAAAAGAGTCAAAACCTGACACCTCAACCCACATAGTAACCAGTGAGTTGCTCCTGCTACTCAAAACATCTGCCACCCGTTAGCTACTCAAAACATCTGCCACCCGTTAGCAACCCCTGCTTTATGTCTAACCACATAGGTGAACTGCTCCAAATAAGCAACCCACCTTGCATGACGGGGTGATACTTTGTTTTGCTAGTGTAGGTGTCTCAATGGATCATGATTCATGTACAAAATAAATTCCTTGTGAAATTGATAGTGACGCCATTGTCTTACTAGTTGCATGACAACACAAAACTCAACGTCATAAGTACTGTAGTTCAGTTTGGCTCAAGATAATTGCGCCAATACCAACTTTAGCGGCATCTGTGTAACTCGAAAGGTTGAGAAAAATCCGGGAGCACTAATATTGGTGTCATTGTGAGTTGTTCTTTAATCAATCGGAAAGTTGAATCTGCCACCTCAGTCCACTCAAACTAGCCACCCTTCATGCAATTTGTTATAAAAGCCATGATAGTGCTGAAAGAAACAATGAACATTTGTAAAATGAGGCCAAACTGTGAAAACTCTTGGCATTTGTTAAGGTCATCGGTGTAAGCTAGTCTTTTATTTCTTGTACCTTAGATTTGTTGACTTCTAAACCTGCTCTTGAGATCACATAATCCAAAAATAACACCTTGGGTGTCATAAACACACTTTTTCAATGCAATATAAAATTTCTCCATATGCAACACACCAAAAACCTCCCTCACATGCTGAAGATGTTGTTCAAGGGTCGTACTATATATCATAATGTCATCAGAGTACACAACAACCTACCAATAAACAACCCCAACAATCGATTCATCACCCACATGAAAGTCCTAGGAGTATTAGACAACCAAAAAGCCATCACCAGTCATTCATACAATCCTTCCCTGGTCTTAAAAGTCATCTTCCATTTATCCCCATGTCTGATACGAATCTAATAGTACCCACTCTTCTAATCGAATTTAGTATACACGGTAGATCTACTAATCTAGTCAAGCAAATCATCTGATCAAGGAATGGGAAAACTGGTACCTAATAGTGATTTTATTGATGATCCTGCTATCCACACATATATGCTAAGAGTCGTTCTTCTTTGGTATTAAAAGGGTTGGTACAACACATGGGCTCGTGCTCTCTTTGATATAACCCTTAACCAACAATTCTTTAACCTATCGTCTCAACTCCTCATGCTCACACAGGCTCATCTTGTAATGTGCTATGTTTGGTAGTGTCGCTTCAAGCACCAAATCAATATGATACTGAATATCACACAAAGGAGGCAATTCGCTTGGTAGTTCTTCGGGAAAAAGCTAACTAAATTCGACAATGAGGGGAGCCATAGATTCTGGAGTGCTGGATTCCAACACTTCTTTTCCCATCAACATATACCCCTTTTCTTTCGAGACAATAAAGTCGCAACTTCACTTGTAGGTTTGGGTTGTTCCACCGACTGTCTACAAGGTAGGAGCACAATTTTAATTCCCTTGAACACAAAACTATAAGTATTGGCTCGTCCATCGTAATGCACACCTCTATCATACTGCCACGGTCGGCCTAACAACAAATGACAAGCATCCATCCCTACTACACCACACCAAACAACATCCTTATATTTCAGACAAATAGAAAATGGAACAAGAGCCCTCTTAGATATCGATACTTCACCACCCTAATTTATAGGGTTTAGGATGACTCTCAATCTGAATATTAACTTCAGCCGACAATATTTTCACAACTTCCTACATAGATCACATAGCAATATACCTTGCCTAAGATGGTACAAGTTGATTGAAAAAATATTATTCCATAGCCGATCATCGTCCACTACCACCTTATGCATCAAACAGGAGTGTCGAACCACCAATGTCATCGTGACATCTCCTTCCATTGGTATTTCGTTCACGACCTCCTCGTCACACATTAGGTCTCCCGTGATTTCTGTTTCTTCCTTTTCACAATCTTCGTTGTCAATAAAAGTGGAGCCTTTTTACTCTCTGACTACTTGTGTCCAAACTCTTCACAACTAAAACACTTTAGGCCACCAATTTTGCCACTTCCTCTATTAAATTGACTAATACCTTTATTGACACCCACATTGTTGCTACTACTAACTGTCACTATCCTCGGACCCCCGCTAGGAGTGTTCATAGGGAAAATTCTACTATTTCGATGTGCATGTTTTTCCACAACTAACGCCCTCTGATATTGGCAATGTCTTAGATATGGTATTTCAAACCTCCGATATACCGCGCCACCAACTGATCTATCTCATGTATTTCATTCTTCTCAATGAGTTGAAAAAATCAAAGGTATATTCTTCTACTGATCGGGTGCCTTGCTTTAGATTATGCAACCTTTGATACATCAATCGCTGAAAATTGTATGGCAAAATGGTTTCCTGCATGAGCTTCTTCATCTTCTCCTAGTTGGTAATTTTTGCCTTACCCAATCTGTTTCGGGTTAATTTTAGTTGTTGCCACCTTGCAGTCGCTCTTTCGCACAGTCTGGTTGCAACCAAGGGCACATGCTTGTAGGCACCTCTTTAAAATCCAAGATTTCCTACACAGAGGCCAGCTAATCTAGGAACTCCTCAAGTTGTAAGCTGCCATGAAGCTCAGGGATTGCAGTTCTCATTGCCGTATCCGAACACCTGCAATCCTCCTCTACTATTGCTCTGCATCGCCTATGGGGAACCTCCTCTTAATAAGCATCCTCCTTTCTGTCACCCATTTTCGCATCTGAGTTTGCCTGATGATGGTGTTGGATCGGATTTCTTCTATTTTGATTTTCAAACATCGCCATAATCCTTTCCACAAACCCTCCATCCGCTCATAGATAACTTGAACTCGCTGCTGCATATCACGTTCATACATGTAGACGTTGTCAACGCGTTGTTATCTTCTCGGCAGTATGATTCCACACGATAGTAACTGACGCAACACAAGCTATTGAATCCGTTGATTTGCGCACGAATACTAGAAGCAATCTTCTATAATATGTTGATTTGAAGAGAAATATCAATTAATAGGAAAAACTCGACTTTCCCAAGGAAGTGACGGCTGGAAATAGTAATAATCAAACGGTCTCAAAATAACTAAACATGACACTTATATAGACTCGAAAATCTAATTGCAAGACGAAATTACCAACAATATCCTAAATACCAACAACAACAACAACCAAGCCTTATCCTACTAGGTAGGGTCGGCTATATGAATCCTTTTACGCCATTGAGTTCTATCTCCTACTATATCATCATCTATACTTCAATAAATTTTATCTTGTTTTATTGTTGCTAACCAAGTCTTTTTTGGCCTTGTCTAATATGACTGTTTGTCATAGTTTTACATCGTTTAACTGAAACATTATTGGTCGTCTAAGTACATGCTCGTACCATCTTAAACGTGTCTCTCGGAGTTTTCCCTCAATAGATGCAACTCTGATTTTCTCTCTTATGCTCTCATTTCTTATTCTTCAATTCTCGATATCAACTCATTTATCCTAACATCCTCATCTTTGTCCATGAAGATTTTCCAAAAAAAATCCATTTTGTAGTTATCAGAAAATCAAAGAAAATTATTGAAAAAAAATAAATATTGCCATTTACGCTAATAAATTTGAACTTGTGAAACAAATGTTTGTTTTACATCTCTTTTTATCTTTTAATTTTTTTTTTTTTAAAAAATAAAAATTCCTTTAACAAATAAGGCCTAATATTTCTGGATTAGTTGTTTAGGCTCCAACTGAGCTTGCCCACACGTGAATGTGAGTGTTGTGGATATAGCATAGTTAGCAAACACGCTAATCAGTTGAGTTGGATCTGGATTGGCAATGGACAATTTAGATATTGGCTATGAAAATGGGTATATTTTTTGATTCCACTTTCGAGCATCTATACATAGAATAGGAGATTAAAGTAAGCAAGATTTAACTAGAATTGGACAAATCAAGTGATATATGGAGGAACTGATGATTGTTTTTCAAAATTATTAGTATCTTTGTGATTTCTTAATGCCCCTGATTAGAACTACGTGTGACATCAGTTCATCAGTGTGGAGAGGAGAGGAACATGAGCAACTTAGATGAATGGTGACATGTGGATAATTGAGAGAAGTAGGAGACACAGTTTGTATCTTGTCAGAGCCTCATCTGGAGTAGTAGACAAAGGGTTTGGTACTTGGGAAGAGAAAATTCATCAGGCTTTTGAACAATATATTGATATCAATAGCAATGGAATCACACTTATTGTAGTGGAACTGGAACCATTACCTAGTCAAACTTGTGAATAATACATATGTATTAACTATGCTACAGTGGAGCTTTTAGTGTCTAAGTATTGTAGATGTAACAAATGATACATCTAATGGTAATTTAAGTACTGTAGCACATATTTTTCTTTTTACATAATCATATTGGTTTTCATATTTCTATTTTGTAAAACAGTTACGAAGTGTCGTATGTTTAAACAACTTAAGCTTCAGGATTGTTGGCTGGTTGCTTAAAGATTAAATTTATGATGCTCTATTACTGCATTACATTAGATTGGGCCACCACTTATCCCGTTAGCTTAACTTTTAGACTTATGATCACCAGTTAAATTTGATAGAAGTACTCATATTAGAAGTAATGTAGGGTTACTGGGACCATATTTTTGGTGCCACACTGCAACTGCATAAGGTACTGAACTATTCATGTATAACTTTTATTATGCAGTCCCTTATCATATATTTAGTGATCAGCAAAGAAGCCTTATCCCACTAAGTGTGGTCGGCTATATGAATCCTTTTATGCCATTGGGCTCTATCCCCTACTATATCATCATCTATACTTAAATAAATTTTTTTTTAATTTTAAACCAAGTCTTTTTTGGTCTTCCTCGTTTGATGTGTGTATTTGTCATAGTTTCATATTGTCTAATTGGAGTATTTATTGCCCGTCAAATACTTATCCGTACCATCTTAAACGTGTCTTTCGGAGTTTTACTTTGATAGATGCAACTCCAATTTTCTATGTAGTTATCAATTTCTTCAATGAGGAAAATACCGAATCATGTTGGCTAATCAAATGCTTATACACACTATAGGTGATATAGCAAAGCAAATCCCAAACCAACAAAATGCTTATACACAATAGCATTTGATACTTGGATAATTGACTCAAAATCCTCCAAATTTCTGATTACTATTAAATCTGTTTTTTTGGTCCTTATACTACTGTTGGACTGATTAAAAGTAACCATTAGTTTTTTTTTTTTCCTACTGTGATGGTTTTCTGATCGGTCTAATACCTTTGGTTAGAAATTAGAATAGTAGGTCAAGTCAATTGTTTATTCTCCCTGGGCCCAAATTTTCTTAACATAGCCTACTGCATACAGACAACCTTGGAAATGCATGTCTTACAAGTTTTTTCGTGACCGGTACATGGGACCATGCAAAGTTACAACAGGCATTGAAAGCTTATCAAAATGCTGTAAGATATTCTATGTTGTTTCTTGCTTATATTTGAAGGCTGCTTAGAATTCTCAAGAATTGCATTGTTTTTAATTGAACTATATAATCTCACAATAGAAGAAAAAGGGGACTTTTAATCTTTGATGTATAATCTGTTTGATCGGTAAAAAGCATCATTTACTACTATGCATTTCAGGAGAAGGATGCACTGATGCACTCTAATCCTGACCTTTATTTCAATTGTGCTTCTGTGAGTATCTAACTTGAACTCCTCAATCATTTTTTTTTCTTATTTTCTTGCCCACAATAATTGCAAGTGAATAAGATTTTGCTTCTGTGAGGTGTATATTCTTTTCCTGGATGATATTTTTCTGCATCTGCAGGCAAATAAGTATCTCGAAAACTATGAAAGGGCCCTCCATGGGTTTGAAGCTGCCTCTTTAAGGGATCCTGGCCTCAATGCTGAAAGTGAAGCTCAAAAGATAGTTAGCCTTCTGGAAAAAATAGAGAGTTCTATGAAGGTAACATATTCTTTTATGTTGAGACGACTATCTGATATTGGCTAAACATCTTTTTGTGATCTCTAAAAAAATCTTCCACACATTCTAGGATTGTCAATCTGGGTGGATCAGGTAAGGTTCGGGTCGGATTGAAAAAAAAAATATATAAAAAATCCCAATGCGAATCCGAAACTCTTAAACCAGAACCCGACTAACCTGAATAATCTAATTACAAATATTTTTTTTTTGCTATTTTCTAATAATTCTTCACTTTTATCTCAATACTCCATCATTATCATACTAATATTGATATTGATATACATAGAATCATCTTAATTTTCAAAATAAAATTTGATTTAACCCCTGAAAAATCCACTAAACCCTAAATTCGGGTCAACTCGAACTTGATCAAAAAATCTCCAACCCGAAAACCCTCCAAACCGAATTCAACCTGAACTCGAAAACTCTCAACCCGAACCTGATATTTTTTGGATCGACTTGGGTTGGGTTGGCTGGTCGGGTTCATTTTTGACACCCCTAACACATTCAACTTGAATAGTTCTTGGAACATGTGTACTAGTTGAAATACCTTAAATATTTTGATGTTGCCTAGCACAATCTTTCCATGTATATTTACTTTCACTAAAATTTCATTCCCCGACAATCTATTGGTGAATATTTTGGTGGCAATTAATGATGCAATGAGAATGGAACCATTGTAATTAGTTTAACTGATGCATAATACATGTTCTATATAGAACAAGATTTCTTTTGCCCCCGTGGCTATGGTGGTAAGCAGTGGAACGGACTCCATTGACAACGAGGGTGAATCTCACTTAGGGCACATTACACCTAAGAAGTTCAAATTACTTGTGACATTGGTTGTCCGCTAGGATCCATTTGCGCTTCCCAATTGACCCTGGTGGCCGGCAGGAAACATCTATGGGCCGAGCCGATTTCCGTAGGATTAGTCGGATTGTAAGAGTTAGATACCTGAATTATTGAAAACAAAATTTCATTTATTATATTTGCTCAGTTATATGTGGTGAGGTTTAGTCCTCATTAGTTATTTTACTTATAGGGGTTTATAAGTCTTATGAATATGATGTAATAGTCCTCTTTAAATAATAATATAATATTTCATCCCTCTTAGTTTGGTATTAGTGTGGGTGCTCTCTTGGACCAGAGTTTTTCTTTTTGAGTCATGACACCTGCTATGAGAATTGAAAATAGGGGGAGTTTTCAATTCTCATAGTAGGTGTCATGACTCAAAAGCTTCCAAACCTCGAAGATCGCCTCAATGCAAATCTAGAGGTCTAGGGAAAAGGGGGGAGTGGGCACATAAGTGCATAGTGGAGTAAGAAGATAGGTGCGTGAAACCAATCATAAAAGATAACAACGTAGTTTTCATGTTCTTTGACATCATTGCATCGTTACTCCTTTCTTGTTACTCTTCTTTTGTTCCATTTTAATTAGTTTCATCAAATTCTCCTTTATTTTCCTCTTTTATAATGTTATACAATTTTTAATCTTTCTTTACACAAGAATCTATATAATTTATTAAGAGGGTGAACGAGACGCAATCCACCTGGTAAAAGATGTTTGTATATGTAAAGGTGAATGACTTGCAATCTACCTTATACACGAACATATCATATATAAAATATGGATGAACAATCTGCATTCCACCCGATAAAGATGTATCATATATAAGAGTGAATGACTTGCAATTCACTTGCAACAACATGCATCATATGTATGTACATATATAGTGTGAATGACCCGTAATCTATCCGAAATGCACCTCATATAAAAATAGGGTCAACAACCCATAATCCACCTAGTGAGTAACGCATCTCATGTAATATGATTGAAACCTACAAATGCACAAAAAGATTCGAGACTCTTTTTTGAGTATGATGCTAAAGCTTCTAATATAAGTAATTAATTTGTTTTATTAATTCTATATACATAGTCACATAACTCCTTTAGAGTGCAGAACCAATGCTCTACAATTATGATAATTTCTTAGATTCTTTTTCTATCATAAGTAGCAACACAACTCTTATGAAATATAGAGTTGAAGCTTCATGATACTAGGGTTGCATTTATTTCCTTATTAATTTAGTTTGATAAATCACACAACTCCTTTAGAACACAAACACGAAGCTCTCTTGTATTTATCTATTAATTGAGTATTTTAAAATAATTAATTATAAAAATTAATTTACCATAGTTCCTGTAGTGGTTCGAATTTTTGTTAAAGGAGTCACCCTAGGTTCGATAGTTTTTTTTAAAATCAAAGTTATCTTTTGATAATATTAGCAAGTCTCAACAGGGAATAGACAAAATAGCTAAACAATTGGAATATAAAAAAACAGTATAAAAGGAATCTCTTAAGCATTAAGAGTAAACATGAGCATAATTAGTTTCTCAAAATAAAATTTGCAAATAATTTATAGTATCTATTTTTATCCATTTAATTATGCACAAAGTAATTTGAGGAGAATCAAGCAAAAAAACACGCGAAAGAATGCTAGTTAGTATTGCAAGAGAAAGTGAAGGCTTTACTGGTACACAACGATCCTCACTCCTCAAGACTTTGTCAACAAAGTCGCACGATTAAGAAAAATAGAGGAGGAAAAGGGAATGCTAGAGGATCTTCTCCCCTATTCGGTTGTTGCACGCAGAGGGGGAAATTGATAGAAATTGTTGGCTGCTGACAATGACAAGTTTGAGTAACGGTGAGCAATGACTAACTATTGAGTGAGAGGGAAAATCCCTATGGTTCCTACAAGGGATCGAGCTGAAAGGGTGGCTGAAAGGGAAATGAATGACGTGGTACTAGGAACTTGCAGCTATCATGTTGATGTTGCAGGTAATGACAGCGGTGTGTCTAATGGTGACAACATGTGTAGCAGTGACTATGCGTGCAATGATGGCAGTAGTGTCAACAAACAGCGACAATGACAACGTTAGTATGCGATGGCATGCAATGACAATAACGATGTTAGGAGGAGAGGATATTAGGAATTGGGGTGGGGAGGAAAGGAATGTGCATGGGATAAAAGAAGTGGGTTTTAAATTGAAATTTTGCAAAAAGGTCTAAACATTTCCAAGAATTGCAAACAAGTCCTTTGAAAATTTCAATAATATAACAGTAGGAGACCATGAGTTTTCCTCTTCAAGTCTCTTGTTCAACATTAGCTCCTCGTCTCAGGTGTAGATGCAGAAATCTTAATCTATCCATTTAACTTTGCAACTTCTATCATCCATCCTCACAAACTTCAGAAATAGGGTGAATGAAGGAAGAAGATAATATGGTGTTGAAGATAGTCATATTCTTATCTATTGATTGATATCTCTCTTAAGATCATCATGAGCCATTGTACAATTGCAATACTTTGAAGGTCAATACAAAGCATTACATCATCAAACTTCTTCATCGCTACAATATAATTGCATTTTTGTCTTTGTTGCTGTCAAGTGGTTGCCAGTTTTACTTTTCTTTTCATGGAATCCTTTTCTAGGTTATGTAACAAGCTAAACATTGTATTTATGTTGTAACTCGAGGTAGAGTGTTGACGTTATTGGAACCATTAGTTGTATGTGTTGTGGGTTTAGTACTTGGAGTTGCAATGCAATTCATTAAAGAGAAGAAATCGCGTAGGAGAGGAATCACAGTTCATTTGTTGATTTAGCAAGGGCTAATGGTACATGATATCCACCTCCTTTGCTTGAAAATGTCTTTGCCCTCAAGTTCAATGGAGGATGAAACTTCATCTTCGGCATTTTCTAGAACTTTTTAGTTCTCTCTCCTTTTATCCTAAAAACAGAAGTTTTTGTCTACTTTGTCCTGGGCTCCAAACTCAGTTCTTATCTCTCAGACACTGTCAAGAGAGAATAAAATTGGTATTAAAATCCTTTTAAAAAAATAAGAGAATCCTGAATTTCTGTGAAGAGTTTTTAGAAGAAAGTTTTGAGTTGTAACTTGCTTGCCTTTTCGGACTATTTCCCCCTCTTTGTAGACTACCACGCATTTGGATCCAATCCATAGGTCATGAAAGTCATGGCTTGATACGGAAAACAAGAACGATGATAATAATTACAAGAATGGACCAGAAATGCCACCAACTTATGCTAACATCTGCTAAAAGTGCAACCAACTAAATACAAATTTGACATATTAATATTGAACCAATCCATGCAAGGATAATACAGCTCCTATCTTCATCAATGCCATGTGAACCATTTTCATGAAGACTAATTCCACCCATTAAAATGTGTGCTAGTATCTGTCAAAATATATTTTGGCAGGTGCTATTGTCATAATATATCCTCTGGACAATTGACAGGTTAGCTTGTTACTAAGAATACAACTTTGCCTATGACTTGGAAGCTTGTGTGTCTGTCTGATCATGAATACCTTGAAGACAAGGCTTGAAAGACATTCATTACCTTTCTGCTAAAATGCTAATCGTGCATTATACTTGCATGTGTTGATGTCATGGGATCCACAATTGAGATTAAGAGAAGCATGTATTGAATAGAAACTTGATTTTGTTTAAAAAGGATATACATACCATTTGAAATGGGGAAGATATCCTTGATTTGAAATAACAAGAACTTGTTGCAGAATATGGACAATATTATTGCTCGAGGATAAGAATGTACCTCAGATTATCGTATGAGAGCACAAAATCCCAAACGTCAGCACCATTATTAGTTTTCTTGACATTAGTATTTCCAAGCTGATTTTTGTATATATTTTAGATAGTTCTCATACACAATGTGCCCTGAGAACACAAACCTTCATGAATAACACTCTTAACATATATTATGCCTCTCTTATAAACTATTCTTTATTGCATTAGAATTCTAGTGTCTAAAAGGCCCTTATCCTTTTCCAGGGGTTATGTTGGTTGACTTTAAGTTTTAAACATGCAATTTTTGTCATTTAATGTTCAATATTAGTCCATCTATTATTTCTTATATATATATATATATATATATATCCTTATTTATTATTAGTTTTTTGGCTGAAGAATTTGTTTGGGAAAGTCAAATGTGTTCTCATTCTTGCACCTATATTTTGATGATATGATGCTCCTTGTTCTAAAAAATTGTTGTAGGTGATGACTAGAGCTAAACGATTAGCATCACTAGTATCAAGCTTAGATGAAATTAGTTGTAAGTTATCTTTTTTTGCTATTCAGTAGGGTACCATCTATTTGACTGAAAGCATTTTGCTTAATGTTTACATGTTTTTTTAAGTGAAATCATCACACAGAAAAGTTAGCATTAATACTTTAAAGGAGGGGCTCAACAAAGCGGTTGCAGTAATTGGGAAAATACTACTCTTCATCAAGCATGAGGATATTGCCCCATTGTAAGTTTTCTCTATGCTATTAATTCTGTTTATTTATTAATATTTACAAGAGAACATTTTAGGTTGGATCATCGCATGATTCTTTGTCTATTATTATGTGATGCAAATTGACGCAGTGCAAGCTATTAAGTCTGTTGATTTCCACACGAATATTGGAAATAATCTTACAATCTGTTGATTTGAAGAGAAATACCGGAAAAATAGGAAAAACTCATCGTTCCCAAGGAGACTACGACTTGAAATAATAATAATCAAAACTTTCTCAAAACAATAAACAAGATGCTTCTATAGACCCAAAAACCTAATTGCAAGACAGAAATACCAAAAATACCTTAAATAACAAAAAAACGAAAATTACTAAAAAAAGTAAAAAAGATGTTTGGAGCCTGCGAAAAGGCCCTAAGCGATGTTTTTCGAATACGAAAGTTGGTCGGTTACGGGTTCCACTGGGTAACAAATTTAGGTTTCTGAACAAGCTTTGATTCAAACCAAACGTCTTGTTCTGATATCCAAATCAAAAGTTATGACCTTCGGAAGTTTACTCTATTGAACTCGCATCATTCTCCTAGGGTGGAGAAAATTCAAACCAAACGTCTTGTTCTGATACTTGAGTTAAAAGTTATGTCATTCGAAAGTTTTTCTATTGAACTTGCATCATTCTCGCAGGGTGGAGAAAATTCACTCTCAAATTACTAGCCACGTCATCATTAGAAGAATCACCATGGAAGGGAATCAAATGCTTCGCATTAAAAACATTGACAATGCGAATATTACTAGGCAGCTTCAAACGATACACATTGAGGTTTATCTTCTCAATAATCTCGTCCGAACCAATCTTCTTGGCTGATAATTTATTGTAATCCCAACGGCAAAATAATCCTTAGTTAAAACTGCCCACACAAAATCCCCAACACCAAACTCCAAGTGTTGGCGCTTTTGGTATTGTTACTTGGAATTAGAGATAGATGTTCATGAATGACTTTATGGATTTGTAGCTTTAGTGTGGACCATCGCCTTGCTGCAATGACAACAAATCCCTCGATGCTAAACTGAATAAACCACCTAGAATGGGCTGAAACTAGTTCTGCGATTCACTACAGGGTTGTGAGCAAATTCTGCCGAACACAGCTTTTGATCCCAATTCTGTCTCCTACTAAGAAATGCAATAAATTGCCAAGCGACCGATTCACAATCTTTGTCTGACTATTTGTTTGAGGATGATAAACACTACTGAAATTTAACTGTGTATTAAGCATCTTCCATAAGCTGCGCCAAATTTGACTAAGGAAATGAGTGTCCCGATCTGAAACAATGGACGTCGGAAGATCGGAAGGTTATGAAGATGGTAGACATCTCGAAAGAATAGTTGTGCCACATTAGTAGTCTTCTTGCAAGGGATAAGGTGAACCATCTTAGAAAATATATCAACGATAACAAAGATAGAATCACGGCCTGACTAGGTACGTGGCAAACCGAGCACAAAATTTTGATATCCAAGGTCGAGAAGGGATTGGCAAAGGCATGTACAGTCTTGCATTAGTGGTCGCCCCCTTAGATACTTGACAAATTTTACACCGCTGCACATACTTCTTGACAACTGCTTAGTGAAGGCCAAAAGTAGGAAGTTTGAATCAACTGCAACATTGTGTCTCGCCAACATGTCACTCAGTGTGCAACTCCTTGATGATTTGCAAGTGGAGACTACAATCTAGAATGCACAATTGATTACCTTTAAACAGAAACCCATCATGTAGTAAACAATTGTGTTTTCTTCCCAGCCTATATAGTATCATAGAAAAGTAAGGATTGCAGCAAGAAAATCACAAAAAGAGTCAAAACCTGACACCTCAACCCACATAGTAACCAGTGAGTTGCTCCTGCTACTCAAAACATCTGCCACCCGTTAGCTACTCAAAACATCTGCCACCCGTTAGCAACCCCTGCTTTATGTCTAACCACATAGGTGAACTGCTCCAAATAAGCAACCCACCTTGCATGACGGGGTGATACTTTGTTTTGCTAGTGTAGGTGTCTCAATGGATCATGATTCATGTACAAAATAAATTCCTTGTGAAATTGATAGTGACGCCATTGTCTTACTAGTTGCATGACAACACAAAACTCAACGTCATAAGTACTGTAGTTCAGTTTGGCTCAAGATAATTGCGCCAATACCAACTTTAGCGGCATCTGTGTAACTCGAAAGGTTGAGAAAAATCCGGGAGCACTAATATTGGTGTCATTGTGAGTTGTTCTTTAATCAATCGGAAAGTTGAATCTGCCACCTCAGTCCACTCAAACTAGCCACCCTTCATGCAATTTGTTATAAAAGCCATGATAGTGCTGAAAGAAACAATGAACATTTGTAAAATGAGGCCAAACTGTGAAAACTCTTGGCATTTGTTAAGGTCATCGGTGTAAGCTAGTCTTTTATTTCTTGTACCTTAGATTTGTTGACTTCTAAACCTGCTCTTGAGATCACATAATCCAAAAATAACACCTTGGGTGTCATAAACACACTTTTTCAATGCAATATAAAATTTCTCCATATGCAACACACCAAAAACCTCCCTCACATGCTGAAGATGTTGTTCAAGGGTCGTACTATATATCATAATGTCATCAGAGTACACAACAACCTACCAATAAACAACCCCAACAATCGATTCATCACCCACATGAAAGTCCTAGGAGTATTAGACAACCAAAAAGCCATCACCAGTCATTCATACAATCCTTCCCTGGTCTTAAAAGTCATCTTCCATTTATCCCCATGTCTGATACGAATCTAATAGTACCCACTCTTCTAATCGAATTTAGTATACACGGTAGATCTACTAATCTAGTCAAGCAAATCATCTGATCAAGGAATGGGAAAACTGGTACCTAATAGTGATTTTATTGATGATCCTGCTATCCACACATATATGCTAAGAGTCGTTCTTCTTTGGTATTAAAAGGGTTGGTACAACACATGGGCTCGTGCTCTCTTTGATATAACCCTTAACCAACAATTCTTTAACCTATCGTCTCAACTCCTCATGCTCACACAGGCTCATCTTGTAATGTGCTATGTTTGGTAGTGTCGCTTCAAGCACCAAATCAATATGATACTGAATATCACACAAAGGAGGCAATTCGCTTGGTAGTTCTTCGGGAAAAAGCTAACTAAATTCGACAATGAGGGGAGCCATAGATTCTGGAGTGCTGGATTCCAACACTTCTTTTCCCATCAACATATACCCCTTTTCTTTCGAGACAATAAAGTCGCAACTTCACTTGTAGGTTTGGGTTGTTCCACCGACTGTCTACAAGGTAGGAGCACAATTTTAATTCCCTTGAACACAAAACTATAAGTATTGGCTCGTCCATCGTAATGCACACCTCTATCATACTGCCACGGTCGGCCTAACAACAAATGACAAGCATCCATCCCTACTACACCACACCAAACAACATCCTTATATTTCAGACAAATAGAAAATGGAACAAGAGCCCTCTTAGATATCGATACTTCACCACCCTAATTTATAGGGTTTAGGATGACTCTCAATCTGAATATTAACTTCAGCCGACAATATTTTCACAACTTCCTACATAGATCACATAGCAATATACCTTGCCTAAGATGGTACAAGTTGATTGAAAAAATATTATTCCATAGCCGATCATCGTCCACTACCACCTTATGCATCAAACAGGAGTGTCGAACCACCAATGTCATCGTGACATCTCCTTCCATTGGTATTTCGTTCACGACCTCCTCGTCACACATTAGGTCTCCCGTGATTTCTGTTTCTTCCTTTTCACAATCTTCGTTGTCAATAAAAGTGGAGCCTTTTTACTCTCTGACTACTTGTGTCCAAACTCTTCACAACTAAAACACTTTAGGCCACCAATTTTGCCACTTCCTCTATTAAATTGACTAATACCTTTATTGACACCCACATTGTTGCTACTACTAACTGTCACTATCCTCGGACCCCCGCTAGGAGTGTTCATAGGGAAAATTCTACTATTTCGATGTGCATGTTTTTCCACAACTAACGCCCTCTGATATTGGCAATGTCTTAGATATGGTATTTCAAACCTCCGATATACCGCGCCACCAACTGATCTATCTCATGTATTTCATTCTTCTCAATGAGTTGAAAAAATCAAAGGTATATTCTTCTACTGATCGGGTGCCTTGCTTTAGATTATGCAACCTTTGATACATCAATCGCTGAAAATTGTATGGCAAAATGGTTTCCTGCATGAGCTTCTTCATCTTCTCCTAGTTGGTAATTTTTGCCTTACCCAATCTGTTTCGGGTTAATTTTAGTTGTTGCCACCTTGCAGTCGCTCTTTCGCACAGTCTGGTTGCAACCAAGGGCACATGCTTGTAGGCACCTCTTTAAAATCCAAGATTTCCTACACAGAGGCCAGCTAATCTAGGAACTCCTCAAGTTGTAAGCTGCCATGAAGCTCAGGGATTGCAGTTCTCATTGCCGTATCCGAACACCTGCAATCCTCCTCTACTATTGCTCTGCATCGCCTATGGGGAACCTCCTCTTAATAAGCATCCTCCTTTCTGTCACCCATTTTCGCATCTGAGTTTGCCTGATGATGGTGTTGGATCGGATTTCTTCTATTTTGATTTTCAAACATCGCCATAATCCTTTCCACAAACCCCTCCATCCGTTCATAGATAACTTGAACTCGTTGCTGCATATCACGTTCATACATGTAGACGTTGTCAACGCGTTGTTATCTTCTCGGCAGTATGATTCCACACGATAGTAACTGACGCAACACAAGCTATTGAATCCGTTGATTTGCGCACGAATACTAGAAGCAATCTTCTATAATATGTTGATTTGAAGAGAAATATCAATTAATAGGAAAAACTCGACTTTCCCAAGGAAGTGACGGCTGGAAATAGTAATAATCAAACGGTCTCAAAATAACTAAACATGACACTTATATAGACTCGAAAATCTAATTGCAAGACGAAATTACCAACAATATCCTAAATACCAACAACAACAACAACCAAGCCTTATCCTACTAGGTAGGGTCGGCTATATGAATCCTTTTACGCCATTGAGTTCTATCTCCTACTATATCATCATCTATACTTCAATAAATTTTATCTTGTTTTATTGTTGCTAACCAAGTCTTTTTTGGCCTTGTCTAATATGACTGTTTGTCATAGTTTTACATCGTTTAACTGAAACATTATTGGTCGTCTAAGTACATGCTCGTACCATCTTAAACGTGTCTCTCGGAGTTTTCCCTCAATAGATGCAACTCTGATTTTCTCTCTTATGCTCTCATTTCTTATTCTGTCAATTCTCGTATATCAACTCATTTATCCTAACATCCTCATCTTTGCAACTTTTATCTTTTGCTCATGTGCTCGAGTCATAGCCAAACATTCGGCTCCATATAATATAGTAGGTCTAACTATGGTTTTGTAGAATTTTCCTTTAAGTTTTAGAGGTACTTTACTGTCACTAAACAATATTTTTTGAATATGAAAGTTGGCTAGTTACGGGTTTCACCCGGTAGCAAATCTAGGTCTCCGAATGAGTTTCAATTCACCTCATTCTGATATCCGAGTCAAAAGTTATGACCTTTGAAAATTTTCTCTATCAAACCAGCATCACAAATCTACCACCTGAGTACCAACTCAACTACGCCTATGGGGGCTTATGTCTTCTTATTTTGATTTGATATTTAAAGAGCCTTTTATACTTGCTCTTAACGGTGATTCTATATGACAGCTAAAGCAAATAGGTTAAAGGACAGGAGAGAACTGATATGCTTTGTCAAAGCCAATTCCAGTTGATACCTAACACACATCTTGATAGTGAAGGATCATTCTCCAATTATTTATTTTTTGGAATTCTTTTAAGTAAAATTAAGTGATCTTGTGAGAATAGCTGACGTGCTAACTCAGCAGTAGCATTTATAACTGTGGTTTTCATCAATGTTATATTGGCAATCCTATTAAGTCTACTGATTATTTTTTGTTATTTAACTATATAGTTGGACCTGGAAACAACTTCTTACAAAAATCAAGGTAAGGTTGCGTACAATGGATCCTTCCCCGGGAACTCTCATGGCAGGAGCTTCGTGCACCGGACTGTCTTTTTTTATTATTATTTAACTATATAGTTGGAAAAAGTATCATAGCCCAGGACATGCACTGGTCCTTGTTTGACACTATCCCAAACCATAAAAGATATTAAAAGTTGACTTATTATCTATGTATCTGTGTCTTATGCGTTAAGTTGTGCAAAAATATGTGGGCTCCTTAATGTGGCACATAGCCTCGTTGATTCGTATTCTCACTTTCCACACATCAAATGTGCATTAATACTTGTACCTAAATCATACCTAACTTTGATGCATTTAATGTTATTATTAGGTACTATATAATGTGCGAGTCAGATCAAACTTGTTCTGTCCTGTCAGTATATGGACTTCATAGTGATGCTGTAAGTATTTCTTGGAACTTCTACCGAATATTTCAATATTTTATACACCTTTCACAAGTTGGCTTCCATTTGTTATGCCCTGTGTTGGTAAAAGAATACTTAAGCATGCAACAATAATCACAGTTCAAGAATAATATGTAATAAATAATATGCACACGAAATAGATTAGTGAAATTGTTATTAAAATTTTTCATTTCAATCAAATTTCCTCTTCTAATGCAGAAAATAATTTGTACAACCTCTAATCTCATTTGAAATCATTAGTCCGTACCTAGACGGACAAGTGAAGGAGATTAATATGTAAATTCCATTGTGCAAGAAACAATAATGCTTATATAAGGTCAGTTAATGTGTGATAACTAGACTCGATCTACGTAAATGAGCATTATCAACTTTACATTATGCTACAATAGAAAAGTGATATTTCACAAATTTATTAACGCAATTGCAGGATATTATGATGCATCCATATGTCAAATAATAGTGTAGTTTGAGAGATACATGTTAAACATATAGTGCAAATACTGGTGCCAACTTCAAGAGCACTGAAGGTCTTAGAGTAAGAACATCTAACAACAACATTGTTATGGACACCAAGTTTATTGATGCAATTGCAGGATATTATGATGCATCCATATGTCAAATAATAGTGTAGTTTGAGAGATACATGTTAAACTTATAGTGCAAATACTGGTGCCAACTTCAAGAGCACTGGAGGTCTTAGAGTAAGAACATCTAACAACAATATTGTTATGGACACCATGAGCAACACGCTGCATTGATTTGATGATGACGAACATCAGTAGAGTCGATATAGAGAAGAAGATAGTGAAAAGAGTAATTGCTAATAAAATTTATTTATTATCATCATTGAATGATTCGTGGAATAACGAGGAAAATTGTTGATAAGGAGATTCTACAACTGAGAGGAACCAGGCTTGCACTCTTCTAAGTACCCGAAAACCTCTTAGTATTCTAGCACCACTGAAGGCAGATGGACACATTAAATTATTATAGTGAAGAAAAAAAATATAGTGAAGAAGATAGTGAAATGGGTATTGTTAATAAAAATTATTTATTATCATCATTGGATGGTTCATGGAATAACGAGGAAAATTGTTGATAAGGAGATTCTACAACTAAGAGTAACCAGGCTTGCACTCTTCTAAGCACCAGAAACCTCTTAGTATAGCACCACTGAAGGACATTAAATTATTATATCTACTAGATTTGAGATTATATTGCAAGTATCTTACAATTGTAGAACCTTGTACGTTGTTTTACGCAAGGTCGACATGGACGATAAGTTGTAAATAGGCAACTTCCATTTGATTTACGAAGAAAAAGAAAATTAAAAGGTGCATACAGCCATTAATCAAGTATTAACATTATGTTGATATAATCAAGGTTTAAAATCTCGATCCGTGCTGAAGTTTCAATCCTAGACTGGAACGATACGGTTTCGGTATCGTATCGTGCCGATATAATTTTGATATTTTTTATTTATATATAGTAATTATTAGATAAATATGTTTATGATGTATGATTTAAAAATAAGTTGTATATTGATTTTATATAAGTTCTTCATTATTGAATAATTAAAAAAATAATCAAATATAGTTTTTTTTAAAAGAAAATTGATCTATTAATAACTCGAATTAAAATTGGTACATTGTATGAATTTGATATACTAATACCAAAAGTAGTGGCGTGAATCAAATGGAAGCATTGGTTCTCCAGATTAAGTAATCATAATTATATAAATTAATACAAAGATGTTATTTTATATATAATAATTATATAAATTAATTATTTATTCATTTAATTAATTATTAATTTAAATAATATATATTTAAATTAATAAAAAACATCAGAATATCAATTAAACATTAAAAAAGTAAAAAAAAAAAAAAAAAAAAAATCAAAATATAAATTTGATTTATTAGAATTTTTTTTTAAATTTTAGAAATTTTAAATAAAATTTAAAACAGTAAAAAAAATCAGATTAATAATTAATAAAATTTATCAATTTTTTTAAAAAATCAAATATATTTTTATATATTTTATTGGGATAATTTAATTAAGGTTTTTGAAATTCTCTTTGAAGTATCACCCTTAAGTTGAGAATTGTTTTAATTAATTAAATCTAATTTTAATTTTCTTTGGTCAAGCCCTCCCGCGGCATCGGGCGTTGTGGGACGCTATAGGCGGTGTCAGAGGTGTCCTACGACACCTCTGGTGGCGCTGGAGGCGCCCTCCAGGATGCCTTCGACCCACCTTCTGGCACGCAACACGCGCGTGCACGCAAAATTGTCGTGTACGGCACCGGTTTCACTCGGCGATCGGAACGGTAAAAACTGTTCATGCCGCCCGACAGACATATGACAGTATTTCAATCACTGTATATAATAACAACAAGATGGATTAACTAAATGAGAAACAATGTTCAATTTCTAGGTATGTAATGTTTTAATAATAAGAAATTATGATTATATATGTTTAATTATTTTAAGATATTATTTCAATTTGACATATTGATACCTATATAGTCTAGTCAAAAATTATATCTCTTAATAGTTATCAGAAGTGTAATATTAAGACTATAACTAAACAAAGAGTTAGTTGTGGAGATTATTAATAAAAGTTAATTATTTTGAGAGGGATATATAATTCTTTCAGTTATCCTTTTGTGGGTCCAAATGAAGGATGATTTAATGATGAATTGGTGTAGTGTTAAGGCCATGAATCCATTATTTAATTTAGTAGATACACTACAACCGTCTTAATTTCTTAACCCAACAGATCAAATAAGTGAATGTAGAGGAGATGTTGGCAAAGAAGATGATGATGAAGCTTTAATCGGGAAGTTCTATTATTTGGATCTTGACCTAGACTTCTCAAACATCTCAATCCCAATACAACCAAAGGCCACCAACAAAGGGATAGAAGAAACTTATAAAATCTCTACTAAAGAGAATATGAAAGACAAAATTCCTGCTTTCAAGGGAAAAAAGCCAATTAATATTTTGGTCAAAATTCACTTGATGCAATTGCCAATTAAGAACATAATGAGAGTGATAAAATGTTGTTACCTTCTGATACTACAATTTGATGAGAAGTTTGAAATAATGATAGCAGTGTGAACAATAGTACAATTACTGAAGGAGGTGATGATAATGGAGATACATTAGGTGGTGATGAAAGTTATGTTCCCTTGACTCTAGCACCTGATAATTGGACACGTGAACAAAGTTGCACATGGATAATGATCATGATGCTAGAGTTATTAAGAGTTAGTATCAATGTCAATAAGGGTGTAAGGGTGATAGCCAAAGTGAAACTCATGATGATCGTTAAGATATATGAGAGACTTTAGTTTTGCTGCATCATATGATAATTTATAATGAACATGCGCAACTCCATGGATGTTGCAAGAACTAATGCTTCCATCTGATACACGAAGCTCCTTTTGGTATTAACAAGGTGGCATGTCGTGTGCTTCACTAAACTCATCTTAATTATTTGTGTAAATTTTGATTCAATTAAGTGTTGTATCAAATTCTTTAGAAAGAAATATATTTATTTGTATCTAACCATCTTAGTTTGTCTAAGTTAAAAGTCAAGCACAAAAGAGTTTTTTTTTTTTAAATAAAGAATATATAGAGTGAACACTCATTCATCTAAAACACATATATTTTATATTGGGAATGTAGACAGTATATCAATAAGCCAAAGTCATCATCCTCTCACTACATAATAGAATCTAATTTCATCTACATTCTTAAACCAAATTTACGAGACACTTTTAAAAATCCTCGAAATACAAAACATATCATTAATTCTATCAATAATCTAAAGTGGAAACATCTAAATAAATGTAACGTAAGCAATGTTCATGCCTATGATCATCTGTAGCAATTTGGATTCACTGCATATCTGAACATGTTGAAGCCAATCTCCATAACCATTCTTAGTGGACTTGAATTTATATCATATATTTTTGGAGCCATGAATTTTTGGGCTATAAGTAGTAGATCAATTCATGGATGAAATTGAGTCATGACCTTTATAATAAATCTTGACTTGAACTTTCTCAGATTTCATTATGTGCAATGATAATAAAAGTATAAGATTTAAATTTATATCTTATTGATAACTGTTGCAGAAAATTCAAAAGTACTAGACATATATTGTAATGTGAACTTAATAGTAAACATCTGAAATATAAACTCGATAGTTTGTATCTATTGCAATTAAATATTAATGAAAATATTTTTAAATAAGATATACTTTTCTTGGAAAGTAAAAGAGTGCTAAAATTGTGTGGACATGACACTATACAATATCGAAATTATACCATGTTGGTCAGAGATCGGATCTCCAACATAGCTCGAAGTTGTGTTAATTGATGAGAGCTAGATTTGAAATCTCATTTGGAGCTAGGATATCTTTCCCTAATCATAAGAGATGTGTTGATATCGTATTGATTGTGCCAGTCTTGGTCTTAATCGATGTATTGGACCCTAATGGAAGAAGTGGAAGAGGACCTACTGGCCTCATTGAAATCCTTGAGGAAACTTGATCAGATAGTGAGCTACCATGGCTATACTGCATATGTTTATAGGGAATCCAGTAATCGAGTGGATCCATAAGTTCCTTGAAGGCTCAAATGATATAACTTATTGTGTTAATTGATGAGAGATAGGTTTGAAATCTCATTTAGAGCTAGGACATCTATCCCTAACCATAAGCAAGTCGCCAACATCAGGTTGATTCTTGGTCTCAGTTCATGTGTTGGATCCTAACAGAAGAAGTGGAAGAGGATCTACTTACCTCATTGAAATCTTTGAGGAAACTTGATCAGATAATGAACTACCATGGCAAGACTGCAGAAGTTCATAAATCATAAGGAATTGGGTAATCTAGTGGATCCATAAGTTTCTCAAAGGCTCAAAGCCATATAACTTATTTAGAAAGTCCAGGAAGTACTAAATACTGATCTTTTCATTTGTGCCATTTCAGTTCTCATTATTACATGGTTGCTGGTGGGGGCATATGATTTGGATTGTAGTTATTGAGTAAATTTTATATTTTGATTGCTTTAAATTTTATGCAAATACTTGGTGGTTTTACATAGAAAAGCTTGATGGCATAAATATGACCTTAGAAATGCTAGATGGCATAAATATGACCTAATATTTGAGAAGTCAAAGAATTGTAACAAGTATGTATGCATCAACTTTTAAAACTGTAAATCACACATATCCATAAGCTTGAACTTGCGATATTTGTTACAGACCTGAGGTAGAATTTAGCAATTAAGTATTTTTAATATATGAATTTTTATTCTCGAAATGAGTATCATAAACGAGTAATCTTTCACATACCACATTGTTTCAACCCCAACTATTGAAAATTTACCTGTGACTTACTTTTGGTTGCGCTATTTTTTTACTTCAATTGGTTTAGAACACTTTTTGTTTCTAAATTATAGTCAAGTAATTTGAGCTCGTATGGTAATACAAGCTACGGTGATTCATATGTATGTAATTAACATCTCTCATTTTCTTTTGCTGTTAGATTAAAGAAGGAGATCGAGTAACACTGCCAGAGCCACATTACCGAGTGATGGATTTTTCATGGAAAGGCAAGGTGATGTTTCTTGTGTTTGTTCAGTTCGTTCATGGTGTTTCCTTGCCTCATTAATGATTTTACCATGCTACTTTGAAATTACTTGTCACAAAAAAAAAGGTGCAAGGCACATTGTGGAACTCTTTTGCATCTCACTGTGGCTTCATTGCTTAATTAGGCAAGGTTAAGTTGTACACTTAGTGCTAGAAAAATGCCTAAAACATGAAACATGTTAATATTTGTGTAAATCTTTTAAAAGAAAGTAATATTTTCAAATACCAACCATCTAGTACGAATATCTCTAGTATTGGTGGTTCATTATCACCCCCTTTTTAATGTGTTTGCTCTGTCCAACTTGCTTTCTGCATTTTTTTTATTCAGTTTTTGCATGCGTCTCCTTTCTGGACCCTTGCAGTGCTTTAATAATGCTAGGTATCTCCTAACTTGTGAAATTCATTGCATCATGGAGTTCCTTGCGCCCTTATAAAACTAGAGTTTCAAATGAGACAGTGTACAGAATAACCATACATTCTTCTGAAGTGCTTGTATTACCATGCTTGTATTACCATTCTAACATTCTGAATGATTTACAGTTTTTTTTTTTTGGTTTTACACTTGCATTTTTTCTTCTCAAATGTATGAACTTTATTTCTTTCTGTATTTATCTTGTTTCATATTTGTGTTTGATTAGTGGTTCTATACTTGCATGATTTATTTTTCGTGAAAGTTTTTTGACTGTATTTCTCTGTATATTTATTTTGTTTAACAATTGTGTTTGATTATTATTTCTCTTCCGTGAAGCAGCATTATCATTTCCAATCTATTCGCGTTGATTTTGTGGAGCAAATCCTTGTTAACGATAAGACACCAGCTTCTCATCATGTCATGCGGGCTAGCATACAGGCACATCATAAAGCTTGATAACTTTGATACTACATCCCACTGCAAATTCTTGCTCACCGAGCATGGCTTGTAACTTGTGTAAAATTTGCAGCCTATAAATTTTTTCTCTTGTCCAAAGTGGATATCTTAATATTAACACCATAGAGGATGAAGCCAGGATTTTCTTGGTTTTTTTTTCCAAAAAAAAAGAAAGAAAGAATGGCAAGCAAGATTCTGTTGTTAGATAGTATGTTAATAGTAGTTCTAAATACATACCTATAAGGTGACTGTGTTACATTGGATAACAATTAAGGGAACTTGATAGAAGATTAACAACCCAAGTAAATAATAATAATAATAAAGCGCCATTGCTAAAGGCGATTCAAAATATTCTTTGCTTCAATTTTATCTCAAATCTCTTTGACTACACCAGATTAAAGTGACGCTGCTGCCTAGGGCTAATCTTTTTATCTAAAATTTTCATCAATATTCAAAACTGATTATGTAACTGCAATGGATGCTTATTGAGTCTAGCTTAGTAAACACCTTATCCACAGATAATTTTGTGACCGTGTAGTAGTTACAGTATTGTAGTTATAATGTAAATATTAAATTTTAAATTTTAAGATATCATAATTTTTTATTCAGATTTAATCATGCGATATACAATATATGAAATGGAAGGTCGTTCAACTAGTTATAAAGTGAAACTTGTAATAGTCTGGTTTTATGCTTAAAACATGTTTAAATTTTTTTTCGGAAGCTTTAAATAATAATAATTTTTTTTTTATGTAACAGCCATAACTGTTACAATAAGCACGACCAGTTTAGGTTTTAGTCAGGAGGTATAGATGGAATAATAATGAAAATAATATAATTGTGTTATTTAATATAGAGCTGAGGCACCTTTTTATTAAAAAAAAAATCAAAATGAAACGTGTATTTGATGATTTAGAAAAAAACAAAGGACATTTTTTTAATTTTTGCTAAAAAAAAAAGACAATTCCAGTAGGTGATTCAAACATTCTGCTTCAATTTTATCTCAAGTCTCTATTTTTTTTATTTAATAGTTATCCAAATTTAATTTATGTCAACTAATTTTAGGATGATCAGTTCAGTTTCATGAAAAATTTTCATCAGCCACCAGAGTAAATTGGGAAATGCTCGTAGTAAACAATCCATTAGTCTAGTGGTCTTAAGTCAACCGTCTATGAAGGGAAATTCATTCATTAATTCGTCAAGATTGGGATTTCATTTCTAGATGTCTGGAAAATTTAAAAAAAGTATTCTGTCGTGCACCATTGCTTTGGGGGTTTTATCTCAAGTCTCTTTTGTAGGATCGAAAAAAGTGCTAAGGGGTGAATAACGTGTGTCAATTTTTTATGGTTTTCGAAAAGTACTCAGCGGAAATAAAATAAAGACAAGCATGATGCCAACACCTTTATTTTTTTTACTTGATTCATAGTTTATACTGCTAGTCCAAGGTCCATGATCATTGATTGTTTTCGATGAATAATCCACTAATAATCTTTTCCTCCAAATATCGATTCAGAGGCAAAGGTTTGATGAGTACATAGAAAATTTGAATATATAAACAATTGACAATATTTAAACACAATAACAAAACTAACAACTCAAAAATGTAGAAGCTTGGAAGTTGTTGTCAGAGCAGCATTTTAACGTCGTAATAGAATTTTAGAGCAACACAAAAGTCGTTTGAGCGTAGATGTTGTTCTGAGCTGTTGGTCGAAGACTTCTTTTATAAGACATTCCGAGCGCCTAGAATCCTTTTTGGGCACCTCCAGCATAGTCTATCCGATCCATCTCTGTCGTAGTTTATCCCTCTTCAGGCGCCTAAATCCTTTCCGAGTTCCTGGATTGTTGATGTGGCGATAGATGACTGAAGCTCTATCTGGTTGCGACTTTTCCTTCTTCGGGCGCTTGTATCCTTTTCGGGCACCTGGACACTGACGTGTGCCAGCCAATCGGAGATTGTCACCTTTTCGAGACATGGGACTGTGTTTCGACACTCTTGGGCGACTATATTCCATTTGGCCGCCTAGACATCTGGGTGCCTGGAATCTATCCGATCACCTAGATTACCTCAACTCAGGTCAACGTTCGATTTCAGATCCTGCATTACGAGTTAGCACAAACGAACATAATATAGTATTTAAGCAGAAAACGGTTTGACAATCTGACGACTATCTGACCTTGTTTTTTGAATTTTCAATGAAACTCTAGGTTAGACCGATACGTTCCCTTATCGGAATGCATCCTAACTCAATCCTCACATGAGAGATTAGTTGACTTGTCAAATATTTAGTCTTCTAGACCTATTTGGACTTTTTGCTCTGCATTCGATCCTTCGACCCCAGGGCTTCCTCTGATGTCCGGGCCTCGCTGACCTATCAACCTACTAGATGTTCGATCATCCAAATATGTCTAGACTGCTTGCCTCGTGTCTTTAATTTGCTAAGGCCTCTACTTAGTATCTGATCCAACTGACCTATTAGGGTTTTTTCTTGCTTAGTATCCAGTCAGCTTGATTTACTATGACTTTTGCCTAATATCATTAGGACTTTTACCTACCTAGTCTTACTAGGAATTTCTAGTTGAGCTACCTGTACATTTAGTTAATCTCATTAGAACACTATAACACTTACTTTGAACCTTTACTAATTATCAAAATACATGTTCAATTATCTGGTACTTCTAGCGTCAATAATTTTTTTTTAATTTATACTAAATTAGTTCTAAGTAAAATATAATAGTTTAAAAGAAATATTAAACACTGTTTTTAACAAGTTAACGTGTAATGAAAACATTAAAAATATTTTAATAAGTTAAAAAAATATAAAAGATTTATAGAAAATGCTCCCTCAATTAAAAACTCCCCTTCGGAAATTGACATTTAAATGTAATTTTGAAAACATACTTATTTTTGAAAATATATTTTAACTTTTAACTTACCTTTTCTATAACTTTTAAATTTTATTCAAAATTTATCTTTATTTTTTTAAACTACAATTTATCTATCTTTTGAAAAGTTAATCTCTATTTTTCCTCTATATATATATAGAGGAAAAATAGAGATTAACTTTTCAAAAGATAGATAAATTGTAGTTTAAAAAAATAAAGATAAATTTTGAATAAAATTTAAACGTTATACAAGTTCTGAAAAATCAAAGATAGAGATAAATTTTCGAAGAGAGAAAAATTTTGAAAGCTTTTTGAAAAAATTACAAGGAAATAAAATTTTGAAGAATATTTTGCAAGTAAATTTTTTTGTAAACCTTGCTTAGATAAACCGTTTGAAAAATGATTTTTGTTGGTGAAAAAAAATTGAGAAATATTTTATAAAATTTTAACTTAATTTTAAAAATTGACATATACGAATTTTAGCACTTGCAACTAATATTAGTTTCTTGAATTTTAGTTTAGTAACCTTCAGTCTTCAGTTAAATATTTAAAACACCCATTATTCAACATCTCTCCAAATCTTTATATTCCCATACATAAAATATTTGATTTAAATCTAACTTATAAGGATTTTAGATAAGTTGATTGATTTTAACTATTTATTTTTCATCTCATCCATTCTAGATTATCAAATATGTTGGTCCTATAGATTCTTGGTGAAATGATTTTTCATTAGTTAGATAAAGTTAAGATTATTTAATTAAGTTTTAATTTTAAAATTACTAAGGTGTGTTTAAATTTGGTTTAAGTTAAAACTAAAATTATTAATTTAGGTTTAATTGAATTTCTTAGTTAGATTAAAATTCAAATTAAGTTAGTTCAGGTTGTTAAAGTTAACTTCAGATTAAAGTTAAAATTATTAATTGATTTTTGAATTAATTAATTTTATTAATTAGTTAAGGATTAATTAATTTAATTAAGATTTAATCGATGAAAATTTAATTTTATTTTCAATTCAATTTAATTTAGTTGTTTAGTTAAGGTAACTAGTTTAGAATTAATTAAATTGGATTTATTAAATGGATTTTTGATTAATTAATTAATTTTGGATTTATTAATTGAATTAGTTTTTTGGATTAATTAATAATTAACGATTAAGTTTAATTAGTTAGATTATTTAGAATTTAATTTAGTTTTAGGTTTAATTGAAATTTCTTAGTTTGTTTAAATTAAAATTTTCAAATTATTTATTTAGGTTAGGTTTAAGTTAAATTAAGTTAGATTTATGAATTAAATTTGATTATTTAAGTTTGATTTTATTTATTAAGTTTAGTTAATTGATTTAGAATTAATTAGGTTTTTACTTTAATTTAAGATAATTTTGGATTAAATTAAAGTATATTAAGTGAAATTGTGAAATTTTAATTAAGTTTCAAGTAGATTGATTTCATTAAGTTTTAATTAAATTAACTAATGATAAGTTAATTAATTTAGGATTTATTAATTGTAATAAATTTGTCACCCTTTAGCAACTGGCACCCCATGGGGACATGATTTATTAATAATTGTCAATTAAGTTGAATTAATTAAATTAATTATATAAGATTGTGTTAGATTAGTATTTTTTGTTAAATTGATTAATTGAGTGAATTAGATTGGTTAAATTAATTTTTAATTAAGTCATAAATCCATCTCACTAATTTCTAGATTTTCAATCAACGAACCTTATAGATTTTGTGAGGTGGTTATCAATTTTATCTTTGCTAGTTTAGTTTGATTTTTAAGGATTGTTTAATCTTGTGTTAGATTCATATTTAATCATTGATTAATTGAATGCACATTTCAAGTTTCAACTTATAGGTCATGGCGAGACACATAAATCTTCTTGGATATTGGAGCAATGATTACTTTCTAAGACAAAACTGATTCGTGAAATTGATCATGTAGCTAATATATAAACTACGGTTTAATTAGTCTAGGATGTGGCAAAGTAGCTTTAGTTAATTCTACTTAGCTAAGCAGACCGACTACCTAGACCAATCTTTCCTAATGTACTATCATCTCACCCCACCCTGGTACTATGTGGGAGAAGTATCAAGCAGGTCTAAGTTCTTATCTAACTGTTCTAAGTTAAGAAGATAATAAAATAAGGCAATAAATCAACCTTGGGTATCCAATATTGGTTTAGCCCAACTTAATTAATTAAGCCTGATTTAGGAACCTATGCTTAGACTTAGTTTCTAGCTATTCGATTTACGATGAATCATTCTAATAATTCTTTAAGTTCTTTAATTTGAACTTTCAAAGTAGAATTTTTTTCTTCAAATTGTTGGACTTGAGTTAAAATTTCACTTTGAATTTGTTTAGTCAAAGAACTTGGGCCAATATTCTCTTTAAGGGTTGTTACCTCATTTTAGAGTGATTTGAACCAGACATTCGATTTAGCTAGTTCTCTAGTTATATCATAAGCATTGAATAAAGCTTACAAAGGGAGAGTCTACCTCATTTTTGGATTCATCTAAAATGAATATGAATCCGTGGCTTGTTTCGGACTCAGCTTCGAATTTGGATTCGAGCTCAAACTTGGTTTTGGTCGTTTGTTCTCATGATGGTAGCACTAGGAAGCTCGCTTGAGCTTGTTCTTCTTCATTTGATTTTTTTGAAGACTCGAACCACGTTACTTTCAAGGCCTTCCTTCTTCTTTACTTTTTAATTTTCTTTATGTTTGGACACTCTTTCTTATTGCACCCGTAGCAAGTTACTTCTAACTTTCCTTTCATGGTTATGTTCAAACTTGACTACTTAGCCTCTGTTTGGATCACTTCTTGATCTCGCGCTTGGTGAACCCCTTCTTCTTATTGTATAGTTTTCTAACTACATTGACTAGTTTGGTAGCGATCTTGTCGTTATTAGAATCCAATTCATTTTTAGTTTTAGGTTCAGTTAAGGACTTATACTTCAGCTCCTTCGTCCTGATTCTACCCGCAACCAATTCAATACCTTTTTCGGCAGGAGTAGCATTAGACTATTTGTGTAATTCAAATTCCTAAAAGAGTTCATCTAATTTAACCTTTGAAAAACCCCTTAAAACTTTGTAAGCATTTACCATAGATGTTCGCAAAGTGTTTCTCATAAATACTTTCAAAGCATACCTAATTATGTCATGGTTTTCAACTTGTTGTACCGATCACGTGTAATCCA
Source organism: Zingiber officinale (assembly GCF_018446385.1). Lineage (NCBI taxonomy): Eukaryota > Viridiplantae > Streptophyta > Magnoliopsida > Zingiberales > Zingiberaceae > Zingiber > Zingiber officinale. The sequence goes on from NC_055989.1 coordinate 119,697,335, forward strand.
TTAAGAATGTATTGGATTCTGGAGTGAAGTTGGTTAGCTGATTCCCCATTCAACATTTTGACATTATACAGTTAATTTAAATATGAATCATGTTTACTTACCTTCATGTTGGAGGCCTCTTTGTGTAGCTCGGTCAACTTCTTCCATAAATCCTTGGTGCTTTTGAAGGGTCCGACCTGATTTAGCTCTTCTTTGGTTGGGTCGTATTGTAGGGTTTGAGTCGCCTTAGCATCGGCCTTGATGTTCTTCTTCGTTGGTGGGCCCCATTTGTCGCATGAGAGGGATACTCCATCTTCAGTGTGGATGGTGAATCTAGTTTAGATCTCTATCCACATTTTTACCTAGTTCTTCAGGTGGTACTCCATTGGACTCTTCTAATAGTCAAAATCCTCGCTAAAGAAAAGAGGCAGTAGTGTGATGTTGTAGCCTTCTTGATGAACCATTAAAAAAATCTTGTACAACAAAAACAACATGAGTAATATTCCAAAACTTAGTCTTGGATTAGTAGTACTTAAGAGATAATAAACAAAAAATTGGTAACTAAAAAAAACAAATAGAATGCTCTAATGGTGGTTGCACTATTTTAAAGCTTCCGCTCTGATAACAATTGTAGGATCTAGAAAAGCGCTAGAGAGGGAGGGTGAATAGTGTGTGTCACTTTTTATGGTTTTTGAAAAGCATGCAGTGGAAATAAAATAAAGACAAGCACAATGCTAACACTTTTATTTTTTTTACTTGGTTCATAGCCTGTATTGCTAGTCCAAGGCTCGTGATCATTGATTACTTTTGATGGACAATCCACTAAATAACTTTTCTTCTGAACACTGATTTAGAGGCAAACGTTCGATGAGTACATAGAAAATACGAATATGTAAAACAATTGACAATATTTAAACACAATAACAATACCAACAACTCAAAAGTGTAGAAGCTTGGAAGTTGTTGTTAGAACAGCATGTCAGCACTGTAACAAAATTTTAGAGCAGCACGAGAATCATTTTAGCATAGAAGATGTTGTTCTGAGCTGCTGATTGAAGATTTCTTTTATAAGACATTCTGGGTGCTTGGAATCCTTTCCGAGCGCCTCCAACATGGTTTATTCGAGCAACCTTTGACATGGTTTATCCCTCTCCGGGTATCTAGATCCCTCCTGAGCGCCTGGACTGCTGATGTGATGAGATCTTACCAAAGCTCTATTTGGTTGCAACTTATCCTTCTCCGAGGACCTATATCCCTTCCGGGTGCCTGCACACTGATGTACACCAACCAATCAGAGACTATCAGCTCATCAAGATGCGCGATTGAGTTTTGACACTCCTGGGCACTTGGATTCCATCTGGTCGCCTAGACATTAGGGTGCTTGGAATCCATCAAGTCACTTGGATTACCTCAACTCCGGCTAATGTCCAATTTTAGATCCTACATCACAGAGTTAGCATAAATGAACATAATATAGTATTTAAGCAGAAAATAGTTTAATAATCTAACTATTATCTGGTCTTGACTTTTGGATTTTCAATGAAATCTTAGGTTAGATTGACACCTATTGTCCCCTTTTCAGAATGCGCCCTAACCCACTCATCTTAAAAGAGATTACCTGACTTGCTAAACATCTGGTCCTTCAAATACGTTTGGACTTCCTGCTCAGCATTCGATCCTTCGACCCAGGGCTTCCTCCGATATTCGGTCCTTGCTGACCCATCGATCTGCTAGATGTCTGATCTTTCAGACCCATCTAGACTTCCCGTTGGTGTCTTTAATCTGCCAAGGCTCTTTCCTAGTATCCAGTTCAACTGATCTACTAGGGCTTTCCCTTGCCTAGTATTCAATCAACTTGACCTACTAGGGTTGTGCCCAGTATCACTAGTACTTTTACCTGCCGAATCTTACTAGGACTTTTTGATTGAGCTACCAGTACATTTAGTCAACCACATTAGAATACCATCACTACAAAAAAAACCTTGATTTATGGATGAATTTTAGTGACAAAAATAATTCGTAGCAAATCAGCAATGAAAATAGCGATGACAAATTCGAGCAAAACGACAACAAAATAATTTTTCATCACAAAACTAGCAACGACAAAATTTGTCGCTGCTTTTCTGACGAATATGAAATTTGTCGTAAATTTAGGGTAAATTTTATTTTTGTTGCTGATTAGCGATGAATTTTGTGACAAATTATGGATTCGTTGGACACATAAATTATGGACGGATACTGATTTAGTAAATTTAGTGATGAATCGATGATTCGTCCTTGATTCAGCGACAAATCCTGAATTCATTGCTGAATCAAGGGTTTAAATCCCTCTGCTAACCCTAAAATTTCAATCTGTCCCATCTCATTTGCATGAAAAAGCCTCTCCACTGGCGCTGGTTCTCTCCAACTCACGAAGCACGCCGATCTCATTCAGTAATCTCCTTTCCTGTCCCTCCCTTGTTCGGCACTAAGAAATTTGTCCTAGAGGCTCAAACTCTCTTCCTTGCTCTCAAAGGCCTGGTTCAGTTGACTACGACTCTCGAGTTTTGCATTGCGTCCCAGAGCAAAGTTGATGGGGAGAAAGGAAGACATGCCCTTCTCTGCATGAACTCCAGAGTAGACGAAGACACAATGAGGCAACAATACAAAAAGTTGGTTCCCCTACATCATTTTTGTTGGACCAGTTAGGGCCGACAAGAGGTGGTTGAGTTTATCTGTAAAAAAAGTCTTTCTTGATCATCATTCAACTCAGATTAGCAGTAATAGTATAATTAAAATAAACAACAAGACAATGAAGAAAGAGGTGCAGTGTTTTCTTGGTTGCAACCTAGGTGGTTGCTAATTCAAGGACAATGAAAGCTCTAAAAATCTCCTTCGGTGAAGGCGGAGAAGCCTCTTACACTCGTTAATTGCTCAGACTATTGCTAGGAAACTAATACAGGAGTTGTTATCTATTTCCTAGGTCCAGGGGTTTTTTTATAACCCATGAAAAATCTTATCCATGGTTTGAAGGCGCCTTCTATAGGGCTGGAAGGCGCCTCCAGCGAGGTGCCAAAGGATAAAGCTTTATCCTTTGACAACAACTAAAATTAGCCTGGTCGAAGACTCCTTCCATAGGTTTGGAAGGCGCCTTCATACTATTCATCGAAGGCGCCTTCCACAGTGAAGGTGTGAGGGCGCCTTCAATTCACTTTGAAGGCGCCTCTAGCAGCAATTCCAGCCTCCTTCCACTCTTTTGCTGCTCCGATCACCTGGGTGATCGCGGCCATCCGAAATAGGACTCACCTGGACCCATTTTTCGGCCTTCTCCTCGAGCAGGCTTCTGCTCTGGCTTTTCATCCCTAGAAACGTTGTGTATGTCCTTCTCGTCCATCGGTGTACTCTTTCGTAGCACTTTTTCCCTTGGATGCACTGAACCCGTCGGTTTCTTTCTCGTGACATCCTTCTTGCTAGCTGTGTCTTTCGCTCGACTTCTTGTGTTCCTAAGCTCTTGCACACTTAGACACAAGGGTTAAACATAACAGGACCTAACTTAACCTGGTTGATCACATCAAAACCACCATGGGGTTCCAACAATCTCTTGCTTTTTGATGTGCATCAACCCAACTTCAAGTTAGGGAAAAGAACAAACAAATTGCAATAACTTAAGTTTTGTAAAGAAATTACAAAATTAAGTTAGCATTAACATGCATTAAGTTGTAAAACTAAATTAGGCAATAAAATACGAAAAAAGGTGTCCCTTACTCCCCCCAAACTTGTGCCTATTCCTCCTCCTTTGATCATATAAAAAAAATAAGAAAAAGTATAAGAAGTTAGAAATTAATTGTCAAAATTAATTTCAAAATTTTAATTTTAAACTCAAAAATTAATTTCAAAATTTTAATTTTAAACTCAAAAATTTTTAAAAAAAACCGACTAAGTTTTTTAAAAAAATTAACTTGTTAAAAGATTTTGACAGTAAATCGTTTAACACTTAGTTAATTAAATATTTATTTTGATAATTAACTTCCAGGCTGTGGCGAGGTACTAGGTTTTCTTGAATATTAGAATAACAACTACTTTCTTAGACAAAGTATTTTAAAAAATTAATATTCAATTTAACTCTTTTATAATTAAAAGAATTTTAGTCTAGGTATGATCTTGGAACCGAATATAAGTTCCTACCTATTGGATTAATCAGAAATTTTGGAGGTACATAATTTTTAGGAATATTTCTAATTTATCTCGGGTGATGTCTAATATACCAGTTCAAATTATTATATCTCCTAATATTTTGATTTTTTAAGCATGCAAGATTTTTCAAGTATTCTATTTCTATTTTCAGTTTATCAGTTTTTATTTTTTAAATTATCAAACAAATCTAATGGTCATGCTTTTGCTAATTGTCTTTTCAAATCATTGTTTTCTTTTTCTAGTTTTACTAAATCCTTAGAAAGAACTTTAATGAACGGAAAAGAGTGCGTACCTCACTTACCTTAAGTTCTAATGTTCCCCCTTCATCGCAACTTTCCTCTGATGTCCTCCCCCCTTCATTGATGCTCATCTCTGAGCTGGTTTCGTCTTCCTTTTGATGGTATGCTATTAGGGATAGACCAGTGTAGGCTTCAATTTCGGAGTCAGAGGACGACGATTCATCCCATGTGGCTTTTAGATTATGTTTGGGCCGAGCTGGTTTCTTAATCTTTTCCTTGTCTTTGTTCTTTAGTTTTGGGCAGTTATCCTTGATGTGCTCTTCTTCATTGCAGTTGTAACATCACTCTATCCTTTTGTTTCGATAATGCTTTCTCGTCTGAGATTTAAATTTATTAGATTTAATAAATTTATTAAATTTTCTTACCAGTAGCCCCGCTTCATCTTCGTCGATCGACACTTCGGAGTTAGGACCTTCCTTCTTGGCTCTCAAGGCAAGATTGTTGTTTGACTTTTTGATTTCTTTAGAATCTGCACATCGAGTTTTGTGAAGTTCAAAAGTGGAAAACAAATTCTCTAGTGTACTTACCTCAAAATCCTTAGAGATGTAGTATGCATCTACTAAGGATGACCATTTTGGAGTTCTTGGGAAGGCTTTGAGTGCATACCGGATTGAATCTCGGTTCGTTACTGATTCTCCGAGATTGCTGAGTTGAGTGATGAGTTCTTTCATTAATGCTTGGAGTTGCGCTACCTTGTCTCTATTGTTCATCCGCAGGTTTGTTAGCTGGGTTCGGAGGATGTCTTGTCTTACTAACTTTGCTTCCGAAGTGCCCTCATGGAGTTCTAGGAACTTCTCCCAGAGCTCTTTGGCAGAGTCGTAGCTGCCAATTCGATTGACTTCCTGGGCAGAAGGACACCGAGCAGATGGAATTTTGCTTTACCATTCGCCACGAAATCAGCTTGCTCTTTCTTTGTCCACTGATATTCTTCTTTGTCTTTCGGAACTACAAAACCATATTTCATAATTAACATAATCTCAACATCTGTTTTAAAGAATACCTCCATTCGGCGTTTCCATTGCGCGAAGTCTCCCTCGAATTTTGGTGGGTGGATGCTTACACCGGCCATCGTCTCGTTGCTTCAGTGGGCGGTTGGTCCTTCTGAGGTGGTCTGGCTTTGATACCACTTGTTGGACTAGTTAGGGCCGACAAGAGGGGGTTGAGTTTATCTGTAAAAAAAAATCTTTCTAGACCGTTCAACTCAGATTAGTAGCAATAGTATAATTAAAATAAACAACAAGAAAATGAAGGAAGAAGCGCAGAGTTTACTTGGTTACAACCTAGGTGGTTGTTAATCCAAAGACAATGAAAGCTCTAAAAATCTCCTTCGATGAAGGCAGAGAAGCCTCTTACACTCATTAATTGCTCAGATTATTACTAGGAAATGAATATAGGAGTTATTATCTATTTCCTAGGTCCAGGGGTCTTTTTATAGCCCCTAGAAAATCTTATCCATGCCTTGAAGGCGCCTTCTATAGGGTTGGAAGGCACCTCCAGCGAGGCGCCAAAGGATAAAGATGTATCCTTGGCAACAGCTAAAATCAGCCTGGTCGAAGGCACCTTCCATAGGGTTGGAAGGCCCTTTCGTATTGTTCATTGAAGGCACCTTCCACAGTGAAAGTGCGGGGGCGCCTTCAGTTTACTTTGAAGGCGCCTCCAGCAGCAATTTTAGCCTCCTTTCGCTCTTCTGCTACTCGGATCGCCTGGGTGATCGCGGCTATCCGAAATAGGGCTCACCCGGACCCATTTTTTGACCTTATCTTTGAGCAGACTTCCACTCTGGCTTCTCGTCCCTCAGAACGTCGTGCACGTCCTTCTCGTCCATCGGTGTACTCTTCCCCAGCACCTCGTCCTTCGGATGCACCGAACCCGTCAGCTCCCTTCCTGTGTCATCCTTCTCGCTATCTGCGTTTTCCGCTCGACTTCTTATATTCCTAAGCTTCTGCACACTTAGACACAAGGGTCAAACACAATAGGATATAACTTAACCTGGTTGATCACATCAAAACCACCATGGCGTTCCAACAATTTTGACAAGAACAAATCTGCCACTGTTGGAGATGTTTTCAAGCTCATTTCAGAGGCACGGAGTGTCTTACAGGGCCCGTCCTGACTTTTGGGGGGCGTTGGGCGAAAAAAAGTAAAGGGACCTCTATGGGAAAAAAAAAATACTAACGTACAATTTGAATATAGTTTAGTAGAAAATTTTGAAAATTAATATATTTCATTTAAAATATGATAAACTTCATACAAAATATATTTTTCAAGATTTTTCAAAAAGTATAACACCATACAAAATATGTTTCCTAAGTTTCTCCAAAAAATATAATATCTACAAATACAAAAAAAGTATGAAATAATCATTGAAAAAATCTATATCTTCTAGCATTTGAGAAGCAAAATCATCAATAAGGTCTTCAAAATTAAGTTTTTCTAACATCTCATTTTTGATACATAAAATTGTCAAGCCATTTACATTCAAATTATTATCGTCATTTTCTCTCAATTCTTCCTGTTCATTTGTTGCATGATTATGATCATTATTTTCTCTCAATTCTTCTCGCGTATTGATTGCAGGATCATTTAATTTTTTTAATTTATTACTCGATTGCTACTCATTTGTTGCATGATCATTTAGTTCTTCTTGACTTTCTTCTTGTAATTCATCAATTGAATCTTCAACTAAAGAACTAGCTTTAAAAAACTTACGAAGAATACCTTTGTGAGATTTAATAATTTGTTCTACTCTTTTTCTTTTGTTTCTTTTCTGATTCAAAAATTGATATTTTTTTGTAAACATGTTTGTACTACAAATTTTAAGTGTAAAAATAAAATACACAAAACCAGTAACAAAGCTAATAATGAAACAAACACAAGTAGTGAAAATAATAGTCAAAGAACAATAAAGTCTGTCTGTGCTTGAAGCTGTCGATATAATCTATTCTATAATGATTAAAATTGAGATAATTCATTTAAACTCTTTTAAATCTATAAGAAAAATTATAAAATATTGACTCCAATACAATATTAAAAATCAATAATGAATATTGACAATAAGAAAAATAGATAAGTAAGTAACTTACGTTGTAAGTTTATATATTGATGAATGATGATATTGATGCAACTAAAATTTTAATTAGAGATTAAAATTTAATTAGAAGAGATTTAAAGGCGAAGAAGGGAGGAAATTAGCTTTTAGGATTTATACTTTAAGCTTTAGAGTCTCATGACTTATGTAAATAAATTAATAAAGAAAGAGTTGTACAATAAATAAAATCTTGAAAAGAAAAAAAAAATGGGGCCGACACTAGGGGGCCGCTAAGATAACAGATCTATCTTTTTGAAAAGAAAAAAAATCGTTTACCTTCCTTCTTTTTTTCCTATCTTTTCTTTTTTTTTTAAACTCTTTCTTAAATTTTAATAGAAAAAAAAATATATATTTTTACCTTTATTACCATGACCTTTTGGTCATAAAGCAATAACTTTACCATTGCGCCAAAGCTCCCCTCCTTTGATTAAAATAATCTAATAAAATATATATATATATATATATAGTTTTTATTAAAACAATCTAATTATATATAATATATATTATATATACATGTCAAATTTAGGGCCCTTAAAAATCGAGGGTTACCATCGCCTCCGATGACATGCCTTAGGATCGGCCTGGTGTCTTATCTAGTAAGCCCACGAGAACACTTGATGACCAGAAAAGAAGCACCAAAAGCTTCTTGCAAGAAGTTTCCCAACCAAACAATAAAAGAGCTGCTGCTCTAGGCCTTGCCAATGGATCTTCCAAATTCTCCCAGAAAAGAAAAGATCCACCTGCAAGTGCAACATTTTGGACGTCCTGTGATAGGTGCGGAATGCAGTACGAGCATCTCAGGGTGTACCTTCATCACACTCTTCTCTACCTTAATTGCCATGCATCTACAGCGATAAACCCCCCTAGAGAATTTTTATCCTCAGAGCATACTTCTCAACAGATTCAACCAAAGTTCTATTGTTTCTAATGGGAGCCTTTTTCTAGAACTGCAGGAGCTGCAAGTGCAAATGTTGTAGAGAAGGCGAAGAGGCACGGGCAGCAGCTAGGAAGGAAAAATGATGTTTCTAAAGAGAAAAACTAGTGCATATTGGGAATGACCACACACATGTTTGATTTCAGCTGCAACAAATTAGGAGCAAATGGGAATTCTGTAGATGGGAAACAAAGCAAGCAATTGAGGGAGTTTTGTCATTTTGATACCAGAAATATGTTTATTGAGATGAGTAAGTCAGCAAAAGAGTGATGATCTACTGCCTCTGTGAAACTTGATGTGAAATGAAACGCTAAAAAGAAACAAGAACTGAGTGAAGCTGGAAATAAAAAAAACACAAACAGGGACGTCCCTATCGGCCATGAATATCTGGATGAATTTTGTGATGAATAGATTATTTGTTACAAACTTTTGTGATGAATTTAGGTTTTTCATCACGACAAGCTATTTGCAAAGAAAAACTATAGTTGTCGCTAATTTTATCACAAAAAATTTTTGTGATGAATTTTTTTTAAAATTCATCGCAAATCAATTTTTCTATAATGTATAACTCTAACTGTGAACCTTTACCAATTATCAAAACACATCTTCAATTGTCTTGTTCTTCTAGCACAAACATCTTTGATCACTGCACCAGATCAAGTGATGATACTGCCATCTAATGGTAATATTTTATCTAAATTCTTCATCTATATTCAAAGCTGATTATGTAATTGTTATGGATGCTTCTTGAGGATCTCATTGTCATGGATACTTCTTGCAGATCTTAATGAGTCTATGCTTAGTAAATTGGTTGCGTGCGCCCCGCCAATTCGTCTCAAGCCAACACGAAGGAGGTAAATTACGAGTGACTACTAGTCCTTAGAATAATGACTGATGTATAAAGAAGATATTTACCTCGGCTATGTGAAACTTTGAACCCCAGACCTTAAATTGGCAGCACCTCATGCGCTAGCCACTAGACTCTTTCGAAGGAACAAAGTCTATGCTTAGTAAACACCTTATCCACATCGATAATTTTGAGATCAACTTGTTTACATGATTGAGAAACATTGTACTACAATTATCACCCCCACTGGAAGATCATCACTGACCTACTCATCCTTCATGATTTCTTCATTTGCTAAGTGCTTCCTCTCATCTGCAAAGAAAATCTTATCAAGGCATTAGTGACAATTCAAAAAACATTGCAATCAACACCTAAGATTTTTCACTTCATACCATAGAGCAAGAGCAAATGTGTAATAACTGACATCATCTAGTCCATTTATCACCAACCCTTAGAAACATAAGAACATTATGCGGCCCTCTTTTGGAAGTTAGATCTCTTTTTACCACTTCGTCAAAGAAGTTATGTGCATGATGAGGATTATTTGCAATACCAGCCGTATATAAGTGAGCATTTCTTGATTACCATCTCATCTAGATGCTCCTTAAAGCATAACATAGATGATGAACACATGATATCTTTGACATAATGATCTAGAATCGATTCTTAAAAATTGACGATATGATGTTTACTTTATCATGCGCTTAATACTTGTACACCTATATTTATCTTTCCTCCATATCCGTAGGACCGACACTAGGGCGCTGTTAAGATAGTGGATCTATTTTTTTAATTTTTTTTCTAAAGCATCAAAAAAGGGTAGACTTGTGCAAAATGCAACCATTTACAACATAAGGCTCAAACATCAAAAGCAATAAGATTCTGCCATATCCTGAAGCCAGAAGAAGGATACTTTGTCCAAAAGTTGGGAGGAAATCAGTTATGGAGCTTTTGAAGATAGTGCAGGCCTCGGAGATTTGCCTACAAGCAAAGTAGGAACAATGTCAAAACTCATCAATGTCAAAAGATAGGTCAACGGTCGCTAACGCTCACTAAAAGGTGATGAGTGTTTGATCAAAAGACCATGACTTTGTGATATATATAGGAGAGAATACAGCAAATGACCATCAACAAGAGGTCCTCACTACCTCACCTCCACCTTTCGATGACTCATTTCCACCTCATTGAGTGTCAACAACTCGCATCACCTCCAACTTTCTTAGCCATTGGACTAATGTTGTCACATACTTGACTAAGTTTTTACCGCTAACACCTTGCCTGTCTCTTAGAAGCAATTTGATACAAGGAATGATTAAGAATGGATGTATAAGAATAATAATTTTATTAAATTATACTTGTAAAATCAAATTTTAAATTACTTTCTCAATTAAATGCATAAAAAAAGGAATTCGTTAGGAATGAATGATTATTTTTAAACATCAAACATATAAAGCAATTATATCATATGTTTTTCTAAAGCAATTATTCCCAACGCTTAGAAAAAATGATCCAAGAAGAAAACTCAACTACTCTCTTATTATATAGATTTGGGGCCTATTTGTCTTTTGTTATGTAGTTATTTGTTCAAAAAGTGTTTACAAGAAAAATTAAAAAACTTCCATTGTATTGCTAGATGCAAAGAAATATTTTATGTTCAAATGGATCTCAATCTTAACCTCTTTCTTCCACCCAATTAATCCCTACCTTGATCTCGATTTTCCTCTTTTGTTCAGTTTGAGCTTTACTTGATCTCAATCCTCCTTCTCTACTCGATTGAATTTCATTTTCTCAATCTCATCTCCTTATCTCGGTGGCAACACCACCGTGTGCTAGCCCATCTCCTTATCCTTGATTGAGCTTTGGCTCGATCATAATCCTCAACTCATCTCCTCTACTTGATTAACCTCCACCTCTACCGAATTGCCCTTGTGTTCCACCTCAATTTTGATTTTCTCAGCTCTACCATGAGCAAAATATGACTTGCATGTCCAGACCATCACACTATTTAAAAAGTTAAAAAAAAAGAGGGAAAATGATAAAATAAAATTAGAAAATAAAACAAATATTCGATACATAATATTAGAAGAAAGAATAGTTCACCATGCTTCCGTAGGACTGGCCAGTCGCTCAGGTTTGACGTTATTTAACTTAGTTAATTATTTTTTTTTATATATTAGAAAATAAGTTTTTCAATTAAGGAAGATTTATGGCAAATTACTGAAGCACGTAGTTTAAGTTTCATATTATCTAAATCGCATCGGTAACTTTAAGAATACTCAAATAGTGTACTCGATACTAATTTTGCCCCTCTGCTCATTCGCTTTCACTCGCCGAATCAATTGCTACAGTGTAGCAATCGATTCGATAAAGTTCAATAATCATGAATAGTAACTTTAATTGCTTGTTATATTGCAACAATCGAGTAATTTAAAATAAAAAGTTCTATGATTAAAAATTTGTTGTTCTCAATACAGTGTATCAAATTGATATTTGAGAGTACATATATAATTAGGAGAATTAAACGAGAACATAGAACCTACCTTGTTCCATGTCATTTTGAGCTTTCTTGATCCATTAGCCGATTTTGGCCGAAATTAGCTAATAGACCTAGAGAGGTTATAATGACATAGAACAAGGATCTATGCTTGTCTAGTTCTCCTGATTATATTTATGTCCTCAAACATCAATTTGATATATCATATTGAGAACAACAAATTAATATTTGAACACGAATCAGATTTTTCAAACACATTCATATTCAAAAAATTGTTACTCTCAATATGCTATTTGAAAATGATGTGTGATGTTATGAATATAATCAGGAGAACTGGACGAGCACATAGGATTTGGTTCCATGTCATCTGAGCTTTCTAGTTCCATCAACTAGTTTTCGCTGAAACGACTGATGGATGGACTTAGAGAGACATTTGGAATTGATGTTTGAATACATGGATATAATCAGGAGAACTAAACGAGCACATATGATCTTGTTTAATGTCATTCTGAGTTATTTAGGTTCATTAGTCACTTTCGATCAAAAGTGGCTCAAAAGTAGCTTATGGACCTAGAGATCTCAGAATGACATGGAACAAGTGTTGGATCGAGTCGCACGTGAGAGGGGGAGGGGTGAATCGCGTGGTTTTGAAAAATCTTATTTTTTAATTTTGAAAACGAAGTACGTAGCAAAAAAACACAAAAATTAAAAACACTTAAGAAGATAGAAACAGACATGATCGGTTTTACTTGATTTGAAGCCTTCGGCGACTTTTACTCTAAGACTTAGGTCCTGCAGACTTATCGATGGGTAATCCACTAAAATACCTCTTCCAGAACCACCGAAAAAGGGAATCAAATACAAAGAAAGTTGAAATAAGTGCAACACATTACACTTGTCCTTTTTACAATAATTAAGTACAAATTTAAAGTTACCAAACACTTTTTTTTCTTTTCGGAGTCGGTCGGCTCAAGCTCGATGTTTGGGCGGGTTTTTCAGGGATAGATGGGCATAGCAGTGTTGTAGCAGAATCACAACAAGAAGTTGTTGCAGTTGGAACCTTTAATCGGGCGTGTAGAAGCTTGTGTATGAGTTATTGTTTGAAGCTTGGTCGAAATGCTCTTATAAAGGCTGTGGAAGGCGCCTTCTATAGGGTTGAAGGCGCCTCTAGCGTGTAAAACTTGATCCTGAAAAAAGTTGATCCTTATCGCCGAAGAGGTCAGAATTTTATCTTGCGAAAGACGTCTTCCATGAACAGTGCCAAGATACCTTACAATGCTTGAAGGTGCCTCGGGTACTGTTCACCCGAGGTTTTTTGTGCTCTTCTTGCCCTGCAAAACATGTTAGTCCAATAAACCAAATAATAATCTGCAAGACAAGTGTTAACACAATAATAATGAGTAATGATTAGCTCCTGTCCTCCTTGGACCAGGAACTATTCAAGGTCTTAGTTTAGGGATCTAAAATGGATCGACGTTTACTGTCCCTCAACTAGAACATGCCCTCATTGTGCCACTCTTCTCCAGTGACTTATCTAACTTACCAACTTGCCAATTTGTAGTCTATCGACTAACCTCTTGACCCACCAGGTCTTCATGCCAGTTGTAAGGTCCGCAGAGCCAGCTGGACTTCTGCCGGTCATCAGGTCCCGCAGACCCAACCGAACTTCTTGCTAGATATTAGATCGGCCCTTTGACCTATCTGGGCTTCGTACCAACTATCAGGTCCTCAGAACTAGTTGGATTTCAGCCTAGTGTCAGATCCTTCAGTCCCGTCAACTCTTGCACACTTGGTAAAATAATTAGATCACATAAAGATCTAACTTAACTTACTTATCATTCATCAAAATCTGAGTTGGATCGTTAGTGTAAATTGCACCAATAACAAGATCCTATGTATTTATTTAATTCTTCTAATTATATTCATGTTCTCAAATATCAATTTGATATACCGTATTGAGTGTAACAATTTTTTGAACACGAATATCGATTAATTTTTTTTTTTATAAAAAGTAGTTGATAGACTTAGAGAGCTCGCAATAATATAGAATAAAGTCCTATGTGCTTGTCTATTTCTCCTATTTTTCCTGATTATATTTATGCATTCAAACATCAATATGATATGCCATATTGAGAGTATTAAATTTTTTATCATAGAAGAATTTTTAATTATTATTTTTTTAAAAAATTAATCTATTGCTATAGTATAACAATTGATTATAGTCACTGTTCATGGTCACATTTATGGTCACAAATTTTACTGAATCGATTGCTACACTGTAGTAATCAATGAAAAAGTCTAATTTAGGTTTAAAAAATTATTACTCTTAATATGACGTATGGGAATGATGTTTGAGGATATGAATATAATTAGGAGAACTAAACAAACACATAGAGTTTAGTTTCATATCATTTTGAGCTCTCTAGGTCCATGAGCTGATTTTGACTAAAATTGATTGATGGATCTAGAAAACTCGAAATAACATGAAATAATATCTTACTAATTTTATTTATTATATTCATATTCTTAAATATCAATTTAATATATCGTATTTAGAGGAATACTTTTTTTAATCTAGAAATCTTTTTAATATTAAAAAAAGATTTTTAACCGATTGCTACAATTGATTTAAGTTACTTGTCATGGTCATAGAGCTTTATCGAATTGCTTGTTACACTGTACTAATAGATTCAACTAGTGAAAACGAATGAGCAGGCGGGTAAAATCAGTATCGAGTACACAATTTGGGTAAATTCAAAGTTGCCAACATGATTCAAGTAATATGAAACTTAAACTATGTGGTTCACTAATTTATCATAATATCCAATATACCTTTGAATTAAATTCGAGACTTGTTCTCTAATTGTTAAGCATCTCAACCAACTATACTATAGTCCATACAAATCTCATAATAAATAGAAAGCAAAACTATTTTAAAATTATTTATTTTTTTTCTATTATTTTTTAAATGAAGCCTATACGCCTAGGCCTCAACTGGGTAACAGATCCTCTAGTCTCCTTGTCTTGGTCTGCTCCTGGACTGAGATAAGGAGATTGGTGGGAGACAATGACCCCACCTGTTAATAAGTGGAGGCCCATTGTCCCCCATCAATGTAAAGGTTGAACCATGAATTTATCCAATTTTTACTGATTAGAGGATCCGCTCCCCTACGGGGGACCGGATCCTCTGATCCTCTTATCCTGGTCTGCTTCTGGACCGAGACAAAGAGATTGGTGGAAGATAATGACCCCATCTATTAACCGATGGAGATCTATTATTCCTATTAATATAAAGATTGGTTCATGAATTGACCCAATTTTTAAGGATAAGAGGATTCGCCCCCACGCTACGGACCATGCCATCCTCGGCTCAACATGTAAATGCATTGACTGGACTGATATCATGCATGTTCAGCCCAGCAGGCCCATTGTAACACCCCTGCGTAACAGAGAGAATTATGAAAATCTTATCCCATTCTGCGGGACCCGTATTGATTAAAGCGGATGTAAAATTACGGAATTTTCAAATGAGCACTTCACATTTTTTTAACCCATATTTGTTTTTTATTTTAACCTTTCCGTCGAGAATATTTTAAAACTCAGTACTATTTTAATGTTTATATTTAAAAACTAGGATCACATATCACAGTTGCTATTAATTTTTGAAATATAATGATACTTTTTGAAATTCAGTATTTATATTTTAAATGCATATCAGTTCCTTTGACAATTCCTAACGCCCAGCCCGTGCAGGTCCAAAATTAAAGGCGGGAGGGGATTTGAATTGGATTTTTTTCCCAATTTAGAAATAATTCAGGGTTTATGAATTTTGACTCCGATTCACTAACTCGTTTACGACTTATGAGTTATTCAGATCTTGGTTCCAAAAAAAATTTATTTGAGTTCATTCGATTAAGTTAACGAACTAAATTCGAGCCTGATTTTAAGCTCGAAATATTATCAAATCGAGCTCGAATTTAATAGTTTTTGATTTGTGAACTCAAGAATATATTCATTTTAGAGGTTCATGAACATATTCTTTAAAAGACTCATGAACATATTCGTTAAAAAGATTTATTTATTTTATATATTTCTATATATACATATTAAATATCAAAAAATAATAAATATAATAATATATTATTAATTATTATAATTAATTAATTTAATCGAGCTCGAAATAAATTTATTTAATTTATAAATAATTTTTTTAAAATCAAATTTAAACTATTTAATTTTATTAGGAGCTAATCCAAGCTGAAGAAGCTGAGCAAAGAATAAGTTTGACTTTACCCCCTAATTTAATCCTCATTGCGGATCTAAGACAAACTGTGTGACTACACAAACCCGATCCGCAACCCCAGTAAAAAGTTCGGTCTTCTCGCTCGAACTCGGATCGGAGCAAAGTTTTCGCCACTTCCACGGCGAGTCAGAGGATGAGCGGCGTTGGCGTCGGCCGCCAAGCGGAAGCCTTGAGGCTGTTCGATGCCCACTGCCACCTCCAAGATCGAAGAATCGCGGCCGTTGCTCCTCATCTCATCCGTACAGCCCTAGACTGCGGCGTCCAGCGTTTTGCCGTCAATGGCGTCTCCGAGGTGCCCGTATCTAGACGCCTTGCTTATTTTCTTGGTGTTTAGGGCGTTTTCCTTGTTACGTTCGTTCCTCGTATAGGCGGACTGGCACATCGTCAAGCAGATGGGGGACGAGTACCCTAGCATAATTCCCTGCTTTGGCCTTCACCCCTGGTGAGAAATTTCATTGCACTCCTCATCCTTCTTTTCAAATTCTTCTTTGACGTTGATCGATTGTTATGATCCATGCATCAAATAGGTTTGTTGCAGAGAGATCCCCATATTGGTTCAGGTCATTGAGAGAATTCCTCAGCGCCACGCCAGCAGCTTCCGTGGGTGAGGTATGGATACTCCTTTCTTGGTTTTTAAGATTTCTGCAAGTCAAGACTAATGGTTGAAATTGTTCAGTGGATTAAGTAGTGAGAATACTTGTTTAATCAGGTTATATAGTATATAATTTTACTGTAACTAAAGGTTGATTATTTATATCACATCCGGAAGCGGATGTGGATGACGCTCAGTGTCAGAGTAGATGATCTGACTTTGAAGGCTGACTGTCTATCTCTTCGCATACTTGCTAACTGATGGAATTGATACACTAAGATAGGCAAACGGGAAATGAAGGTAACAATAGGAAGTCAACTTACCTTAGTACCAAATTATTTTATTTTCAAATATTCTCGACATTTGCATCATGATAGATTATTTGACTCATTTTCGTCATGACTATATTCATATTTCTTTCAATAATTGAGACCGTGCATTCCTAGTTAGTTGCATTATGGGCTAAATTGGCTTATCGCCATTGGGAAAAGTTTTAAAGCCAATAATGTTCATCGTCCATTCTTGACCATTCTCACAAGTCTATCAACTCTCACTTCTAGGTATTACAAAGAAGGAAGCAAATCAAGCATTTAATTTTTTTGTACTCATCCCATACAGAAATTTAGAGATTAGGTGAAGTTTGTAACAAGGCATGGTCCTTTAGCCCATCTGCATTCCTGTACTGTAATTTAAAGAAGCAAGTCATTAGTTAAAACAGAAATTAAAATTTTAGTGGTAAAAATCAGCTATATTATATTTGTTCATACTCCTGTATGGTGAGTAGGTCAAATAGTGCAAGATAGAAGCTTCTATCTATCAAGAACAGTGATTATGGTTCAGAGACGAGATAGTCTGACTAGAGAAGGGTGAATAGGTGGTGACTTACAAATAAAACTTTCTTTTTCTTGCAAGCCAAAGACAAACAGCCTTGTTAGCATCCATGGGGTGCTTGTGTGTGTATATGACAATTTGAGTCATGTATAAATGCAGTGGAAATAAGAATAAAAATAAACTACAATAATATCAATACTAATACACTCCATGTATCCAACTCCACAACATATGAATTGTCTAGTGAGTCAACCCCATAAAAATTCTACTAAGGTTAAGTTAGGTGTAACCCAGAGTTTTGATGTATCACTAAGGTTAAAGTTTGGTTAGTTGTGATCTAACAATTTGTGTCAAGTGTGTAGGTGCAGTTGCTTGACATATGGTGAAGTCCTAGTTGGGAGCTAGTGACTAAGTCCTAGTGGAACTAGGAAACTGAAGACCTGATGGGGAGTCGAGCATGAGCTAAGTCTTGATTGAAACCAAGCAAAAATGTCCTAGCTGCATGCTAGGTGAATCAATTCCAAGTGGAGTCGGCTAGGAGTTGAAGGCTTGGCCGACAAAGTTCAAGTGGAGTAAGCTCGGAGCTAAGTTTGGCAGACAAGTCCAAGTGGAGTAAGCTGGGAGCTGAAGCTTGGTAAACAAGTCCAAGTGGAAAGAGCTGTAGCTTAACAACTCAGTCTAGATGAGTGGGAGTTGAACATCTAGACCCAACGTAAGTGCGAATAACTTTACATTTTCTATCATACTCATTATGTGTAACTAGTGCAGGGAAGCAAGGTTCGACCGTTTTAGGCGGTTGGAGGGAGTCCGGGTCGTATGATTGGCGATAGCTCTCGACAAGGAAATTCGGAGAGTCGAAACGACCGTATCAAGTCCAGGCTACCGAATGATATAGGCGATTGGAGCTGCTTCCAGGCAATCGGGAGATGAAATTATGAGCAACCCGAGCAAGTGAGGTCAAGATCAAGGTTGACCCCTCTCTAGGCAACTGGAGGGAGTCCAATCGACCGAGAAGCTTTATTAACGTTATATAATGGATAACAGTTGCAGCCACATCAACATCTACCCAGGCGAAATGTTACAGTCGTCTGGGAGAAGGCTATGTAAAGGGGTTCGAGGCATAACTTGAAAATCACTCAACTGCACAGAATTCGCTCTTGTTCTCGTGCTTTAGTGCTCGCTCGTCTTCTGTGCTACGCTGCGACTTGGGCTACATTTCTAATCGGCAACACTCGAGTAATATTAATTGTATTTGTGCTTAATTTTTAGATTTTTTTAGTAAAGTTTTCCCATCTCTAGAGGTGTTCTGGAATGGGTAAATTAGAAATAAAAATCGTATTTTTATAATTGCTGCATGTGTCTACATTTCTGGTTTAATTGATCAACTGCTTGCATGCTTAATTGTTAGCTAAATCTCTTACATGTTTACATTGCTTTGTCTTACTTGATTGGTAATTTTTATTTATGCTATGCTAATTCAATTGCTTTTAAAGTTATTATCTGCTCATAAAATTTGTAACACTATTCACTCCCCTAGCGTTGAGTTCGATCCTACAATTTTGTATTAGAGTCGGTTGAGCTGATAGTATGTTAGGCAAACCTGGTTAGGTGCATGTATAGGCTGGGTAAGGAGTATCTTATCTGGTACATCTAGTCAAGTGAATATAGTTGAAGCTAACTCACCTTACTCTAAACTAGTTTGACCAAGACATTGTATTAAAGTTGATTTAGCCCTAGATTCTTAAGTTAGCTTTGTCTTAGGAAGTGGTTATTGTTTCGATCAAGAAGACTCCTGTGCCTCGCCGCCACTTTGAAGCAAATTTAGGAAACTCTTGCTCAATTAGTCCAAAACAAAATCTGAATTTAACATAGGGCAAACTTTGTGCTTGGAGATGGAACAAACAATTAAATTGATTAATAATCTGAGCCTGGCCCGAACCCAATCCAAATCCTAATTACAACCATACCCCATCCAAACCAAACCATATCCTGTCCTAGACCTTAATACAACTTGAACAAATTTGTGTTTTTTTTGAGAAATGTCTTTGTAGGAAGGATTCAGCACAACCTGCTCTTCTCTCTTCAATGATGACAATTTCGCATATTAGAAGGGGGGAATGCAATATTATCTCATGACTAATATAGAGAACTATCTCATAATAAAGATGGGCTTTGAAATACCTACAAATGAACTGGGCAACCCGTTGACTTCTGTGGATAGGTGAAAAAAAGAGAGTAAAGTTCAAGCTAATGCTAGAGCTACAACTACATTGTAATGTGGGCTAACTCAGGAACAATTGAGTAAAGTAGGTCCGTTCACCAACGCTAAGCAACTCTGGGATAAGCCCATCGAGTTGCACGAAGGTTCAACTATTCATGAATTGCTAAGAAAGACTTGCTATTAAATCATCTCCAAAGCATCCAAATGAAGGAAAATGAATCGGTAAGTAGTTGCATAGCTGCTTCAAAGAAATCTTAAACGACATCCATGTAATCAGGTATGCACTTAAGGCACTTCCAAGGAGATGGGCATCAATGGTTGAAGGATCTGTCTATTATAAAATTAGATGATTTTTTTTTGTGATTTTGAACTCCATGAATGAACTAATCTTCATAAAGAAGAGAAGGGTGTAGCTTTGATTGTAGGGAAATCTAAGACAAAATCCAACCCTAAAGAAGAGACCGAGTCAGAATTCGAGGCCGAATCAACAATCGATGAAGATGATCTATCTTCAGAAGTCACACCTAGTTAAATGAATGATCCAACGAAAGAAGTTCACTCGAGATTCGTGAAAAAGGAAATCTCTAAGAAGGATCTTATGAACGTACGTGCTTTGAGAGCAAGAAGAAGGGCTACTTCAAAACTGACATTCCTCTACTAGAAGAAAAGGAGAAAGAACCTGAAAAGAGGAAGAAGAAGAAAGCCCTAAAGGTAACTTGGGACGAATCACCATCATAATCCGAACCAAACTCATACAAAGTCAACCTACTAGCACTGATAGCATTCAGAGAAGCATCAAGTTCAGAGTATAAGTCAGGATACAACTTAGCATCTGACTCAAGTCAGATTAGAGACTTAGACGAGTCAGTTGATGAGGTAATAGATCCACGTATTGAAAAATTGTATGCTACTATTTCTTACTTGACTAAGACAAGCTAAATACAAGTCTAAGGTTAAGACTTTATCTAAGGAGGTCAAAGACCTTAAGGAAATCACTAACTTAGATTCACTAACTCAGGTTAGTCAAGTTGGAACCTCAACTCAAGTGTCAAAGCTTGAGGAAGAAAACTCTAATTTAAAAACCAAGTTAGTGAGTTAAAGTCTATGTTGAGCAAGTTTATGTCTGGTTCTAATTATTTAAATATGATGCTTGGGACCAGACGAGCTGCATATAACAAGACTGGACTTGAGTTTAGCTCGAGTCAAAATCATGTCTCTTACCTTAGTCAAAAGAAATGCAAAGAATAAGATAGCCTGGGTTCCGAAATCATACTTAGTCAATCAAGTAGAAAATAAATTTTATTGGCTACATAAACAACATTTATATGTGGTTAATGCTAATTTTGCTATGTTAACCCTATTGATAAATTGAAATATGTTATAGCTCCAATTACGGAAGCTAACTCTTAGATCTCTTAGACTAGGATTGACTCAAATCATGTTTACATGTCTATTATTTTCAAATATGATTTCAAAATTAATATTTGTATATAATATTTTTGCTTTATTCATTTTTACAAAATGGACTTAGCCTTGGCCTTACCTCACAAATACCTTAGGGATAATTTGTTTATGTTTGAAAAATGTAGAAAGGCATGAGATGCTTAGGGTTACGACCTTTTTGATTCCTGATGCTTATATTAGTACATCAACATAAATTGGGGCTAGAAACTTCATATTGATCAAGTTAGTAATTTTCATATTAAACAACTTAGTTGTCATAAAATTAAACTTGAAATTCTTTCTTAACTTGAATAACCGATTAAAAACTTCTATCATAGTCAAGCCCGAAATCAAAGTTGGACATTTCGAAAATGATTTGAAAAAAATAAATTATTTTGATAAAAACTTAGATATTTTCATAAATGTCATTTTCAATTCTGTTCAATTGCATGTTTACTTATTTTCAGACGACTGGACATATGAACTTAAGATACTGAAAAACTTAGCTAGAAATATTACTTTCTTGAAAAGTCAACACCCTTTGGTCGCCCGCACAATATATAGGCGCCCAGGTGCTAAAAAAGGACAAATAATTTGAACTAAATTAACCAAATCCTGATAAAAATTAGATTTGGTTGACTGTATCTGCTTACGGACGACCATATTAATAACATTAATTTAACTCCATAAAATTATAATTGTAGAATTTTTTTTTGGCACACGGACGATTGTGACCCTATACGGTCGACTGTAGTACCCTTATATATACAACCGCGTACAACCACTAAAATCTCATCCAAAACTTGGTTTCCTTTTTTTAAATTTCGATTCTGAGCTCATCTTCATTTTGTGCCTCAAGTTCAAGTCTCTACTCTTGCAAATCATCATGTCTAGGTAATTATTTTCTTTATGAACTTATTTCTTCCCTTATTACTAGTTGGTGAATATTTTCTTGTTAACCCTAGACGTAGATTCACTGAGGTTTTAACTGATCCTTCCATTGACTCTAGGTTTCCTTTTGAAAGCTTTAGGCTTAGGTATTAATTAACCACCTACATTCTCATGCCTCCTAAATATCTTAGTTGACAATTCTTTTCGGATCATTGTGTAGACATTTTCGAAATCATATCCCATTATGGCTTGTCTAAACTGGTTTATTGCGACCAAACAATCAACCTTGATTTATGTTACGAATTCTATAACAACTTAACTAGAGTTGATGATCTTACATTTACATCTTGAGTCAGAGGTATTAACGTACATTCACACCCGATCTGATTAGGGACCGACTGAGCTTCGCTCGTCTTCCTATACACTCGATTATTTTCCAACTATGAGACTGCCTTTTCCTAGTCCTTTCGCTCATATTTCATTAGATATGATTTACAAATATTTTTTTGGTGGTAATCGAAATCCGACTCTTATAAACTTCCGTTCGAGTAAACTTCAAGCCGCATACTATGTTTTGAACAAAGTTTTCATGTGTTTTATCAATTCAAGCCCGAAGTCTAGCTATAATGTGATTTTTTACTTCTTTTTCTTATATGCACTTTGACATAAATTGGATATCAACTTAAAAAATGTGGAACTGCCACATCAGCAACCCCCTCTAGAGCTGGTCCCACGGATATTGAGGAAGATAAATATAGGTACACAGCTGAAAGCGTATAGCCGGCACGCTAAAATTGGATATCAACTTAAGCTTGCATATCTTCAACTCCATCTATCATGCATGTACCATTTCTAATCATCTGGTTTTTATGCCTTACTGTCACATCTTGACTCTCATCTTTGCATCTTTCAAGGTTGATGTTTATGGAGGAAACATCCAACCGTTAAATAATTCTAACATGATAGGATTTAGATAGTTTAACCTAGCCAAAATGGTCCTTAGAGAAACATCTTACTATGGAAGGATGACAGGCATACCCATCTAGAGGCTGATGAGATCCTAGCAGAGCCCGTAGCACAACTACCCGTACTTCTTACACCGCAGCACCTTCATCATCATTGACATTAGAGGTCCGAGTGATTCGCCTAGAGGAGGATGTCATTCATACATTTCAACTTTTGGAGGCCCAAATAAAGGAGATAATGGATATATTGAGTACTTAGAATGCAAGCCATCAAATTCCACCTTTGGACCAGACTGATCTATCTTAATTTTTTTACTATGAACTTGCAATTTGTTTATGGACTTGTAAATTTATTTATAGTCCAGATTTGCAGTTTACTTTATTTATCTTGACTTGTTGACTATGCTTGACTATTGGCTTAACTTACCGTTTACTTTACCTGGATTTGAATGTTTAACTGGGGTTTGACTTACTTGAATTTTTTTTATAGTTGATCTGTTTTCTTACAAATATGTTTGATTTATTTAATTAATCTTGAATTATTTTACTTGATTGGATGCATTGTTTTATTTTTATCTCTTCTTTACAAAATTTTCCATTTTGATGTATTAAAAATTTGAAGATACGTAAAAACTGGAGTGGAAGTCAATTTTAAATTTGTGAGAGGTAAAAATTTAACTTCCCAATTAAACAACTTATATGATTAAGGGAGAACAATATTTAAAGGGGAATTATTTCTTTTTGATGTTGTATTCATATATGACTGCATTAATTATATTTTTATCATACATTGAATATAAATGCTAAAACTTATTTTTGATTATTGTTTACTAACTTTAACTTAGTTTTCATACGGTCAAAATGGAGAAGATTGTTAGTGCTTGGAAAAATCAGAGTTTTTATGTATAACTAAGGTTAAAGTTAGGTTAGTTGTGATTTACAATTTGTGTCAAGCGTATAAGTGCAAGTTACTTGACATGTGGTGAAGTCTTGGTTGGGAGTCTGGTAGTGACTAAGTTCTAGTGGAACTAGACAACTAAAGACTTGATTGAGAGTCAGACATGAGCTAAGTCTTGATTGGAGCGCAAGAAAGTCCAAGCTAGGTGTTAGGTGAATCAAGTCCAAGTGGAGTAAGTTGGGAGTTGGAGATTGGTGGACAAGTCCAAGTGGAATCTGAGAGTTGTAGCTTGAGTGGGGCCTAAACATTTAGATCCAACGTAAATGCGAGTAACTTTACATTTTCTATCATACTCATTACGTGTAACCACTACAAGAAAGTAAGTTTTGATAGTTCCAGGCTGTCGGAGGGAGTCCGGGGCGAGTGGCTATTGATAACTCTCGATAAGGGAATTCGGAGATTCCAAGCAATCGTATCAAGTCCAGGCGACTGAAGGATACGGGTGACCGGAGTTGTTTCTAGGAGATGACATTATCAACAACCTAATTGAGTGGGGTCAAGATCAAGGTTAACCTCTCCAGGCATAGAGGGAGTCCAATCGACCAAGAAGCTTCGTTAACGTTATCTAACTGATAAGAGTTGCGACAACATCTACCCAGGCGACCAAGAAGTTTATAGTCGACCGGGAGAAGGCTATATAAAGGGCTTAGAGGCAGAGCTTGAAAATTACTCAATCACGCATTTACACAGAATTCACTCTTGTTCATGTGCTCTAGTGCTTTAGTGCTCTCTCGTCTTCTGTGTTGCGCTGCAACATGTGCTACATTTCTGATCGGCAACACTCGAGTAACATTTTCATTTCTTTTTATGTTACCATATTAATTGTATTTGTGCTTTTTTAAATTCTTTTTTGTAAGGTTTTTCATCTCTAGAGGCTTTCCCTAAAGGGTAAATTAGAAATAAGAATCATATTTTTATTATTGTTGTGTGTGTCTACATTTCTAGTTTGATTGATCAACTGCTTGCATGCTTAATTGTTAGCTAAATCTCTTGCATGCTTATATTGCTTTGTCTTAGTTGATTGAATTAGTCTATGTAATATTTATTTCCGCTGTGCTATTCTGATTCAATTTCTTTTTAAGTTGTTATCTGCTCATAAAATTTATAACGCTATTCACTTACCCTTTAGCATCAAGTTCCTACACCTTTAAAATCCATGCCTAGGATGTTTACAAGTGATTTCTTCTAACTAAATACAATAAATGTAAAGCTAAATAAGAAAGAAATTATCAAGGTGATTGAGTTGATGCATTCAACCTCTTTGAAACTCGTAGAGACCTTTAAACAATATAGGCACAACAATTGAAGACTTTCTAGTTCACTTCAATATAATCATATCAACTCAAAGCTCCCCAAGAGCTTTTATAAGAAAGGATGCAACAGCTTTATTTTGCCCACCTCTAATCATCTAAACCAATCTCTAGTCAACTAATCATGCAAAAGTATCTATTGCATAGTCAACGACTAGCTTGACAATATGTTGGAGCGAGCCGTCAAGAGCTCAAGCAACAACATTCTATTCTTCAAACTCTTAGTTCGTTGACTCTCAAATCAATTGAACTTTGCAGTTGACTAATGCTCACCCTGATTGACTGAATATGATTAGAGATCCCAACTTTACTCGGTTCACACCCTTATAAGTCTACATACAGCTACAAGACCAATCTTAGCTGCCTATTATGACTTAAAACAAGCGGTCCCTTCCGTTAATCAAAAGATTGACTATTGACTGCACGTTAAGGAAAATTATTTTTCTTTCTTCTATTCCTTCCTTCCTTTCCCCACCTAATGGGAAAATGCTTGGTTGTTGTTGTTGAATTCCTTCCTTCTTTTCTTGACCCTAGTAATCTTCATCAGATTGATCTCTACCTCGATCTCTGCCTAATCCATAGGATTAAGCTCCACTTGCATGATCTTTGCCTACCTTGCCTTATCAAGCTTCGCCATGATTCCCACCTAGTTCACCAGATTGAGCACAAGTTTAGTGAAAGGGATCTTGCAAAAGAGCACTAGGAGCTTCCCCTTGAGGGATGAAGAATCTAACTCTACCAAACAGAGATACTTGTGCCTTGTGTCAATCATTCATCTGACTATCAATTTTGAACAACAGCAAAAATAAATAAATAAATCAAAGCTATTGAGCAATCTAATTCACAAGTTGACTAAATGTTTTAAGAGCCTGATGTATTGCCCATATTCCTATCCAATTCTTTAGTATATACATGTCCCAGCTAGCCGCGTAATGTATATGCACTCAAAAGATTCTTCCATCTGCCATTGGCTTATCCAGTTTGCGTTTTGTTTCATCCAAGTGAAAAAGAATCATGAAAATGAGAAGGGAATAGATTCCTCAACTAAAGTATATTGTGATAAATGTTATGGAATAGTTATATGGTGATTTAAAATATATCTATGCATGTTAGCATTTAGAGCATTCAATACTTTTTTAATGTTAATCATCACATTGTAAGTTTTTTTTTTTGGATTGGTTACGCTCTTACATAAGAGGGAAATTGATATTGGATATTATTTAAATGAGACCATATATATGCCCGCATAACTCATGTTACATCATCCAATAACTCAACCATATATTGTCTATATATACTTTTTAAAACCTTTAAGTTGATTGATCAAAACTTTGTTGAGGACATTTGGGAAAATGCAAACAGTATGACATTTGCAAAGTAAAGAAGAGACTAGGTCATACCAATTGCCTCTGCATATGTTTGAGCAAAGTTAATGATGATCTGAGACCTTGAACATATGATATAAGTAAAATAAATGAATAATATGATATGTGATTCCGGTATTGAAGATCCAAGAAGTTGACAAGGTACACAACTCTCCAAACTAATTATGTTCTCCTAGGTTTGCCTTTTGTGTCTGAGCTTGAATAATGTGAGCTACTTGATGTTTCTCATGTCTAACCCAGTCAATTGCATGAGAATGATCGAGGTGATTGCAATAGGAACTTCATCAATGATCACTTGGACCTACTACGCCACCTTGATTCCTTCAACCACCTTTGCTTTATGAGACCCTACCAAAAGATCAAATAAATTTAGGAAGTGAAGTCTGATTTACATGGGCTGAATCACTAAATACTGAGCTTATTATAATGAATGAAAAAAATGGGAGGAATAGTATATAAATTTTTCCAAAAGTCATTGTTATAATTTCTTCAAGTCTTCATGAATACAATGTAGACAGAGTATTTGAAAATGGTCACTCACTACAATTATAATTTGTCGACATCAGTTGTAAAGGGAGATAGTACATCAAACTCAATGATTAATACTTCCAATGTTCTAAGATAAGCACCCATTCCCCTGTTGATGCAAACAAAACAATTTTCCAATATTGGCAACTCAAATAATAAGTATACATTTATCTAGCATGAGCTCAAATTTTTACAGCTTGATCAACATGGTCTAGTGGTAATTCTGAGTAGATTTGAAATATCGACAAAGAAGATTCAGCTATTGAGCATCAGCTTTGATTACTGAGTTTCCATCAAAGATAGTTTAAAATCAACCACCTTGGTCAGGTGAAATTTTTTACTCTAATGAACCTGACTTTTTTTAGTATGATTGCAAAATGTGTTTTGATTGTGGTGTCAGATGAACCTTAATACATGAAGACAACCGTGATAAGGAATACTGCATTATGTTGAACAGCACATAGTTGTAGGCTTGTAGCCCTCAGGCTAGCACAACTGGATGCCAATGGTCAATTTTGATTGGCAATTATGAGTACACAGGGCTTTTGACTACAAAAAAAAGGACAATCAGTTGACAAATGAGGCTTTCAATTGGTGGTTATGAGTGGACAAGAAGATCTTTTCTTACTTTATTTAAAAGCAACTCTTCAAATGAAAATTTTAATTTATTTAAAATTACGTACGAATTATATTTTTTGTTTTATATATCAATATTGGGTGATCTCCATTCTAATTACAATTTTTAAGGATCAGATATCAGTATTGAATCATGTTTTACTAGATCATCCAATATTCAAATGTTACTTTTTTTTTTCCAATTACATTACTACAATTGATCTGTTCCATGTGTCACTTATTGCAAAATGGAATATGAGGTTGGGGCTGATTCATATTGTTCAGTATGGGCCCACTGCATTTGATCATATTTTATATTGGCACAATTAAATGCAACATCTTGCCATCCAATTCAATAATAGTATTGGTGCCAATTGTAAACTCGGGATCTTGGTACCAACATTTTAAATGCTATAAATCATGTTGAACCAGCCATCTTTTTTTATATTTATATACTTTACATTTAGCTGATTGCACAAAAAAGGGTGTACTACCCCTGAACTGAATGATTTTTGTCCAAATACCTATTAAGAATTTGTGATTGAAATTGTGTAGATTGGCCTAGATAAAGGTTCACATGGAAGACAAATTGATTTTGCACAACAGGTAGTATTTTGTTCAGTCTTTAGTTAAGATTAGTAGATTAATCTGATCGGGATTTCTAAAATCTATCATTTACGTGTCTCATGCAGGTACTATCAGTGTAGTGATCTTAATTAAACTTTTTGTTCATCTGGTATTTGGCTTTGTTTTCTCTTAGGTTGATGTTTTTAGCCAGCAACTTCAACTTGCCAAAGATTTAAAGAAACCAGTTTCCGTTCATTGTGTGCGTGCTTTTGGAGACCTTTTGGAAATCATGTTGTAAGGGTTTAACTTAGTTCTCAATTTCTGGACTTCCATAGCTTTGGTATCAAGTTAGTACTGAAAATTTTGTAGGTTCTAATGGTACTTGCAAATATTCAAGGAAGAAGATTAGAAGTATCTAATGCTGACAAGGAAACAGATGTATGGAAAAGAAAATGATCACAAATGAGAGTGACTTGCATCGTTGATCAGACAACCTCTATTGATAGCAAGTCATAGTAGTGTCCTAGAGGGTTGGTGTGATTTAGCCGGTCATTGTTAGATTGTTAGACGGTGATGATACCAACAGAGCGCAAAGATAATGAGAAGGCACGAGAGTTCGCTTAGAACGTAATCGAAGTAGAGCAGTAGTGGGAAGAGTTGTGGATAAGGGTGATGCCAAAGTTTGAGGATGATGGAAAGCGGAGGGGTAATCATGATACTGAATTACTAGGTTTTGACTCTAATACTAATTGACATAATAAGAAATCAAATTGTCAAATCACCACAGAATTTAGAAGGAAATTGATGGAGTGAGCAAAGATAAATATCTCGAAGAGAAACTCTCTTTGAGAAGAACTCTCACCAAGAGAATCAAAAAGAAAATTGTGTTAATCAGAACATGGGATCCTAACTTGATTATGTATTTTTTTCATAAAATATAATTTTGTTAATCCCAAGAAAATTCTAATTATCCCAATAAAGATTCTAATTGATTTTTTCTACAACATAAAGAACTGTTAAAATGTCTTTATCTATTTTTTTAAAAATATAACAAACTATCAAAATTCTGACTTCGACAATTTTATTTTTTTCAATTATTATGTATTAAATAGGATTGAAAATTCTGACTCCCTTATTTACCTCCAATAGATGATGAATTTGATTGCTGTTTAGCTAAAAAGAACATGTTAATATTTCAGACAATCAATTATTCTACAATATTTACAGCATAAGTAAAATTGTTTCTTATTGAAATAAAATTATTTTCTAGGCAACAAATTGCAAAAAGAATTGTTAAATCATAGCTCAGACCTTTGCATAAAGTTCATGAACTCGAGGAATGTTTATCAGTTCATTGTGCAGTTCGTAGCCACAAGTTTTAAATCAGGCATGTAGCTAGTAGCAATTATCTTATATGTAATTGACGGGGTCTTGTTGAAAGACACCTTTCATAAGTGGATTCATGGAAAACTTCCATGTTTTCTACTGATCAAAACCCCACTTTACTGTTATGGGTACCCTGATAATGAGCCGCTTCTTGATTATCTCTCCCCTTTGTTGTTTCTGTGAGAAATTACTGCAACTTTCATGATTATGCTGTTGTCTTTGTTTTTTCTTTAAGCACATTCTTATTGTGAGGGGAAACATGGTGATTGTGGACAATAACCAACAGAATCAAAATTGAACTTGGTTAACCAGAAACCTAAAGCTTTAAGTTGGATAGGTAGTTATACTGAATTTTAATCCAATAAATTATTCAATAAATGTCGTAAGTATAGTTATGAATGATATAATAGCAGCCACAAAAATCAACCTAGACAATCTACCAAGGACTGTCTTGATTATGATCGAGTTATCTGCTTTTTTTTCAAGTTTATTAACTTGATTTATCAGAGACAACTAGGAGGCTTGGATGCAAAATTAATGGCGATGGCGTTTAGATGATATCGACTCCAATTTGCTCTGTTAACTTTCTACATAACTTGTTTGTAGGAAGCACAATTTACAATAGGATGAGGCATTTTAAGCTCTTGTAAATGAAACATTGTCATGTCGATAATACCTGCGAAAAAAAAATCAAATAACTTTATTCTTTAGCATCTACATCAATATATGTTTACTTATCTATCTGGTAACAGGAATAATGTTTTTATTTTTGTAATCAGACGCACTGGCCCTTTCCCTGATGGTGTTATTTTGCACTCATATATGGGATCTGCAGAATCAGTTTCTGGGTTTGCAAAGTTGGGTTCATATTTTTCGTTTTCTGGATTCCTGACATCCATGAAGCCACAGAAAGCAAAGAAACTGCTACTATCGGCAAGTCTATTTAGAATATTGTTACTGAAAACAAGAATCAACTAGATTTGTTTCGCTGACCTACCAGAATTTTGTTTAGGTACCGAAAGATAGAATTTTAATTGAGACAGATTCACCTGATGGATTGCCAACTGCAAACACTAGTTCGTGGATTCCAGTATCCGTTTTGGCTTCTAAGGGAGAGCCAAGTGACCAGCTTAGTGATCAAGCGGGAGAAGCAACAAGATTATCTAAGGAAACACTGAATCATCCTGCTAACCTTCTCAATGTAAGTATGGGCTACATATTAGTCTGATACAAGTGGATTTTGGCGACATCAGAAATCATGCATGTGGTCTTTTCAGGTACTGAAATATGTGGCAACTTTGCTTGAAATATCTGAAGAAGAACTAGCACAGCTTAGTTTTGAAAATACTGTACGTTTGTTCTCTTATCCTGGGTCCAAAATTAGTTCTGATGGGAGCTGAGGTTTCTTCTATTTCATATCAATGTATGAAATGAGGATTGAATGTTTTATAGGCAATGATTTGATATCTTTATGTGCATGTTGTAATTACAGCATCTCTTCAATTTGGTGTGGAAAATGACTTTTAATTTAACTAAAACATAATGCAAGATGACATTGCATGAAAGGCTATAAGGCAAATGGCACATTACATGGCAATCAATTGATTGTTTGAAAAAACAACCCCATAGTATCAGTCTTCCATCTTTCTCCTTTTATTTATTTATTTTGTCCCTTTTCTTTTACATACATAGTCAAAGGATGTTGATTTTCTGAATGCTGGTTTTCGAGTAAATGTGAATAGTGCACTTGTCAAAGCTTGATTTTTAAGATTTTCTGTTACTCAGGGGTGTCAGAATGAATGGGCCCGCAGGGCTGGGCATCCATTATATGGGTCCAACCAATCCATCTGCACGTTGTCTGACGATGGTACACTTTCGTGACGGAACACCCTCCCTGTTGACATGCGTCAGTTCGTGCTTGGGCCTAGGCATGTGAGTTTTATTCTATTTTTTTTTTAAATTTAGAAAATAAAAATAAACTAAAAAAACTACGTTGATTTACTTAAATGGCGCACACAAAGTGGGTAAATTCTCAAATCGTTCATCGTACTTTGGACGTCCTCCCCGTTCGGCCCCTGTTATCAATCACAAATGTCAATTCTTACCTTCAAAGCCTGAGTCATATTAAAAAAATAATAATAATGAAATAATGAAATATAAAAATTATTTATATAATTTTGATGCATATAATTTTAATATCTCTCCCCTCCGTCTTCACTTGTGAAAAATAATTTCGTCCCCTCGGATGGGTTTAATGATTAGCACATGAAGTGTTATCATAATGAGGTCTGAGGTTCGAATCTCGGTAAAGTCAAGATAAATACCTCCCTTATGTGCTAGTCATTATTCCAAAAGTTAATAGTCGTCCGTGATTTATCTCCTCCGTGTTAGCCCTGGGACAGATTGACGGGGACGCGGGGACAAACGTATTTACCCTCTGCTACAGTAAAAAGTAAATATTTCTCAATCTTTTTCTCACTTATCTATTTATACCATTCAAATTTATTTATTTTAATTTAATTGATTTATACCATTTGAATTTATTTATTTTTAATTTAATTATTAAAACCAGAACTAAGATTTGACATCAAATCTATTTTCTCCAAACTCTATTTTCATGAGGTTGTAAATTCATATAAATCTAAATAGTATAGATCCATCAATAAATTGTAGTTAAAATCCACTAATCGACTTAAAAAACTTCGATTGCACTTATTTTAAATTTTGTGAGCTTTTGAAGTGCCAAAGAATTCAAATATGCTATCCTTTACTATTTTCGGGCTTTCCTAGTAGTGCAAAAGAGAAAAAAGTCTAATGGACATTTGAAAAGACCTTCAATGATATTTTTCAGGTCTAAAATTGGGCGGTTACGAGTTAACCTTATAACAAATTGTATATCTCTTAATGACCTTTGTTTTAGCTCCTAGATTCTTCAAATCTTATCCCGAGTCAAAAGTTATAACCTCTGCAAGACAAAACCTCTAGGGAAGCTCGAAAATTAGTAATGGATAATATAGTTGGACTCCTTGTAATCGTAGAAATCCATAGGACTTGAAATGAGTACAATTTAAGCTCTCTAGGTCAATTATGTAAGTACTCTGTGATAATTTTGATGTGATCAACCAAGTCAAGTTAGAGTCCTATTATGTTTTGATATCCTTGTATCTAAGTGTGTAGAAACTTAGGAGCACAGAAAGTAGAGCGAAAGACGCAGCTAGTGAGAAGGACGACATAAGAGAGAGTCAACATGCTCGATGTGTCCGAGGGACAAGGTGCTGCAGAAGAGTACACTAGCGGACGAGAGGGAAACATGTGACGGTTCCGAGGGACGAGAAGCTGGAACGGAAGACTGCTCGAGAAGGTAGAGAAATGGGTTAAGGTGAGCCCTATTCCGGATGACCGAAATCACCCAAGCGAGCCGAGTTGGAACAGAAGACTCGAACGAAAAGTCAACCGAAGGTTGATTGTGCTCCGGGCGCTCGAACCACCCGGATTACGTCCAGGCTCCCGGACCACCCAGACCCAGGGCGCCCCAGGTTTGCTCCCTGGTTGAGCTAATTCAGCCCGGTCCGGTCGCTCGGACTAGAAAATTTATCTAAACGTGCACTGTCACGATCCAGTGCGACGTAGATAAAATTCTATCTATGTCCAGGTACCTGAAACCCTTCCAGGCACCCCAATCAAGACTATAAATACAACCCTGATCTCAGAAGCTAAATACAACACTTGAAAATAGTTCTATTTGAGTTTAGCTTTGTAATTGTGTGCTTTGACTGCTGTAAGAGACTTCTTTGCTTGAAGGAGACTTTAGTGGACTTTCAATGTTTTGGATTAGTAATCTTCTAATTTCAAACCAAGTAATAATTGCAAACCAAGTAAAACCTCTGTGCCTCTTTCTCTCTCTAATTAGTTTCTTAATTCATTATATGCAAGTGTTTATTTTAATTAAGTTGTAAAGTTAGAGAAGGATGTTCATTTTTTTTGCAGGGCAATTCACCCCCTCTTGTCGGCCTCCAAAGGATCAACAAGTGGTATCAGAGCAAGGACGCTTCAGAAGGACTAACTGCCTACTGAAGCACAAGAGATAGCCGAACCAAGTATTTACCCGCCTAAATTCGAGGGGGAGTTCACGATTTGGAAAAGAAAGATGGAGCTATTCTTCAAAACAGATTTTGATTTATTACTAATATTAAAATATGATTTTGTAGCTCCAAAAGATAAAGAATAATATTAATGGACCAAGAAGGAGCAAGCAAATTTTATAGCAAATGGACGAGCCGAATTCCATCTACTGAGCGTGCTACCTCCGTAAGAAGTTAACAGAATCAGTGCCTATGAATTAGTAAAAGAGTTTTGGGAGAAGTTCCTGGAGCTACATGAAGGTACATCTGAAGCCAAACTCGCAAGACGAGACCTATTCCGGAACCAGATTTGTAACCTCCGATTGGAAGAAGGAGAAATCGTCGCACACCTCCACTCACGAATCAAGGAGCTCATCACTGGACTCACAAATCTCGGAAAAAAGGTAACCAGTCGAGATTCGTTAAGATACGCGCTTAACAAGAAAGGTGTTTTGGGAGAAGGAGAAGAAGAAGAGTAGCAGTGTATCTTTTAGAAAATATGAAAGTGTGATGTCCTTTTTTGAAAACTTAAAGATTGAGTGTCCCTTTAGCAAAGAATTTTTTTATGAGACTACTTTTATGCTTGAATTACTTGAGTGCAGTAGAGGAAAAAGCAAAGTAAAAAAATTGCAATTGTAAAAAGGAGATAAATTATAGTAAAGATATAATTCTCACCCATAAGGCCTTTTAAGATTATTTTGTATGATTTAGAAGGGGATAAATTATGAAAATTTTATCCATCACAGTGATCCTTTAAATGTTGGACATATTAAAGTATTTATAGGTGTGAGAGTAACGAGAAATCTTACCAAGATCGTGATTATGATCTTCTAAAAAATAAGGATTGTTCTACTATTTTAGTTGTTTTCCCAATTTAATTATCATTTAATCATTTAGTCGTTACTAGTTAGAGATGACAATCGCAGAGGGATTGTTATATAGATCGTGGGCCTCGTCGATTTGTATTGTTATTGAGTAGAGAACTCGAGGAATAGTCAACATCGATGGGGAGCTCGAGAAATTGCTTCAAGTGGAGAGCTCAAAAAATCGAGGTTAATTTAACTCCTCACTCCAAGGGTTCTCCGAGCTCCCTATGTCATGCTCGGTGCAACCTTAGTTTGTAATAAAACTACCTTCGCTCATGTGCATGAAATGCAATAGTATCATAGCAAAATATAAATAAAAATTAAGGTGCCGTTTGGTTTAGAGATTTGAGAATGAGTGAATGAATTTATTCCTAAATCTTGTGTTTGGTTGATGGGAATGGAATCAAGATTTTGAAATAAAATCTAAAAATTTGGGAATGGATAAAACTCACCATCTCCCTTGGGTTTTGATGGAATAGGAATAAGAATTAAGTTTTGGACGAAAATACCCTTAGTATATTTGTTCTATTTTTCTTTCATTTCACCCTCTCTTCTTTTTCTCTCTCATCATATTTTCTCTCTCCTCATTCTATCATCACATTTTCTCTCTCATCACACATTCTCTACCATTTTCTCTTTGTATTCTCTCTCATCACACATATTCTCTCATTATTTTATTTCTCTTCATTCTCTCATCATTTATTTCATCATACTTGCTCTCTCCTCAAATTTTTACCATACTCTCTCTCTATATTTTATCTTATCATACTTTCTCTCTCTTCATTTTCTTCCATCACACTCTCTCTCCTCATTCTCTCTCAACACACATTCTCTACCATTTTCCCTCTGTATTCTCTCTCATCACACACACTCTCTCATTATTTTCTCTCTCTTCATTCTATCCTCATTTTTTCATCATACTTTCTCTCTCCTCAATCTCTCTTACCATACTCTCTTCATATTTTCTCTCATCACACTTTCTCTCTCTTCATTCTTTTCCATGACACTCTCTCTCCTCATTTTCTCTCATCACACTTTCCTTCTCTTCATTTTTTCCATCACATTTTCTCTTTTATCACATTTTCTCATCATACTTTCTCTCCTCAATCTCTCATCACACTTTCTTTCTTTTCATTTTTTCCATCACTCTTTCTCTCTCAACACATTTATCTCTAATCATACTTTTTCTCTTCTCAATCTCTTCTATCACACTATCTCTCCCCATTTTCTCTCATCACACTTTCACTGTCTTCATTTTTTCCCATTACACTTTCTCTCTCATCACACTTTCTCTCTCATCATATGTTTTTCTCACATTCAACTTTCTCTTCTATCTAATTTTTTTCTTTTATTTTCCTCTAATGGTAAAAAAGAAAATTTAGGTTCATTCCGATTGAAAATATTCAACTAATCAAATATTATTTTTAAGAATGATACTCAAGCTCATACCCATTTCGATTCTACAATACTATGATACCCATTCCATTCTGATTCCTAGGAGAGAACAAAACGTCACCTAACTAAACTAATTCAATGTGTACCTTTGGAAAACTCCATTAGTATATGCACACATCTTAGTAAATAACCTGGAGGTAAAAAAATTTAAAAGTGAGTACAAAAATACAAAGTGATATAAGAAAGAAATGCATATGATGTAAGATGATAATATCTCATAAGAGTTCAAAGAATAGTAAGTAATCAAGGTCATAATTTCTTGCACCTATTTTATTGTAAATTTCTGTTATATTTTTCTTTTTAAGTGGTTTTATCATTTCGCATGTTCCTATTTTACCCTTATAATCATTTTCTTTTTAATTGCTCAGGGAGTTAAAATGTATTCCTACACATTATATAGGATGGACAACCTGTAATTTTGTCAAAAGAAGGATGCATCGTGTACATGTGTGTATATGAATTACCTACAATTCATCCCCAAAAAAAAAATACAATACATCATAAAGTATATATGAATATATAAGATGAAGGACTTAGTAATTCACAGTAAAAATACATCGTATATAAGTAAGATAAGCGACCTACAATCCACCTTACAAAATATATTGTAAATATATATGAAGGATGAATAACTCATAATCCACCTAATAAAAATGTATCATATATACGTACGTGAGGTGAATAACTTACAATCCATCCAATATGAAATACATTATAATATATATATATATATATATATATATATATATATATATATATATATATATATATATATATATATATATATAGTTTTGATACTGTGCGCGACGTGCACAGTGCGCAACTGTGCGCGTCGCGTATTTTTTTTTATTTTTAAATTAAAAAATAATTAAAAAATTTCTTTACGATTTTATTTATAGGGTTCAGGCTTTGGGTATAGTGTTAAAGTTATTTTTTCTTTTTAGATTTTATCTATAGGGTTTAGGCTTTCTAATTAGGTTATAGTGTTTGGTTTAAAAAAAAAATTAAAATAAAATTAATTTAAGTATTTATTGAGTATTGTAATGTGTTTAGGGGATATATCTATATATTAAATTTTAAATAAGGAAATATTGAATTTTTAAAATTCAAAAAACTAAAAAAAAAAATAAAAAAAAAATAAAAAGCGCTGATATTGTGCGCGACGCGCACAGTCGCGTACTGTGCGCGTCGCGCACAATATCAAGACTCTATATATATATATATATATATATAGGGGGTGTGGAATGCTACTGGATGTCTATTTT
Source organism: Zingiber officinale (assembly GCF_018446385.1). Taxonomy (NCBI): domain Eukaryota; kingdom Viridiplantae; phylum Streptophyta; class Magnoliopsida; order Zingiberales; family Zingiberaceae; genus Zingiber; species Zingiber officinale. Next base: position 119,734,851 of record NC_055989.1, read on the forward strand.
ACCCCTTCCTTATAGAGTTATAGAATGCATATATAGTATATGCCACTCCTTTATGTGTACTACCAAAAATCCACCTATAGCTTGGTCAGAACTATGTTGGCCTAAAAATGAAGGTGGTCTTGGCTTAAGAGACTTAAAGGCATGGACTCTTCCGTTATTGGCTAAGGTACTATGTCGGATACAAAACAAGCACAAAACTTTATGGATCCAATGTGCCCATCATACATACTTACAACATGTTGGGTTATGGGAGTGGCAAGTTAGACATACGGACTCCTCGTTCATAAAGAAGCTGCTACATATCAGAGACAAGATTTTGGTCTTCGTAAATAATTTAGAGGTTGTAGGTCAAACCCTAGCCACATGGTTCAATCAGAGGAAAGGGGGTGTTAAGAGGGCTTATGACCATTTTAGAGATGCCAGGCCTAGGAAACTATGGGTAAAGACAATTTGACAGAATTATCTTTAGTAGATCCATGTTTTTACTCTATGGTTACTAGCGCACGAGAGACTTCCTACACGAGCTAGGTAGGACTGCTTAGAGGATAAACGATATGCTTTCTATTGACAGGAGGAGGAGACTCTAGCCCATGTATTCTTCAAATGTGGTCAGAACAGCCAGCTATAGGGGAGGCTTAGAGCATGGCTATATATGCGACCTGAGATAATCATATAATAACGTATGTTGCGGATATTCAAACTTCAGTATTGGGGGACTTTCATCGTCACTACAAAAAATATAGTTTTATCGACGAAATTACAGACGGGATTTATTATCCGTCGATAAAATTTGGATTTTTCGACGGAATAACAATTCCGTCGGTAAATCGTAATATTACCGACGAAATTATATATTTCGTCAGAAAACTCGTAAGTTTACCGACGGAATATATAATTCTGTCGGTAATATTAATGTTTACCGACGGAAAATTGTTTTCGTCGGTAAACACGCCTAAAATATACCTAGCGGCCCTTCCCTTTCTTTCCACGTGCACGGACGACGGTGGCGGCTAGGGTTCTCCTCCGATTCGCCGGTAAGACGAATCTCCCTGTCTCTTTCCTCTTCCCTCGGTGGCGGTTTGCCGGCCGTCAGCGGCCCGTTGATTGTCGTGTCGACCGCCAGCGACCCACCGGCCGCCAGCGGCCCGCCGACCCCTATGGTGGCTGTGGCGGCCGCTAGTGGCCCGTCGGTCGCTGTGTCGGATGCGGGTGAGATGTGTTATTTTTTTGTACTAGTTATTTTTTTTTTGAAAAATTTTGTACTAAATTGTTTTTATTTTGAAAACAAATAGCATTTGTTGCTATTCTCCGGTTGACCTACACATCTTCAGGTATAATTTAGTAAATTATATTTTATATTATTTAGCATGGTTTAATTTAGATATATGTTATGTTCGTATATTAATTTGTAACATAATATAGTTCTTTTGTTTGTTTTGTGTTTGTACATTAATATTTGCTGATTTCTAATTCTCAATTTATTAGTTTAAGGTGAAAATGTCTATGAACAAAGCTTGGATGTACAATCGATTAGAAAATGAATTTATTAGAGATGATTTTATTGCCGAAGTTGAAGAATTTGTGAACTTTGCTAAGAGTCATCCAAAATGTATGAATGATACTGAGTTACGGTATCCGTGTAATCTTAAGAAATGTAGGAATAGAGCCTTTCATGATGAGGATACCGTGAAAGTACACAAATGCAGAAATGGTTTTGTACCAAATTACTATAATTGGTATATATTGTCACGGAGAGCCTTATGTGTATGAATCAATTGGCTTCTGGCGGGATGTCATCTGCCATAACTTTTACTGCTCCTGAAATATCAACTAATGATATTGCAATGCAATCAATGGTTCACGATGCGATGAATGCTGCAGTTAATTATTCCAATATAGATGAAACACTAACACCTGAATATCAGCAACTATATGAAATGTTAAAGGCTAGTGAAAGAGAAGTGTGGGAAGACATTCCCTCTGGTCATTCTCAGTTATCAGCTATTGCTAGGTTATTGAATATGAAAGCAGAACATCATTTTTCAGAAAGATGTTATGATGACATATGTCAATTGATGTCAGAATTGCTTCCTGCTGATAACATAATGATTGATAGTTTTTACAATACAAAGAAATTGGTCAGAGGTTTATGTTTGCTTGTAGAGAAGATTTATTGTTGTATAAACAACTGCATGATATTTTGGAATGAAGACAATGATCTACGTGAATGGAAAATCTGTACACACCCCCGTTATAAGTATGATACTCGTATACCAGGGCAGAAGAAGAAAATAATTGCTTGGAAAGTAATGTATTATTTTTCGTTAACCGCTAGACTTCAACGTTTGCATGCATCTGTTGCTATAGCTTGCTACATGATGTGGCATCATGAACATGAGCACGATGGAGCGGTGATGTGTCATCCTTGTGATTCCCCTACATGGAAACATCTTGATGCTTTATTTCCCTCGTTTGCAATGGAATCACGTAATGTGAGATTGAGACTTTTCGCAGATGGATTTAAGCTATTTGGTCAGTCAGGGCAACAATATTCATCGTGGCCAATTATATTAACACCGTATAATTTACCGCTATGGATGTGTATGAAGGATGAATTTATGTTCCTTACAGTACTTATTTCTGATCCAACAAATCCAAAAGAGAAGATAGATGTTTTCTTACAACCTCTGATTGCTGAGTTGAATGAATTATGCAATGTAGGGTCAGTGACTTACGATATTGCAAGTAAAACTAATTTTAGATTGTATGCTGCATTATTATGGATGATCAATGATTTTCCAGCATTCTCAATGTTATCGGGATGGAACACGGCTAGTAAATTAGCTTGTCCACACTATATGACAGATTCTGATGCATTTTCATTATCTTGCAGTGGGGAAGTATCTTGGTTTGATAATCATCGTAAATTTTTACCACTTGATCACTCTTTTAGGCGAAATAAGAAATTCTTTTTAAAAAATGTTGTAGTCAGAAAACCTCCTCCAGTCCATGTTTCAGGTGAAGAAATCATTGAGCAAATAGATAGTTATGGATTTCTACCAGTATCTCAACCTGGTTTTGATGAGTTAAATAAATACATTATTAGGATGTGCAAGTGTGGTTGGAAGAAAAGGAGTATTTTTTGGGAGTTACCGTATTGGAAGTATTTACTTATTCGACATAATTTAGATGTCATGCATATTGAGAAAAATTTCTTCGATAATATTTTCAACACTGTGATGAACGTGCCTGGAAGAATTAAAGACACTGTAAAATCACGTGAAAAATTAAAGGAACTAGTTAATGGACTAGAATTGCATCAGGATGAAACAACCAATAGATTTCCAAAAGCTTGTTATACATTAGACAAAGATGGTAAGCAAGTTTTATGCAATTGGTTGAAAGAAATCAAATTTAGATTAAAGATGTTCAGAATGAAAAGTCATGGTTGTCATGTATTTATGCAAAGACTTATTCCAGTAGTTTTCCATGACTTACTTCCCATGTTTGGCAAGCACTCACTGAATTGACTCTATTTTTTAGAGATTTGACAGCGAGATGTATTATGATGGATGATATGCTTTGGCTAGAAACAGACATTCCTCTTATATTATGTAAGCTGGAGCACATATTTCCACCTAGTTTTTTTGATTCAAAGGAACATCTATCAGTGCATTTACCATACAAGGCACAAATAGCAGGTCTTGTGCAGTACAGATGGATGTATCCATTCGAACGATTTTTGAGGAAATTAAAAAATAATGTTCATAACAAAGCAAGAGTTGAAGGGTCAATATGTAATAATGCTTATCTAGTTGAAGAAGCATCTTCTTTCTGCTCATATTATTTTGCCGATAGTGTGCAAATAAGACATCGCAATCTGTTTTCAAATTTCCTGGTAAGTTAATGGGTGCATCACTTTCTAGATGGTTAACCGAAGATGAATACCATGTTGCAAGAACATACATACTATTAAATTGTGAAGAGGTCAAAACATACATAAAGTAAGTTAACTTGTCTAATTAAATATTTATTCATTCTTAAATATCTTTCTTGATATCCCAATATTTATATAATTACCTTCTTTCCCAGTTTATATGAACAACAACTATATATACAAAATCCATCAATTGGTGCAAGTGAGTTAGCTGCAAAGTTAGAGACCGAATTTGCACTGTGGTTTTAAATATATGTAAGTTAGAAAATTTGTGAAATTTTTTTACTTCATGCCTATTAAGAAGTGCCCTAATTTATATGTTAACTATTTTTATAGGTGAAAGACCGTAGAATATCAAATATGCAAGATGATAGGATAATGAAAATTGCATCAGAACCCCTCCATAAAGTAAAGGTGTACTCTGGTTACTATGTTAATGGCCTTAAATTTCGCATGACACAAAGAAATTTACAGAGATTAACTTATAATTCTGAAGTTTGCGTCAAAGGATCTATAGACAACAATAATACTGAGTTTGATTACTATGATAGACTTGAAGAAATCATAGAGATTGAATATCTTGCATTACAAATAAAGAGGTGTGTGTTGTTCAAGTGTTCATGGTATGATCCGACCCCAGGAATAGGTACTAGAATATATCTAAATTATAATTTAGTTGAGGTTAATGCAAATAAAAGATTCAATAAGTTTGAGCCTTTTAGTTTTGGGATACAAGCGGGTCAAGTTTTCTATCTTAAATACCCTACGAAGAGGAGAAGAGCTAATTGTTGGATCGAAAGCGCTAGAGGGGGGGGGGTGTGAATAGCGCTCATGGCTATTTCGCGTTTCAGAATCGACTTCGTAAAACTCGACGATTAATAAGAGTAATAAAGCAGCGGAAATAAAAGGCACACAATGTAAACACAGGTCATTTACTTGGTTCGGAGCCTGTGACGACTCCTACTCCAAGGCTCACGGTTGTTAACCGCTTTCGGTGGGCAACAACTATAGAATCGATAAAGTTTACAAGTATAACAATTACAGCTCAAATTAAAGTAATGATCTTATACCGACAACAAGAGATGAAGAAACGAAGCTCCGGGTCGTCGGGAGGTTGTCGCAGCGCTTCGGGATTGTGTCGTTCGCAACTTTTCGCAGAAGGATCGCTTGGACGAAGATATCTAGAGTGCTGCCTCGAACCCCTCTTTTATACTCTGCTGGAGGTGCCTCCAAGCCTGTCCCAGGCGCCTCCAAGCCACCGAGTTACACGGATGGATCAGTACAGGCCTGGTCGCACCTTATCTGGTTTAAGGTGCCTCCAAGCCTCTTCAAGGCGCCTTCAAGCCTTGGTCCAAGGTGCCTCCAGCTTCTCTGGACAGCTGGCTTCGGCTTGCACCCGATGCACCTCCAAGTTCCATGGAGGCGCCTCGGACACTGTTCATCCGAGGCTAAACTCTAGTTTTTGGCCCTGCAAAACATGTTAGTCTACAAATACAAACACATCCTGCAAAACCAAGTTAGCACAGATATTAATCATGATAATAGAATATTCTGACAGTCTTCGGACTGTCCGGGTATGACTTCGGATTTTCGACCGGAAGTCCTAGGTCGACCCGACACCTACTGTTCCCTCTGCGGGGAACGCGTTCTCATCTACTCCACTCAGGAGTTTTACCTATTGCCAGTACGATCCTCCAGATCGACTGGACTTTTGCTCGGCGCTCGATGCTTCCGGACTTTCTGCTAGACTCCTGCTTCTCGGCTTGTCCAGTCTTCCACCTGGTTCACGACACCAGGACTTTCCACCTAGGGTTACCACCCCCTAGGACTTTTGCCTGAAGCCCTCGACCCGCCAAGACTTTCCGCATAGAGTTACCACCCCCTATGACCTAGCGTTACCGCCCCCTATGACCTAGGGTTACCACCCCCTAGGGTTTTCCACCTGCCTAACCGCAGCTAGGACTTTTGCCTAAGTACCACTTAGGACTTTTCTGCAAGCTCCATGAACCTTGTTAGATAACAACATAACCTTAACTTTGAATTCCTTTGCCATTATCAAAACAACGGTTCGATTGTCAGATGCTTCCCGCACCAACAATCTCCCTCTTTTTGATTTTGGCAACTAAAATTCAAAGTTAAGTAAAATAGATAAATATTTTTCAAAGTTTAAGCAAGTTAAAAAAATTTAAATGCAAGCATAGTTAAGCTAAAACTAACTTAAACTTTGTAAGACTCCCCCTTAATAAAGGCTCTCTTTATAAATTTTACTTTTGAATTTTCCTACTTTGAATTTTCCTACTCTCCTCCTTTGTCATTTATCAAAAATAAGCAAGTTTGAATAATTCTAACTTTTCAAATAGATTTTATAGTTAGAAAAATAGAAAATAAACATTAGGCTTTAAAGAGGGATAAAGATACTTTGATAACACTTAGCTTTTTGAAATTAATTGTAAAATTCTTAGCTAAGTGAAATAAGGGTCTAAAGAGATATTTTTCTTTCAACTGAGTTTAAAAATGTTGACTTTGAAAGATAACGTTAGCCAATTTTTGAAACTTAGTTGAACTCTTTGAAAAATATGTTGTAAAATTTGAAAAACATATTGAAACATACTTCAGGTAAGTTGAAATACTTTGAAAGTCTTAGCTAAATTTTGAAAATCTGTTAAAAAAATACTTAGTTAAATTTTTAAAATTTGTTAGAAAAATACTTAGCTAAATTTTCAAAATAAATTCGAAAGGTTTTGTTGGTAAATATTTTCTTAATTTTGAAAAAGCTTTTTGAACAATAATTTGGAAAGAGAGAAAATTAAGAAGGGCTAAGGCCATTTAACAAAATATTTAAGCGAATAAAGAATTCCAAGATACTTAAAGGCAAAGGAGGATTAATAAGCTTAAAACCTTAATGTCCAAGCATGAGCTGAGTTAAAGAGATTGCAAATTAATTAATTTCTTTTAGTAAGGTATTAGAGCCCTAATGTCTAAGCATGAAAAAAATATAAAATCAAGCACTTAAGTTCTTGGCCACATGTCTAACCATCTAGCTACTAGCTGATTGCCTAGAGGACAACAACCTTCACTTGTTTAGTCAAGTTAAGTCAATAGATCCAGTTATATTTGACTAGGGCTGGATGATTTAACTTGATTAATGTAAAGTTGGTTTTTAACGCCCAGACTCACTATGATGCACAGAAATAAGCATTCTGGAGTCCAGGCTGAACCTTATGCATCTCACACCATTATAAGTTTTGCAAACATAAACAAGTTATGCCTAGTGTGCTTGTGAGATGCTCTGGCTGAAACTAGGGGAACATGATTTCTAGGAGGAGGATCCTAGGCTAAGTCCAGATTTAAAAAACTAAGAAAACTGGATTTTGAAAACATAATTTTTCCTAGTTTTTAAAATAATTTCTGAAAAAAGCATTTTTGAAGATCAACAAGAATTTTAAAGTTAGATTGTAGGAAATTTAAAAATCAAGATCTATTCTATCCAACACATTCCTATTTGTCTTCTAAGTGTACTGAACTCGAGTTCAGGTAAGAGTTTTGTGAAAATGCCAGTTAGGTTTGATTTGGACTCAACATGGTTAAGTCCGATTTCACCTCTAGCCACATGATCCCTTACAAAATGGTGTTTCATCTCTATATGTTTAGTTCTAGAGTGGTGAATCAGATTTTTGGTTAGATTGATTGAACTTATGTTATCAATAAAATTTTTTGTATTTTGATATTCTAGGTGATAGTCTTTTAGCGTATGCATCATCCACAAAAGTTGAGAAGCACATTCTCTGTAACAACCCACCCTTCTTACTACTCTCTAAGGGTGAACGTTACTTATCTACTAACTATAAACTTCACTTAACTAGCGTTACTTTCTCTCATGTTAACGGTACTTAAAATTTTCAGGAAATGAAATCCAAACATGCAATCATGTAATAGCCGCAACATGCAGAACTATGGTTCTTTTAAATATTCTCACTAACATACAACACGTAAGAAAATATAACATGCATTTCTAATTTTAAAGCATGCTGTATTACCAAAGCAACCTAAGGCAACTGAAGGAATTTGGCAAATGCAATTCAGCTCAACACTAACATTAACAAGTTTCAAGCAACTGAACTTATTTAGCTACCAATACATGCAGACTATAGCAATTAAAACACGAAAGGATATTCACAGCAGCTTCAATCCTCACTACAATAGAAAAATCCAAAATAGGCATGCATCAGGTCTTATAGAATTAAAGCTTTCCGTAACATAACCCATAACCGGACATTCACTACCAATGGGGTAGCAATGCAGTTGATGCATGTAATTATAAACACCTCATACAGCAGTTCTGGTCAAAGAATTTTCAGTAAAAGGAAGAAACAATACCAGATTCTAGCAATGCAAATAAATCAATGTTCCAAAAGTAACCAAAACTCAATTTTCTAGCAGTGCTAAATACCAAGAATCTCTACGTTTCACTAACAATTTAATGAAAGAATCTCATTGAACTCTTAGCAGTGACAAAAACTAAAACAAGTAGCATGCAATTAAATCTCCAAATTTTAGCATTAACCTACTGTAAACTGCATCAAAACAACTCTAGAAATTCAATAGAACTAAATCATTTAAGCAATTTCAAAACAGCAAAACCAATAACATTTCCAGTTCTGGCAATACAATTAATCAATTACTTCTTAACAATTGAATAAAGGATCTAAATAAATTCTTTCTTGGTCCTGTGGCTTCCATAGTTCAACATCACACACGTTATAACATCTCATTGTCGCCTTCCTTCACAGTATCTTTTCTTTCCCTTTATCTGCAGTAGGCGGAAATGCAGTCTATAAGCATAAAGCTTAGTGAGCGCTATCTACTCACAAAAACTCGATATGCATGTATATAAATAAAATACATGCTAAAATTGAATGCTAACATATAAAACTACTCATGCTCATATATAGCAAAGGGATCATGCTAACTGAAATACTAAACATGTATAGCTAATCATGCTCATAAGAATAAAACTATGACAGCATGCTAAAAGCAAATAAAGCTAAACATGCTGGATAATCTAATAGCAAGAAATAAAACTACTACTGCATGCTTCAAATAACAAGAAACTAAACTTTCTAATTCTAAACATATTTGAAGCTTGTTTCATTTGTTTCAAAACTTATACTTTAATACTTCAAAATAATAATAAACTTCTTTTGGGCCCGGCATTGTACCAATTTGCGTGCATCCTTAATAAGAGTCGAGGTAGCTAATCCCGAAACTACTAAGGTAATTCTAGGCGATCTTGTGCCTAGGGGCGATCTAGGAGCCCACCCAATGGACCTTGTGTCCTGGACCTCGTGTCCGGTACATGACATTAAAAAGTAAAATACTTTCTTTTTAACTATAACTTCTTTATACTTGCCCTTACTTGGCATTTAAGCAAACACCTTGTGTGCGCTTTTGATATTCAATCTTCTGGAATTGAAATCAAGTCTAGACCTTAGTCTTTCTTGCTTATAGTTCTTAAAGACAAAAACTCATGTTTATGTAATAGCAAAGAAACTAATAATTGCATGCTCAAGATATTCTAATAGCAAAAGAGACTAGAAAGTATCACCGTGCACATCTAATGGCAAAGGGAAATAAATCATCTTAAACCTGCTGTGAAAGTAAAGCTAAGCATGCAATTTAAGAAATGCTTAGAAATGCTATAGAAGATCAAACTGTGAAATATCCCAACTAAGCAAGTAGTAATGAGGACTTAAGCATGCTGTGAAAGTAAAACAAATTCAACTACCAGGCATGCAATGGAATCTAGAAAATCTGCTCATGTATATTTAATAATTGATCCTGTCCGAGTCGCTGAATCGACGGATGCTGGGCATGTGGCGCTCTCCTCTATCTCCGACCAGCTGCACAGACCTCCGGCGCTCAAGTCAGGCAAGAAGAAGACGCTGAAATAGCTCCGAAGATCAGAGTTTTCATACCTCCGGCGAAGTCTGCGGGCTCTTATATAGAGCTCTGAGGAGGCTGATGCACATACACCGAGGCACACACGTGTCCTCAGCCCATACCCAGTATGGGCTTGTCGAGAGCTTGCTGACCTTCTTTCTACCCCAAACACGTCTCGATGGGACATCATAATCTTCGATGAGATAGCATAATCTTACATCTTGTCATTCTAGCCCTTACATTTCGCTTCGATGCGGCATGCTAGCTCAGGTCCCATCACGTCCGACCGGACTAAGGCATACGTCCGTTCGGTATTCCTGGTCATGTGCTCTAGGCATTCGCGGTGTTGATACTTTATTCTTCTCGGCCGGCGGGCTATCCGGCTACTATATTCATCATGGTCGTGAACCCGACTTCCAGCGGTGTATTGCTTCCTCGGAAGCTTCAGGTCGTCACCATCATTATCGGCACGACCAAGCTTCCGGTTGGTTTTACCTTCGACCTCCACGTGGCGTTGACTACTAAATGGGGACTCCCATTCTTCTGCGGATCACTTGCCTCCCCTTCAAGTCTAGTCGAAGGAGGCGATTAGTCTGACTGACTGGACTATTGTTTCGCCGAACGGCTCTTCCAGGAAATCATTATCCGCTCGGCCGATGAGGCGGTAATTATGGCCTCCGTCAACGCCATCGTCCTTCCTTTCTTGTGCTCGAAAGGGGTTTCTGTTGAAGTATTTTTGATAAGCGAGTCGAACGGCCGTACGTTGCCTTATCCTTCCGCTCGGACGTTTATAGACGCCGGCTCGTCTCTCGATATTTAACGTCGGAGCTCGACGGCGCGGATATTTATAGCCGGTCGGCGCGGCTCTCTATCTTTAGTGACGGGGCTCGTCGGTCTTCCGCTCGGACGTTTATAGACGCCGGCTCGTCTCTCGATCTTTAACGTCGGAGCTCGACGGCGCGGATATTTATAGCCGGTCGGTGCGGCTCTCAATTTTTAGCGACGAGGCTCGTCGGTCTTCCGCTCGGACGTTTATAGACGCCGGCTCGTCTCTCGATATTTAACGTCGGAGCTCGACGGCGCGGATATTTATAGCCGGTCGGCGCGACTCTCGATCTTTAGCGACAGGGCTCGTCGGTCTTACGCCGGATTTATAGGCTGGCTCGCTCTCGGTTTCGGCGGAGGTTTATAGACGTCGGACCGTCTCTCGATTTTTAACGAGCGGCTCGTCGGTCTTACGAGATTTATAGGCGGCTGCGTCTCTGGTTTAACGTCTGGGCTAGACGGTCTTCGCTCGGAGGGTTTATAGACGCAGGCTCGTCTCGATTTTAACGTCGGAGCTCGGCGGATATTTATAGCCGGTCGGTGCGACTCTCGATCTTTCGCGACGGGCTCGTCGGTCTTCGCTTCGGACGTTTATAGACGCGGCTCGTCTCCCGGTTTCCGGAGGGTTTATAGGCAGCCGGACCGTCTCGATTTTAACGCCGGAGCTCGTCGGTCTTCCCGTCGAGATTTATAGGCCGGCCGTCTCTCGGTTTAACATCGGGCTGGGCGGTCTTCCGCTCGGAGGGTTTATAGGCCCGGCTCGTCTCTCGATCTTTAGCGTCGGCGCGGATATTTATAGCGGTCGGCGCGACTCGATCTTTAACGGCGGGCTCGTCGGCGCGGATATTTATAGCGGTCGGCGCGGCTCTCTTTAACGACGGAGCTCGTCGGCGCGGATATTTATAGCCGGTCGGCTCTCGATCTTTAACGACGGAGCTCGTCGGTCGCGGATATTTATAGCCGGTCGGCGGCTCTCGATCTTTAACGGAGCTCGTCGGCGGATATTTATAGCCGGTCGGCGCGGCTCACGATCTTTAGCGGAGCTCGTCGGCGCGGATATTTATAGCCGGTCGGCGCTCTCGATAACGACGGAGCGCGTCGGCGCGGATATTTATAGCGGTCGGCGCGGCTCTCGATCTTTGAAGGAGCGTCGGTCTTACGCGAGGGATTTATAGGCCGGCTCGTCTCGGTTTCCGGAGGGTTTATAGACGCCGGACCGTCTCCCGGTTTCCCGGCCGGAGGGTTTATAGACGCCGGACCGTCCCTCGATTTTTAACGACGGAGCTCGTCGACCTTCCGCTCGGACGTTTATAGACGCCGGCTCGTCTATCGATTTTTAACGTCGGAGCTCGACGGGCTTTTAAGCCTAATTTGGACAACGTTTACCTGGCCGAACGGCACAGGGTCTTCGGAATTGAGCCTTTGGCTCGTACAATATACCTCCGGCTGAGCAGCTCGGGGCCTTCGTCGTCGAGCGCTTGGCTCAGATAATTTACCTCCGGCCGAGTGGCACGGGGCCTTCGGATACTATACCTCCGGCTGAGCAGCTCGGGGCCTTCGTCGTCGAGCGCTTGGCTCGGATAATTTACCTCCGGCCGAGCGGCGCGGGGCCTTCGGATACTATACCTCCGGCTGTGCAGCTCGGGGCCTTCAGATACTATACCTCCGGCTGAGCAGCTCGGGGCCTTCGTCGTCGAGCGCTTGGCTCGGATAATTTAACTCCGGCCGAGCGGCACGGGGCCTCCGATCCTCGAGCGTGCGGCTCGATCAATATACCTCCGGCCGAACGGTCCGGGGCCTTCGATCCCCGGCGACGACCCTCCGACGCTCAAGTCAGGCAAGAAGAAGACGATGAAATAGCTCCGAAGATCAGAGTTTTCATACCTCCGGCGAAGTCTGCAGGCTCTTATATAGAGCTCTGAGGAGGCTGATGCACATACACCGAGGCACACACGTGTCCTCAGCCCATACCCAGTATGGGCTTGTCAGAGGAGCTTGCCTGACCCCTTACTGCTACAGTCTCTGATGGGACAGCATAATCTTCTGATGAGATAGCATAATCTTCTGTCTTGTCATTCTAGCCCTTCTGTTTCCGCACCGAGCGGCAAGCCGCTCGGCAGTCCCATCACGTCCGACCGGACTAAGGCATACGTCCGTTCGGGGTATTCCTGGTCATGTGCTCTGGACTGTTCGCAGTGTTGATACTTTATTCCTTCGGCCGAGCGGGCTATCCGCTCGGCACTACTATACTGTTCATCATGAGCGTCAGAACCCCGACTTCCCGCCGGGGTGTATTGCTTCCGCTCGGAAGCTTCAGCTGGTCGTCACCATCATTATCCGCTCGGCCAAGCTTCTGGTTGGCCTTTTACCTTTCGACCTCCACATGGCGTTGCCTCTGCTAAATGGGGACTTCATTTCTTACTGCCGGATCACTTGCCTCCCCTTCAAGTCTAGTCGAAGGAGGCGATTAGTCCGACTGACTGGACTATTGTTTCGCCGAACGGCTCTTCCAGGAAATCATTATCCGCTCGGCCGATGAGGCGGTAATTACGGCCTCCGTCAACGCCATCGTCCCTCCTTTCTTGTGCTCGAAATGGGATTTCTGTCAGTATTTTTGATAAGCGAGTCGAGCGGCCGTACGTTGCCTTATCCTTCCGCTCGGGCGTTTATAGGCTGCTCGATATTTAGTCGGAGCTCGTGGCTCGCGGATATTATAGCGGTCGGTGCGACTCTCGATCTTTAGCGGCAGGGCTCGTCGGTCTTCCGCTTCGGGCGTTTATAGGCGCGCCTCTCGATCTTTTGTCGGGAGCGGCGGCGCGCGGATATTTATAGGTCGGTAGCGGCTCGATTTTAGCGGCGGGGCTCGTCGGTCTTCCGCTTCGACGTTTATAGACGCCGGCTCTCTCGATATTTAACGTCGGAGCTCGACGGATATTATAGCGGTCGGCGCGGCTCTCGATCTTTAGTGCCGGGCTCGTCGGTCTTACGCTCGAGGATTTATAGGCGCCTGCGTCTCCGGTTTCGAGGAGGTTTAGGCGTCGGATCGTCTCGATTTTTAACCAGCGGGCTGCGGGTTCGAGGATTTATAGGCACGGCTGCTCGTCTACGGTTTAACGTCAGGCTGAGCGATCTTCCGCTCGGAGGGTTTATAGGCGCTCGTCTCGATTTTAACGTCGGAGCTCGGTAGCGGATATTATAGCGGTCGGCGGCTCGATCTTTAGCGGCGGGCGGCTCGTCTCGATATTTAACGTCGGGCTCGGAAGCGGTCGGCGCGGCTCTCGATTTATCGGCAGGGTCTCTCGATATTTAACGTCGAAGCTCGGTCGGTAGCGGAGGGCTCGTCGGTCTTACGCTCGAGGATTTATAGGCGGCTCGTCTCTATGGTTTAACGTCTGGGCGGTCTTCAGGGTAGCGGCTCATCTCGATCTTCGCCGAGCAGCGCGGATATTATAGCGGTCGGCTCTCGATCTTGACGGGCTTCGTCGCGGATAGCCGATCGGCGCGGCTCGATCTTTGCTGCGAGCTCGTCGGTAGGCGCGGTCGACTCTCGATCTTTAACGGCGAGCTCGGCGCGGATATTATAGCGGTCGGTAGCGACTCTCGATCTTCTTGGCCGTCGGCTCGTTACGGTCTCGAGATTTATAGGCGGCTCGTCTCCGGTTTCTAGGTTTATGACAGCGGACCGTCTCCCGGTTTCGGCGGAGGTTTATAAACGCGGACCGTCCCTCGATTTTGCAGGCGGAGCTCGTCGGCGGATTATAGCCGGTCGGCGCGGCTCGACGGCGGAGCTCGTCGTAGCGGATATTTATAGTCGGTCGGTAGCGGCTCTCGATCTTCTTGCCGGAGTTCGTGGATATTTATAGCGGTCGGTGCGACTCTCGATCTTGAGGCTCGTCAGGCGCGGATATTATAGCCGAGCGGCTCTCGATCTTTGCAGCTCGTCGGTACCTTGAGGATTTATAGAACGGCGGCTCTCGTCTCCGGTTCCGGTAGGAGGTTTATAGGCGGACCGTCTCCGGTTTCGGAGGAGGGTTTATAGGCGTCTCGGTAGGAGGTTTATAAACCGTCCCTCGATTTCAGCGCTCGTCGGCGCGGATATTTATAGCGGTCGGTCGGACCTCTCGATCTTACGCGCAGGTCGGCGTAGCGGATATTTAGCGGTCGGTAGCGGCTCTCGATCTTCGGATAGCGGGCGTCGGTAGCGGATATTACGGCCACTCGATCTTTATAGGCGCGACTCGTCGGTAACTTCGATCGACGCTCGGGCGTTTATAGGAGCGGCTCGTGATTTAACGTCGCTCGGGAGTTTTAAGCTCGGCTCGGCGGCGTTTACGGAGGCAGCGGGCTCGTCTCGATTTTTAACGTCGGAGCTCGGCGGGCTTTTTACCGGTTTCGAGCAACGATTGAATTGAGCCTTGCTCGACTCTACCTCGTTGGCGGCTCGGGCCGCCGTCGTCGGCGCTTGGCTCAGATAATTACCTCCCGGCGGCACGGGGCCGCCGGATCTATACCTTGGGCGGCTCGGCCGTCGTCGGCGGCGATAATTACCTCCGGCCCGGCGCGGCGGGGCCTTGAATACTATACCTCATTTTGCGGCTCGGGGCGCCCGTCGGCGGGAATAATTACCTCGGCCCGGCGGGGCCTCATATACCTCTCCGGTTAAGCGGCCGGGTCTCGGCGCTTGGCTCGGATAATTTACCTCCCCGGGCGGCACGGGCGCCCGATCCTCGGCGTGCGGCTCGATCAATATACCTCGGCGAGCGGTCGGCCTTGATCCTCGGTGCGACTCGATCAATATACCTCGGCCGGCGCCGGATACTATACCTCGTGGCAGCTGTCGTCGGCGCTTGGCTCGGATAATTACCTCGGCCGGCGGCGGGGCATTCCGGATACTCTATCTCCGGTGGCGGCTTGGGGCCTTCGTTGGCGCTTGGCTGGATAATTTACCTTTGCCCGGGCGCGGCGACCTTCGTGCGGCTCGATCGATATACCTCGGCCCGAGCGGTTCGGGGCGCCCGTTCCTCGGCGTGCGGCTCGATCAATACCTCGGCGACCGGCGGGGCGCCGATCCTCGAGCCTTTGGGCTTCTACTCCCGGCGGCGGCAGGCTTCGAGCCTTTGGCTCGGCTAATACCGGCCGGCGACACGGGTCTTCCCGCCGAGCCTTTGGCTCGGCTAATACACTCCGGCGGCACGGGCTTTCCATCGAGCCTTTGGCTCAGCTAATACACGCGGCGGCGAGGTCTTCCCATCGAGCCTTTGGCTCACACTCCTCACGGCGCGGGGTCTTCCATCGAGCTCGGGGCTCGGTTAATATGATCTTGGCGGCGCAGCCCATCGGCCTTTGGCTCGGTTTATTACTCGGCCCGGCGGCGGGGTCTTCCATCGAGCCTTTGGCTCGGCTAATACACCCACGGGGTCTTCCCATCGAGCCTTTGGCTCGGCTAATACTCCCCCGGCCGGGGTCTTCCCATCGAGCTGGGGCTCGGTTAATATGATCTGGCGGCGGCACGGGCTTCCCATCGAGCTCGGGCTCGGCGTAGTTTTATTCTTCACTGCTCCGGTGGGCTTTCGAGGCCTTAGGGCTAAACGACTCTCCTCGGCCGCGCGGGCTTCCCATCGAGCTCGGGCTCGGTTTGTTACTCGGCGGCGCAGGTTGTCAATCGAGCCTTTGGCTCGCTAATACTCGGCGGCACGGGAGTTTTACTCGAAACTACAAATTTATGAGCGAAATAATTGAAGAACTGACTGACCCGACCGGATCGACCAATTTCTTGACTCGAATACCGTGGGCGAGAAAATATATATACTTGAAACTCATCAAGGCTTCCTCGTCGGACCGATATCGAGGCGTTGCTCCACAATTCGGTCGGACCCCATTTTATTTAGCTTTGTTGCTCGATTCGGTCCGCTCCATGTGCTATCCGCTCAGCCTTGAGCCTTCTGTTGCTCCACGCCAGCTTGCTCTTGCCTCAATTAGGCGTCGGGTCTCTCGGGAGAGCATCACGGTGTGAGGTCATCCGGCCTCGTCCATCATTCCGGATCTGGCGCGTTCCCACAGACGGCGCCAATTTGATCTGTCCGGTGTTGAATCGGCGGAATGACCGGCGCGTCTCCTCTCTATCTCCGACCAGTTGCACGGACCTCGTGAACACGCACAAAAGTCGGGCGGGAGGGTCCCGGCGACCCTCACGCTTAAGTCGGGCAAGAAGAAGCGATGAAATAGCTCACGAAGATCGGGTTTTCATACCTCTGGCCGTCTGCGGGCTCTTATATAGGCTCGGCGGTGATGCACAAGAGGCACCGTGTCCTCGGCCCATACCGGTATGGGATTGTCGGAGCTTGCGACCCCTTACACTCTCAAAACACGTCTCGATGGGACGCATAATCTTCGATGAGATAGCATAATCTTGTGTCATTCTAGCCCATTTTCCGCCGTGCGGCCGAGCCCCATCCACGTCGAAGCCGGACTAAGGCATCGTCCGTTGGGTATTCACAGTCATGTGTGCTGCGGGATTCGCGGTGTTGATACTTTATTCCTTGGCCGAGCGGGCTATCCGCTCTACTCTTCATCATGAGCGTCGGAACCCCGACTTCCCGCCGGGGTGTATTGCTTCCGCTCGGAAGCTTCAGCTGGTCGTCACCATCATTATCCGCTCGGCCAAGCTTCTGGTTGGCCTTTTACCTTTCGACCTCCACATGGCGTTGACTCTGCTAAATGGGGACTCCCATTCTTACTGCCGAATCAACTAAGAAACCCCCGGCTGGTCTATTGGTTAAACGAACTCCTGCTTAACCCGAGGTTTCTGGTTCAAACCTCGGCTTGGACATTTTTTTGTCAAAAGTTCTTTTGTTTTGTAAAAATACCAAACGACCTCCAAAAATGACGTAAAAATACTCTAAAAATTCCTAAAAATCTCTAGAATATTTTAAAAGTATTTTTAAATATTTTTATGGACTTTTAGAACTTGAAATAGGGAAAATTGGGTCGTTACAATCCCCCATACCTTATAAAAAGTTCGTCCTCGAACTTAGAATAGCTCTGGATATACATCTCATCTGTCCTCCGCTCCCAAGTGACTTCCTCGTGCTTGTGGTGCCGGATAACCTTCACTAGTGGCACTTCTTTATTTCTTAGTCTCTTGTTGCTCTCTGTCCACTATCTGTGTAGGTCTGCTCTCATAACTAAGATCCTCTTGGATCTGCAATGGTGGTGAATCACTTGGCTAGGGTCGTGGAGACACTTCTTTATGGAGACATGAAATACATTATGTATTGTTGACATGTCTGTGGTAAGCTTGTAAGCTACTTTCCCAATCCTTTACGTGATCGGTAAGGTCTACATGCGAGGACTTAATTGGCCCTTCTTGCCAAATCTCATCACTCCCTTCATAGGGCGACCTTGAGAAAAGCTGAATCCCTACTTGGAATTCAAGTGGCCTACGGCGTGTATAACTCTTACATCTACTCTAGGCGTCTCAATTCTCTGTTCGATCCTATGAATAGCTGAGTAGTCTCATCTATCATTTCTGTCTGAATGCAGTTCTACCTTCATTTCTTTTCTCTCACCTGCCAGCAAATGGGTGATCTGCATTTCTGCCATACAACGCCTCATAAGGAGCCATCTTGATGGTGGCACGATTGTTGTTGTAGGCAAATTCAGCTAAGTACTTGCACCAACTTCCCTTGAAATCTAGTGCACAAGCTTTGAGCATATCTTCTAGAATCTGATTTGCTCATGTCCATCGGTCTGGGGATGGAAGGTATCTTGAACTTGAGTTTGATGCCTAGTGCGATCGAACACACTCCAAGTGAGAGCGCCCATCTCTATCCGAAACAATAGATTTAGGAACTCGTGAAGTTTGATCACCTCTTTAACATGCAACTGTGCCTCTATAGAGTGAGACACCTTGATGGCTAGAAAATGAGCGGACTTGGTCAATCATCCACTATCACCCATATCGCATCATATCCATTTGTGGTTCTTGGGAGACTGTTATGAAATCCATGGATATGTCTTCCCACTTTCACTCTGGTATAGGAAGAGGTGTAGAACTCCTCCTGGTCTCTGGTGTGACCCTCGACATGTCAGGCAGTCTTGACATATTTAGCTACATCTCTTTTGAGTCCGGACCACGGAATCTACATTTCACGTCTTGATACATCTTGGTAGAACTAGGATGCATGGAATAAGGTGTACTATGAGCTTCTTCCAAAATTTTCTTTCTCGACTCTTCATCATTGGAAACACAAAGCTCACGATAAAGAATTCCACATGTCGATACTCGAAACTCCGAATTTCCTTCTTCTGTATCCCTTGCTTGATCTTTTGGATGTCGGGATCTTCACTTTGCTTTCTCTGTATATCCTCAAGTAGGGTTGACTCTAAGGTCAATGGAGAGTTGCCCATAAATAATTTCCATACCAAATCGACAACTCATACTGCGGTGGTAGGGCCAATGATGACAAAGACATCGAGATGCCTTTTGCTTAGTCCATCGCCTTTATTAGCTTTGCACGGATGGTAGAGGATTTCCGGTCATAATCTTTGACCAACTCTAGCCACCTCTGCTGTCTCATGTTTAAGTCCTCGAGTGAAGAAGTACTTAAGACTTTGATGGTCTGTGAAGATTACTGCACTCACGTAATGTCGCCGGAGTTTCGGTCAAAGACCACAGTGCCGACTCAAGATCATGAGTGGGGTAGTTCTTCTCGTAGTCTTTGAGTTGCTGGAAGCATAAGCTATAACTTTTCCTTCTTGCATGAGTGCTGCTCCTAGGCCCATCTTGGAAGCATCCCTGTAGATGTCAAAACTCTTGTCACTCTGGAACTGTCAAAATGGAGCAGGTCTCTTCTTTAGCTCTTGGAAACTCTGCTCACATTTATCGACCATTCAAACTTCTTGTTCTTTCTGGTGAGATGTAAGTGGAGAGGCTATTACGGAAAAGTCTTCCACGAATTTCTGTAATACCCAGCTTGATCTCCCAGCATTCTTGGGTCTCTTCCATTTGACCGCTTCTACTTTGGCTGGATCTACTTGTATGCCTTCTCTAGAAATGATGTGACCTAGAAACGCTACCTGCTCCAACCAGAATTCTCACTTTGAGAATTTAGCATAGAGTTGCTTTTGTTGAAGGGTCTGCAGAACTATTCTCAAGTGCGTGTCATGCTCCTCTGGGGTCCTTGAATAGATTAGAATGTCGTCGATGAATACAATGACAAATTTGTCAAGGTATTCTCTGAACACTCTGTTCATCAGGTCCATGAAAACTGCAGGTGCATTAGTCACACCAAAAGGCATGACTACGAACTCGTAGTGTCCGTATCTGGTCCTGAAAGTCGTTCTGGGTATATCCTTTTCCTTCACTTTCAACTGATGGTACCCAGAGCGCAGGTCTATCTTGGAGAACACTGTTGCCCCTCTTAACTAATCAAATAAGTCGTCGATCCTGGGAAGGGGATACTTATTCTTGATCGTCACTTGATTCAGAGCTCTGTAATCTATGCACATTCGCATAGATCCATCCTTCTTCTTGACAAACAACACGAGAGCTCCCCCAAGGTGAGTGACTAGGGCGGATGAAGCCTTTGTCAAGCAGCTCCTGAAGTTGCTCTTGTAACTCTTTCAGCTCTGCTGGAGACATGCGATACGGAGCTTTTGAAATTGGATCGGTACTAGGAACCAATTCAATCTCAAACTCCACTTCTCTGTTGGGAGGTAGTCCAGGTAGCCCTTCTAGAAATACCTCAGGATATTCACAGACTATCCATACGTCTTCCTGCTTGGGTCTTTCTTGTTATCTTGTCTTCTATCTGGACTGGCTTGTGTTGCGTTGTTGTGCCTTATTGCTGTTCAGATAGTGCTCACTAATGCCCTGCTGACCAGCTCTTCACCAATCTATGGTCGGTGAGTTTCACTACTCACATTAGGTGTTATTTCTGGTCTCGCATCGGTCTGACTCGTTCTTTCACTGTACTTACTAACTATAGGCAAGGGTGAGCTAGCCTGTTAAATCTTTAACCGCTTCTTCTATTGGTAGGTCACCTTATCAATTCCATAAGCTCCTCATCTTGTTTATTGGTGATCCGTGAAGACCTCTTCGTAAAACTCTACCTCAAGTCAACCCACTCATCGGTTGTTGCTCCTACTCTTAACTCGCTCCCACCACATACAAGCATCAGGCGAAAGAGGCACACTTACCCTTCTCGACTCGTCGGTCCAAGAAGCTTCATTGTGCTCTCAAGTGTCTTGAACCAAGCCTGGCACCCAGGGCTCAGTCGTGCTGAGAATCTTTGGTTTCGGCTTGACTTTGGATGAGGTATGCTTCTTGTCTTCTAGGTGTTGTGGCGACTTCTAGGGCAACTGCTAGGACTTCAGTCACCCCTGGAGTCTCCACATTAATAGTTGAGGGAGTGGGAGGAGCTGGCTTCTGATTGACCATTAGATTGGCAATCACTTGCTGTTGCTCGTTACTTGTCTCTGAAGTTGAGCAACAACTTCAGGGAGAATAGGCCCAGGGGTTCTGGGCTCTTCATTCTCCTGAACTCGGTCCTCAGTATGAACGGTACGGGGACGTTCTCTTCTTGACATCTAATTATGCAGAGGAAAAGACTAAATAGCTTCTCTAACCCTTCTAATTATATATATATATGAATAAAGAAAAGGGAAACAAAATCTTCTATCTTACTTAAGCACTTAAAAACAAATACTCTATACTGCAGTTAATAATAAGGAAAGCAGAATAAAGAAAGAATTTAAATACTTTCTTACTTGAAGACGGCAAGAATGATGTTGATGTGTGTGTGATGCTGGAGAATGGGAACTGCTCTGATACCAACTGTAACAACCCACCCTTCTTACTACTCTCTAAGGGTGAACGTTACTTATCTACTAACTATAAACTTCACTTAACTAGCATTACTTTCTCTCATGTTAACGGTACTTAAAATTTTCAGGAAATGAAATCCAAACATGCAATCATGTAATAGCCGCAACATGCAGAACTATTGTTCTTTTAAATATTCTCACTAACATACAACACATAAGGAAATATAACATGCATTTCTAATTTTAAAGCATGCTGTATTACCAAAGCAACCTAAGGCAACTGAAGGAATTTGGCAAATGCAATTCAGCTCAACACTAACATTAACAAGTTTCAAGCAACTGAACTTATTTAGCTACCAATACATGCAGACTATAGCAATTAAAACACGAAAGGATATTCACAGCAGCTTCAATCCTCACTACAATAGAAAAATCCAAAATAGGCATGCATCAGGTCTTATTGAATTAAAGCTTTCCGTAACATAACCCATAACCGGACATTCACTACCAATGGGGTAGAAATGCAGTTGATGCATGTAATTATAAACACCTCATACAGCAGTTCTGGTCAAAGAATTTCCAGTAAAAGGAAGAAACAATACCAGATTCTAGCAATGCAAATAAATCAATGTTCCAAAAGTAACCAAAACTCAATTTTCTAGCAGTGCTAAATACCAAGAATCTCTACGTTTCACTAACAATTTAATGAAAGAATCTCATTGAACTCTTAGCAGTGACAAAAACTAAAACAAGTAGCATGCAATTAAATCTCCAAATTTTAGCATTAACCTACTGTAAACTACATCAAAACAACTCTAGAAATTCAATAGAACTAAAGCATTTAAGCAATTTCAAAACAGCAAAACCAATAACGTTTCCAGTTCTGGCAATACAATTAATCAATTACTTCTTAACAATTGAATAAAGGATCTAAATAAATTCTTTCTTGGTCCCGTGGCTTCCATAGTTCAACATCACACACGTTGTAGCATCTCATTGTCGCCTTCCTTCACAGTATCTTTTCTTTCCCTTTATCTGCAGTAGGCGGAAATGCAGTCTATAAGCATAAAGCTTAGTGAGCGCTATCTACTCACAAAAACTCGATATGCATGTATATAAATAAAATACATGCTAAAATTGAATGCTAACATATAAAACTACTCATGCTCATATATAGCAAAGGGATCATGCTAACTGAAATACTAAACATGTATAGCTAATCATGCTCATAAGAATAAAACTATGACAGCATGCTAAAAGCAAATAAAGCTAAACATGCTGGATAATCTAATAGCAAGAAATAAAACTACTACTGCATGCTTCAAATAACAAGAAACTAAACTTTCTAATTCTAAACATATTTGAAGCTTGTTTCATTTGTTTCAAAACTTATACTTTAATACTTCAAAATAATAATAAACTTCTTTTGGGCCCGACATTGTACCAATTTGCGTGCATCCTTAATAAGAGTCGAGGTAGCTAATCCCGAAACTACTAAGGTAATTCTAGGCGATCTTGTGCCTAGGGGCGATCTAGGAGCCCACCCAATGGACCTTGTGTCCTGGACCTCGTGTCCGGTACATGCCATTAAAAAGTAAAATATTTTCTTTTTAACTATAACTTCTTTATACTTGCCCTTACTTGGCATTTAAGCAAACACCTTGTGTGCGCTTTTGATATTCAATCTTCTGGAATTGAAATCAAGTCTAGACCTTAGTCTTTTTTGCTTATAGTTCTTAAAGACAGAAACTCATGTTTATGTAATAGCAAAGAAACTAATAATTGCATGCTCAAGATATTCTAATAGCAAAAGAGACTAGAAAGTATCACCGTGCACATCTAATGGCAAAGGGAAATAAATCATCTTAAACCTGCTGTGAAAGTAAAGCTAAGCATGCAATTTAAGAAATGCTTAGAAATGCTATAGAAGATCAAACTGTGAAATATCCCAACTAAGCAAGTAGTAATGAGGACTTAAGCATGCTATGAAAGTAAAACAAATTCAACTACCAGGCATGCAATGGAATCTAGAAAATCTGCTCATGTATATCTAATAATAAAGCACTAAAATTTGCATACTATGAGCATATCATCTGAATAATCTAGGGTATTTCCTGGAATATTAATTTTCAACTAAGCACATGGTTATGATTAGAACCTGGAAACAATTCTGTTCTTTGCTTGACAAGCTAGTAAGGAAATCCAAGCAAACTGAAATGCTAAATATAAGGGCTGTTCATGTTCATTAAAACAACAAGAAGAAATCAAAACTAAGTTGCTGCCCAAGATCTAAACAGTAGGCTTAAGATGAGGGCTATTCATGCACGGCAGTAACTAAAAGGTACTGGAACTGCACACTTTGGCTTGAGGTAATTGGCTATGACTGTTATCAGCCCTATACAAAATTGTTCTTGCTTGCAAATATGAAGTTAAAGAAAAAGTTGTTCTAAACTCTAAACATGCTTCAACAGATTAGCAACAGAGCAAGCAAAATCTTAAATCTATTCCAAGATCCCTAATATCATGTTTCTCTACAACCAAAAATCCAAAAACCATGAAAACAAATCGAAGCTCGGAACCAACGAATCTAGGGCTGTTCCTGCTCAGCGAGAAAACAGAGAAGAAAAGTGAAACCGCGGAACAACTCCTACTGCAGGTGAGTAGCAACTCACCTCGCTGATCTTGGACTTAAAACCGAAAAGGAAGGCTCTAGGGTTTCGGGCAGCTCGACCTTCGGCTCCTCCTCGTGCCCACAACCCCTCCTCGACGAGAGGATCTCAACGGTGTGAAGAGCTCTTGGAGAAAAGTGCTCACCGACCGCCGGAGACGAAGCCCTAGCCGCGGCTTCGTTTCCACCCGAGAGGAATCGCCGACGCCGCGTGAGGAGAAGAGGTGAGAAAGAAATTAGGTTTCGGGAAACCTAAATCCTCTCTTTATAACTAGGGTTATTTTCGGTTCCAATTACAACTCAAATACTATTTGGTTCAGGTTTTACTAAGAAACCCGCGGCTGGTCTATTGGTTAAATGAACTCCTGCTTAACCCGAGGTTTCTGGTTCAAATCTTGGCTTGGACATTTTTTTGTCAAAAGTTCTTTTGTTTTGTAAAAATACCAAACGACCTCCAAAAATTACGTAAAAATACTCTAAAAATTCCTAAAAATCTCTAGAATATTTTAAAAGTATTTCTAAATATTTTTATGGACTTTTAGAACTTGAAATAGGAAAAATTGGGTCATTACATTCTCCTAGGGCTATGTATTCAGCTTCAATAGTGGATAGAGCAACGCAGTGTTGCTTTCTGCTTGACCAACTTACTAGGCACTGACCTAGAATTTGGCAGCTACTACTTGTGCTTTTTCTATTTAGTTTACACCCGACATAGTCTGAATCAGAATAACAAAAAAGGTCAAAGGTGCAGGTTCTAGGGTACCAGAGTCCCACATTTAGGGTGCCCTTAATGTACCTAAGTATTCTTTTAGCACATGTTAGATGTGACTCTTTTGCACAGGATTGATATCTTGCGCACACACCTACTGCAAATAGTATGTCGGGTCGACTTGCAGTTAGGTAGAGTAAGCTGCCTATTACGCTTCTATAGTATTTTGGATCTACTGGTTTTCCTTCTGGGTCAGCATCAATGTTGATATTAGTTGCCATTGGTGTATTTATAATTTTTGAATTTTTCATGCTAAATTTTTTAATTAATTCCTTGGCATATTTGGTTTGGTATATGTAAATTCCATCCTTTGTCTGTTTAATTTGTAGACCTAAGACAATGTTAAGTTCCCCTACTAAACTCATTTCAAACTCACTTTCCATTAAGTTTGTAAATTCTTTTAAAAATTTTGAGTTTGTTGATCCAAATATTATATCATCTACATAAATTTGGGCTATGAAGATGTCTTTTTCTAAGGTTTTCACAAAAAGGGTTGGATCTACTTGTCCTTGGTGGAATCCTTTTTCTAAAAGATAATTAGACAGCCGTTCATACCAGGCCCTAGGTGCTTGTTTTAGTCCATATAGGGCATTTTTTAATCTAAGGACATGGTTTGGGTGCTCTAAGTCTTCAAAGCTAGGGGGTTGGCTAACATACACTTCTTCTTTAATGAACCCGTTTAGGAAGGCAGATTTTACATCCATTTGGTAGAGCTTGAATTCTTTGTGTGCTGCATAGGCCAACAACATCCTAATAGATTCAAGTCTAGCTACAGGAGCATATGTCTCATCATAGTCTAACCATTCTACTTGATTAAACCCTTTAGCTACTAATCTTGCTTTGTTTCTAACTATTTCACCTTGATCGTTTAGTTTGTTTCTGAAAACCCATTTAGTATCAATTATAGTTTTGTCAGTGGATTTTGGTACTAAATCCCAGACTTGGTTTCTTTCAAATTGGGCTAATTCTTCCTGCATTGCTAGTGCCCAGTCTGGATCGGGTAAAGCTTCGTCTACAGTTTTAGGTTCAATTTCAGATATCAAGGCTATTTGACTACTGTTTCTGTAGGATGACCTAGTTCTAACTCCTAGAGATGGGTCACCCAGAATTTGGTCAGGTGGGTGAGAAGTACTTACTCTTGTTGGTCTTATATTTGGGTCAGTAGTTGGTTCTTCTGGTTTATTTGTCTTAGGTTGAATTTCATCATCTTCTATAATTCTTGGGTTAATGTCAACATTTTCATTTATCTTAGGTAGATTATTTTCTTCATCAAAGATTACATTAGTTGTTTCTTCAACTTTTAAGGTATTTTGATTATAGACTATATAGGCTCTACTGGTTGTAGAGTACCCTAAAAATATTCCTTGGACTGATTTGGGTGTAAATTTTCCTAAGTAATCTTTAGTGTTTAAAATGTGAACTTTACATCCAAAGACTTTTAGATAGTTTAAATTTGGAATTTTATTATAGTATATCTCATAGGGGGTTTTATTGTGTAATTTGTTAATTAAAATTCTATTTTGAATGTAGTTTGCTGTATTTATGGCTTCAACCCAAAATTGATGATTTAAGTTATACTCATTTAACATGGTTTTAGTGGCCTCCTGTAGGTTTCTATTTTTTCATTCCACTAGACCGTTCTGTTGAGGGGTTTTGGGCCATAAAAATTCATGTTTGTATCCATTAATCTTACAAAATTGGATAAACCTATGATTTTCAAACTCACCCCCATGATCACTTTTTATTCTTTTAATTTTGGTGTCTTTTTCATTTTCTATTAACTTGCAAAAATTATCAAAAACTTCAAAGGTTTCATCTTTTATTTTTAGAAATTTCACCCAAGTGAACCTAGAGTAATCATCAATTATAACTAAGCAGTACTGGTTCTTGCTTAGTGACTTGGCTCCATGTGAATCAAATAGGTCTAAATGTAGGAGCTCAAGTAAGGAGTTAGTTCTATCTAGGTTGGTTGACTTGTGTGTTGATTTAGTTTGCTTACCTTGCTGGCAAGCTTGGCAAACTGTATTTTCTAAGTTCTTTAATTTGGGTAGTCCTCTAACTAAGCCATTTTGACTCATTTTTGAAATGAGTTTGAAATAAGTGTGACCCAGTCTTCTGTGCCACAGGTTGGTTTCATTTTGTTGTGTCAAAAAGCACTTTATTGAGGTTATGGGTATGTCAATTATGTAGATGTTATTTTTCCTAAATCCCTTAAGTATAACTTCGGGGTTATCAATATTTTTAACTAAACACCCAGAATTATTAAAAATAACCAAGTAGCCACTATCACACAACTGACTAATACTTAATAAGTTAAAGTTAAAGTTTTCAACTAATAAAACGTTTCGAATAATGAAATCGGAACTAAGTTCGATATTACCTTTTCCGATTACCTTAAGTTTACTGTCGTTGCCAAATGCAACTGATCCTAGGTTCTTGAATTTGAGCTTAGTGAACTTCAACCTATTTCCAGTCATATGTCTGGAGCATCCACTATCCAACATCCATTGATCCAATTCCTACACATAAGGTATTTGAATTGGATTCTTTTTGATGGATCAAAAGATAGTTTGATTGAAATAAGCTCCCTAATTTTCCATCTCACCCATTCTAGTTTAGCAATCAGTTATTCCTATGAGTGATTTGAGATGGTTGAATTTGTTTTAAGTAAATTTTTGGAAAATGATTAAGTTTGAATTACTTAAAGTTTGAAAATGTTAAGTTAATTAAATTTATAAAGTAATTAAGTTAATTAAATTTTGTTTAAATTAATTAAATTTTGAAAGAATATTAAATTAATTGAATTTTGAAACTATTAAGTTTAAATTAATTTTTGAAAATATTAAGTTTAAATTTTTAAAAAATATTAAGTTAATTAAAGTTTTGAAAAATGTTTAAGTTAATTAAATTTTGAAAGAATATTAAATTAATTGAATTTTGAAAAAGTATTAAGTTAATTAAACTTGCATATCATCAAGTTAATTTAAATTTAACAAAATGTTAATTCAATTTAGTATTAATTTAATTCTAATTTAATTTTAACTTTAAGTTAATTTAATTTTAACTTTAATTTAATTTAATTTAATTTTAACTTTAATTTATAATTTAATTTTGATTTAATTTAATTTAATTTAATTTTGATTTATAATTTAATTTTGATTTAATTTAATTTTAATTTTAATTTTAATTTATTTTATCCTTAGTCATCTCACCCGATCTAAATTTTCAATCAGGGAATCCTATAATATTGTGAGATGAATTAGGTTCAATTTTAGAGTTTAGTTTAACTTTGTGTTAGATTCAGGTTTAACTTTGGGTTCAACAAATAGGCATTCGTTGGATAAACTTCTGGGCTATGGTGAGTCACCTGGACATCATTAAAGTAACCATGCCTTCGAGGTTTTCCAAGTAGTCCTACCCATTGAACTTAGTACAAAATCTTGGTCTAACTGGTTAGGATCCGTAAAGGGTAGCTTCGGCCAGTTCCACTTAGCCAAATGCACCAGGTGGAAGCCATATCTTCCTAGACATGCGATGACTAAGCTTCCCCAATGTACTATCATCCAATACTTCACAAGTACCGTGAATCAAGTTAAACCTAGCCCTTGGATTTTTAAGATTTAGTAAGGATTTAATTTATAAATTTGATTTAAATTTAGAATTAATCTGAATTTTTAGTTTGAATTTAATTTGATTTAATTTGAATTTTAAATTTAATTTGATTTTTGATTTAATTATATTCTTTTTATTAAGATAGTTTTTCTACTAGCTCCCCCTGGATCATAGCCTCGATATGGTCTATCGAGGTAATGTATTTGATCCTTGGGGATCTAATATTGACCAAGTCCAGCTTGATTGATCAGGTTGGACTTGGGTACCGATGCTTGGACTGATTTACTATTTGGTCTGTTTACTAAGGATAGATAAGATCTATATTTCTTTTTGGTTTTATATCCTAGCCCAGTTCTATTGTAAACGAATCTTTGTGTTCCAAGAATTAGGTCAAGGTTCTTGGAGCCCAAAGAAAACCGTTCTAACGTTTTCTCCATATCCTTGACCTGAGTTTTCAGATTAGAATTTTCTTCCTCAAGTTTTTGGACTTGAGTTGAACTTCCAGTCTGAACTGGGTCAGGCAAGGTTTTGGAGTTAGTCACTTCTTTAAGGATTGCTGCTTCCTTTAGAAGTGACTTAACCCTAATATTCGACTTTGCTAATTTGCGTAATAAATAATTAACTAAATTATTTAGTTGAGGAATACTTACAGCGGGGTCTGGCCCTTCGAAAATGGATACGGATCCGTGGCTTCTTTCCGATTTTGCTTCCGACTCGCTTTCGCTTTCGCTCTCGGACACATTGATCTGGTCCTGGGCCATCAGTGCGAGGAGACTCGTCTGACCGAGTTTGTCATCGGTATCTTCTGAGGACGATCCGTCCCATGTCGCCTTCAGGGCCTTCTTCCTTCGCTTCTTTACATCCTTCTGATTAGGGCAGTTGGCCTTGATGTACCCCTTCTGGTTGCACCCGTAGCAGATCACCTCAAACTTGACTTTTGAACTGGGTTGAATCTCCTTGGAT
This sequence comes from Zingiber officinale, assembly GCF_018446385.1. NCBI lineage: Eukaryota > Viridiplantae > Streptophyta > Magnoliopsida > Zingiberales > Zingiberaceae > Zingiber > Zingiber officinale. Next base: position 119,764,392 of record NC_055989.1, read on the forward strand.
TGTACTGCCTTCTTTAGGTCTCTCTTGTTGAAGCCCTTCTTCTTCTTGTAGAGATTTTTCACGAGGTTCACGAGTTCGGTTGTCAGTTCGTCGTCTTCATCGTCTGAGTCGGGTTCTTCTTTTGACTCTGGTTCAGTTCTTCGTCATGATCTTGGTTCGCGAGTTCTACTGGTACCTGCAAGTAAATTAACACCTTTCTTGATTAGCTGTGCATTAGTCTGCTCATGTAGTTCAAACTCAGAAAATAATTCATCTAATTTTATACAAGATAAATCCTTGGAGATTTTGTAGGCATCTACCATTGATGCCCACAATGTACTCCTTGGAAAAACATTGAGAGCATACCTTATGATATCCCTATTTTCGACCTTTTGCCCGATTCCGTGGAGGGAGTTGAGGATGTCTTGAATACGTGCGTGGAGTGAACTCGTTGTCTCACCTTCTTGCATCTTTAGATTATATAGTTTATTAAGTAATAAATCACGTTTACTTACTTTGGTGTCTGAGGTGTCCTCGTGCAGTTCTATCAGTTTATCCCACAGCTCCTTTGTGGTTGAAAATGGACCAACTATGTTGAGCTCCTCTTTGGTTAGGCCACATTGGAGGGTGCAGGTGGCTCTGGCATCGACTTCCACTTGCTTGATTAGGGTGGGTTCCCAGTTTTCGCAGGGTGTAGGCTTGCCGTCTCCGTTGGTTGGTAGTTGCAATCCAGTCTTGACGATCATCCACATTTCGAATTGGATTTTGAGAAAAGTTTCCATTCGCCCCTTCCAGTACCCGAAATCTTCTTCGGTGAAGAGCGGGGGGTGAACGGTGCTGAAACCCTCTTGTTGGGCCATTGATAGTATGCAAAACAAAAAATAGAAGAGATGTTCCAAGACTAGGTCTTGGATTAGCAGTGCGAGAAATAAAGTTAAGATCACGAGGTCGAGTGGTGTTGCACCAACTTCGAGCAAGAACCGATTTGAAAAAAGAATTAGAATGTAGCTATTACGCTAGATTCTAATTGACTCCGTAAAATCGAAAATACCAGGAAAAAAATTACATGATTGGTGGTTGCACCAGATCAACGGAACCCCGCTCTGATACCAATTGTTGGATCAAAAGCGCTAGAGGGGGGGGGGTGAATAGCGCTCGTGGCTATTTCTGTTGGTTGCTACTCGGAAAACCTAGAGGTTCCACTGTACAAAAATTTTGTACAAAGGTCTGAACCTTTTCCTAGCTACCATGTGTTCTTTTAAATTAAATTTTGGATCGCCTGCGGAACTTAACACGTTTGATCCAAAACTTAATCTATTTGTTCTTTTAGGTTTTGACTTGGATCTCCTGCGGAACTTAACACGTTTGATCCAAATCACTTAAGTTATTTATTTGTTCTTTTAGGTTTTGACTTGGATCTCCTGCGGAACTTAACACGTTTGATCCAAATCACCTAAGTTATTTAATTCCATTAAATATTAATTTCCAAAATTGGTTCCCAGTACTGACGTGGCGAGGCACATGACCTTCTTGGATATGGGAGCAACCACCACCGACTAGACAAAACCTTTTAAGGAAAGCTAATATTTAATTTTCTAAAATAACTTTAGGTCAACCGAAAAGAACAATCAAATCACAAGGGAAAGAAAAACAAAAGAACACTATATCGAAAATAAATTCGAAACTCTAGAATCGTATGCCTCTTGTATTTAGTATTATTTCCAAAAATAACTAGTATGATGCGGAAACAAAAATTACTAGTTATACCTTTTTGAAAGACCTCTTGATCTTCTACCGTATTCCTCTTCTAACCTCGGACGTTGTGTGGGCAACGATCTTCCGAGATGAGAACCACCAAGCACCTTCTTCTTCCTTGCAAATTTCGGCCATCAAAACTTCTTCTAGGATGAAGAGGTTCGGCCACCACCACCATGCTCCAAGGGATACTAGAAACGAGGCTTGCTTTCTCTCCTTCTTCTCCTTCCTTGATCCGGCCACAAACAAAAGCTCCACCAAGAGATAAGTTTCGGCCAATAAGAGGAGAGGAGAGAAATAGGGCCGGCCACCAAAACCAAAGAGGAGAGGAAAGAAAAGAATAGAGATCATCAATTATGAAGCCTTCTCTACCCCCTCTTTTATAATCTTTGGTCTTGGCAAATAAGGAAAATTTAATAAAAATTTCCTTAATTCTTTTTCCATTGAAAAGGAAAAATTATTTAATTAAAAATAATTTTCTTTTTCAAATACAATGGCCGGCCACCTCAAGCCCCAAATCAAGGAAAGTTTTAATTAAAACAAGAATTAAAACTTCCTAATTTGTTTCCGGAAATTTATAAAATTTCACCAATAATTTAATCCCTTCATGATTGGTTTATAAAAAGGAAATTTAATAAATTAAAATCTTTCTTTTAAACATGTGGATAAAAAGAAAGTTATCTTTAAAAATTAAAGTCTCTTTTAATCTACAAATAAGGAAAGATATCAAATCTTTTCTTAATCTCTTGTAGAAACTCATAAAAGAGAATATTTAATTTTTAAACTTTATTTTAAATCATGAATATGATTAAAAAGGAAAGTTTTTCTTAAAATTTAAAATCCTCCTTTTATTAACAAATAAGGAAAGATTTCAAATTTTAAACTTTCTTTTAAACATGTAGATGATTTACAAATAAGGAAAGTTTTTACCAAAAATTAAAACCATCCTTTTAAACTACAAATAAGGAAAGAGATTAATCTCTTCTCTTAATCTTTTGTAGAAAGCTATACAAGGAAATTTTTAATTTTTAAACTCTCTTTTAAAATCATGATATCCACATAAGAAATAATTTTAATAAAAAACCTTTTTAATATTCTAGTGGTCGGCCACCTAAGCTTGGGACCCATGCTTTGGCCGACCACCTACATGACTCGTCCAATTGGTCTTGGCCGGCCCTAGCTTGGGTTCCAAGTTAGCTTGGCCGGCCCCATTGGATGGGTAAGAAGGTGGGTATAAATCTCTATATACAAGAGGTTACGATAGGGACCGAGAGGAGGAATTGGTTTTGGTCTCCCAATAAAATTAAGCATCCCGTGTTCGCCCCGAACACACAACTTAATTTTATCAATAATAATTCATTCCACTAGAGAACTATTATTGAACTACCGCACCAATCCCAAATTACATTTTTGGGCTCCTTCTTATTATGAGTGTGTTAATCTCCCTGTGTTTAAGATGTCGAATGTCCACTAATTAAGTGAGTTACTGACAACTCATTTAATTAATATCTTAGTCCAAGAGTAGTACCACTCAACCTTATCGTCATGTCAGACTAAGTCCACCTGCAGGGTTTAACATGACAATCCTTATGAGCTCCTCTTGGGGACATTCTCAACCTAGATTACTAGGACACAGTTTCCTTCTATAATCAACAACACACACTATAAGTGATATCATTTCCCAACTTATCGGGCTTATTGATTTATCGAACTAAATCTCACCCATTGATAAATTAAAGAAATAAATATCAAATATATGTGCTTGTTATTATATTAAGATTAAGAGCACACACTTCCATAATAACTGAGATCTTTGTTCCTTTATAAAGTCAGTATAAAAGAAACGACCTCTAATGGTCCTACTCAATACACTCTAAGTGTACTAGTGTAATTATATAGTTAAGATAAACTAATACCTAATTACACTGCGACCTACCAATGGTTTGTTCCTTTCCATCTTGGTCGTGAGCTACTGTTTATAATTTATAAGGTACTGATAACATGATCTTCTGTGTGTGACACCACACACCATGTTATCTATAATATAAATTAATTGAACAACTACATTTATCATAAATGTAGACATTTGACCAATGTGATTCTTATTTCTAGATAAATGTTTATACCAAAAGCTAGGCTTTTAGTATACACTCTAACAATTTCACAGTTCGGAATCGACTTCGTAAAACTCGACGAGTAATAAGAGTAATAAAGCAGTGGAAATAAAAGGCACACAATGTGAACACAGGTCATTTACTTGGTTCGGAGCCTATGACGACTCTTACTCCAAGGTCCGCAGTCGTTGACCGCTTTCGGTGGGCAACAACTATAGAATCGATAAAGTTTACAAGTATAACAATTATAGCTCAAATTAAAATAATGATCTTATACCGACAACAAGAGATGAAGAAATGAAGCTCCGGGTCGTCGGGAGGTTGTCACAACACTTCGGGATCATGTCGTTAGCAGCTTTTCGCAGAAGGATCGCTTGGACGAAGATATCTAGAGAGCTGCCTCGAACCCCTCTTTTATACTGTGCTGGAGGCGCCTCCAGACCGTCGAGTCACACGGGTGGATCAGCACAGGCCTGGTCGCACCTTATCTGGTTTAAGGCACCTCCAAGCCTCTTCAAGGCACCTTCAAGCCTTGGTCCAGGGCGCCTCCAGCTTCATCCGAGGCCCCTCCAGCTTCTCTGGACAGTTGGCTTCGGCTGGCACCCGAGGCGCCTCCAAGCTCCATGGAGGCGCCTCGGACACTGTTCATCCGAGGCTAAACTCTAGTTTTTGGCCCTGCAAAACATGTTAGTCTACAAATACAAACACATCCTGCAAAACCAAGTTAGCACAGATATTAATCATGATAATAGAATATTCTGACAGTCTTCGGACTGTTTGGGTCTGACTTCGGATTTTTGACCGGAAGTCCTAGGTCGACCCGACGCCTACTGTTCCCTCTAAGGGGAACGCGTCCTCACCTACTCCACTCAGGACTTTTACCTGTTGTCAGTACGATCCTCTAGATCGACTGGATTTTTGCTCGGTGCTCGATGCTTCCGGACTTTCTGCTGGACTCCCGCTTCTCGGCTCGTCCAGTCTTCCACCTGGTTCGCGACACTAGGACTTTCCACCTAGGGTTACCACCCCTAGGACTTTTGCCTGAAGCCTTCGACCCACCAAGACTTTCCGCATAGGGTTACCGCCCCCTATGACCTAGGGTTACCACCTCCTAGGGCTTTCCACCTGCCTAACCGCAGCTAGGACTTTTGCCTAAGTACCACTTAGGACTTTCCTGCAAGCTCCATGAACCTTGTTAGATAACAACATAACCTTAACTTTGAATTCCTTTGCCATTATCGAAACAACGGTTTGATCGTCGGATGCTTCCCGCACCAACACTAATGAATGGTTGTCTGTTTGTCGAATCAAGTCTCGCTCAACCATAGAGATGTCGAACACAACCACTCCTCAAAATCATGATGCATTTCAGAATGATGAAGTGGAGAGACATTTAGCTGATTTACAACTCCAATCTACTTCTCAATTACTTGTAGATGTTAATATCACTTACGAAGAGATAGATGATGGAGAGATGCCCAACAGTGAGGATGAAGTTTAACTAAGCTCATCTAGCGATGAGGACATAGAAACTGTACAGAGTTGATTAGTCAGATGTTAATGATGATTAAATATTAATATTATTATTCATTAAGTAAGTTATGCTTCCATATTAATTTATATTTATATTATCATATTTTCATGACCTTATTATGATGTGTTGTAATTTTATTTTACAGATATCATTATGGCAGAGCAGCAGCCTGCAGCACCGGGTGGCTACAAGGTCCTTAGAGTCGTCGGGGACTCGTACGTATTTTTTCTTATTAATAATTCAAGTTCATATATAATTGATTTCTCTTAACTTAATATTATTTCGTTCAGGTTCACTCCTGATGGCCACCGAGTTGCCACATATATCACTGGAAAATTCAAAGAACGAGTTAGCGCGTCTGATACTACATGGAGGCATGTAGACCAGGAGATGAAGCTATTTTATTATAACGAATTTGTGGTAAGTAAATTTAATATATTTGGTATTCTAGTTAATATAGTTATCACTTAAATTAAATGCTTAACTTATAATTGCAGAAAAGATATACATGGGAGGACGAGCATGAAGAAGAATTTAAAGCTACATGGAATACATACTGTGCCAAACTATACAGAGATCATATGTATTACATGAACAAGAAGGGCACTAGGCCTGCGTATGTTTCTGAGGTGATATGGAGTGCATGGACGACCACCTAGGATGCAGAAAGGTGGCAAGAAAATGCTAAAAAGGCAAAAGTAAATAGAAATACAAAACCAGGTGGCCCGAGCACCGGAACCGCTCGGCATACGTCAGGATCCAGATCTATTATTGAGCATACCATGGATCTGGTGAGTAAAATTTAAAGTTATACATTGTAATAAATTAAGTATTTATTACCAAACTTGTATAATTTTATCCAAAATTATTTTGTATGTAGGAACGTGAGCTTGCCCGACAACCCACATGTATGGAGGTCTTTCTCAAGACCCACAAGAAGAAGGATGGGTCATTTGTTGATTCCCGATCTCAGACTCTACATGTAAGATTATTAACTTTATTACATTTATTCATTTATATCTTAATTAGTATTTAGTAATACTGATTAAATTGGATATTATATTTTTGTATACAGCAACAAATAACAGAAAGGGTGACTTAGGCATCTCAGCCATCAGCAGAGGGGGGAGAGTCACAGTCTCTATCCACCGATGCTCTAAATGAGATTTATTATGATGTTGTCGGTGGAAGGACAAAAAACTCTATCCTCTACAGCCTTGGCTCTCAAGCCAAAGTTGCATTTGATTGTTTGAGAAATCCGGCGGGTCATGCTAGTTCCTCTTCTTCTAGTGAGATGCAGTCTTTAAGACGTGAAAAATCAAGAACTGCGCACTCAATTGAAATCAATGGATCAGAGGATGGTTGATATGGATCAGTGGAGAGCTAATGAGGAGAAGAGGAGAGCCGAACGTGACAAGAGTAATGAAGCTCTGATGGCCCAGATGCGAGAGATCGTGGCTAATTTCACCCAGGCTTTGTTGGAACAATCCCAATGGTCTGTGGAACCATGTGTTTTGGTGTTTGGGCAAAGGGTTTAAGTTAGATTCACCCTTGTATTTGATATGTGTACTTGAATTGTGCAGGATTGCAGGATACACATGTGACTCAGGTTGATGGCTTCGGGTACGGTGAAGGATGGCATTGGGGATGAGCCACGGGCTTGTATGCATCCGAGGGACCATGGACAAGGCAGCGAGGACAAGGGCCAAGGGAAGCGACTTCGAGGCATACAAGGGCCGTGGAGTTTCTCCACCCACAAGGAGGTTGAGTTAGCCGAAGTTTGCTGGGGACTAATCCACCGACGGATTAAGGGATCGTCCACCTTACGGACACGCCGTGGAGTAGGAGCAAGTTATCTCCTAACCACGTAAACGAACGTGTTAGCGGTTTTCATCTCTTCCTTTGTATTTAGCTTTCATATTTGTATTCGTGGTTGCATTCTTTGTTTTCCGCTATGCACTAACGAATACGTTGGAAGCGATCAATTTTGGGGTGCCGTCTATCCAACCCCCCTTCAAGCCGGCCACCGATCTCCCCTACAGGTGGTATCAGAGCAAGGTTCACACTTCACCGGACTAACCACCAAGAAGATCAACTACAAGAAGATGACCGGCTTGATTGAACCTCCAAAGTTTGAAGGAGGAAGCCTTGGGGACATCACATTTTGGATGATGAAGATGGAAGTCTTCTTCGACATGGATTGGGACACCATGATGGTGATCAAGGAACCGTTCGAAGTCCCAAGAGACACGAAAGGGAAGAGACTCCGACCACAACATTGGACGGAAGAGCAAACCTCACGATCGGAGGCAAACTCAAAGGTAATATCAATCTTAATAGATATATTGCCGTCTAATGTGATGAGTGGTGTAGGTGAATATAAGAACGCCCACGATTTGTGGAGCAAAGTGAAGATGGTTCTATGGGAAGAACCTAAACCTACACAAGAAGAAGAAGAACCCAAGGAGTTGGGTTTAATTGCTCAAGTTGAGGAGGAGCAAATGGAAGTTGAGCCATGCTCAACATCCGAGGAAGAGAAGGATGAAGAAAGGCCATCCACAAGTGTGGATGAGGAAGATGAAGCATCATCAACATCCTCAAGGGTTGAAGAAGAGGTCTTGGAGGTCAACCTAGTGAACACCTCCACCAAAGCAAAGTCAAAAGATCACATTGTGTGCTTCAGGTGCAATAAGAAGGGACACTACAAGAGTAGGTGTCCAATGGGTAAGAAGAAGGTAAATCCTAAACTCATTCAAGTTATGTTAAACACTAACAAGGGTTATAGGAATGAAGAAGCCCAAAGAAGGAGAATGCGCATTGTGTGCTTCACGTGTGGGGAGAAGGGACACTACCACACAAAATGCCCTAGGAAGGGAGAGCTCAAGAAGTTGGAACAATTGAAGAAATGGGAGAAGAAGAAGAGCTGAAGTCAAGGGGGAGCTTCAAGGGTAAGGGAGGTATACCCTAATTTGAAATGCAATTCAAATTTTCATTCCTCCTTGCATGCTAGGAAAAATAATGTTAATCATTATATGTCCATGCAAAACTTTGGATTTAAATATCATGATAGGAGTAGGGTAAATGAGGATCATAACCCTAGGAAATCCATGCATGATAAATTTAGAAATGGTAGACCTAAGGAGACCCAAGACATTAATCCCAAGAAAGGGAGACATATGCCTAGAAAAGTGGGTAGGTCTAGGAATGTCCATGGTGGACATGTTGACTCTAGGTTTAGGAACCTAGAAAGGGAAAATCAAGTTTTGAAGGTAAAACTTGATAAGTTGGAGAAAACCCTAGAAAGATTCAATGTTGGATCTAAGGGCTTAGGTATGATGTTGGGTAGCCAAAGACCCAACAATAATAAATCTGGTTTGGGATACCGATCTAGTGGCTCCAATGCTAAGGGAAAGTCGTATGCTAGGGTTGCATATGACTATAGCAAGGAGAAGCCAATAAATGGCAAGGGAAAGTCATTTAATGGTAAGGTTAAATTAACCAAGGACAAGGTGTCCAAGGTTAAAAAGGTTAGGTTTGTAGGTCAAGTGTCACCAGAGGTGCACCGATATGGCCTAGCTATTATGGATAAGTCACCTAGGGAGGTGGCTAAGGCTAAGGGCTCTAGGGGGAGCTCAAAGAGTCAATTTGAGACCCATGGCCAATGGATCTCAAGTGGGTACTACTTGGGAGTTTAGGTTGGGTCATGGAATGTGCCAAGTGGTTTAGAGACAGACTTGAGTCTCAAACCTAGGGTTTTGGCACAATTGGGTTGTGTTTCATGCAAGAAATATGACATTGGGGTTATATAGCATGATAATTGGTTTTGGATGTATAGATGCCATATAAACCAATGCTAGGGATGCATTGTGGGTTAGTATGGGCACATACAAGAGGAAGTCAAAACTAGGACTTTAGGTCAAGGTTAAATTGAACTATTTAGCTAGTTTTGGGTTTTGTATCAATCTTGGGATTGGTGATAGATATATTTGTGAATGTATTTTTCCCAAATAGACATGGGTAAAACAGGCCTCTCCATAAAATTTGGAAATTTTTGGATGTCTGTGGAATTATTGGCATATTTCTGAAATTGGGTTCAGAATGTTGAAAAGGGCTGAAACAACGTGCCAGTCAACTGGTACAGTTACCAGTCGACTGGTAACAATGAAAATCGAGCATAGAATGTTTCTGTGTGTTGTTTCGATAAGGGTAGTCGATTGAGGCAGTCGACTGATACCAGTCTGAAATTATTTTCAGCATTGGTTTGTGACCGGGTCAACTCGTTGAGGTGTATGAGATCCATGGAGGATGAATACACGAGTTTAGGGTCAATTTAGTAACAAATTTTCAACAATTGGGACATTGTTGGAGAACTTTTTGGATGTTAGGCAAAGGGGGAGAAGTAAGGTTTAGTTAGGAATACCTGAAAATGCCTTTGCGTAGGGGGAGCCTTGGGATATGTTCTTAAAAAGCCCAGTGGGAAAATCCTAGCTCAATGGGGAGCATAGGTGTAGGGGGAGCCTTGGGATAGGTTCCAATGCATGGTGCATTGTTTCGGCGTTGTAAGTCCAAGTGTGTAGCCTTGGCATCGTAAGTCCATTCGGCGGTATAAGTCCAAGTGTGTAGCCTTGGCAATGTAAGTCCATTTGTTTTAGCATGTTTATTTGCTATTATGTTTTCCCTAACTTAAACGTATTGTCAAACACCAAAAAGGGAGAGATTGTTGGAACAATCCCAATAGCCCGTGGGACCATGTGTTTTGGTGTTTGGGTAAAGGGTTTAAGTTAGGTTCACCCTTATATTTGATATGTGTACTTGAATTGTGCAGGATTGCAGGATACACATGTGACTCAAGTTGATGACTTCGGGTCCGGAGAAGGATGACATTCGGGATGAACCGCGGGCTTGTATGCATCCGAGGGACCGTGGACAAGGCAGCGAGGACAAGGGTCGAGGGAAGCGACTTTGAGGCATACGCGAAGGATGGCATTGGGGACGAGCCGCGAGCTTATATGCATCCGAGGGACGAGAGCCAAAGAGGAAGTAGGCTTGAAGACAAAAGGTCAAGGCTGCGAAGGAAGCATCAAATGAGTCATAAGGGTGAGGGTCCGAGTGCTGTGAGAGAATGTACTCGGTACCAGTCGACTGCATGTTTCATCAGTCGGCTGGTGAAGTCGACTGGGAGCGAACAGAATGCTTCTGTTCGCTCAGCCAGTGTGGAGCAGTCGACTGCTAGTTTTAGCAGTCGACTGGTATCGAGCCGTTGGGATGTAACGGTCGAATTTCCACAGAGGGCAGTCGACTGCATGTTTTGGCAGTCGACTGGTAGGCGGGGTTTTCAACCCCGCTACCTATATAACCAAGGCTTGGAAGCTTGGTTATCTCTGACGAAATTGGACTTGGTTAAAGTCTAATTAGTAGTCTTTTGTGCTCAAGAGATTTTTGTATGCCAAGAGTTCTTGGTTGGAATTGTGGTGAGGTTTCTCCACCCACAAGGAGGTTGAGCTAGCCGGAGTTTGCCGGGGACTAATTAACCGACGGATTAAGGGATCGCCCACCTTACGGACACGCCGTGGAGTAGGAGCAAGTTATCTCTGAACCACGTAAATGAATGTGTTAGCGATTTACATCTCTTCCTTTGTATTTAGTTTTCATATTTGTATTCGTGGTTGTATTCTTTATTTCCCGCTGTGCACTAACGAATATGTAGGAAGCGATCGATATTGGGGTGTTGTCTATCTAACCCCCCTCAAGCCGACCATCGATCTCCCCTACAAGCATCACATGGTTTTGAGTCACAGGAGACTCAAGATCCATTAGACGGTGATGATTAGCATTTTCTGAGGTATGTTCAATTACACTCTATTTTTTTATTTATCATATATAGACCGTGGTAATATATTTATTCTATTTTGATATTATAATATGCTCATTTAATTTCTAAATGTTTTATTAATATATATTTCAGGAGTCACGTTCGGTTCTATGTACATATTGGCTCTTCATATCATCATATGCTCATTTTTTATTCAGGTATCATTTTATTATAAATAAAATTCGTTATACATAAATGTAAAAATATTTATTTATACATCAACATGATCATTTGATATTTGTTTTTTGACAGGATTTCCATTTCCAGCATTATCTTGTATTCTTATATTATTTTGAGTACTTTGCACTATGATATGTAATATGGGTTAGGTTTTGTAGGTCCTCGATAAGGAAAGGAAAGAAGGTAATAAAATCAAGGAGATAGGCCGATATCGGCCGGGATGTACCTCGAAGGAGGTATGCTAATCCCGGCCGAAATATGCCCTAAAGGAGATAGGCTAATATCGGCCGGGATATACCTCAATAAGAGGTAAGTCTATATCGACCGAAATATGCTTCCCAGGAGGAAGATCTATATACCTCAAAGGAGGTAGGCTAATATCGGTCGGGATATATCTCAATAAGAGGTAAGTCTATATCGAACAAAATATGCTTCCCAGGAGGAAGATCTATATACCTCAAAGGAGATAGGCTAATATCAGCCGGGACATACCTCAATGAGAGGTAAGTCTATATCGACCGAAATATTCTTCCCAGGAGGAAGATCTATATACCTCAAAGGAGATAGGCTAATATCGGCCAGGACATACCTTAATAAGAGGTAAGTCTATATCGACCGAAATATGCTTCCTAGAAGGAAGATCTATACACCTCAAAGGAGATAGGCTAATATCGGCCGGAACATACCTCAATAAGTGGTAAGTCTATATTGACCGAAATATGCTTCCCAGAAGGAAGATCTATATACCTCAAAGGAGACAGGCTAATATCGGCCGGGACATACCTCAATAAGAGGTAAGTCTATATCGACCGAAATATGCTTCCCAGAAGGAAGATCTATACACCTCAAAGGAGGTAGGCTAATATCGGCCGGGATATACCTCAATAAGAGGTAAGTCTATATCGACCGAAATATGCTTCCCAGGAGGAAGATCTATATACCTCAAAGGAGATAGGCTAATATCGGCCGGGACATACCTCAATAAGAGGTAAGTCTATATCGACCAAAATATGCTTCCCAGAAGGAAGATCTATACACCTCAAAGGAGGTAGGCTAATATCGGCCGGGACATACCTCAATAAGAGGTAAATCTATATCGACCGAAATATGCTTCCCAATAGAAAGATCTATATACCTCAGAGGAGGTAGGCTAATATCGGCCAGGAGATACTTCTGAAGCATGTAGAATAGTATCGATCGCGACACGTCCTAAGGTTAATATTAGCCAGGTCGAACAACACCTTGGAAAAATACCTGATAAAATATGGCCTATTGCTAGGTAGAATAGATAACATAAAATGGCGCGGACAGAAGTCTCATGAGGAAGAGTAGAGATAAACATTTCAAATAGGCTAATTAATGATAATATCTGCAATATGTGATCACATGATAGGTGTTAAATATCTCGGTGAGAAATGTGCTTTTAGATTATTTTGCAGGTGCTAAACGACAAAGGAGGTACATCTGAGGTACAAGAAAGATTCCTTAAAAGTCATTTATTACAAGTACGCAGCTGACGTCATCTCATAACAAACTCTAACAAACCGGGGTCCACTTCATGACTACAGAGGTTATATGAAGTGGTATAAAAGGGGGAATCCTCTCCGTTGGCGAGGTAAGTTCACATCATTGCACACATTCATAACCCTATTTTCCAGCTACTATTCATCTTCTTTTTCCTTCTTCCATACCGAGAGAGATCATTGACTTGAGCGTCGGAGGGCCTAGCCAGGGATTCTCACCCCGGTCTTAGGTCACTGACGATAGTGTTGGTCGGTCTCTTGTGCACAGGAAGCTTGGGAAGCTCCGGATCTGGGTTTTCTTCTGTTGGATTTTCTTCTCGCCATTAGAGCTTGGCACCAGGAAGGTATTCTGTGATTCTACTCTCCCCAATCCGCTTTGGGTTTCTCGGATTGGCATTCAGGCATGTATTATTCTTCATCGAGGCAGTAGGTTTTTTCCTTCTAGCTCTCCATTTTGTCAAGCTTCTCAGACAGGATCAAATTTGGCGCCGTCTGTGGGAATTTCACCTGAATCTGAGACTACAGGATGGAAGAAGCCGAAAAATCAAACCTACTCACTATCAGTCGTGAGGATTTGGATTTCCTCATCAATTCCCATGTTCAAAAAGCCTTACAACAGCAACAACAACAACTTCAAGTCCATACCGGGGCTACTCTACCAGCAGCTCATAATCCAGCAATATCAACTACCGAGCATCGGAAAGGAAAGGAGCTGGAAGAAGAAGAACATGCGTATTTCCCTCCAGCTGTTGTTTCTCCGACAAGACGTTCACGAGCCTTTCTTCACACTCCCATGGATCAAGGGGGCAAGAGACCCGTGTTCCAAGAGTCCTCTGGTGAAGCACCAGATAGAGAAAAACATAAGATCAAAATGATAACTAGTGATAGCTCACCAGAAAAGGTCATCTCCTCATTCTCTCAAAGTGTACTAGATGATCCACTTCCTAAGCGGTATCAAAATCTTCAGATCGGGGAATACACTGGAACAACAGATCCAGAAGATCATCTGTTAAAATTCGAGAACGTAGCATTATTACAACAATTCTCTGACGGGGTGAAGTGTCGGATGTTTCTCACTACCCTTGGAGGAGTTGCACAGCGCTGATTCAAGAGATTGCCAGAGAAGTCTATTCAGAAATTTAAGGATTTCAAGAAAGTCTTTCTGCACCATTTCTCCTACAACAAAAGATATCATAAGACTCCTTGGAGCCTGTTTTCAATTAAGCAAGCATCTAAAGAGTCCATCCGAGCATACATCAAAAGATTCAATCAGGTAGCTATTGATGTACCTAATGCTACCACTGAAATATTAGTTAGCGCTTTCTCTCAAGGTTTAAATGATAATGATTTCTTTAAAGATTTAGTAAGGAATCCCCCTGTTAATTTTGATTCCTTGATTGAGCGTGCCACCGAGTTCATTAATGTAGAGGAAGCTCAAGATGCTCGCAGAAAGGAGGGTGTTACCTCTTCTCCTACCCAAGTTAAGGAGAAAGCTCCGGCCCCTGTGCCTCCACCAAGAGGGCCTAGAATAACTCATCCACCCCATCGACAACCAGAGTATCATCCACAAGCTGTACAACATGTGGAGATATAGTCAGAGGCACCAAGGAGATGGTGCACTTATCATAAAACTAGCAGTCATCATACTGAAGATTGTTTTGTTTTAAGAAATAAACGAGCTAATAGGGAGCGGTATCAGAGGCAGAACTATTCTCGACAGCAGTACCCCAGGCAGCAAAGTCCACTCAAACTGGAATATCGCCCGGTCGAGCCTCGGCAGGAGGCAATACCAGTCCCGGTCGGTACCAGCCAAGTGTCGGAGAAAGCACCCTCTGAAGCTGTGACGACTCGGCAGGAAGAAAACAGGAGCAATGCTGCTCGGGGCAATATCAATATGATTGCGAGCGGACCCACTGATAGGGATTCTAATAGAGCCAGAAAAGCACATACCCGAAGACTGGAAATTCATGCCGTGGGATGTAATATGGAACGAGTGGCCGGTCCCGAAATAAGTTTTGGGCCTAGGGATCTCGAGGGGGTAGAAATACCCTATGATGATGCCCTGATCATCAAAGCTGTGATAGCTAACTACGCCATTTCTCGTACCTTCATAGACACCGGCAGTTCTGTCAATATTATATTCAAGAAGGCTTTTGATCAATTGCAAATCGATCCTAGTGAGCTTCAACAGATCGTTACTCCTCTATATGGATTCACAGGCAACGAAGTGCAACTGCTGGGTCAAATAAAGTTGGCCATATCTCTGGGAGAAGAGCCTCTGATGAGAACAAGAAGATCTTATTTCATGGTAGTGGATGCTCCATCCTCTTATAACGTGATACTGGGTCGACCCGCCTTAAACGAGTTTAGGGCGGTCGTTTCTACTTTTTGTCAGAAGATTAAATTTCCTGTGGAGGACCAAGTCGGGGAGGTGCGAGGAGATCAGAAGACAGCCCGAAAGTGTTATGTGGAAATAATTCGAACTGAAGCTAACACCGCTCGAAAGATTCAAAGAATGGAGGTTAATGCCTTTCGAGAGAAGCAGCCCGTCCTGGTTTATGAAGAGAAGGAAGAAGTTCAAATCCAGGCCGGTCGACCTGAAGCTACTACATATATTGCGGCTGATCTTGATCCTGCTCTGAAAGCCAAATTGGTGCAATGCTTGAAGAAGAATAATGATGTATTTGCCTGGACTCCCAAAGAAGTCTCGGGCGTTTCTCCTACAGTCATGGAGCATTCCTTGCATGTCTTCCCAGATGCCCGCTCGGTCATGCAGAGAAAAAGGAGTTTTAGTGCGGAACAAAACCAGATCATCAAAGAAGAAATAACTAAACTTATGGAAGCCGGTTACATCAGGGAAGTACAATTTCCAAGCTGGCTAGCTAATGTGGTGTTAGTCTCTAAGCCTGAAAACAAATGGCGAGTATGCATTGATTTTCGGGATCTCAACAGAGCTTGCCCGAAAGACTACTATCCGTTACCCAGGATCGATCAATTGTAGACTCCACTGTGGGATGCGAATACATCTCTATGCTAAACTCTTATCAAGGCTATCATCAGGTTCCCTTAGCTAAAGAAAATCAAGAAAAGGTCAGTTTTATAACATCTGAAGGTACTTATTGTTATAATGTTATGCCTTTCGGACTAAAAAATGCAGGAGCAACCTATCAAAGGCTTATGAATAAGGTCTTTCAGAAGCAGATTGGTAGAAATATGGAAGTATATGTTGATGACATCTTAATTAAGTCTCTTCAAGCTGCTGATCTATGCAGGGATGTAGAAGAAACCTGCAGGACATTGAGGCAATATGGGCTCAAATTAAATCCGAGTAAATGTTTATTCGGCACGAAAGGGGGGAAGTTCTTGGGATATATGGTGTCCGAACGAGGGATAGAGGCCAACCCGAGCAAGGTCAATGCGCTGCAGAACATGGAGCCACCACGCAACATGAGAGAAGCTCAGAGATTGACAGGCCGGATTACAGCCTTGTCTAGATTCATTTCTAGGTCGGCCGATCGTAGCTTCCATTTCTTTAAAATACTTAGAAAGGCCAATAAATTTCAGTGGAATGAAGAATGTGATAAAGCTTTCCAAGAATTGAAAGATTACTTGTCTACTCTCCCTATATTGGCTAAACCTATAGTAGGAGAAACTCTTTGGGTATATTTTTCGGCTAATGAAAATGCTGTGGGCTCTGTATTAGTCAGACAAGAAGGAAAGGAACAACAACCTGTATATTTTTCTAGCCATTTATTAAAAGGAGCTGAGTGTAGATACACTACGCTAGAAAAATTAGCGTATGCCCTAGTATTGACTGCTCGAAGGTTGCGCCCATATTTCTTAGCACATGAGATTATTGTATTAACCAACAGTACTCTTGGATGGGTGCTACTCAACCCAGAGGCATCAGGTCGGCTGATTAAATGGACAACTGAACTTGGGGAATATGATATTCAATATCAACCTCGCTCGGCTATCAAGGCACAAGCTCTAGCAGACTTCATCATAGAAGTTCAGAGCCCTGAGGAAGAAAACATTTGGAAAGTTTATGTAGATGACTCTTCAACTAGACAAGGCAGCGGAATTGGTGTTCTTCTTATATCTCCAAGGGAAGACAGACTTCAACTTTCCATCAGATTGAATTACAGAGCTACCAACAATGAAGCAGAATATGAAGCCCTGATAGCAGGATTGCAGGCTGCTAGGTATATAGGGGCGGTTCGAGTCCTTATCTATTCTGATTCTCAGTTAACAGCTCAACAACTATCAGGTAATTTTGAAATTAATAATGACAGGCTTAAGTTATATGCTGAAGCGTTTGATAAGTTGAAATCCCAGTTTCAAGAAGTGAATATACAAAAAGTTCCTCGATCTGAGAATCAGGTAGCAGATGAATTAGCTAAACTGGCTTCTGCTATAGTGCCATGGAGCCTAGATCGGCCCGTAGAACAAACTCTATTAATATCCTGTATCGAAAGATAGGCTGAAGCAGAAATTCAAGGTGACAGGAGGGCTCAAATTATATTGTATTTACAGCAAGGTATTCTTCCCAGTAATCCAGAACAAGCAAGGGTATTTAGGAAGAGAGCTACTCAGTACACTATGGTAGGAGAGCAGTTATATAAAAGAGCTTTTTCTAGGCCTTTGCTCAAATGTATTGGCACAGAAGATATACAGTTTATTTTACAAGAAGTCCATCAAGGTTCATGTGGTAGTCATATAGGAGGGAGATCTTTGGCTCGCAAAATTCTGCTAGCAGGATATTTTTGGCCTACTCTACATGAAGATGCTAACAAGTTGGTAAGAACTTGTATTTCTTGTCAAAAATATCAAAATATCTCACATCATCCGACACAGTTATTGAGAACCTCTATAGTTGCATGTCCCTTTGATCAATGGGGCATGGACATAGTAGGTCCATTTCCTATGGCAGCTGCACAGAGAAGGTTTTTACTGGTAGCGGTGGATTATTTTTCTAAATGGGTGGAGGCGGAACCACTTGCTCGAATTACTGAAGATGCAGTTATTAAATTTTTATGGAAAAATATAATCTGTAGATTTGACATTCCTCATAAATTAGTCTCTGATAATGGAAGACAATTCCAAGGGGATAGGATCTTAGACTGGTGCAACAGTTACGACATTACTCAGGCCTTCACCTCAGTAGCTTATTCGCAAAGTAATGGTCAAGCAGAAGTAACCAATAGGGAAATCATAAGAGGTTTAAAGACCAAACTGGATCATGTCGGAGGTAGCTGGGTAGATGAATTACCCAGCGTTCTCTGGGCATATTGTACTATGCCTCGAGAGGCTACAGGAATCACTCCCTTTCAATTAGTTTATGGAGGAGAAGCAATAATTCCCATCGAGGTGGGAGTAGAATCTGACAGAAGATAATTATATGATGGGGACAATGAAGGTCGACGACTCATGGAGCTAGACTTGATAGAGGAGATTAGAGATAAAGCTACTACTCGTCTGACATCATATCGACAACGAATAAGACAAAACTATAACAAAAGAGTCATCCCCAGATTTTTCCAAGTAGGAGACTTGGTATGGAAGCGAATTAAACCTGTAGGAGATGTCAGTAAGTTGGCACCACAATGGGGAGGACCTTACAAAGTAATAGAAAAACTCACATCAGGTTCATATTATCTCCAAGATACTGAAGGAAGAATTTTAGAACGTCCCTGGAGTGCAAATCACTTGCAGCCTTATCGAATCTAACCACATCATACTATTCAAGAATGTGTCTGGAGGAACAAATCACAATTATTTGAAGTCCTCGGTGACTGAGGACAAGTATATCTACAGTTTATGTACTCTACTTCTTTTAATAAAAGCCAAGCAAGACAAATACCACCACGGAAATAAGTATGGTTCATACAGATTGATAAATATCGAGAGGACTTTCATTATCTATTTCGAGCAATTTACAGGGGAGGAACCCTAAAGGCCTATTCATCTCCCCTCAAGAACCCAGAAACTTTAAAAACTGTCACAAGGTTAGTACAAACCTCATATTTTTTACATAGAATGCAGTCGATCGGGAAATCCCATGAAGTAACTCGGACGGGTCTTCATGGGAGGAACCGGAGACTTTAAACCATCACATAACATAGTCGATCGGGAAATCTCATGAAGTAACTCGGACGGGTCTTCATGGGAGGAACCGGAGACTTTAAACAACATAGTCGATCAGGAAATCTCATGAAGTAACTCGGACGGGTCTTCATGGGAGGAACTGGAGACTTTAAACCATCACAGAACATAGTCGATCGGGAAATCTCATGAAGTAACTCGGACGGGTCTTCATGGGAGGAACCGGAGACTTTAAACCATCACAGAACATAGTCGATCGGGAAATCTCATGAAGTAATTCGGACGGGTCTTCATGGGAGGAACCGGAGACTCTAAACCATCACAGGACACAATTGATCGAGGAATCTCATAATTTCAAAGCCTAATCGACTGGGTTTATGCGGACATGAAACTAGGATTCAAAAGGGGATTCTATGCATATGATACATTATTCACTTGGAAGCCCATCCATCTGGAGGTTTTTACTTAAAAATCGCCTGGAGTAGTAGGCTCAGCTCGGAACTCAGGAGTTTTATACAAATTCCTTATCTAAGATCACTGGGGATTATTTATTCTTTTGGGGATACAGAGCACACTGGACGTTATCTGCGGAAGGATTCATCGAGACAAGGCTTAACTTCAAAAGATGAGCAAGGAGTTCTAGAATAAAGCTTATATTTAATGTTCAGGAGCATTTCAAGAGAGGCATTCTCTTAAGTATTAAAAATTTCCTATACAACACGATCAATTAATTGCCAAACTTTGGTTATATTTCTTTACTAGTTCTGCATTTACAAGCCTTTTTCCGAATAATCTCTTTAAACATCTAGAAAAGGACCTTTTATGTCTGCGGGTAGCTCTTCGTTAAGTCTACGACGATTTATAAAAGAAAGGGGGGGTTCCTTGGGTAAATAGCCACCCTCTCATAACTGTTGAAGAACTTCCGATACAGAATGATTTAAAGCACCTACTATCCTACGAACGAATTCTTGGGCAAAGGCTGAAGAATTTAAATAAGCCTGACGCTACTCTTCCCACCGATTCTTCTCTTGCTCCTTATAGCTTTGGAAATCAGCCTGCAGTTTTGTGTGTTGATCTTTCAAAGCATCCTTTTCCGATTTGAGCTGTTCCAATTCCTTCTGGAGCAGCGACAATTCAACATCTTGAGCTTTCCTTTGTTCTTGTTCCTGTAGGATAGTGAAATCATGAGAGGCTAGGTCTTGAGCTTGGTCATAAAGACAGGCATTATGAAGCTTCTATACTTTCTCTAAAAGGAGACTTTTATGAGAAATGTCTGAGAGAGCTTTCTCTT
The DNA here is from genome assembly GCF_018446385.1 of Zingiber officinale. NCBI lineage: Eukaryota > Viridiplantae > Streptophyta > Magnoliopsida > Zingiberales > Zingiberaceae > Zingiber > Zingiber officinale. The sequence goes on from NC_055989.1 coordinate 119,784,745, forward strand.
TTAAAGCAATCTCTAGTCGAAGACCAGAATGTAGCCGATCCACCTGTAATTCTAAAGTTCTTCTGGAGAGCTCTTTATCTTTCAATAATTGCTGGCACTCCTCCAATTCTTGTTTCAAGGTCCCCAATTGTTGATCCTGTAGGATCACTTTCTCTTGCAACCGAGCCATATCCCTGTTAGAAGAAGGTGAAGTAGCCTTCAACGTCTCCAGTTGAGCTTTTAATTTATTGTTCTCATGGTCCTTAGCTGTAAGTAGCTGGTCGATATGTAGACTTGAGGCAAGAAACTAAACAAAAGGATGATGTAAGTTAAAGATGAAAGCACAGAATTGATAACATATAACTAGAAATGCTTACAACCACTGCCTGACGACTATGGCGATCAACTCGATGTGGAAGACTAAGGCCTCTTAGTTGTTCGTAACCCTGCATCCAAGATTCGGCTAATAGACCTTGTAGTTGCAGAGAGCCATAGCTAGGTGGACTAGAGGGTTGTCCCAATTGAGAAGGTAAACCCGCAGCCTATTTAAATAAAGGACAAGGAAGGGAGGAGGAAGAAGGCGAAGAAGAAGAAGATGCAATAGAAGGGAAAGGAATCGTAGAAACAAGAGAAGCAGAGGAAGAGCTAGATGGAATAGAAGGTGATAGTGTAGGGGGAACTGATGCAGTTGTGGGAACACTAACAGTCGAGGGAATGGCACCGGGAGAAGATCTCCGACAAGGTGTCCGTTTTGCTCGAGGCCTAGAAGCCAAGGGAGGCAAGGCCAATGCCAAAGATGCAGAGGACACAGAAGGGATAACGACCGTCTCAGAAGTAGAGGGAGCCGAAATAATAGAAGAAGAAGGGATAAGTAGACTGGGTCTCATCATCCTAAGAGCAGGATTAGAGATAATATGGGTTGGAGTTATCGGTGCCTTACCTCTCTCGAGAGAAATGAGTGCCGGGACAAGAGGAGCTTGCACAAAAGTACCAAAGAAATCACTAAAGGGAGAAGCCGAAGTAAGATTTGGCTTTTTAACTAAGGTAACAAAGGGTTCTTCTTCTTCCTCTTCCATGGCTGCAACAGCCTCTGCCCGTCATTCTTCTTCAGATAGTAAACCCAAGGTGGAAAAATTAGGATCCGATTGGCGGTCGCGTAACCATTCTTCTCCAAGATTATTTACAAAAGACTTGGTCATGGCAGGATTCTTGTACATAAGGGCTGGTAGAAGAACATCAGCTGAAACACAGGAATTAAACACCGTTATAAAAGAGATGTATTAATTAGTAAATATGGATTGAGATGTTTTTACATACCAAAGGATCCCTCCAAAGGGGTGTCAATCTTGCTTATTCCGAAAGGAAACATTAAACCTTCCACAATTAGATGCGGCAAGCTGAATTTTGCTTCCCTCAGTTTAGGTAGGGAAGAAGCAACAGAGGGATCGTCAAGAAGATCATGGGTGCTAGGAAGTGGAGGCAAGTCATGTATCCATTGGATAGAAAACGGAGGAGGAGAAGGGAGACACATATAGAAAAATTTGTGATACCATTCCCCCTGAGGAGGAATGCGGTTGAACAAAATAGCCTTGGGACGAGATTGAAATTTAAAAGCACCCATATCCACTTGACGAGGAATGAAGAAGTGATGAAAAAGACGTGGAGACAAGGGGAAATCTAACAGTTTAGATACCCCAATAAAACCCATAAGAATGGAAAAGGATTGAGGGACAAACTGGTTGAGTGGGATATTAAAATAACGGCTGACATTACATAAAAAGGGGTGAAGAGGGAAGTGAAAACCTTGTAGGACCTGGTCTCAGAAGATAGATATACACCCTAAAGGAGGTAGATGCGGACCCTCATGAGGAGCAGGACGGATTATATAAGAAGAAAAACCATAGGTCGCCTGCAAGTCCACTTCTTCTGTATCTATAAGGTTGGAAACACACGAGAGAAACCATGCGGGAGGAGAAGCTGCCATAGAGCGATGGTAAAATAAAAGAGGAATCAAGGAAGAGGGCGAGAGATGGAGGAAAGCGGAAGAAAACCTCGTAAACCCTTGTTTTCTCTTCTGGTCTTGTGTTAAAACCCCCAAACAGAAACAACAGAAGGAAAAAGGCGAATAAAAGGTACTTAGAATTCCAATCGTCATAAATGAGTAATAATATTAAAGAATAAAATCAAGAGAAAGAGGTAAAGTTAAGTAATCTACCTCGAAAAATGTGTGGAGTTTTCCTAGAGGTAATTCTTAAGAAAGCCTGACAAGTACAGAGAAAAATTAGTCCAGTAATCATGAGTTTAGGGTATGGGTATAATGAAACAAAAGTTGAGCACCAAATATCAGTTAACAGATGAGACTTGGTTAAAGGATATCGGATGAGGCCCGTAGAGATGAATCGGGTGATTCTGATAGATCGGCCAAGACAAAGATCCCCCAAATGTATCGACCAAAAGCTTATCATAATGAGTCAAATAATATACACTATGATAAAACCATATGAGACTCGATTAATACGTAGAAAGGACATATGAAGACATAAGGGTAAACCGATCAAATGAAATAAATCGACCGATATTAGGGACATATGATAAAACTGTGTCAAATTGGGCGAGACATAACTACGCTATGAAATATCGGGCGATATTTATCAATCTTGATATATATCGTCCGGTCATGAGGAAACGATCTAAGACGTGATAATCTGTTGGGAAGGTTGCATGGTGACAAACCGAGCAACATTGGACACATTTATACAAAATAGATAACTACCATGAGAAAGAGTAAAATTAACAACAAAAAGAGAATAATCAGCGTTACGTGAGATCGTCATTACAGAATTTCTGCTCTCCTCTTTACAAGAATTTGAATTTAGGTCAAAGTCAGCTTAGGGTATAGATCAGGGGGTTTATTCTCAATAAGTCTACGACGGTTTAGGAAATTAGGAGGAGGGACACGAGCTAAGTAGCTCTCCTCTTTTAATTGCTGAATCGCCCCTTGAGCTCCCGCAGTAAAAGCTGATAAGATGGACTTCACGATCAGCCTATTGAATTCAAGAGACTCGATCATGGCAGTGGCCCGCTCCTTGTACCGAACATCTTCGTTATCCTTGTAAACCACCAAAGCCATTTGGGAAGTCTTCAATTCAGTTTCTTTGGCAGAAACTTTGGTCTTAACTGAGTTAAGGGAAGTGTTCAAGGAAGTTATTTCATCTTCCTTTAGCTGCAGGGCTTTGAGTTTTTCAGTCAATTCTGCTTCATAGTTATCCTTTAGTTCGCCAAGTTTGGAAGTCAGTTCTTGGTTAAGATCCGTAACTGATTTAAATTGTGCTTGAAGACTTTCAATTTGTGTTTCGAGTTGTTTCTTGGCAGTAGCAGAAAATGCAGCAGAAGATAACTCAGCAACCTCTTGTCTTAGCTTATCATTTTCAGATCTCAACCGCTTGCTTTCAGTGTATAAGTTGTGCAGCAGTCGAGAAAAACTCATATTTTCTATCCATCACTGGAAATATGATAAAAGATCATAAGATAATTGCTGAGAAATAAAGAATAGACGTTAATAGATATACTTGATTCTCCTTATGGGAGAAACGGTCAATTGCTTCAGGAGTATTGAGTTCTTCAAATATAGGGCGAACTTTATCCCAATCACCGGCGAAGGAACCTCCTAGAAGTATGGGGAGAACAGGAATAGTAGAAGAACCAGTAGAAAAGGAGGAAGTAGGAATAGATGGAGGAGCAAAAACTAAATAAGAAGAAGGTGAGGAAGGTAGAGACCCAGAAGTCGGGATAGATAGGGGAAAAGTGAAAGATACATCGCCAGAAGCACTGGCATTAGCGAAAGGTGAAGCAGGAAAACTCAGGGAAGGATAGAGTTCCGCCAACGTCGGCTCATCAGAAGGGAGGTCAGCTGAAGCAAAACCTTCGGAAACTAGCTCGTCAGCAGGGAGGATGAGCCTCCTTTTTGATGGAGGAGCTCTGGTAAGTTTGCGCCCTGGGTGTTTACCCTTAGAAAGTTCAGTTATCGATTTACCAGAGCTATCAGGAGACGTGAGCTCAATGAGGGGAAGAGGAGCAGATGAGGAGATAGCAGCAGCCGCTGGTGAAGTAACAGCGGGTAAAGGATTGGCAAGGATCTCTGCAGAAGGATCTCCAGGAGCTTCAAGAGTTTCAAGAGCACCCAAAGAACTCGGTACTTCAACTAAAGGAGCTGGTTTTTCGATTGGAGGGGGAAGAACAATAGTAGCCAGAAGTTCGGCTTCTTTGGCGTGAATAACATCCTCTTCCAGACGTAGTTCTTCGTAAATCAAAGCATCATAGAAGCTATCCACTACATAGAGAAGAAAAATAGTTTAGTTAGTTAAAAATAGGAAGAAAGAAATAAGGTGTTACCTAAAGGAACTAGAGTATCAGGTCTGACAGGGCTTAAGCCAAACAGGTATAGGAGATCAACCCGTAGCCACTTAAGAATAGAAAGTCGATGATTTAACAATTTCTCACAATAGATAGGGAAAGAAGGATGAAGATGAAACTCCTTGACGTCGGGCAAGGGGGGCAAGAAAGATTTCCAAGCATGAGACCAAGGAATGAGTCCTGGAAACTTCAAGAAGAAAAAAAATGAGATTTCCAAGCTTTGAGGAACGAGGGCATATCCCCAAAAAGAACCATTTTAGTCCGCGAATGAAACAGGAAGACACCAAGTTCCGAACATTTGGGATAAGAGAACATGAAAAAATTTTGAGGAGTAGGAGGAATATCTCGCATACGAAAAAGCATGTAAGTACCACACAGATAACGGAATGCGTTGGGGGCAAATTGTTGTAAAGGAATATCAGAATACTGGCTTATTTCAATCAAGAAAGGAGGGATAGGAAACCTTAAGCTCCCTATCAATTGGTCCCTGAAAAAGGTTATGCAATTAACAGGAGGATGATGAGGACGATCATCCGGTGTGGGGAGTACGATGCCATACTCTCGGGGAATTTCATACTGACGACGGATAGCTAGCCTCGCATTTTTATCAAAGGAAGAAGACATATGGACATACCAAGGAGCAATTGCTTCTTCAGCCATGGGCAAAAGTATAGGCTAGTGAAACAATAGACTACTTACTGAAGACAAGAAAGAAGATCGCCTAGAAATGGTGAGCATGGGGTTTGGTCGAAGACTGCAACAAGAAAAGAACTCTAGAAAAGAGAACAGAAGGGACAAAGTTTAAAAGGAGACGAAGGGTTTAGGGTTTGAAAAGCACACGACCATCGTCAGATCAAAACCTTTTTTCTCAGCGGACGATGAGAATCACAAGAAAAAGGCTAGAGGCCCACGTGATGTGGCGGTCAGAAAAAGTGTGTGTCATACCATCATAAAAACATTTATATTGGATGTGACGGATCAGATCACGCTGGAGTTGGTAACGCCTCTAGGTACGCCTCTAACATTCTCTCACCCGAAGAAGAGCCAATCACCAGCTATGAAGCTTCGAAAGAAGACATAATTAACTGGACATGATAAAGTGAAAAGGACTGATTTTCTTGACTAAAGTCCAAGCTAAGGACAAAAACATTTAAGGATGAAGACTCAGGCGAATGATAGATTTTGAATTAACGTCCTTATGAAATACAAACTAATATTGATCAAAATAATTTTATATTAGCCGATATAACTTTGGTTATGCTAGGTAGGTATAATATTGATGTCAATCAATGAAACAATGTTGGCTGGCATAATATTAGCCATGATATAGAAGTATTCCAACAGTTAAGATAGTCTCAGTCATGATAAATGACACGTAGGATATGCAGAGAGGTAATGAATACAACATCATATTTATTCTTGTAAATTACAGAAGGACTCAATAGAATCATTTAATTCAATACAAGAGTTTGTTGTTACACTTAGAATTTGATCAAGTACATAACATTACATTTTTCCTCAGAACAGTAAGCCTCAGATAGATAACAAAGTTTACAAACACAAGCTCTTGAAACTCTTAGAAAATTTTAATCCCACTGGATTCAAACTTACCATGGAGCAGAGATAGAAACATTTTACCTCTCCCAGGCTTGTCAAGGCACATAAGTGGCAATATTCTGCCTGGGACGAAGAAAGCAACAAGGTAGAAAAACTCAAGGGCAGGGGGAAGGAGAAAGGTCCATACAGACCATGATGGAAAAGTAAATGTAAAAACCACTTCCCCTCTCAAGCCCTAGAGCTCTGCAAGTGAAGCAACCAAGCTTAGCCCATGGGTAACATGTGTTGTGCCCTTCACACAGCACCCGTGGGTCATTTGGCTGCCCCTCTACGAGTAGCAAAAATCTCTCTGAAGTTTCTTGAGTCCTTCAGAGCATCAACATCTTTGGATGAAAAGTCTGAATTGTGAAGCTTCATCTCTTAAGACAATCCCTTGAATCCTAGAGGTAGCCGAAGCAGAAATCCCAATAAACTCATATATAGATCTCACCTTGTCCAACAAAAGGCGCCCCCCAAAGAGGAGGATCCGAGACCATGACCTTAGCAATAAAAGGCGACAAGGAAGGAAAAGAACTGAGATGGGTGGTGGATGAAGAGAAGGTTGTAACCCTATTTAAAGGATCAAAAGGCTCACAGGATCACTATACTCAGTTTGATGAGACAGTTGTACACAAAATCTGTGAGGTCATTTCAATATCTGGAGCAGAGTCACGGGTAGGAAAAGACAAAACCAGACTTATGTCTAGTCAGTCGTTTACACCTCCTTCGACTAGACATGGAGGGAAGGCTAGTGATATGGGTTAGGTTTTGTGGGTCCCCGATAAGGAAAGGAAAGGAGGTAATAAAACCAAGGAGATAGGCCGATATCAACCGGGATGTACCTCGAAGGAGGTATGCTAATCCCGGCCAAAATATGCCCTAAAGGAGATATGCTAATATCGGCCGGGATATACCTCAATAAGAGGTAAGTCTATATCGACCGAAATATGCTTCCCAGGAGGAAGATCTATATGTTGGTGCGGTTAGCACTAACGATTTAACCCAGGTTTTGATGAATGACAAATAGGTTAAGTTAGTTTTGTTGTTGTCTGACACTTTGATCGAGTGTGCAGGAGAAGTTCAGACAGGTCGACGGGCTGACCGGATGTCTGGCACGAAGTCCAGCTAGGTCGACGGGCTGACCGGATGTCTGGCACGAAGTCCAGCTAGGTCGACGGGCTGACCGGATAGCTGGCGAGAAGTCCAAGCGGGTCGACGGGCTGACCGGATGCTTGGCGAGAAGTCCAAGCGGGTCGACGGGCTGACCGGACGCTTGGCGAGAAGTCCAGACGGGTCGACGGGCTGACCGGACGTCTGGCAGGTAAGTGAGGAAAGTCACTGGAGGGGAGTGACTGCGAGGACGCGTTCCCGGGAAGGGAACATTAGGCGTCGATCCGGCTTAGATCCATTTCGGATATCTAAATTGAGATCGTGACTAGATTCCGGTCTCGGAAAGACGGAATCTAAGTCATACTAACTTGTGCTAATTCATACTATTATAAAATGTGCTAATAATCTATGTTGCAGGTTATATATTGCCTTGGACTAACTTTGTTTTGCAGGAAAAGGGAGTTTTCTGGAACAAGGTGGTCCGGGCGCCCGGAGGGGATCGGGGCGCCCGGAGGTCCGGGCGCCCGGAAGGCAAATTATATCCAGCCGAGTCGTCGCCACGTGGAGCATCACGGTTTGAGCAGCTACGTCACATTCCAAGCGCCCGGAAGGGATCCAGGCGCCCGGAGCAACATATAAAAGAAGCCCCAGGCAGGAGCTTCAGAATCAATCATCAATTTGAGAACTCTTCTACTGCTGGTCCTGCTGCTCTGCTGCGACGCCAATGAAGCTCCGACAAAGTGCTCCTTCGGTTTTTAGCTTATTTCTTTGTCGGTATTACTTTGTTTCATTAGCATTTCCTGTACTCATCTTGTAACTATATTCGAATTGCTAGTGATTGCCCAACGAAAGTGGTCAAGGACCACGGGCCTTCGAGTAGGAGTCGTCACAGGCTCCGAACGAAGTAAAAACAACTGTGTTCATTTACTTTTCTGCTGCGTATTTTTACTCGATATTTTCGAATCGATATTCACCCCCCTCTATCGAATCTAACGGTCCTACAAGTGGTATTAGAGCAGGTACCGCTCTGATTTGGTGCAACCACCAATCAGACTGAGGGTGAAATTTTTTGTTCTTTTTTTGTTTTCAGTTCGACGCTTAATTCTAAAACTAGTGTATCATTACTTTAATATTTTTAAATTAATATAAATTGGTGCAACACGAATCTAGTTTTTTTTCTACTACTTATCTCTCTCTTCCCGCACTACTAATCCAAGACCAAGTCTTGAGATTTTTTTTGTTTCTTTTCTTTTTCGTCTGTGCGCAGGACTAAAATATCTCAGACAGAAGGATTCAGCACAGTACGACCTTCACTCTTCAACGGGGACGATTTTTCGTACTGGAAAAAGCGGATGGAGGTCTACCTCAAAACAGACTTCGACCAGTGGATGAGCATTACAAGACTCTACAAAATTCCAGTGGACAACTCCGGGAATCTACTGGATCCTGAAGACTGGACAGCAGACTTGAAGAAAAAGGCATCAACAGAAAATAAAGCGATCAACACTCTACAGTGCGGATTGACAAGAGAAGAACTGAACAGAGTCGGTCCACACAAAAACGCTAAAGAACTGTGGGACAAATTGATCGAGCTGCACGAGGGAACGAGCGACGCCAAGGTAACCAAACGAGACTTGCTCTTAAATAAAATTTTTAATATAAAAATGCAGGAAGGTGAAACGGCGAATCAGCTCCACGCGAGGATCAAGGACATCCTCAACGGGCTTCATGCGATAGGCCACCAGATGGAAAATAGAGACTTAATAAGGTACGCATTAAATGCTTTTCCACGTAATAGTTTGTGGGCATCAATAGTGGATGCCTACAAAATTTCTAAAAATCTTTCTAAGTTAAAGTTAGATGAGCTTTTCTGTGAATTAGAATTACATGAACAAACTAATGCTGGAGCCGAGAAAGGTATAGCTTTATTTGCAGGTTCCACCAAAGAAAAGAAAAGCAAGCCTGAATTTGAAGAAGATTGACCAAGATTCAGAAGACGAAGAACACAGTGAACTTGGTAAGAAAAATGTTCACCAGGAGAAAAAGGAGCTTCAGCAAAAAGGACCTTCAAAAGATCAGTTCTCCCTCAGAACAAAAGAACGTGACTTGCTACGGCTGCAATAAAAAGGGACACTACAAGAACGAATGCCCAAAACTGAAGTTCGACAAACCAAAGCCAACCAAAAAGAAGGCACTCAAAGCAACGTGGGACGACTCCTCGGACGAATCGGAGGAAGAAGAGCAGAAACATCAGAGCCACCTCGCACTGATGGCCCGCGAAGATGAAACAGAAGACGAGTCGGAAGATGAAGACGGGTCTGAACCCGAAACAAGCCACGAGTCCGTACTCGTTTCCGAAGGCCCGAATGAGGTATATTTTAATTTAAACAAATTTTTTTAAAAAATTATTTCCTGTTTAAATAGTAAATTAATTAAAATAGAAAATGAAAACAAGTCACTTATTGAGGAAAATAAAAACCTCAAAGAACAAATCAAAAATTCAAATCCAACTCAAGATCTAACACTTGAGGAGGAGAATTTATCACTAAAAAATGAGATTAACAATTTAAAAGAAATGTTAGAAAAATTCACAACAAGATCAAAAAATCTTGACTTAATCCTGAACAATCAAAAAGCATGTTATAATAAAACCGGACTCGGATACAAGTCAAACTCAAATAAAACTTTTAAGTCATTAATAACTCAATACAAATCAACTAATCAAGCTTGGGTTCCAAAAGCGTGTCTGATCACGCAAGTAGGACTTAATCAATATTATATACCTAAAGAAAAAATACATTATATAAAATCGAATAAACCAAACCAAAATCCAAAATACAAACCTAAATCAAATTCAAAATCTAGACACTTTAAAAATCAACAAAATTATCACCAAGTTAACCATAACTATAAAAAGAATCGACACAAACCTAAAACCAAAATTTAAATTAATGGCCAATGATTCAGGGGGAGGCTCCAGAATAGCTGGCACCTCCAAAACTAACTTACCCGACAGGGTAACCCAAAACAAACTAACCCGGCTGGGTAATTAGGATTAGAGACCAAGTTTAACTTGAATCATGGTACTGGTGAAATTTTTGGATGATAGTACGTTAGGGAAGCTTGGGCATCGCATGTCTAGAAAGATATGGCTTCGATCTGGTGCATTTGGCCAAGTGGAACTGACCGAAGCTACCCTTAAATGGATCCTAATCAGTTAGACCAAGATTTAGTACTAAGCTCCGTGGATAGGACTATTCGGAAAATCTCGAAAGGTTGGTTACTTCTAATGACGTCCATGTGACTCACCAAGCTTAGAAATTTATCCGAAGAATGCCTATTTGTGGAGACCAAAGCTAAATCTGAATCTAACACAAGTTAAACCAAAACTCCATAAGTAAAAATCTAATTTCATCTCACAAAATCATAGGATTCCCTGATTGATAATATAGATCGGGTGAGATGAATAAGGTTTAAAATTTTAATTTTAAACTTAAAAAATTAATTTCAAAATTTTAATTTTTAAACTTAAAAACTTAATCTCAAAATTTTAATTTTAAACTTAAAAACTTAATTTCAAAATGTTAATTTTAAACTTAAAAATTAATTTCAAAATTTTAATTTTAAACTTAAAAATTAATTTCAAAATTTTAATTTTAAACTTAAAAAATTAATTTCAAAATTTTAATTTTAAACTTAAAAAAAATAATTTCAAAATTTTAATTTTAAACTTAAAAATTAATTTCAAAATTTTAATTTTAAACTTAAAAACTTAATTTCAAAATGTTAATTTTAAACTTAAAAATTAATTTCAAAATTTTAATTTTAAACTTAAAAATTAATTTCAAAATTTTAATTTTAAACTTAAAAAAATTAATTTCAAAATTTTAATTTTAAACTTAAAAAATTAATTTCAAAATTTTAATTTTAAACTTAAAAAAAAAATTTAATTTCAAAATTTTAATTTTAAACTTAAAAAATTAATTTCAAAATTTTAATTTTAAACGTAAAAAAACTTAATTTCAAAATTTTAATTTTAAACTTAAAAAATTAATTTCAAAATTTTAATTTTAAACTTAAAAACTTAATTTCAAAATTTTAATTTTAAACTTAAAAATTTAATTTCAAAATTTTAATTTTAAACTTAAAAATTAATTTCAAAATTTTAATTTTAAACTTAAAAAAATTAATTTCAAAATTTTAATTTTAAACTTAAAAAAAAATTAATTTCAAAATTTTAATTTTAAACTTAAAAAATTAATTTCAAAATTTTAGTTTTTAAACTTAAAAGTTAATTTCAAAATTTTAATTTTAAACTTAAAAAATTAATTTCAAAATTTTAATTTTAAACTTAAAAAAATTAATTTCAAAATTTTAATTTTAAACTTAAAAGTTAATTTGAAAATTTTAATTTTAAACTTAAAAATTAATTTCAAAATTTTAATTTCAAAATTTTAAACTTAAAAACTATTTCAAAATTTTAAAACTTAACTTCAAACCTAATCTCCAAAAAAAAAAAAAAAGGTCAAAAACCAGGGGCGAGCTCCCCTGGTATTCCCCTCCGGGGCGCCTGGAAGGGGATCCGGGCGCCCCGCCCTAAATCAACCCCGGGCGCCCGGAGTCCCCTATAAATAAGGGGCAGCAGGCGCCCCCAACCTTTGCCTAACCAATTCTCACTTTTGCCAAGGTTCACTCCGAACCTCAGTGCGAAAGTACTTAAAATCAAAATTTTCTTGCGGTGAACGCTGCTGCGATTCAACCGAGGTCGTCAGATCTATATTTGTCGATGGCTCCTCGGTAAAACCTCTTCCCCTCTTTAAAAGTTTTTAGAATTTGACTTCTCAAGTTTTTCTTAGAATATTTCTTATATATATACAGTAGGAAACAAACAAATACTGGTGCTGGACCCTCTAATGCTAGCATTGACCCTAGGTTTCCCACAGAAGAACTAAGGATTAAGTTTAAGTCAACCATTTATAAGGCCATTAGGACTAGCTTCATAGATAGATCGTTATTTCTAGGGTCATGTCCCTCCGTTTTAGAAGTTATAGACCACTATAACTTAAAGAACCTTGTCGAATATACCAGTTCAATAAACATAAGTCTGTGTGCCGAATTTTGCAATAACCTAGTGAAAGTAGACGATCTCACCTATACCACTAGGGCAGCGGGCACTGATATCACATTTTCCCCTACGACTATTCGAGAGTTTTTAGGGTTGCTTCCATCTACTTGTTCCTTTTTGTGCTATCCTCCCATAGATCTACCATTCGGAGATCCCTACTCACATATTACTCTCGATACGATTTATTCGTATTTTTTTGGGGGAGAGCGAGATCCCACTGTGACACAGTTTAGGTCAGTAGAACTTCGGGTCCAGGACTACGCTCTTTATAGGGTTTTAGTCCTTTGCATTTTACCACTGACTACTCGGGACATCGCTGTGATGCGCTCATTCCATTCGTTCTTACTCTATGCCCTGAGTCATAGGTTAGATATTGACATCAGCCTACATATCTTCTCCACCATTATCTACTCAGCTGGATTCGTAACTGATAGACGAGTCCATATGCCATTTGGTCACATTCTGACAGCCTATATGTCCTCGTTGCATATTGATGTCACTAGAGGAGACATTGCCCATATGACCGAGTTCGATGTTATAGCAGCTCGGAACTTCTCCCTAGCTGGTGTCCAGATAGATAGAAATGACGGGACTATGTCTTGGCGGAGGGGGGCACAGCACCAGCCCGATCCAGACGCACAGGTGGACGAGTTCATGCTCGCACTATTTCCAGAGGAAGCCGCATCGGCTCCACCACCGCCCCGAGCTCGAGCACCACGTCACGCTCCCCGCACTCTAGCCGACCGTATGACCGGACTAGAGAGAGCTATGGCGAGTCTCCAGCAGGAGAACTCTGATTTTCAGCGGGACATTCGGCGAGAGGTTGCCGAGTTACGAGCTGTCGGGGATACCCGACACACTGAGCTGATGTCGCTTCTCCGATCCTTGGGATCTGGACCACCCCCTTCATCATCTCAGTAGATCTAGTTATGACTCACTTCTGTAGCTACACTACGTGTAAAATATTTTTCTATCTAGTAATATTTCAGACTTACATTGATTATGTTCTATCTTGATAGACTAGGAATTTTAAATTTCAAAATTGGTTTCAAAAATAATTCTTTCAAATTATAAGTTAAACTTGTTTGTTTTCAAAACTTTCCATTTTTAGATTTTCAAAAACAGTTTTGGCCTTAGACTAGTTTTGAATCCTTAGAAAGCATGTACCCATAGGACTAGTTTTTGAGCATCTCACCAACACCTTAGGTTTACCTTGCTTGTGTTTGACAAACATAGAAAGGGGTGAGATGCATAGGCCAACTGTCTGGACTTAAGATGCTTATTTCAGTGCATCAGCATAAGTCTGGACGTTAAATACAAATCAGACAGTAATCAGATTAAGATCATCAGTCAAGTCAAACACTGACTGTTTATAATCACCTCAATCTGACTAACCAAGTGAAAGCTACTATCTTCTGATAGTTAGTTAGTACCTAATTGGTTAGACAGCTGTTTAAATTTAAGTATCAAGTTCAGGGGGAGAAATTAATTAAAAATTTTGTGTGTTTGAAAAATGCTTTTTTGAACTAACTTATGTTTGAACATTCGTTTACAAAAAGTTAATTTTAACTAAGTGTTTAAAAAACTTGAAAGTTTAATCCCACCTAATTTTCAAACCTGATTTAAAAAGTTGGCTATTGAAAATTAAACTTTCCAAATTTAGCTTTTATCAAATTAGCCTTAAAATTTTATTTTGACAAATTTTACTTGTTTAATTTTTGCTTTGTTTAATTTACTTAAACCTGAAAAGAAAATTTACCTTTTGAAAAGTTGAAAAACCTGATTTAAAAATTTTACACGCTTGAAAAATTAAAACTTGATTAAACTTTAAATTTATACTTTTCTCCCCCACGTCAACTTGATTTTTTCTTGGATTTAAAAATTATACTTTTATCCTTGAAGTTTGAACCAAACTCAGTTATTTTTCAAGATCAGGTGTTATTGTTTTCAGTAACTCTACACTATGATTGTTTACCCTTGTTTTTTGATGAATGCCAAAGGGGGAGGGTTAGGCGGTTAAGTTAGATAAACCAAATTGAAAACACTAAAACTAACTTTAAAACCGATGTACCTGTTTTTTGTGTTCTTTCACTAACTTAACCAGGTTGTCATTCTATCAAAAAGGGGGAGATTGTTGGTGCGGTTAGCACTAACGATTTAACCCAGGTTTTGATGAATGACAAATATGTTAAGTTAGTTTTGTTGTTGTCTGACACTTTGATCGAGTGTGCAGGAGAAGTCTAGACAGATCGACGGGCTGACCGGATGTCTGGCACGAAGTCCAGCTAGGTCGACGGGCTGACCGGATAGCTGGCGAGAAGTCCAAGCGGGTCGACGGGCTGACCGGACGCTTGGCGATAAGTCCAAGCGAGTCGACGGGCTGACCGGACGCTTGGCGAGAAGTCCAGACGGGTCGACGGGCTGACCGGACGTCTGGCAGGTAAGTGAGGAAAGTCACTGGAGGGGAGTGACTGCGAGGACGCGTTCCCGGGAAGGGAACATTAGGCGTCGATCCGGCTTAGATCCATTTCGGATATTTAAGTCGAGATCGTGACTAGATTCCTGTCTCGGAAAGACGGAATCTAAGTCATACTAACTTGTGCTAATTCATACTATTATAAAATGTGCTAATAATCTATGTTGCAGGTTATCTATTGCCTCGGACTAACTTTATTTTGCAGGAAAAGGGAGTTTTCTGGAACAAGGTGGTCCGGGCGCCCGGAGGTCCGGGCGCCCGGAAGGCAAATTATATCCAGCCGAGTCGTCGCCACGTGGAGCATCACGGTTTGAGAAGCTACGTCACATTCCAGGCGCCCGGAGCAACATATAAAAGAAGCCCCAGGCAGGAGCTTCAGAATCAATCATCAATCTGAGAACTCTTCTACTGCTGGTCCTGCTGCTCTGCTGCGACGCCAACGAAGCTCCGACAAAGTGCTCCTTCGGTTTTTAGCTTATTTCTTTGTCGGTATTACTTTGTTTCATTAGCATTTCCTGTACTCATCTTGTAACTATATTCGAATTGCTAGTGATTGCCCAACGAAAGTGGTCAAGGACCACGGGCCTTCGAGTAGGAGTCGTCACAGGCTCCGAACGAAGTAAAAACAATTGTGTTCATTTACTTTTCCGCTGCGTATTTTTACTCGATATTTTCGAATCGATATTCACCCCCTCCTCTATCGAATCTAACGGTCCTACACTATATACCTCAAAGGAGGTAGGCTAATATCGGCCGGGATATACCTCAATAAGAGGTAAGTCTATATCGACCGAAATATGCTTCCAAGGAGGAAGATCTATATACCTCAAAGGAGATAGGCTAATATTGGCCGGGACATACCTCAATAAGAGGTAAGTCTATATTGACCGAAATATGCTTCCCAGGAGGAAGATCTATATACCTCAAAGGAGATAGGCTAATATCGGCCGAGATATACCTCAATAAGAGGTAAGTCTATATCGACCGAAATATGCTTCCCAGAAAGAAGATCTATACACCTCAAAGGAGATAGGCTAATATCGGCCGGGACATACCTCAATAAGAGGTAAGTCTATATCGACCGAAATATGCTTCCCAGAAGGAAGATCTATATACCTCAAAGGAGACAGGCTAATATCAGCCGGGACATACCTCAATAAGAGGTAAGTCTATATCGACCGAAATATGCTTCCCAGAAGGAAGATCTATACACCTCAAAGGAGGTAGGCTAATATCGGCCGGGATATACCTCAATAAGAGGTAAGTCTATATCGACCGAAATATGCTTCCCAGGAGGAAGATCAATATACCTCAAAGGAGATAGACTAATATCGGTCGGGACATACCTCAATAAGAGGTAAGTCTATATCGACCAAAATATGCTTCCCAGAAGGAAGATATATACACCTCAAAGGAGGTAGGCTAATATCGGCCGGGACATATCTCAATAAGAGGTAAGTGTATATCGACCGAAATATGCTTCCCAGTAGGAAGATCTATATACCTCAAAGGAGGTAGGCTAATATCGGCCGGGAGATACTTCTGAAGCATGTAGAATAGTATCGATCGCGACACGTCCTAAGGTTAATATCAGCCAGGTCGAACAACACCTTGGAAAAATACCTGATAAAATATGACCTATTGCTAGGTAGAATAGATAACATAAAATGGCGCGGACAGAAGTCTCATGAGGAAGAGTAGAGATAAACATTTCAAATAGGCTAATTAATGATAATATCTGCAATATGTGATCACATGATAGGTGTTAAATATCTCAGCGGGAAATGTGCTTTTAGATTATTTTGCAGGTGTTAAACGACAAAGGAGGTACATCTGGGGTACAAGAAAGATTCCTTAAAAGTCATTTATTACAAGTACGCAGCTGATGTCATCTCATAACAAACTCTAACAAACCGGGGTCCACTTCATGACTACAGAGGTTATATGAAGTGGTATAAAAGGGGGAATCCTCTCCTTTGGTGAGGTAAGTTCACATCATTGCACACATTCATAACCCTATTTTCCAGCTACTGTTCATCTTCTTTTTCCTTCTTCCACATCGAGAGAGATCACTGACTTGAGCGTCGAAGGGCCTAGCCAGGGATTCCCACCCCGGTCTTAGGTCACTGACGATAGTGTTGGTCGGTCTCTTGTGCACAGGAAGCTTGGGAAGCTCCGGATCTGGGTTTTCTTCTGTTGGATTTTCTTCTCGCCATTAGAGCTTGGCACCAGGAAGGTATTCTGTGATTCTACTCTCCCCAATCCGCTTTGGGTTTCTCGGATTGGCATTCAGGCAGGTATTATTCTTCATCGAGGCAGTAGGTTTTTTCCTTCTAGCTCTCCATTCCGTCAAGCTTCTTAGACAGGATAATATGTATTCTGTAAACTTAGATTTATATATGACTATTTGTATTTATATTCTACAGAATTGTTTAGTTTGATTTGTTTTAGATGATTTTGATTATTTCTAATAGTATAAATGTTAGTTTATTATATGTTTGTATCAAGAAGTATGAATGAATTGTTAGGATGTTGTGATTGTTTAAGTGTGGATTGTGTAAATGTGATTGTTATATATATGATGTATATGTGGATTATATGTTTGTATGAAGAAGTATGAATGAATTGTTAGAATGTTATATGATTGTTTAAGTGTGGATTGTGTAAATGTGATTGTTTATATGTGATTGTTATATATATGATGTATGTGTGGATTGTATGTATGGATTATAATGTCATCGTCTGTGATGGTTTGGATATTTGAAAATTGTACATATGGAAAGTGTGAAAGCAGGTTGAACCTGTGAATTTTTTTTACATTTACCGACGGAATACCAACGGAAATCACATTCCATCGGTATCTATAGTAAAAAATTACTGACGAAAATCAATGATTCCGTCGGTATCTCGATAGGTTATCGACGGAAAAAGTTTCCCGTTGGTAACCTATCTATGTTGAAAACACTATTCCGACGTTTCCACCGACAGAATTATGGTCCGTCGGTATAATATTACCGATGAAATTTGCTAATTTCGTCGGTAATTTCATTTCCGACAGATCGGTTACTGACGACTATAATTCCATCGGTAATCTGTCGGTAAGGTCATATACCGACGGAATTCCGACGGATACTTCCTTCGGTAAAAGTGTAATTTTTTGTAGTGCTTGACTAGGGTACGTCACTTTTCCATGTCAGCATTAGTGCACTATGTTTGGAGGGCAAGGAACCGTAGCATGTTCGAGGGGATTGTTGTCTCACCACAAGTGCATGGTTAAGTTGTTAAATAATAAACTATTGAATCCATAGGGACTATTGATTAAATACTAGCCAAGTTCGCAAAGCAAGTTATCTAGACGATTGAATGTTATGTTGGTCACAAACGTGTGTGTGTGTGTGTGTGTGTGTGTGTGAGTGAGTGAGAGAGAGAGAGAGAGAGAAAGTGAGAAGTTTGAGAGAGAGCGCTTAGAGTAAAGAAGGTCGAGGGAAGGCAAGCAATCAAAAGAGAAGCTAGAATTGGGGAATGATTCTAGGATTTCGGCTTCACTATGATGCTAGTTAATGTCCCTATGTATTGTTCATCTCCTTATCTCCATGCTTATATTTTTATAGGGATTCTAATTGGTACTCGGGTAGGGTTGAGTTGGCTAGTGCGGGACAGAGTTGCTACCATCGGACAAGGGTTTGAATCTCGGTAAAGCCAAAAAAAAAAGCCACCTCCGCACTGGCCAACTACAGCTTTTTGATTTACCTCCTCACAGATTGTCATGGGGTCGACCGTGTGGGGCCGCTGGGGTGGTGGATTCCTTCTTTTCCTACCAACTTTTGCTACCATTGTAGGAATTCTAACCAAATATCGGCATAGACCCATTAAGGTTACATCAGAGTATTTACACCAATTTTCAACGTCATTAAATAAATAACTCTAGAAAATCTTCTTAAAAAAATACCCTCTATCACTAAGGGTCCCACGGTCCTACTTTCAAGAGTTTTCTCATTTACTTCCTCATGTTATATTAATGGTATTAAGTAAAGAGGTAATAAAGAAAGTTTGGTTAAAGGGATATCTCTTATCATATGAGGGCCCTCAGTCATATAGTTTAGATTACATAAGTCACTTCCTAACATTAAGTTGAGAAAAATCTATTAGACTATAATTAGCTAATCCCTTGTACATAATTGATCTCCACTTCAAGGTGATGACTCTAGAAGTCTGGTTAAAGGGATACCCTCTGTCACTAAGGGTCTCTCGATCATTCAATCCAAAGAACCTTTTCTACATGGTGACCAATTATTTACATCCATATGCATTCACCACACATATTTAATGAAACACAAAAAAGACACAGTACAATAGAATAAGTCATAAACATATTATAGAACAAGGAAATAGACAAATTCATAATTCATACATCCATATCACATCATAATTACTCCTGCACCCTAAGATTTGGAGAATCTACTCCATAACATAGGAAATACAATCGAGCGATAAGAAGAATAACATCTTACAACTCAACACATAAAATAAAGAAGAAGAGGAATACTTATCAATGCATTGTTGGTTTGTTCGGATGAAATTCTAGCTCAAATGGTGGTTGGATCATCACAGTGACTCTTGGATGGTGGATCTAGGGTTTCCCCAAGAGGGAAAAATCCTTCCCCAAGGAAAGGGGAAGTCCCAAACCCAAGATGCCTCAAAAGAAGGGCTCCTTGACCCTTTTATAGTCCACACGGTCGTGTGAATCACACCACATGATTGTGTCAAAAGACACGATCATGGCATAGAAGCCATTGGAAAAATGAGGCACGGTCGTGCCTATGTGACATGATCGTGGCATAAAAGTCACTAGAAGTGAAGCATGGTCATGCCTTTGAGAATGACTTGCCCATGGGAAAACTGCTCTGGAGGAGGCACGACCATGCTTGGGAGGCATGGTCAAACCATAGAAACCACTGGAAGAAGGGCACAACCTGGCCATAAAACATATTGCTCTAGGAGATGTAAGGCACAGTCGTGCCTCGTGGGCACGACTTGACCATGGAAACTTTTGTGAAGAGGTTGTTCCTATGAGGCACGTCCATGTTAGCTAGATAAGGTACAACCGTGCTTTGGAGGCACGACCATGCTTTGCTAAACTTCTTCCAAAGCTTGTTCTAATGTCCAATATTCTCCATTTTGGCTCCAAAGTGCATTATATCAATAAAAATATGAAAGGAGCAGTTCTCTAAAATCAAGGAGTAAAAATATGATATAATAATGAAATAGGGTGCAATAAGTGTAAATCATGCTCATAAAATATAAGTAGGTGTGCACTAAATGATACTTAAAAACAGGTATAATCTATATACATTAGAGATACAATTCAAGGTGGAGCTGGTTTTTAAGAAGATACAGATCCACGTCTACAGGATACTTGAGGTATGCTCGAATCTGGTACTTCAGCAAGAATGAGAAAAAAAATTGATGAGGTCATGCAATTTTGATAATGGCCTATTGCACACTCATCATATCAAATACCTCATTGGATATGATTTTTTTTGCACACTCATAGTCCCCTTTGGGAGCATGCATTTTTGATACAGATGTAGGCTTAGTTAGGATGTGAGGGCATGCATTTTGATAGTACCATGAGTGAGATGAGAGAGTGTACATTTTGGTATAAATAGGAGGTAAGAGAAAGCATACCAAATAGAGATAGAAAGCTTGCATTTTGAGTGATAGAGAGCATACATATAGATAGACTTTCAAGAGACCTCCAACTGATCTTGAGAGTATACATCATGCATACACATGGAGTTTTGTATCTAGTTGAGTTCCACCAAAGATCTATTGTGCCTCGGATAGCTACTTGGCTGGATCTCAATTGTAAGCATGAATAGTTGTCCTTGGCTGTAGTAGCTGATTCTACACTAGGTACCACGACACATTCCATAGGGGTCTAGAGCATATGCATTGTGTTGGATTATGTTGTATAGAACCGTGGGCACTACTCTGAGCTGACACCCTATCAACTAGCTACAAGTAACTACCCTCGATGGAAAAAAAATCCTTGTTTAGTATTTGAGATGGGGGGCATTAGAGACATGACGATATACATAGAGGACATCATATGGAGGAGAGGATTGACTACCAACTTGACATGAGGCATTCTACTACACTATGTTGAGGTTGGATTGTGACATAGGTGGCGAGATATATCACTTCAGATGCATGCAAATCTTTTTAGTAGCTGAGGAGATGGAGACTATGATGTTGACATGAGAGACTACTGGCAAATGCTGACATTGGACTGCGATATGGACGTTGAGATATACCTCTTCAGATACATGCAAACCATTTCAATGGCTGAGGAGATAGAGATTGTGACGCCGGCATGAGAGACTACTTGCAGATGCAGGATAGGACTTTACCATTCACAGGCAGACAAGAGCACTGTTACGCTACCGCAAGTGCATGATTACATCGTCAATAATAAAAGATATTGAATCCATAGGGATTGAATTAATCACTAGAGACTTAGCATGGTGAATTAGCTAAATGATCGAGTGTTGTGAATTTATACACCATAGGCAAGAGAGAAGTAAAGAGAAGAGAGAGCTAAGAAAGAGAGTTGGTTGAGGAAATTTGATCAAGAGAAGTGTTCTAGGAGTTTGATTTTGTTGTGACGCTAATTAATATACTATGAATTGTCCATCACCCATCTTCTATCCTTATGCACATGTAGAAAGTCAAACTCCGTACTGATAGTCCTCCGCAACGGGCATGTCGGAGTGCTATCTCTAATAGTATCCGATGCCATTAAGTAGAAGAGGTAACCTATATAAAGTCCGGTTAAAGGAATACCCTTATCATTAGGGCCCCTGGTCATACGTTCACTACAATATGTAGGACACTTAATAGCATAGGATTAAAAATAACCCCTTAAGCCTAATTTAATGCTTCCTTATGGAGAATTGTCTTCCCTTTTAAGGCGATACTCTAGATGTCCGGTTAAAGGGATACCTTTACCACTAGGACCCTTCAGTCATATAATCTAGAGCATCCCCTTTATAGGGTAAATAAATCAATACAATCATTTAATCAAACGTGAGATTTAAGCATAAATACTTCACACACACATGTTTAATCAAATAGATACAAGGCATAAACATGTCACATGGATAGGAAATTGGAAACTTCAAAGAGTATACATCAATTAGACATCATAAATACTCTCTTAATCTTAGAACAAATGCATCTACTTCATAATAAGAGAAGATGAATCCAAAGACATAGAAATTGCAAGCTTAAAAATCAAATTTAAGAAGAAGAGAGAGAAAAGCTTAGCCAAGGTGACGAGAGGTCTTCGGGGTTCAATCCTATGCTTTTGGAGATGAAGGAGAGGGCAGAAATGACTTTGGATTGTCAATCAGAGCATGAAGGATGAGCAAATCTAGACTAAAATTGGCCTCCCTAAAGGGAAAGCCTTCCTCCCCTTGAAAGGGGGAAGAATATCCCTTTTTTAGGGCAGGGCATGACCCTAAGCATGGGTCGTGTCATGACCATGCCTTTTGGCATAGCCACAGTGTGAAGCGGATCTAGAGGTAGAACATGGCCTTCTGTATTCACATGGTTTGACCTTGACTGGACTTTGGACGGGGGACACGATCGTGTGAAACCACATGACCTATCCTGGAATAGCCTCTGGTGAAGGGCCACAACCGTGCCAGGGGGCATGGCTGTGGTCTGCTTGCTCTCGGATAAGGGGACACGATCATGTTAGGGGGCACAACTAGGTTCTGTTGTTCTTCTAAGATCACTTCGAAGCACACCTTAACTCTGTTTTCACTTTGAAAATGCATCCTATCAAGAAAAACCAAGAACGAGCATATCTCCGACAAAGGGAGTAATTGTACTAAAAATATGATAAAGAGGAGTGTAATAGCATAAAATATATTCAAAGAAAACTAGTGAATGTGCATCAAAGCATGCATAAAAGTGTATATAATCTACGTATATCAAGCACCCATACATACACATGATGACTCCTTGCCAATTAGTTTATTATCTCATGGCTAATAGGCAAGGTACCTTATTTGGACAGGGAGCCATTTGTTACGGAGGTGTGTGCATTCAGACCCATCACTACGCTATTATAAGAAAAATCTTATTCAATAACACTCAAAAGATAATGATTTTATGCTAAAGCTTTTGTTTTACCTTTTTACAATGGTTTTAACAAAAATTGTCATCCTTAAACATTTTTTTATGAAAGACAAAACCGTTGTCTTTGAATGATTTTTTGGGGGGCACAACATTTGTTTTTGAAAAATCATTGTCTATGAGAGTTTTTTTTGGAGGCTACAACAATAGTTTTTGAAAATCATTGTCTATATGCATTTTTTTTGGGTATACAACAACAGTTTTTGAAAACCATTGTTTATGTGTGTTTTTAAAAAAATTTCCCCTTTGGCTTTTTTTCCCTTCGCCTTTTTCCCCTTTGTAGTTTTTTTACCATCGTGTTTTTCTTTCACTCTCCCCAAAATTTTTATACGAAAACCCTAAACACCTTCCCTTCCTGAATTCATCTCTCCACCTACGATCTTCACGCTGCCAAAACCCTAAGCATTTCGGTCCGACCCCTCTCCAGTGAACCCCTCTCCTCGAACCTCTCTTCTAAACTCCTCTCCACCCAACCCTCTATGTCAAATCCCTCTCCCATTGAACGTCTCTGCCAAATCGCCCACCTTCGTTCCCTCTTCATAATGGGCTGACTCAACGCTCTTGGTTTCCTCTCTGTAGCGGTCTAATTAGGTTCTCTTCATTTCCTCTCCGTAACGGTCTGACTCAGCGCTCTCACAATCTACATACACCACTAATATATTTCAGGTATGACTAATTATTATTCGGCTCCAAGAATTCACATACACCACTCATTTGTATTTATAGAGACGTTATCATAATTTGTCTAAAAGTAGAGAGATTGAACTATTCAGAATCTCATTCTAATTTTGAATTAGTTCGAATCTTATAGTTTTTCTTTAAGTGCAGAATAGTGATCTACCTAATCAAATGGACTTTGATTTACCTAAAACTAGAGAACTATCATGCTTTATTTGATTACTTTTGAAAAATCTATAATCTTCCACTGATTCTCAATCAAAAGTAAAGGTATATATGTATCCTTAATTAAGTAGGGACAATTGATATTCAAGCCTACATTTAACTAGTTTGTATTCATGCATTTTTTAAAAAATATTTTTATCATTCATTTAGATCAAAATTGGTCTGGTCAAATTCTCAAACTTCAAGCAAACATATTTGGGTGATTCAGTTATGTTTGCTATGTCAATTGGAGCAAAATCTTTTCCACAAATAACCTTTATTTATAGTGGTTGGTAATTGATCCAAAATATCTTGTCATGTTCTGCAACTGGAAGTTTTTTTAATGATTAATGTTATCTTAGTCTTTTATTTTAAGATGCTTCTAGCTTGTCTCTCGTCAAAGTATACTCCTCTTTTCTCTATGTCTATGCTAAATGTTTAAAATGGTTGCTTTATAATTTTCATAAATAAAATTAATTTAGATACTTTGATCATAATAATTTAATGAAATTTAGCAGATATATTCTAGCAAAATTGACCAGAATAATTGTGTTTCTAGCAGCACTACTAATTTAATGTGTCATATTTTTATAACTGTTTTGAAAGATTTGACTCATTATTGGTTTCTTAGTTGTATAAGTAATGGATAAAGATTTGATGTCGAAGAGTAGTTATCACATGAATATGAGGTTGGGGTAGAGTCTTTCTTGCACTTTACAATGCAAAATGCTAACGATCTGAATGCAATACCTTGCCCATGTGCAAGATGTGGTAATCCAAAGAAAAAATATGTTGACACTATAAGAGCATATTTGTGTTGTAATTGTATAGATTTAACATATCATACATGGATTTGGCATAGGGAAAGATATAAGATCGAGAACTCAATGAATGATAGTGATCGAGTAGGCAAGATGAACACAAATCTTTTGCCAAGGAACCTATAGATATGGTACATGTTGCATATGAAAGTTATGTTGAGAATCCAAACTAATTCCATAAGCTACTTGAAGATGTCGAGAAACCTTTATATCCCGGATGTACTAAATTTACAAAATTATCTTCACTTGTGAAATTATATAACTTAAAGGTAAAATATAGTTGGAGTAATAAAAGTTTCACTGACTTAGTTTGTTGGGGGAAATGCTTCTAAATGATAATAAAGTGCCTTTATCTTTGTATGATCCAAAGAAAATCTTATGTGCATTAGAAATGGATTATGTGAAAATTCATGTTTGCCCAAATGATTGTATCTTATACCTGAATGAGTATGAGGATTTTACCAATTGCCCTATTTACGGGATGTCAAGGTAGAAGTTGGGTAAAAAATTTATGATAAATGAAGGAGTTCTTGCAAATGACATTTGGTATTTCCCACATATTCCAAGATTTCTAAGATGGTTTTAGAATAAGGCGATATCTAAAGAGTTAACTTGGCATATTGATAAAAGAATTTGTGATGGATACTTGCATCATCCGGATGTTGCACTCTTTTGAAAAGTAGTGGATCACAACTGGCTAGATTTTGCTCCGAGCCAAAAAATCTAAGATTGGCCATATCAGTAGACAGGATCAATCCCCATAGTTCAATGAATTTTGTATATAGTTCTTGGCCTATTGTAATGATCACTTGCAACCTTCCTCTAGGGTTGTGTATGAATAGAACATTTATGATTCTTATTTTGTTGATTTTTTGTCCCAAACAACCAGGAAATGGTATTGATATCTACTTAACACCTCTAATTGATGACTTAAAATGCTTATGGGATATAGGTGTTGATGCATATGATGCATATCGAGAGGAAATTTTCTCTCTTAGAGTTGTTTTGCTATAGATGATCAATGATTTTCCTGTATACGAGAGCATGCCAGGTTGTGTTGTGAAAGGATATCATGCATGCCCAGTATGTGGTGAAGAAACATATTCAATAAGGTTGAAGCATAGTAGAAAATTTTTGTATACACGCCATAGAAGGTTTCTTCCTAGAAGTCATCCTTATCGAAGGTAAAATAAAGCATTTAATGAGAACCAAGAGTTTAACCTCACACTAAAACCTTTAACTGGGCATAAAGTTTTAGAAAGTGCTGAAAGAATTAATTATCATTTGGGAAAAATGAGTGGGAAGCTTCAATTAAAGGAGGGTGATGAAAAATCATATTGGAAAAGGAAACCTATGTTCATTGAACTTGAGTATTGGAAACATCTATATGTTTGACATGTTATTGATGTGATGCATATTGGAAAAAATAATTTGTGAAAGTCTCATTGATACGTTACTTGACATTCCAAGAAAAATAAAGGATGGAGTAGCAGCAAGACTAAACCTCATGGAGATGAATGTGAGGATTGATTTGACACCAAAGATGGGGAAGAAGATAACGTATTTTCTAGAATCCTATTATACACTAAGTAAGGCTGAGAAAATAAAATTTTACAAGTATTTGTTTGGAATAAAGGTCCCTACAGATTACTCATCCAATGTTAAAAACCAATTGTGTTGATGAAGGACTTGAAACTTGTTGGCCTTAAGTCATACGACTATCACACTTTGATGCAACAATTGTTTCCAGTGGCCATCCGTGGTGTCTTGCCTAAACATGTTAGAGAAACTATCACTAAATTGTGTGGCTTCTTCAATGTGTTATATAATAAAGTGATAGATATCTCAAGGTTGGATGATCTGCAAATAGAGATTGGGATGCTATTGTGTTCACTTGAAAAATACTTTCCCCCATATTTTTTTTAATATAATGATTCATTTAATTGTTCATCTTGTGTGGGAGGTCAAATTGTGTGGACCGGTTTGGTATAGACATATGTACCCATTTGAAATATTCATGAAGATCTTGAAAGTATATGGGCCAATCTCAATTAGCCTGAAGGGTGCATAACCGAAAGTTATATTGTTAAAGAGGTTTTGTAATTTTGCTCGGACTACTTGCCTAGTATGCATACAATTGGGATTTCATCAAGGGATCGACAAGTACAAGTCACTAAGCCTCTATCTGGTTTAGTAATGCACTCCACTAGTCATGATAAGTTGCATCAAGCACATCGTTATGTATTATAAAAATTTAATGTTGATGTTGAGCCTTATATCGAGTAATTTCACTAGCTTATTAATACTTTCTTACACTTTTCTTACATTCAATTGGTCAACTTATCCCTAATAATTTCATCAGGAAACATATGATATTTTTGAATGCAAAATTTTTACATAAGGCTAAGTCAAAAAGGTGGTTATAAAATGAGTATAACCAAACATTTATTAACTAGTTATGTGATCATATAAGTTTCATAAGTATTGAAATATAGTCTTTTTCAAAGCTAAGTTCAAATTTTATCACATTGTGAAATATAGGTTGCAAGTGCAGTTGGTGATTCCACCCGTCAAATATAATAAAGATTGAAGTGGATAACATGCAGACCTAACAATTAAGTGTTAAAGTACTCTAGTTATTTAATTGATGGGGTTGCTTATCATACAAAAGAGAGAGATGATATACGAGTTGTTTAAAACTTCAGAGTAAACTTAGTCGCAAAGATAATGCAAGTTGTTAATGAAAAGAACAGAAATCTAGTCATGTTAGACATGATATGTTATGAAGTTATTCAAGAAATATTGGAACTTGATTATAAAAAATTTTAAGTTCCAATGTTTAAATGCAATTGAGTTGAGAATAATAACGGTATTGTAGTTGATAATCTTGGTTTCACATTGGTAAACCTTAAAAGAATTGAATTCAAATCTAACTCTTTTATCTTGGCCAATTAAGAAAAGTAGGTATTTTACATTAAAGATCTTCAGGATTCTACATGACATATTGTACTTGCTGTTGATACAGTCTGACCTGGCTGTTGTTTTGATGTTAACACTGATTTAAGTTTGTATCAAATATTAATTAAACTCAGATTGATTACTGATCAATGTTGATCAGGTGGAAGGGAAAAGTCCAAGTATGGAAACTTGGCACGCGAAGTCGGAGAGGGCTCGGTAGCTCGTTCTCCGGACTAGGTCAGAGAGGGCTCGGTAGCTCGTTCTCTGGACCGGACGAAGTCGGAGAGGGCTCGGTAGCTCGTTCTCCGGACTAGGTCAGAGAGGGCTCGGTAGCTCGTTCTCTGGACCGGACGAAGTCGGAGAGGGCTCGGTAGCTTGTTCTCCGGACTAGGTCAGAGAGGGCTCGGTAGCTCGTTCTCTGGACCGGACGAAGTCAGAGAGGGCTCGGTAGCTTGTTCTCCGGACTAGGTCAGAGAGGGCTCGGTAGCTCGTTCTCTGGACCGGACGAAGTCGGAGAGGGCTCGGTAGCTCGTTCTCCGGATTAGGTCAGAGAGGGCTTGGTAGCTCGTTCTCTAGACCAAAAAGGTTTTAGGGTTTAGGGCTGGGAAGCGCCAAACCTACCTTACATAGGCATTGGATCGGTCTGTTGACTGATCCAGTGATACTATGGATATCTGATCGGTCAACAGACCGATCCAGTGATACTGTGGTTATCTGATCGGTCTGGTGACCGATCAGTAACCAAACAGTAGCTTTCTATGGGTTATCTGATCGGTCTGGTGACCGATCAGTAACCAAACAGTAATTCACTGTAAGTTATCTGATCGGTCTGTAGACCGATCAGGAAGCGATGGGATTCAGAGGACAATAGGGGATCGGTCTGTGGACCGATCCACCTATAGGCTGATCGGTCCACAGACCAATCAGAAGCCTCCCAGACCGATCAGGATATGTCCTGATCGGTCCAAAGGGCTATGGATCGGTTTGCTGACTGATCCACAACACTGTCTGTTTCTCTGCAACTTCTGATTCATTTGATTTAACCATCTGGTGTGAGCTTTTTACGTTGCAGGTTGTAGGTATCATGCCGGTGCTTAAGTTCAAATTAAGGTCTATCAGAGGAATAAGACAAAGTGGTTTTTCTACTGTGTTTGGCTGTAAATGGTGCAATTGGAGCATCAACGGTTACTGGCGATCTGGCTGTGTTCTGGTTGCAATCAGCTTGACTCCTGGCTATTGGTTCAAGCTCAGAGACACCAGTGAAGACCATGGATGGTATTGGTGTGAGTTCAGAGAACCAGATGAGGAGGAAAGGTGATTGGCGACGCCTGAGTTGGCAGCAGCGATTCGGTGCAGGTTGTAGTGATTCGATACAGGCAAATGCAATGGAAAAGGCAGAGGCATAAGAAGAAGGAGTATGAGATGTTCGATATAACAACCAAAAAAAAAAGGAAGAAGAACTCTCTCGGTCGATCAAGCAAAAGTGCTGTGTGTTTTTGAGCTCTTGGCTAAGGAACTTCTTCTGTTTTGCGCTCTGCTTTCATTGTGGCTGTAAGCTTATTTCTCATTCCATTTAGCCACTAATCCCTGTAAGTCTTGTGCTTCATTTAAATATTTTCTGTGACTTTGTGGAGAGGTTACTCCACCGAGAAGGAGAAATTCTTAGCCGAAATATATCCGGGGTGTGATCTACCGAAAGATCAAGGGATCGTCCACCTTACAGACACGCCGAGGAGTAGGGGCAAGTTATCCCCGAACCTCGTACATACTTGTGTTAGTTGTGGGTTGTTTCTTTTCCTTGTATTAGTTTTTCTTTTGCATATTTCCGCTGTGCTAACAAACTTTTGTGAGAAGATTGTTTAATTTTTAGAGGAGGCTATTCACACCCCCCCTCTCTAGCCATCCGAAGGTCCTAACAAGTGGTATCAGAGCTTGGTGCTCTTCATCCGGATTAACAACCTAAAGAGCAAGAAGATGGCTATGAAGGAAGGGTTTAGCACCAATCGTCCACCCTACTTTGACGGAGCGGACTTTCAATATTGGAAGAGCCGCATGGAATATTATCTCAAGACCGACATCTCCATGTGGTTCTCTGTCAAGGAAGGGTTTACACCTCCGAAGGACGAAGAAGGTAAGGAACTTGACTCATCAAGGTGGTCCACCGAGCAAACTCGCAAAGGACAAGCCGATGCCAAGGCGGTGGTCACTCTACAATGTGGGATAGCCAAGGATCAACTCGTCAAGGTAGGTCCATTCACGAGCGCAAAAGATTTGTGGAACAAGCTCCTCGAGCTCCAAGAAGGAACCCGAGACTCTCGGATCGCCAAGAGAGACTTGTTCCTAAACCAACTACAAAACCTCACCATGAAGGAGAACGAGACGATAAGTGAACTACACGGAAGGTTCAAAGAAATCATCAATGGTCTTCATTCCATAGATGAACACGTAGAGAATCGCGATCTTGTAAGGTATGCTCTCAAAGCCTTTCCGAGGAATGCCTTGTGGTCATCGATGGTAGATGCCTACAAGGTCTCCAAGGACCTTTCAATTGTTAAATTAGATGAATTCTTTTGTGAAATGAAACTTCATGAACTTGCTAACAAGGGTCAAAAAGAGAAAGGTATTGCCTTAGTTGCAGGAGAAAAGAGCAAGGATGGAAGAAGGAAGAAGGAAAAGAAGAAGGAAAAAGAGATTCCTTCATCCTCATCCTCCTCCGAGTCCGATGATGAAGGTGGATCATCATCAAGCGAGATGGCCAACTTTGTAAGGAGAATCATGAGAAGAAGCCGGAGATACAAAGGGAAAGGTAAACCCATCGATCAAAATGTTGATAAAACTAATGTTACTTGTTATGAGTGTAGCAAGAAAGGACACTATCGGAGCGAGTGTCCAAAACTCAAGAAGAAGGAGGAAAGGGCCAAGAAGAAGAAAGATCTCAAGGCTACTTGGGATGAATCCTCCTCAAGCTCATCGGAGGAAGAGAATAAGGAGAAAAGCACACGTCAATTAGCGTTCATGGCAAGGGAGGAACCGGATTCCGGGAGTGATGGTGACACAAGTGACACCTCAACCGCGGCTTCATCATCTTCGGATGATGAATAGGTAACCTCTCCACATTTAGAGAAATGTTATAAAACTATTGCACATTTATCTACTTTGCTTAAGAAATCAAAAAATGAAGTTAAATCATTAAAAGATGAAGTAGAGCACTTGAAGGCTCTTAGGGAAGATGAGGTTGATGACCTACATCAAGAGCTCCTTGAGGATGAAAACAAAGCCTTAAAGGGTGAAGTTGAGAAACTCAAGAAAATGCTTGAGAAATTCTCAACTAGCTCTAAGACCTTAGATATGATTTTAAATGCCCAAAGGGCGGTCTACAACAAGGCTGGGTTAGGATATCAACCTAAGGAGTCTAGTTTCATTTCACTAGTGTCTAGAACCCAATTTCATAGATCACATGCTTCTAGGGTTCATGAGACTAGGAAGGGTGTGACCAAGGCATGAGTTCCTAGGTCTTTCATTGTAGATGCATTAGGTCCCAAGATTTGGGTACCTAAAACGTCTATCTTTCGTGTCTTGTAGGCATTTGTCAAGGGGGAGCATCTATCAACTTGGTTTGTTGATAGTGGATGCTCCAAGCACATGACCGGGGACAAGTCACTCTTCACTACCCTTCAAAACAAAAATAGAGGTAATGTGTCTTTTGGTAATAATGGTAGCCTTAAGGTTATAGGAGTTGGAGATATTCATATATCCGAATGTCTCCAAATCAAAAATGTCCTTCTAGTCAAGGGGATGACCTTTAATCTCCTAAGTGTCAGCCAATTGTGTGATACGGGTTACACAATTGAGTTTCATTCAAATCAATGTCTGGTCAAACACATTGACACACTTGACACGGTACTAGTAGGCACAAGGGTAGATAACATTTATCAAGTATCTTTTAAAAGTGCTACTAATGCCTCTGCTAAGTGTTTCATGTCAAAAGAAGAAGAATCATGGCTTTGGCATAGGAGGTTGGCCCATGTGAACATGAAGAATATTCGAAAGCTAGCCAACAAAGGATTAGTGCGAGGCCTACCAAGCATCAAGTACCAAAAGACAAAATTATGTGATGCATGTCAAAAGGGTAAGCAAACAAAAGCGTCTCATAAAGGTAAAAGCGTTGTAAGTACCTCTACTGCTTTACATTTATTGCATATGGACTTATTTGATTGTAGTAATGTCATTTCATTGAATGGAAGTAGATATTGCTTAGTGATCATTGATGACTTTACTAAATATACATGGACTTTCTTTTTGAAAAATAAGGATCAAACCATAGATATTTTTGTTTCCTTTTGTAGAAGAACTGAAAATGAAAAATCAACAACAATTAAAATAATTAGAAGTGATCATGGTGGAGAATTTCAAAATCATAGATTTTTAGAATTTTGTCAAGAAAAAGGATATAGGCATGAGTTCTCTACTCCAAGGACCCCACAGCAAAATGGGATTGTGGAGAGAAAGAATCGAGTCTTGCAAGAAGTTGCACGAAGCATGCTCAATGAGTACTCACTACCGAGCTACTTATGGGCTGAAGCTGTAAATACAGCTTGCTATGTGCAAAACCGAGTCTTGATACATAGGTTTTTAGGAAAGACTCCCAATGAACTTTGGTTTGGAAAACCCCCTACAATTAAACATCTTAGGGTGTTTGGTTGTAAGATGTTTATCTTGAACACCAAGGATCATCTTGGAAAGTTCACGGCTAAGGCTGATGAAGGAATACTGGTCGGGTACTCTCTCATCAGCAAAGCCTATCGAGTCTACAACAATAGGGCTAAATTGATTGAAGAGTCCTCGGATGTAGCATTTGAAGAAATTCCTAAATCAAATGATCAATCAAGGGATGTAGGAGAAATTCAATTTGAACTTAGAAATCTAAGTTTAAATGATCAAAACATAGAAAGAGTCGAAGTTGACTCCGATGACGATGAGCAAAGGCAACAAAGGGCTCAGGCTGATCCTTTGCCTGATACTGAGTCTTTGCCTGTGCCTAGTGAGACCACTCATGAGGCACCACCAACACCAAGGCAATCAAGGATAGCCTCTAGTCATCCCCAAGACCAGATTGTTGGAGACATCCAACAAGGGGTTAGGACTAGATCATTCTTTAGAAATGAGTCTAATGAGGTCGCCTTGATCTCAGAAATTGAACCAAAATTAGTTGATGAGACATTGCACGATCCTGACTGGATCATAGCTATGCAAGATGAGTTAGGTCAATTTGAAAGGAGCCAGGTGTGGGACTTAGTTCCTAGACCTAAGAAGACCACCATTATTGGAACCAAATGGATCTTCAAAAATAAGCTAAACCAAAAGAGAGAAGTCGTAAGAAACAAGGCAAGACTTGTAGCCAAGGGCTATAGTCAAGTCGAAGGCCTCAATTATGATGAGACTTATGCTCCCGTGGCCCGATTAGAGTCCATTCGTTTGATGCTAGCTTTTGCTGCACATAGAGGCTTCAAGCTCTATCAAATGGACGTTAAATCGGCCTTCTTAAACGGTTTCATTAAAGAAGAGGTCTATGTTGAACAACCACCGGGGTTTGTGAATACCGAAGCTCCAAACCACGTGTACAAGCTCAAGAAAGCTCTTTATGGGCTTAAACAAGCACCTCGAGCTTAGTACGAAAGGTTGTCAACTTACTTACTAGAAAAGGGCTTTGTAAGAGGTCAAATAGATCCAACACTATTTCTGCGTAGAGATGGTGAAGACATATTTGTAGCCGAGGTGTATGTCGATGACATAATTTGTGGGTCAAATAACAAGGGCTATTTGAATGAATTTATCACTCACATGGAAAGTGAGTTTGAGATGAGTCTGGTGGGAGAATTGACATTCTTCCTTGGACTTGAAATCAAACAAACTCGAGATGACATTTATGTCCATCAGACAAAATACACTCAAAAGATGATCAAGAAATTCAAAATGAGTGACTCTAAGGAAGTATCCACTCCAATGACGACAAACACTCGCCTTGACAATGATGAGAATGGAAAACCAGTTGATCTAACGCAATATAGAAGTATGATCGGTAGTCTTCTATATCTCACAGCTAGTCGACCGGACATACTTTTTGCTGTGGGCATATGCGCTAGATATCAAGTCTGTGCCAAGGAATCTCATTTAATTGCAGTTAAGAGAATCCTGAGATACCTTAAGGGCATAATTAGAGTAGGTCTATGGTACCCTCGTACGGAGTCTTTTGACTTGATAGGTTATACCGACTCCGATTATGCTGGGTGCAAATTGGATCGGAAAAGCACTAGTGGGGGTTGCAAATTTTTAGGTTCATCATTGGTTAGTTGGTCAAGTCGGAAGCAACATTGCGTTGCTCTCTCCACGACCGAGGCTGAATACATTGCCATGGGAGAGAGTGTATCACAATTGTTGTGGATGATCCACACCCTAGAAGATTATGGGCTTTCGTATAAAGGAGTGCAAGTGTTGTGTGACAACATCAGCACAATAAACCTAACGAAAAATCCAGTCCATCATTCAAGGACCAAACACATTGAAGTGTGTCATCACTTCATTAGAGATCACGTAGCTAGGGGAGACATTGCGCTCACATATGTTGAGTCAAAATCAAACCTAGCCGATATTTTCACCAAACCCTTCCGGAAAATGAATTTAGTCATTTAAGGAGAGAATTGGGAATGTGTTTGGCTCAATAGGCCATTAGGACTTCATCATGATCAATAAGGACAATTAAAACGACAAGAGAAATTGGGAAATTAATTTGGGCAACTTGGGGACATCTCACACAAACTATAAGGTTTAACAAATTATTTTTGTTTGCTAAAAATGGGGTGAGATACTAGGATCAGCCAGATTATTCAAAATGTATCATGCATCTCTTGAATAATTAGGTTGAAGAGACATAAATTGAGTATGGGGAAGACCATTACATAATTCATGTGTATTTGGTTCCTAGATCTTACTCATATATTCCAACCAAGGAAACTTGATTGGACCTTTACCTAGAAATTATGTAACTTTGATTGATGGACTGTTTGATACCTTTGATCGATACCTTTCATGTTTTTAATTGAAACTAAGACAAGTCGTTGAAATGATGATAGCAATTTGGATATATTTTGACAAACTTGAAACTGAACATAACAAGGTCGAAAATTTCAGTGTTTGAAGCCTTGAGTTGTCTGTGTTCTTTTAAACATCTGAAACTTTCGGGCTATAGACAATTTCAGACCATAAGAGTTCATCTTTAGGAAATAGTTATGCTTGTAGATTATTCAGATTCTAAGTACTGAATTTGGAAGTTTCTGGACTTCTTGAGTTCTGAATTATCGAACACTTCTACGAATTTCAGTTACTGAAATTACTGGAGAGACTCCAGTGTCAGACATTGATCGGTCTACAGCCCGATCAGGAGAGGGTGGATCGGTCTGTCGACCGATCCAAAAACTCTCCAGATTTGATACCGGATCGGTCCAGGGACCGATCAGGTTCTTTTTTTTATGCTAGGAAGCTGACTAATCGATCTACAGACCGATCAGGAGGTTCCCTGGGGCTACTGATCGTATTCTGATCGGTCTACAGACCGATCAGGAGGTTCCCTGGGCTACTGATCGTCTTCTGATCGGTCTACAGACCGATCAGGAGGTTCCCTGGGCTACTGATCGTCTTCTGATCGGTCCAGGGACCGATCAGGAGGTTCCTGATATCTCCTGATCGGACAGCCGTCCGATCATTTCAACACCTGGACACTCATCTCTCTTAATTCTTCCCGATCCCTTCTCTTCTCATTTCACGCTGAAGCCCTAGCCGACACCCTCCTACACCTCACCTCTTTTCCTCTCTTTGCACGCCGAAGCCCTAGCCAAAGTCCTAGCTGAAAGATACGTCAATGGCACCAAGGTAACTCCATACTCCCCTAGCGCTACTCACCTTGGCATTTCAATTTCATTTCTCACCGTATCTATGTATTTTGTTCTGGTTATCGGTTGTTGGTGGCTCCGGTGCTCACATATTTGCCCCATTGTGTCACATTGTTAAACCTTAGGAAGAAACAAGTGGGTGAAGGAACCTCTAAGTCGTCTGAGAAGTCCAAATCTAAGGCTCCCTCTCGACCTCAACCATCTGTTTCTGGACGATTTCCAAACCATCACTTTGAAGAAGCCTTTAAACAAAGAACCTTCAAACTTCTTCCCTGTAGGTCTGTGGATCGAAAATTCATGGATGAATTCTGTCCATCTGTGTCAGAAATAATTGCCTATTACAAACTTAATTCTCTAGTCTACTTAGAATGGGACATCAATTACGACTTGGTATCTGAGTTTTATAATAATCTTCATCAAACTAATGATGTTAATTATAAAACTAAGGTTGCTAAGCAAACTATTGATTTTAATTTCTCGGCTTTCTTTGATTATCTAGCTTGCCAGAGGTGTTCAGGAAATGTCTTTTCTATATATCCTGATTTACCAGACCCCTTACCTTCTCCCTTCGATGTCTCATCTGACTCCATTTATGAGTATTTCTTCGGACATCCTAGACCAGGTGGACTAGATGAGTTAGATGTTGATTTTCCTACCTTTGCAGCCCTAAGACTATCTGCCCCAGATTACATTCTCTTTAAGATTGTCATGAATTGTCTTCTACCAATCACATCTAAACCCTTGTCAGAGATCCGACCATATCACTGCCTGATGCTTTATGGATTGCGTCGGCGTCTCGATTTTGACATCATGTCGAGCATTTACTCTTCTATCATCTCCTATAGTGAGCCTAACAGCTTCACAGTTTATATGTCTTATGGGCATATAATTACGGATTGGCTCGAGACCCTACAGATTGATGTCTCCAAGGGGAGGATAGTCAAGATGGTGAGGCAGGACTGCAGACTTGGAAAACGTGCATTTTCCAAGTCTAGCATCATAGGAAAGGATGGGCCGGTTCGTTGGAAGGACTGGAGAGCACTGGGTGAGTTACCACGGGCACCTCCGCGATAGGTTGATGCTGCTCCCGTTGCTGCTCCTTCTCCTGCTAATGCTGAGTATGGAGAGGCAGATCCTGATCTGCGCTGGCAGATTGCTGAGCTGGAGAGCCGCATTGATCAGCACGATGAGCTACTGGCTGCTGAGCTCCATGGGCTGCGCGTTCGGATTGACTAGCGTTACGATGATCTACACAGTCAGCAGTTAGCGACGCAGCAGGTGCTTCTGAGATGGATGGCCAGCTACCCACCTCCGCAGTATTACTCGGGCTATCCACCCTCGAGCATGCCACCTCAGGGATCCATTCCTATAGCAGATGATGATGCTGCTCCTCATCTTGAGGATGTTGATTGATACACTTTGTTTTATGTTGGTTATTTTGACTGCCTATGTTTCAGATACTGTTTGATAGATACTGTTGTTGGTTGCTACTCGGAAAGCCTAGAGGTTCCACTGTACAAAAATTTTGTACAAAGGTCTGAACCTTTTCCTAGCTACCATGTGTTCTTTTAAATTAAATTTTGGATCGCCTGCGGAACTTAACACGTTTGATCCAAAACTTAATCTATTTGTTCTTTTAGGTTTTGACTTGGATCTCCTGCGAAACTTAACACGTTCGACCCAAATCACCTTAAGTTATTAATTCCATTAAATATTAATTTCCATAATCGGTTCCCAGTACTGACGTGGCGAGGCACATGGCATTCTTGGATATGGGAGCAACCACCACCGACTAGACAAAACCTTTTATAGAAATCTAATATTTAATTTCCTAAAATAACTTTAGGTTAACCGAAGAGAACAATCAAATCACAAGGAAAAGAAAAAACAAAAGAACACAACATCGAAAAACATATTCGAAATTCTAGAATGTAAGCCTCTTGTATTTGGTATTATTTCCATAAATAACTAGTATGATGCGGAAAGAAAAATTACTAGTTATACCTTGTAGAAAAACCTCTTGATCTTCTACCGTATTCCTCTTCTAACCTCGGACGTTGTGTGGGCAACGATCTTCCAAGATGAGAAACCACCAACCACCTTCTTCTCCTCCTAGCTAGGTTCGGCCACAAAGAAAGAAGCTTCACCAAGGAAGAAAATCAAAACACTAACCAAGCTCCAAGAGATGCTAGCTTCCTCTCCTTCTTCTTCTTCTTCTCCAAGTAGTATCCGGCCACCACAAGAGGAAGAGAGGGAGATGATGATGATGATGATGATGGCCGGCCACACCAAGGAACAAAAGAGGGAGAGAAAATAATAGAGGTTGTATCTCATGAAGGCACCCTCACCCCGTCTTTTATATTCCTTGGCCTAGGCAAATTAGGAAATTTAATTACAATAAAATTTCCTCAATTTCCTTGACATAATTTAATTGAGAAAAATAAAATAAAATTTCCCCAATTGAAATCTTATGGCCGGCCACATCAATGAAATCAAATTGGACAAGTTTCAATCAACAATTAAAACTTCCTAATTTGTTTCCGGAAATTTTAAAAATTTCTCTTCAAAAATCTCTTCATGGTTGATAAAAGGAAATTTCTATAATTTTAATTTTACAACATGTGAATAATTTTTAGAGAGAAAATAAAATATCTCACCAATCTACAAATAAGGAAAGAGATCTAATCTCTTTCTTTAATCTTTTATAGATCTTTTATAAGAGAGATATTTTAATTTAAATTCTCTTTAATAAATTATTTCTTCCACATAATAAAAATTAAAATTAAAATTCTTTTTTAATTTAATTTGGCCGGCCCCCACTAGCTTGGGTTCAAGCTAGGGTCGGCCACCCAATTTTATACCTAGGCCGGCCCTAGCTTGGTTCCCAAGCTAGCTTGGCCGGCCCCCTTTGGGTGGGTATAGAAGGTGGGTATAGAAGGTGGGTATAGGTGGGTATAGTACTCTATAAATAAGAGGCTACGATAGGGACCGAGAGGAGGAATTGGTTTTGGTCTCCCGATAAAATTAAGCATCCCGTGTTCGCCCCGAACACACAACTTAATTTTATCAATAATAATTCATTCCACTAGAGAACTATTATTGAACTACCGCACCAATCCCAAATTACATTTTTGGGCTCCTTCTTATTATGAGGGTGTTAGTCTCCCTGTGTTTAAGATATCGAATGTCCACTAATTAAGTGAGTTACTGACAACTCATTTAATTAATATCTAAGTCCAAGAGTAGTACCACTCAACCTTATCATCATGTCGGACTAAGTCCACCTGCAAGGTTTAACATGACAATCCTTATGAGCTCCTCTTGGGGACATTATCAACCTAGTATCTCTAGGACACAGTTTCCTTCTATAATCAACAACACACACTATAAGTGATATCATTTCCCAACTTATCGAGCTTATTGATTCATCGAACTAAATCTCACCCATTGATAAATTAAAGAAATAAATATCAAATATATATGCTTGTTATTATATTAGGATTAAGAGCACACACTTCCATAATAACTGAGGTTTTTGTTCCTTTATAAAGTCAGTATAAAAGAAACGACCTCAAATGGTCCTACTCAATACACTCTAAGTGTACTAGTGTAATTATACAGTCAAGATAAACTGATACCTAATTACACTACGACCTTCTAATGATTTGTTCCTTTCCATTTTGGTCGTGAGCTACTGTTTATAATTTATAAGGTACTGATAACATTATCTTCTGCATGTGACACCACATGCTATGTTATCTACAATATAAATTAATTGAACAACTACAAACAAATGTAGATAATTTGACCAAATGTGATTCTTTATTCAAAACAAATGTTTACAAAAGCTTAGGCTTTCAGTATACACTCCAACAATCTCCCACTTATACTAATGACTAAGTTGTCATATCTTCTACCATACATCTGATTCTCATTCCTTCCACATGCCGATCGAAAGCTTTCGCCGGAAGGGCCTTAGTGAAAGGATCTACCAGGTTATCCGCTTATGCAATCTTGGCGATGACAACTTCTCCTCGCTTCACGATATCTCGTATCAGGTGGTACTTGCGCTCTATATGTTTACTTGCCTTATGAGCTCGTGATTCCTTCGAGTTTGCAACTGCACCGCTATTATCACAATAAATTGTGATGATTTTGGGCAAACCAGGAATCACATCTAAGTCCATTAGAAAGTTCCTGAGTCATACTGCTTCTTTAGCTGCCTCAGAGGCTACATACTCGACTTCCATGGTTGAGTCCAAACGCATTTTTAACACTCCTCCATAAAATGGCTCCACCTCCTAAAGTAAACACATAGCCCGATGTAGACTTCATCATATCCCTATCTGCGAGGAAATCCACTGTAACTCACAGGAAGCAGATCGTTCGCTTGGTAAACTAGCATATAATCTCTAGTCCTTCTCGTACTTTAATATATGCTTTACCGCAGTCCAATGTCCTTGTCGAGTTACTCGATATCTGCGACCATGCCCACGACAAAAAGAGATATCGGTCTCGTACATAGCATTGCATACATTAGGCTTCCTACACCAAGCATAAGGAACTGCTTTCATGTCCTCTATCTCTTTCGACGCCTTTGGAGACATCTCTTTAGATAGAGCTACTCCATGTCTAAAAGGTAAGAAACCTTTCTTGGAATCTGCATGCTAAAGCGAGCAAGGATTGTATCTATATATGAAGCTTGGGAGACACAACATTCTTTTCTTACGATCCCTTATAACTTTGATCCCAAGAATGTGTACAATCTCCTAAGTCCTTCATATCAAATTGTTTGACAACCATACCCTTACGTCTGATAATACCTTGACATTGTTGCCAATTAACAAAATATCATCTACGTATAGTACAAGAAATACCACCACGTTTCCGTTACACTTCTTATATACACAAGACTCATCCGGACTTTGAATAAATCCATATGACTGGATTACTTCATTAAACCGGATGTTCCAAGATCTTGAAGCTTGCTTTAGTCCATAAATGGACCGATTGAGCTTGCACACTAGATGCTCTTTGCCTTTTTCAATGAACCCTTCTGGTTGCTTCATATGGATGTTCTCTTCAAGACTTCCATTAAGGAAAGCTGTCTTGATATCCATTTGCCAAATCTCATAATCCATATGAGCAGCAATGGATAAGAGTATCCGGATAGACTTAAGCATGGCCACCAGGGAAAAAGTCTCCTCATAATTGATTCCCTCTTTCTGAGTGTACCCTTTCGCAACAAGCCTAGCTTTGAAGGTTTCTACCTTCCCATCTATCCCTCTTTTCCTTTTGTAGATCCACTTGCATCCAATGGCTTTTACACCATCAGGTGGTTCTACAACCTCCCAGACCTTATTAGAGTACATAGACTCTATTTCAGAATTCATTGCCTTTTGCCAAGATGCTGCATCTATATCTTGGAGTGATTCGTCATATGTTCGTGGATCAGGTTCATGTTTACCCGGGATCAAGTCCGAAGACTCTCCCAAAAACATGAATCTCTCAGGTTGCCTTACAACCCTCCCACTACGACGAGGCATTGTCTGTGGTTGTGTATCATGTGTGACACGTGTTGCAGTCTCTTGTGGTACTTCATCTTGTACTATTGATACTGAAGTAGACGTGTCCTCTCTAAGTTCTTCTAAAACAACTTTGCTACTGAGCTTGTGATCCATTATATAGTCTTCTTCTAAAAACTGGCCATTGGTGCTAACAATGACCTTCTGGTCTTTAGAACTATAAAATAAACCACCTTTCGTTCCTTTGGGATATCCTACAAACACGCGAACTTCTGTACGAGATTCTAACTTATCAGCATCTGGTTTCAGCACATGTGCTGGACTACCCCAAATCCGAATATGTCTTAGACTGGGTTTTCGCCCATTCCACAATTCTATGGGAGTAGAAGAAACTGATTTAGAAGGTACTAAGTTCAGAATGTATACTGCTGTTTCCAGAGCATATCCCCAAAACGAATTTGGTAATTCTGAATAACTCATCATCGATCTAACCATCTCCATAAGAGTCCTATTCCTTCGTTCTGCTACACCATTCTGTTGGGGTGTTCCAGTTAGGATTGAATCCCGGCCTCTGATAAGTAATTCCTAAACTCTCCTAAGAGGTATTCGCCACCACGATCAGATCGTAGTGTCTTGATACTTTTACCTAATCGTTTTTCCACATCAGCCTTGTATTCTTTGAACTTATCAAAGCACTCGGACTTGCGGTACATTAGGTAACTTGAATAATCGTCTATGAAAGAGACAAAATATTCAAAACCTCCTCTTGCTTGGACAGACATAGGACCACACAAATCAGAGTGAACCAATTCTAACACTTCTTTGGCTCTATACCCCTTGGCCTTGAATGGCCTCTTGGTCATTTTTTTCTTCTAAGCAGGATTTACAAGTTGGAAAATTTTCCAACTCTAATGAACTCAAAAGTCCATCGGCTATAAGCCTCTGAATCCTACTTAAGTTAATATGACCAAGCCTTAGATGCCAAAGATATGCTTGGTTCATTTCCGAAGGTTCTTTTCTCTTATTAGAATTAGAAGATGAGTTATAAATTTCCATGTTATGCTTTGTGGAAGAAATTGGATTTAAAGTATACAAATTGCCAACTAATGCACCAGAACACTTTATTTCTTTTAATAACTACATCGTTACTAAAGGAAACCGAATATCCATCTAAAAACAGTTTAGAAACTGAAATTAAATTCTTTCTAAAACTGGGTACATAAAGACAATTTCTTAAAATCAAATTTCTATTTCTACTAAAAGATAAGTAGACGTCTCCCACTGCAACAGCTGCATTGCCCATGTAGACGGTAATCTCTCCTTCAGATAGTCGTCGGGTTTCCTGGAACCCCTGCAAGGAATTGCAGACATGATCGGTGGCTCCCATATCTACACACCAGGTGCTGGTAGATAACACCGCTAAACATGTTTCAACAACTAGAGCATGAGATATACCTTTGTTTTGGTTCCTACGAGGACAGCCCTCAATGTCCTTCCCGCTTGCAGATGAAGCACTTGCCCTTGGGCTTCTTCACTCCACTTTAAATCATGTACTCTGAGATTTATTCACTTTCTTTGCTGAGCCACTTGTTTCTTCTTCTTCTTTCCTCTCGGTTTAGAAGTAGAACCATTTTCGAGATAGTGAATTTGAGAATTGTGACGAAATAATCCTTCTTCTGTCTCAGTAGTTTCCCTAATGAATAAATCCTCTTATTCATATTATAGTTCAAACGGAACTGTCAAAACTTCTAGGTAGCGTTTGGAGGATCATATCGATCCGGGTTTCCCATCAATTTCTCCTCCAAGGATCCGTATCGTTCGGATAAGCCATCATCTTTAGGATATGATCCTTACAGGAGTACCCTCTTGCATGGTGGTGTCATTATCTTTCTCATAGCTTCTTGTCTAGAAGCCCTATCCGATGACCAAAGAGCTCCTTGAGATTGTTCATAATATCATAAGTCGTTGGTAAATCTTGATGTCGATGTTGCAATACATTTGACATTGAAGCCAAATGTAACACCGCGCCATCTCATACGCCTTTACCCATCTCTTATGATATTCAATCTCCTCTTGGGTAGATTCACGATGGGTGCATCGGGACAAGGTTCGATCAAGACAAATTTATAGCTTTCGCAATGTGAACAATGTCCGTGTTCCTTTTCCAATCTATGTAATTAGGTCCAGTAAGTCTATTTTGTTGAAGTATGATGGACAGTGGGTTGAAAGTCATCCTAAGAATCACACATAACTTTTGGTCAGAACTCTAAATTTAGAATAATATTGATTCCTCAAACAATACTATTTTAAATTAACCAACACCTCATAACACCGTGAATTTTGTATGCCACGTTAGTGTGGACGTATACAAATTCAACATTTGTAAAAGGAGGGTTTTAACCCATTAATTTTATTATCTTGTCAACCTAACTTTTTGACAAATAAAATTAATAGTTGGTATTATTTGGTCACACAAATAATAGTAGTGACTCCGTTGGGGAGGATACTATTAAATATGTCTAAGTGTATACCATTACTTGACACTAAGTCCATTAATAAGATTATGCCCCTTCCGTTGGGGAAGATCACACGCTCTTAATTAACTTCCTATAGTCATCCAAAAATGGAAGTCTGTTCTAGTGATCCGCAAACAAGCTCATCTGTTATGGAGGAAGGCACTCAGAGCCAACGCGCAAGCTTGTTTGCATCACTTACAAACCTGTAATGGAGACCATGAGATTTATTTAAAAATCCCTCTCCCACTTAGTTATTTATAAATGAGGAATTTTAACTATGTTATCCTACTAAACTTGTAAACTAACATGCACACACAGCACAATATAAAAGCAATAAATAGAAAATCTAATTTCAACTATTATGGCTTTTATCTCTAGTTGTCCTCCGTGTGTTGTCATCCTAAGCTGCTGC
The DNA here is from genome assembly GCF_018446385.1 of Zingiber officinale. Taxonomy (NCBI): domain Eukaryota; kingdom Viridiplantae; phylum Streptophyta; class Magnoliopsida; order Zingiberales; family Zingiberaceae; genus Zingiber; species Zingiber officinale. Next base: position 119,828,709 of record NC_055989.1, read on the forward strand.
CATATTTGGCCACCGCCACCGGATCTGGCTGTCGCATCCATCTTGCTCCTAGTTCCGCTGCGCCTCTGGTCCTTAGAAGGTTCCACGCTTTGCAAGATTCGATCCGCGACATAAATAGAATTTTACATTTTTGATCCTATATTCCATAAAAGGAATGTACATGTATCTAGATCAAAAATAAAATCCTAATAAAACTAAATACAGCTCCTGCTGTATTTTAATACAATCATGCACACACATATAAATGCCCTTGACATGTCCAAGGGTCCAATCACACACATAATAACTAAAAGCCATAATAGTTGGATCCTGCATCCACAAAGTTAGCACATCCTACTATTAACCTGCCTAAATTATGTATGGCATGTGCATAATTAACCTAATACCAAATACACAGAGGCAAAACCCTAGCTCTGATACCAATTGTTGGTTGCTACTCGGAAAGCCTAGAGGTTCCACTGTACAAAAATTTTGTACAAAGGTCTGAACCTTTTCCTAGCTACCATGTGTTCTTTTAAATTAAATTTTGGATCACCTGTGGAACTTAACATGTTTGATCCAAAACTTAATCTATTTGTTCTTTTAGGTTTTGACTTGGATCTCCTGCGAAACTTAACACGTTTGACCCAAATCACCTTAAGTTATTAATTCCATTAAATATTAATTTCCATAATCGGTTCCCAGTACTGATGTGGCGAGGCACATGGCCTTCTTGGATATGGGAGCAACCACCACCGACTAGACAAAACCTTTTATAGAAATCTAATATTTAATTTCCTAAAATAACTTTAGGTTAACCGAAGAGAACAATCAAATCACAAGGAAAAGAAAAAACAAAAGAATACAACATCGAAAAACATATTCGAAATTCTAGAACGTAAGCCTCTTGTATTTGGTATTATTTCCATAAATAACTAGTATGATGCGGAAAGAAAAATTACTAGTTATACCTTGTAGAAAAACCTCTTGATCTTCTACCGTATTCCTCTTCTAACCTCGGACGTTATGTGGGCAACGATCTTCCAAGATGAGAAACCACCAACCACCTTCTTCTCCTCCTAGTTAGGTTCGGCCACAAAGAGAGAAGCTTCACCAAGGAAGAAAATCAAAACACTAACCAAGCTCCAAGAGATGCTAGCTTCCTCTCCTTCTTCTTCTTCTTCTCCAAGTAGTATCCGGCCACCACAAGAGCTCCAAGCCTTTGAGAGAGGTTCGGCCACCACAAGAGGAAGAGAGGGAGATGATGATGATGATGATGATGGCCGGCCACACCAAGGAACAAAAGAGGGAGAGAAAATAATAGAGGTTGTATCTCATGAAGGCACCCTCACCCCTTCTTTTATATTCCTTGGCCTAGGCAAATTAGGAAATTTAATTACAATAAAATTTACTCAATTTCCTTGACAGGATTTAATTGAGAAAAATAAAATAAAATTTCCCCAATTGAAATCTTATGGCCAGCCACATCAATGAAATCAAATTGGACAAGTTTCAATCAACAATTAAAACTTCCTAATTTGTTTCCGGAAATTTTAAAAATTTCTCTTCAAAAATCTCTTCATGGTTGATAAAAGGAAATTTCTATAATTTTAATTTTACAACATGTGAATAATTTTTAGAGAGAAAAATAAAATATCTCACCAATATACAAATAAGGAAAGAGATCTAATCTCTTTCTTTAATCTTTTATAGATCTTTTATAAGAGAGATATTTTAATTTAAATTCTCTTTAATAAATTATTTCTTCCACATAATAAAAATTAAACTTAAAATTCCTTTTTAATTTAATTTGACCGGCCCCCACTAGCTTGGGTTCAAGCTAGGGTCGGCCACCCAATTTTATACCTAGGCCGGCCCTAGCTTGGTTCCCAAGCTAGCTTGGCCGGCCCCCTTTGGGTGAGTATAGAAGGTGGGTATAGGTGGATATAGTACTCTATAAATAAGAGGCTACGATAGGGACTGAGAGGAGGAATTGGTTTTGGTCTCCCGATAAAATTAAGCATCCCGTGTTCGCCCCGAACACACAACTTAATTTTATCAATAATAATTCATTCCACTAGAGAACTATTATTGAACTACCGCACCAATCCCAAATTATATTTTTGGGCTCCTTCTTATTATGAGCGTGTTAGTCTCCCTGTGTTTAAGATATCGAATGTCCACTAATTAAGTGAGTTCCTGACAACTCATTTAATTAATATCTAAGTCCAAGAGTAGTACCACTCAACCTTATCGTCATGTCGGACTAAGTCCACCTGCAAGGTTTAACATGACAATCCTTATGAGCTCCTCTTGGGGACATTATCAACCTAGTATCTCTAGGACACAGTTTCCTTCTATAATCAACAACACACACTATAAGTGATATCATTTCCCAACTTATCGAGCTTATTGATTCATCGAACTAAATCTCACCCATTGATAAATTAAAGAAATAAATATCAAATATATATGCTTGTTATTATATTAGGATTAAGAGCACACACTTCCATAATAACTGAGGTTTTTGTTCCTTTATAAAGTCAGTATAAAAGAAACGACCTCAAATGGTCCTACTCAATACACTCTAAGTGTACTAGTGTAATTATACAGTCAAGATAAACTGATACCTAATTACACTACGACCTTCTAATGATTTGTTCCTTTCCATTTTGGTCGTGAGCTACTGTTTATAATTTATAAGGTACTGATAACATTATCTTCTGCATGTGACACCACATGCTATGTTATCTACAATATAAATTAATTGAACAACTACAAACAAATGTAGATAATTTGACCAAATGTGATTCTTTATTCAAAACAAATGTTTACAAAAGCTTAGGCTTTCAGTATACACTCCAACAACTGTGTCTGACCTGGATATTAGCTGTTTATGCTACTCGTTTTTCTATTACTTGCTTCTCCTTATTTTTCAGTTCTTATTGACTATTTATATGCTTTTCATATGCCATATCTTGATTGTCTCTTATTTACTGTCCGATATTACACTTAGAGGGGATTCTGTGTGGATTAAGAAAGAGACAGTATGGGTTAAGGGGGAGTCTTTTGAGTCTTATTACCTAATTCGCACCTTTTCGGTGTTTGACAAAGGGGGAGAAGATGACTAAGTTTAGAGATGAATGAAGTTTTGAATTTAAGGGAGAGGATAACCTTGAGGATTATTGACTTCCTTAGTGTTATATTCGTCTTAGGGGGAGGATCTTGATTCCCCTAAAATTAGGGAAATATGAGCATTTCTGATCTAAACTTAAATCGTGTTGTCAAACAACAAAAAGGGGGAGATTGTTGATTCGGTCTGACCTGGCTGTTGTTTTGATGTTGACACTGATTTAAGTTTGTATCAGATATTAATTAAACTCAGATTGATTACTGATCAATGTTGATCAGGTGGAAGGGAAAAGTCCAAGTATGGAAACTTGGCACGCGAAGTCGGAGAGGGCTCGGTAGCTCGTTCTCCGGACTAGGTCAGAGAGGGCTCGGTAGCTCGTTCTCTGGACCGGACGAAGTCGGAGAGGGCTCGGTAGCTCGTTCTCTGGACTAGACCAGAGAGGGCTCGGTAGCTCGTTCTCTGGACCGGACGAAGTGGGAGAGGGCTCGGTAGCTCGTTCTCCAGACTAGGTCAGAGAGGGCTCGGTAGCTCGTTCTCTGGACAGGACGAAGTCGGAGAGGGCTCGGTAGCTCGTTCTCCGGACTAGGTCAGAGAGGGCTCGGTAGCTCGTTCTCTAGACCAGAAAGGTTTTAGGGTTTAGGGCTGGGAAGCGCCAAACCTACCTTACATAGGCATTGGATCAGTCTGTTGACCGATCCAGTTATATTATGGATATCTGATCGGTCAACAGACCGATCCAGTGATACTGTGGTTATCTGATCGGTCTGATGACCGATCAGTAACCAAACAGTAGCTTTCTGTGGGTTATCTGATCGGTCTGGTGACCGATCAGTAACCAAACAGTAATTCACTGTAAGTTATCTGATCGGTCTGTAGACCGATCAGGAAGCGATGGGATTCAGAGGACAATAGGGGATCGGTCTGTGGACCGATCCACCTATATGTTGATCGGTCCACAGACCGATCAGAAGCCTCCCAGACCGATCAGGATATGTCCTGATCGGTCCAGAGGGCTATGGATCGGTCTGCTGACCGATCCACAACACTGTCTGTTTCTCTACAACTTCTGATTCGTCTGATTTAACCATCTGGTGTGAGCTTTTTACGTTGCAGGTTGCAGGTATCATGCCGGTGCTTAAGTTCAAATTAAGGTCTATCAGAGGAATAAGACAAAGTGGTTTTTCTACTGTGTTTGGCTGCAAATGGTGCAATTGGAGCATCAACGGTTACTGGCGATCTGGTTGTGTTCTGGTTGCAATCAGCTTGACTCCTGGCTATTGGTTCGAGCTCAGAGACACCAGTGAAGACCATGGATGTTATTGGTGTGAGTTCAGAGAACCAGATGAGGAGGAAAGGTGATTGACAACGCCTGAGTTGGCAGCAGCGATTCGGTGCAGGTTGCAGTGATTCGATACAGGCAAACGCAATGGAAAAGGCAGAGGCATAAGAAGAAGGAGTATAAGATGTTCGATATAACAACCAAAAAAAAAGGAAGAAGAACTCTCTCGGTCGATCAAGCAAAAGTGATGTGTGTTTTTGAGCTCTTGGCTAAGGAACTTCTTCTGTTTTGCGCTCTGCTTTCATTGTGGCTGTAAGCTTATTTCTCATTCCATTTAGCCACTAATCCCTGTAAGTTTTGTGCTTCATTTAAATATTTTCTGTGACTTTGTGGAGAGGTTACTCCACCGAGAAGGAGAAATTCTTAGCCGGAATCTATCCGAGGTGTGATCTACCGAAAGATCAAGGGATCGTCCACCTTACGGATACGCCGAGGAGTAGGGGCAAGTTATCCCCGAACCTCGTACATACTTGTGTTAGTTGTGGGTTGTTTCTTTTCCTTGTATTAGTCTTTATTTTGCATATTTTCGCTGTTCTAACAAACTTTTGTGAGAAGATTGTTTAAGTTTTAGAGGAGGCTATTCACACCCCCCCTCTCTAGCCATCCGAAGGTCCTAACACTTGCAACTCCTATCAGGGAGTACATTTAATACATAAATGGTGATGAGTTGGAAAATGTTGTAATCCACTATCATTGTTTTACAAGAGGGTTTCTTTCAATGGATGTTCATGGAATAAATGAAAATGAACCACCATGCATTTGTCAAGATTGTAATGGGACTTGGGTTGACGATAATTAAGTGCAATCCTACATGGCATGAACCACCATCACAGGTTTCTAGTCTTTTGGCTATTGTTTATTAGTTATAAATTGAGTTTATTTGTATTGGGATAGATTTTATTTGAACATGAGACATGTTTCTTCTTTTGCGATTGTGATTCTTGTATGAGTAGAATTTTGAATGACATTGATATTTGAGGCAAATGGAAAACTATTATAATTTAGTTACTGAGAGATAATCAATCACAACCATACATTCCCCCACTATTCTTAATATTACAGTTTGAGGTAAAAAAAAATAAAAAGGTGAATACTTAATTTTTTTTTTTGGTATGCGTTGAATACTGTATTTTTATAAATGCCTAACAAGTTGTTAATGCTTGCAGGAATTGTGTCATTGAGTAACTTAATAATATTTTTGTTGGGACCTTGATACCCGTTAGAGGGGGGAGGGGGTGAATAGCGTCTCACCCAAAATGTCACTTCCTACAATGGTTAGTGTGCATAGTGGAAATACAAGACAAATACTAACAAAAGAAGGCAACCCTAATACATTATTTAACATGGTTCAGAGATGAAGCTCCTACTCCACGGTTGCTCGTAAGGTGGACGATCCTGATTCATCGGTGGATGACTCCCCAGAAAACCTCCGGCTAGCTCAGTAGCTCCTTGTGGGTGGAGAAACTTCACCACAAACTAGCACAAATTCTTGATCACTCAAGAAGACCTTGAAGACTCTAATAAGGGTTAACCACCTCTATTTTCGTCAACCATGGTCAAGCACCCCGAGCTCTCTTAAATAGAGTTCGGGAGGAAATACCTAGCTGTGTTTCCCACCACCAGTCGACTGGTACAACTACCAGTTAATTGGTCCTAAGTGAAATTCGACCGTTACAAGCCAATGGTCGGCTACCAGTCGACTGATGAAAACATCAGTCGATTGCTACAATAACGCTACAGTAATATTACAGTACTACTATAGTACTGCTACAGTACACACTGGAATTTGACCCTAAGTACAATCTCTCATGCACTCATCCTTGCTCGTACAACCTAGACCTAACCTTCTAGCCTCCTCTATTAGCCTCGCGTCCCTCAGATGTCTCCCTATGCTTCACACCTTGCCTTCTCGATCTTCCATCAACCTTGCCATTATTGTCGAGTCTTCCTTTTCCAAGAGGTCACACCTCCAAGACTTCATCCATTGCCAAGTCATACATGGATTTACGTTGTTGTACCTGTATCCTGCACAATCACAATGCATATCAAATACAACAATAAACTTAACTTAAACCTTTGCCCAAATATCAAAACCTAGGGTACCTAAATTGCTCCAACAATTTTGGCATTCAATAATCTCCTCATATCTTTATGGACACTATGGAATCTTGTGGAAAACTTCGCATAGGAATGTTAATGATTGAGAAGTCTAAAGGAAATACTGCATATTTTGACACTGACAATAGTTGTGAGGGTAACACATTATTGGAATCTCTAGAGACTAAAACAACAAGAACATCTAGAGGTCGTACTCATTTGGATAAGCTTGTTAGGAAAAGGGTTCAGGGAATTATAAAGAAGTAAGGTTCAATAAACTTAGACAACCAATAGGAGAATTTGCTGGTGAAATGCAAAGTTATATTGAAGTTTTTGCTCAAGAAAAGGTTAAGATAAGTTCCAAGATGTGGAAGCAAGTTCCAAGTGATGTTAAAGAATTAATATGGAAATTAGTTAATATAAGTTAGAATGTTTTGACACTTTTAATTACCTTTCGTATGGTTATGAAATATTTAATGTTATGGGTTAATCTTTTTTTTTGACAGTTGACGTATAATATTCACCCAAGATGGAAGAAGGGATGTCTGAATTGGCAAATAAGTGTCATCAATATAAAGCTCTACTCACTCAGAAGTTCATTTTGAGCAAGCTTGATAAACCTAAGAAGTTGAAAGAACCACCTAGTGGCTATGGTATTACATGAGATGATTGGAGTTCATTTGTAATAAGTCGCATGTATGACGACTTCATGGTAAGATTCTTAATTTGTTATTTTCAAATAAGTTGACCACAAGCCATTATTTATATTGAAATCTAATATATATGGGGAATGTTCAATTAACTAGAAAGTAAGTGATGAACAAAACAAGAGAAGAAAGCAGAATGTATACCCCCATTGGCTTGCCTGTAAAGGATATGTATATTTCACTGACAAAATAGTAAGTATTTTTTAACACAATAATAATAATAATAATAATAATAGATCTATAAAGAATCCATTTGTTGCTTTAGTACAATGAAGATTTTTAATAATTCTACCTAAATATAAATATAATGCCAACTAGATCTGCCTATATATTATTCCAACTAAATCCAATGATTTCTAAATTTGTTTATATCATACATCTTGTTTGTAGGTAGATGAATTATGTGATGATGAGATTAATCAAACTATTATTTGGAAGAAAGGATGAGTCAATTAGAAGGGGCAATTTGAAGGCGATGATTTGAAAATGACATTAGAAAAAATAGTAAGCAAGCAAAACATGAACTTCAATAATTTTTTCATTTAAACTATTTTTATTTTGTTTTCTTGTGCATGACAAGATGATTATGTGAAACAAAAATGGGAGGGTAAGTTACATTTTAAAAAGACAAAAGAAAATCCTTTCAAAATCACTTGATTCAGATGAGCATGTGAGGGGGTGTTGGAGGTCATACCACTCCAACATTCTATTTCAATGTTGGTAGAATATGGAAGAGTCCTCTTGTTGATGACCATTTAATCCTTCATCAAAAGGAGTTGATGGAGGCAAAGATATTAATCTCAAAACAAGATGAACACATCGTAGAACAAAATGCACGCATATCAGATCAAAATGCAGGCATACAGAAACTTAAAGCAATGTTAAAAAGGGTGCATGCGACTTAGATATTGATGAAAAAGGTAGCTCTCGGTAGAGTTGCATCCCATGAGTGAAGAAAAAATCAAAACCGAAAAGAGTACCCCAAATTTTAAAACTTTGAATGATGATGACATGCAAGTTTTGAGCAATGATGATTTCTTGCAGGTATATATTTAATTGTGTTTGTTTTACGTAGTATTATTGCAACAATAAGTTGCATCAATTGATAACATGATTATTTGTCTTCTAGAGTAAGTCGGTTGCATTAACATTAGATTATAAGGCCAATATTGTTGCCCATGGTACAATTATTTATGTCAATGCGTTTGGTAAATTACTTCATGGTATTCCATTATCCATGAATTGCATGTGTGTCTCTCTTAATAAGTGTTGGGGTTGCAAGGTTGTAAATATAATTTCACATTGAAAACACATGAGAAAGATCATGAGTTTATAAGAGAAAAGATATCTCCATTGGCATGAGACTTTTTGGGTAGAGTCCAAGAGCAAAACCATGAGGGTTTAGGCCCAAAGTGGACAATATCATACAATTATGGAGATATCTAAATTATTTTCGATCCTACAATTGGTATCAGAGCTCGGACTGTCAGAAGGTTTAACCATCGATTGTGCACAAGAGCTATGGTCTGATTGAGCCATGTGGGTACAATATTGATCTCGAACAAAGAAAGTGGGGGCTCCTATGTTCGGATCAAGAGGACCAGACACCAGGCAGGAAGTTCTAGTTACGGCTAGGCAAGGAACTCCTAGTAGGTCGGGTGGACCGAGGGGCAAGAAGACCTGGTGGGTCGAGGATCGGACGTGGGAAGCCTGTGGTTCTTTATTTGAGGGGGGGATTGTTGGGGTTGAAGTTGCAAACATAGTCCCATATTGAAAATACATAGGAAAGATCATGGGTTTATAAGAGAAAAGATATCTCCATTGACATAAGGCCTTTTGGGTAGAGCCCAAGAGCAAAACCATGAGGGCTTAGTCCCAAAGCAGATAATATCATGTAATTATTGAGATATCTAAATTCTTTTTGATCCTACAATAAGGTTGTGGAGAAATAACACATTTTCCATTTCCAATTCCAAATGAATGTGATAGTATTTGTGATGCTATAGGAACACGTGTGGCTTGGCTAGCATACTTGGTAGTGATGCAAGATGAGATAAATGTCATATTATATTTAGTGTTAAATTGTTAGAAAAAATTAATATTGCACCTAACATGTGCACATTTGTAATTTTTAGAAGCCTCAAAGGAAGAAAAGTGTCTTTTAAAAAAATAACCCTATTATGTCATCAAGTGTGCCAAGATCATTATATATATTGTATTGTTATTGTAAGTATGCTCTAGATGATGAAAAAATATATATCAATGATTTTTATCATGATTTTTTTGACAATAATTACAAACTACTTGTGCACATTTAAGACATCATTCTTTTCTATCATTTGGAGCCAATATCTACCAATTGTATAGTGGTTTACTTATGGTAAGTCTTCTTCTTTTATTTGTTTACCATATAAGTTGTATAAACTTTATTAATTTAACAACAATAACAAAAAACCTTATTTCACTAGGTGGGGCAGCTATATAGATCCTTTTATACCATTGAGCTATATCTCCTATTATATCATCATCTATAATTAAATAAATTTGTCTTATTTTATTGTTGCTAAGTAAGTCTTTTTTTATTTTTCTCTTTCTCGTTTGATATGCATATTTGTCATAGTTTTATATTGCCTATTGAAGTATTTATTGGTCATCTAAGTACATGTTCGTACCATTTTAAATGTATCTCTCGGAGTTTTTTCTCAACAGATGCAACTCCAACTTTCTCTCTAATGCTCTCATTTCTTATTCTGTCCATTCCCGTATGTCCACACACCCATCTTAACATCCTCATCTATGCAACTCTCATCTTCTATTCATGTGCCTGAGTCATAGCTCAACATTTATCTCCATATAACATAGTATGTCTAACTATGATTTTATAAAAAATTTCTTTAAGTTTTAGAGGTACATTATGGTCACATAAAACACCCGACGCTCTCTTCTATTTCAATCATCCTACTTATATTTTATGTAAAATATTTCTCTCAATCTCTTCATCATTTTATAAAAATGATCCTAAATGTGGACGTGATGAGGGCCCTTTGGGTGTCTTCGAAAAATGACACATGTCAGCAAATACAAAAATGGGTGGTGTCAAGACTCAACATCACTATCTCTGTCAGCATTTATGTTGGTGGGTTCCAGTCCCACTAAATCTCACACGAGTTGGCATGCATTCTCTCACGTTCGATCTTGAATTTAGGAAGTTTGGGAGCGTTCTTTGGTTGTGTAACGATAAGCTCTTCATTGTCAATGTCACCAACAATTCTCCATTGACAACAAGCTCGGTGAGGGAGGATTTGACCAACCCTAATTAAACTTAGTCTCCCCTCGCTGTCGCTCCACCCTCTGGCCTCTACACATGTCCTCCAACCTCCACAGTCCATACTCCACAACAAGTTAAGCGCCTGTACTAAACCAATATCTTAGCTCCGCTCTTGGAGCTAAGTATAAATGATTTATCCATTACTTTATTTATTAAGTGAATTATACATCTACTTTCTCAGAGTGTTTTAGGGTAATTTGTACTCTTTTATTACATTTCTGTTCGTTTCCATCCTTTTATATTTTAACTCTATTAATCATTTTTGTCATAATAAATTCTAAGAATCAACCGGAGGAATGAATAATAATAAGATTAAATAAAGACCAGCAATGTGAAGATATATGTCAAACAACAAGAGTAGATAAAATATAAAAATATATTTTTTTTCTAATCCCTTGATAATTATGTCTATTTTTATAAAATTTAATTATGCACAAGGTAAGTACGATGAAACTAGCAAGAAGATCCACTTTGAATAAAGAAAAAAACTAATACTTTCTAGAATTATAATTCAATCGAGTTTTTAGCATGGTACGACTAAAAAGCCTATTATTTTAGGGTTATGAATGAAACAGATACTCCTGAATAAATTTAATTTTTGATTTTATAAAATTTATTTATATTCGTTTAATAATAAAATATAAAATATGCAAGCTCTACACTAGTAAGTAATTTAAATAATATTTAACTTTAATTTATTTTTTAAAATTAAAAATATATATAATTTATAGATTTTTATAATCTAAAGTTATTACTATATTAAAAAAAGGAAAATATAAATTTTATAAATTAAGTAAACATCTAACTAAATTATAAGTACAACGACATCTCCATAAAAATAACTCAGGCTCTACTCGAGCTTAATATAATTTTAAATAAATAAATTTAAATAAATCGGATAAGTAAAATAAAATTAACAGTGCATTTAAACTCCGTCGGACCGAAATGTTTAAAATGGGCCGACCCATTTTAACGCGACCATCGACGTTGCAAATAATAGAGGTGGAGGGGGCGGCGGCGGCGGATTGGACGCTCAAGCCGACGAATGCGGCTCCATTGATTGCGACGATGACGAGGTGACTTGCCTGCCTAGCCACCACGTCGTGAACAACGCTAGCTAGCAGCTGCATTATTGGCTGTTGCACCCCTCCTCGATCACATCAACTACAGTGAGGTTTTTATACTTATCCAAAAATCTCTCCGATCCTCATTCCCAACTGAAGTTCTAATTATGAAACAGCATAACTAATCGGAGTTTGATACTTTTGTCAATTTTTAAAAAATAATAACATAAACATTTAGTATTTTCTTTCCGTTTTTGTTTTTGTTTTTTAACAAAAGGAGGGATGAACATGTGAATATATATATATCTATATATAGATGATCTATAAAGCTTCAATCTAATCCATAATTTATTATCTCTCCGGGTCGTCGCGATCGATGGGGAGCGGCGAGGAGGGGGGTCTGGCTGCCGCCGTCCGGAGCACGCTGTAGATGGCGGAGGCGAGGATGGAGAGCCAGGCGAAGACGGGGGTGCCGACGAGGACGAGGCCGGCGGGGACCATCCAGAGTTGCCGGTTGGAGCGGTGGAATGACTGCGCCCACCACGCCAGCAGTGCGCCACCGGCCGCTCCTGACGCCAGCAGGCAGCAGTTGATGGCTACAGCGGTCCAAGATTCGCCGCTCCTGTCGCCGGCGCTGGAGGCGGCCATGTCGGGCTGGGCTCTCGCCTCGGGCGACGCGATGTTATTGGGGGATGGAAAACAAGTGGTTGGAAAGTATTGATACTAATTTGGAGAGAGTAAACAACACGTCGGCGGTAGACTTCGGTATTAGATTTGGACTGCGAATCTAAATTATAAGTCTCTTTTCTATGAATTCATTCGACAATTTTTTTTTTAATTTCAATCAAAATATCCAATTTTTTTAATGGCCAATGAGCTATCGACTTTAGTAAATTGATTGATCAAAAGTAATTAAATTGAGTAAGACAATAATTTCAATTAAGTTCTTCAATGGTCGATTGGCTAATAGATTAATTAATATATGTAGATTGGTTGAGTTAGACAAGTTAGGTCCTTAATCTGCATGACTTTGGAAGGAATTTTGTTTTTGCATAAAATATTTGTAATAAATTTTATTAACACATTAAAAATAAAAAAATATTATCCTATTTCCTAAGAATATTTTCAAAAGTGCACTATTTTTCAGAAAAATATTGAGCCTTAAATGTCTCTATCTTCCTACTTCTCTTGTATTTACCACACCTAATAAGCAATGTTTGGATTTTGGATCACACAAAACCAAAATTAGCTTTTAAATAGATTAATGCATTGATCTAGGACCTAACTTGTATAGTTCTTCAGCAAATTATAGATTTGGATATCTATGTGGGTTAGAGACTATTTTCACTCCGACTACTAAACTCGTCGATGTATGCCAACCCTGAGACACCACCAAGTCACCATCTATATATAGCGGGATTAGTAGAGCTTTGGGATCTAGAGTGATCACACATCACCCCACCATCAGGATTTGATAGTAAATTTATCCTTCACCTCTTTAATGCCATATAGCACACACAGGATCAACATAGGAGTATTTAATTTTTCAACGGGTCTTAACTTTTGACTCGGACCTTGAAATCAAGTTATATCTGCGCTCACGCATGTAGAATTTAAAGATTTATATTCATTACCGGAGAACTCATAACCACTAAATTTTGAATAAAAAAAATACCATTTATGACTTTTCTGGAGGATCTAAATATCTTTTTCTATTTTTAATATTTCTATTTTTATGATATTTGGAGTATTTTTGTTATGTCGGGTATTTTACAAGTTAGGGTTAGTGTATATAAGTATCATATTTAACTATTTGAGAGATTATCCTCTATTCTTAATATAAAAAATTTGGTAAAACCTAAATAATAGTGGATTTCTCTTTATTTTTGATGGTTTCTCTTCTTGTCTTCTCTTCAATTCCCCCTTCTCGTCATCCCGTAGGATAATCATATCCTGCCCGATGTCAGTTGGTACCAGAGAGTATCAAATCCAATGGAAGGTCATCGTGGCCGTGGTCGTGGTCATGGTCATGATCGTAGTGTGGTTGTAGCGTTGTTTCTATTCTTTGGTTATTCAGTTGCATTATCTCTCAAGTTTTAAAAAAATTATGAAAAAGTAACATGCACTATTCATGCCCCTCTAGCGCTTACTCCAATCCTTTAATGGTATGATATTGGGTTGGAGTACCATCAGGATCTTAGAATGCCCAATATGTATGTAGAGATCAAAGTCAAATTGAAATATGAGAAGAAACTGAGTTATTTTTATTGTCCTTTTTACTATCAAATCATTACTTCAAAAGGAATAAAGATAAATTCACTAAAAATATAATTGAAAGAACACCTTCGCCATTAAAATTAATAGGTCAACAGATTTGGTATAGAGTGCTTAACTTTTCATCTTTTATTGAAGAGTCACATGGTACAACATACGAATATGGAAATATACATAAATGGACTAAACAGAGTATATTTTGGAATTTACCATATTGGTTTAGTCATTTGATTGATTATAATCTCGATGTAATACATACTAAGAAGAATGTTTTGATAATCTAATAAATACAGTGATGGATATCAACAAAAAAATAAAAGACAATCTAAATGCATGAAAAGATATGTGACTTTGTAAAAGTCTCACTCTTGATGTCGATGAAAGTAGTAGGGGACTAAAGTCAAATACAGTTTATACATTAAATAAGGATCAGAGATGTATTATTTGTGAATGATTGAAATCATTTAAATTTTCAGATGGTTATGTCTCTAATCTTAGAAGATGTGTCGATATGAAAGAATGAAAATTGATTGGTTTGAAAAGTCATGACAGTCATATATTCATGTAAGACTCATTCTCATTGTTTTTAAGGAACTCTTAACAAATTTTGTACGGGGTGTCATTATAGAGTTAAGCATTTTCCTACATAATATTTGCTTAACAGTTTTGAGACATTCAGAGAGAGACATTCTAATCATTTGTGTAATTTAAAAAGGATATTTCTAGCCTCATTTTTTGATTTCATGGAATATTTTTGCGTTCACTTGTCATATGAGGCCAAAGTTGGAGGACCTGCCTATTTTCGATGGATGTATCCATTTAAAAGGTAAAATTTTCATCTTCTATACTTCCATAATATGAATGCATAAAATTTACTAATTTTATTATATATTAATATCTAATACAATTTGTGTTATTACCATTAGATTCCTATATCATTTGAAGAAAAAAATAAAAAATAAGGCATGACTTGAAGTCTCTATTGGTAATACATACATTATAGAGAAAGTAACAACTTTTGCATCATATTATTTCGAGTCTCACATTTAAAGTAAAAGGCAAAGAGCTAGAAGAAATGATGAGAGTTCTATTAATCTCAATTTGAACTTATTCTTAATGTTTAACTACCTTGGTCGACCAAGTGGACCATGTAAGCAAAGATACTTAATCGGTCAAGAATGGTGGGCAGTGTAAGATCGGTGCGGTCTAAAGGGGGGAGGGGGTGAATCTTGACTTGTCGCTTTCTTTTCAATTTCATCCATTCTTTTTATCAAATTCATTAGTAGCAGTGGAATATAAAATAAAGTGCAGAAAAAATAATACTCGTAGAATTTACTTAGTTCCCAACCCCCTAGGGTCAATACATCCAAGGCCTACACACTCAAGCGCGAGTCCATTAGTGGTCTTCTTCCGAAAACTTTCCGAAGGCGGAGAAACTTGTCTTATAGTTTATCAAGCATAAAAGAACGATAAAGTAAATATAGCTTGTAATAAAATAAATACAAACAAAAACTTTGCTGAGCCAATCCGGAAGTCCTGAGTGCAACACACCCTTCCTAGAGCTTCCCCGGTAGCAAAGCTTTGCGTCGTAGCCTTCCTTTTGAGCACACAGAATATGAGTAGTAAAAGAAGCGATGTGTTGAATGTAGAGTCTCACTACTAGAAATATAGCTTATTACGACATTTTCTTTATGACATTTAAATTTAAATGTCACTATAAATATTTTTTAATCACATTTATCAAAAAAGATTATTTTAAATATAAAAATATCATATTAGATAATATATAGTGACATATTTCACCAAATGTCACCAAATTAGTAAGCTAATAATCACTTAATAATTAAATTTTTTTGTTTTTTTTCCCTGCCCTAACGCTAACCCGACCCTTTCCCTCATCACAAAAATCGTGATTTTCTTTCTCCTCTGTACTCGCTCGCCGCTCCCCCACCCTAAGCGCCGCTCCCCCACCCTAAGCGTCGCTCTGATCCTCTCCCTTTCTCTTCCGTTAGCTGCTCTCGTCATCGCTGCTTTTCTCCGTGCTCCTCCCTAATCTTCTCTCAGCGGCGCTCCTCTCCCTTTCTCCTCCCTCTGCTCTCGTTCGTTGCCGCTCCTCTCCCTAATCTGCTCTCCCTAATCTGCTCTCACTGTCGCTGGGATCTCCTTTTATAGAATTGGATTAGATCCTTATCTAAATCAACTCTTATCTGGATGAAATTATATCGAAGTATATCTAGATAAAACTATATATGGATCAAACCTTATCTCTATCCACATCATGTGGCTTATCCTTATCCTCATCCAAATCATAAAGATAAATCATATCTTTTACCACATCATCTTTTATATTAATATTTCACAACTCAGTAATTTGGATCAGGCCCAGTCGGTCTACCAAACCGCTGGTTCGGTCTATTGAACAGGTTTGGGTCCGGTTTGACTCGAGTCAAGTCTGATTGACCCATTTACGTTTGTCTTCTCTCTGTTTTGCTTCCAGCTCTAGGTTCCTACAAAATAACCAAATATACACAAACAAGCAACCTTAACCTTAATCCTATAAGTCTACTTGACATACTAGGCTTACGTTTTGCTTTGAGGTCCCTCCTCTAAATCTACCACCTAAAGGTCAATCCCTTAGGATCAAGCCGCACTCCTATAAGTTTATCCGACCTACTAGAATTACCTTTTACTTAGAGGTCTCTCCTCCAAGTCTACCACCTAAGGGTCAATCCCTTAGGATCAAGCCACACTCCTATAAGTCTACCCAACCTACTAGGCTTCATGCTTGGACTGTATCCAAGACTTTAACATTACCTAGGGTTACCTCCCCTTAAGATTTCCACTGCCTAGCTTCACTCACCAGGACTTCCACCACCTAGGGTTACCTCCCCCTAGGATTTCCACTGTCTAGCTTCACTCACTAGGTCTTCCACCACCTAGGTGTACCTCCTCCTAGGATTTCCATTATCTAGCTTCACTCACTAGGACTTCCACCACCTAAGGTTATCTCCCCGTAGGATTTTTCCTAGCTTCACTCACCAAAATTTTCACCACCTAGGATTACCTCCCCCTAGGATTTCCCCTTTCCTAACTAAGTTAGGACTTTTCCTTGCTAGTCTCTTCCAAATATCAAGTTCTATTTGGATCAACCCTTAGTCAAACTGACCAGATTTAGGTACATTATCAAACATCAAAACCCTAGAAGTTTATTACACCAACAATCTCCCCCTTTTTGATGTTTGATAATTTTCTTAAGTTAGGTATTTGGTCTTTAGGGTTTTATACCAAAGTTGGGAGTCAAAATATTTTTAACTTAAGGTCATTCTCCCTCTTTAACATACATAAAAAAGATTACCTAAAGTTCCTTTCATTTTGCACTAACAATTTTGAAAATACTTGAGAAATCTTTGTTAAAGCATTATTTTCGAAATAGGATCATTTTTGAAAATATCACTTTTGAAACTGTAGTTAAAAAATAATTTCCAAAAAGTTTTTAAACATAGTTTTAAAGAATTTTAAAAATTAGATTTGAAAATAGTTTTAAAGAATTTTGAAAATTAGCTTTGAAAATTTTTTAAAAACTATATTTGATCTTTAAATCAGGGCTCCCTCTCAATTTGACACTTTCTTAGGACCTTGTTGACCACAAAGAATACATCCTATGTATTTTAGAGGTTGATCCAAATTAAAAGAACAACTAAAGCATTTTTCAAAATATTTTCTAAATTTTTTTTAAAGGAAATTATTTTCAAAAGTTTTCAAAAGTGTTTTTTAAAAATTAAAAAAAAATATTTAAGAAGCATGGGTTTCAAACTTTTTCAAAAAAAAATTCAAACTTTTTCAGAGAATTTTGAAAAGTATATACGTATCTTTTAATTCGAACTCCCCCTCAACCTGACATATTCTTAGGAAACCTTGTTAACCACAAGGAGAACTACATATATGTCTAGGGGTTGATCAAAATCAAAAGATCAGTTAAAATATATTTTTTCAAAGCATAAATTTTTAAAATAAATTTTCAAAAGATTTTCAAGTGTGTTTAAAGATATTTCAAATATTTTTCTAAAATATTTTTAAGAAAACATTTCTAGATTTTTCAAGTAGTTCTCAAAGATTTAAAAATAATTCTAATTTTTTTTAAAAAAAAAAAGCTCATTTTAAAAAAAAAAACTCAAATTTTTAAGCATTTTCTTGAATTTTCAAAAGCACCTCTCCTTTAACCTGACACACCTTCGTTATCCTTGTTAACCACGAGGAAATCTACTTAAGTGTCTAGGGGATTGGGTTCTAATATTGACTTTGGGATGTGAATTTCTATGTACTTATTAACAATCAATATTTTTTAAGTATATAGATTTTTTAAAAAATTATATATAAATACACCCAATAAAGCATGAAATTCATTAAAACATTATTATGTTAAATCACTATTTTGAAAATAATTTTTAGAAAATTATCTATGATTTTTTAAAACTTTTTAAAAATATTTTCAATTTAATAGTCCTTATCAGTGTTTCAACACAATCAATCAGGGTATCCTTATGGGGTTTGTGAGATGTTTTATCAGTTTTATCTTATTTAAAATTTAAGTTTGAATCTAACAATTGATTTACACTTGAGTTAGACTAAAGTTTGATAGTTAGTTGGTTAAATATTTATTTTAATAATTGACTTTCAGATTGTGGCGAGGCACAAGGTATTTTTGGATATTGGAGCAACAACCACTTCTAGAGAAAATCTTTTAAAGAAATGGAATATTTAGGGTGCGTTTGGTTTGCACCGTTTTCATTTTCATTTTCTGGAAAACGCGCGTTTTCTAGAAAACAGAAAACGACTTTTTGTCATTCTCTGTTTTTCTAGAAAACGATAGCCAATTTTTTAGAAAACGCGCGCAGAAAACGCAAACCAAACACTATTTTCCAGAAAACGCGCGTTTTCCAGAAAATGAAAATGGAAAACACACGTACCAAATGCCCCCTTAACTTTCTTTGTGAGACCATTTGGTCTAACTAATCAAGTGTCGATCAAGCCTAACTCCTTCATCATTCTAGATTATGCATGAATGAAATACAAGTATGAACGATATGTCATTTATCGATATAAATTAACATTTAATAATGCATGTACATGGAAAGTATGCATGTGTCAAACAATTTATAGTTGATTTTTAAGGATGCATCAAATTATTGATTTGATACATTTTGGATGAACCCACGAATGTGTCAACCCACTTTGATACATTTTAATTTTTATTATTTTAATTATTTCATTGGGTAAGATTTATTAATTAGCTTCATAATTATTTTTGATTTAATTTTTGAGTTGTTGGATTATGGAAATTAATTTTGGATTTTAAGATTTAATCTTGAATTCATAGTTTCATAATTAAATAGTACTTATTTATAATGAATTAATTTCATATTTTTTTGTATTTAACTTAGAGTTTATCATTTGGTTAGGATTTAATTTTGAATTTTTAAGACTTGAATTATTTATCGTTTCATAATTAAATGGCACTTTATTATATTTAATTAAATTTGAAAATTTTCCATTAACATTTAATTAATATTATTAAAAATGTGTAGATTTGATTTCTAGATTTTTGAGTTTTAATGTTGAATTTTTAAGATTTAAATCTATAAGATTAGAATTTATCTTATCTTTTGAATTTGTATTTTTAAAATTATCTTGATCATTAATTAACTTAACATTTAATTCTGAATTATTAACTAAGTTTGATTTATTCAAATTAAATTTATTTTGTTTAGTTGAAATGTTAATTAAGTTGGAATTTGAATTATCTTGATCAAATAAATTAAAAATTTTATTAAGATTTTATGTAATCTTATCTAGTTCTAGATTAACTTGGCCATTTTTTGATTAAATATTTCTATTTTTTAATATTTTTATTATCTCAACAAACTAGTATCAATTAAGTACCATTGAATCAAGTTCTACAACTAACAAATCATCCAATCACACCCACAATCAACAACATATCACAGAGGTTAACAATGAAAAGCTCAAAAGATTCATTCAACACTCAAGAATGAACACAGTCACATCAAATTCAATGAATTGAACAAAGGATTTTCTAAATTCTTGAATTGAAACTAAGCATTAGTTTGTAGACACCAAAATAGAGAATTCAAAATAGAAAATAAATTGCAATCTAAGCTATCAGATCTTCAAATCTGAGCAAAGGTATGACAAATGAAAAGAAAATAAGAACAAATAACATTCCACAACCCAAATCTGGAATCAAACCTCTCCTCTCTGTTGTGAAACAGAGTTACCTCTGGAAAACACCCTTTGGGCAATCACTGGAGAAGAACCAAACTCCCAACTAGTGCAGCTTACGGCCATAGCTTCTGGGAACACCCTTCGAGCTCACGATCAGCTAGCACTCTCATCGCACGAATAACAGATGCTGAATTCTGGAAATTGCTTAACCCGATCGATTGATCAAATAAATTCGGGTGTAGCGAATGAAGTGGAAGTCGAAATGAAATCGAAAGCTTCTAGGAACGCCCTTCGAGCTTCGTTGGTTGATGGAAATCACAGATCGGGGAACAACCTCTGATCTCGATTGTGGATGGGAAACAGAAATCCAACTTATGGACCAGGGAACGCCCTCTGTCGCTCTCTGACCTCGGACAACGAACACCACCGACATCTCAGAGATCACCGGCGATCAAGAAGACTTGCTCACGAATCTGGCTTGTGGAAGGAGCATCAGGGACGAAGGATGAAAAGTGGAGAATATCGCAAGGAAGAAACCGAGCTCCCTAGATCACTGTAGCTTCTCACGATTTAAATCAACCTCAAATTGGATCGGACGGTCCAGAATGATTCAGGTCTTGATCAACGATAAGAACATCTCGGATCTGGATCAAAATCTCTGGATCTTCATCAATGGCTGAGATTTACTCCTCATTAGGTTGGATGGTCCATATCTTCAATGGATGACTTAGATTTGCTTGGATCTTGGATGAACGGTCCATAATGCTCCAAAACTTGATCGTCTCATTTAGCCCTAGATTTGATTGCAATTCTGATATGATCTGATCGAGTCCATGATCCTTTTGATACCTACAAAGAATATATTGAAATATTAACATCAAATACCATGATAATAAACTAATTTACAATTAAGTCTAAGACAAATGTAATGCATGAAATGTGATGTAAATATAGGTTTCATCTATGAAAACAACATCAAACCATGCATGTATGAATCAAAATAGTATAAGTAAAAGCATGGTTATCAAGGAGATTTTAAAGTCATTCAGAAGCTCCGCTCAAGAGCCTACTACTTGCAGGACGAGGATGGGAGAAAGCCCGAGTGGCCTTGGAGCGCGAATCATCTTCAGCCATATAGGGTCGGGTGAGAGGTGCGTGGTTAAATCCCAATGTACTAGTGTAAATGTATGTCTTGTGGATGCAGGAAGACAATGAATAAAAATCCTAAGTGTTCCAGATTCTTGTGTCGTTCGGCCAAGTTAAAAGTCGAGCGGTGACTATAAATCTTAGTCTTCACAAACAGTTGAGCGGCGACTATAAACCCCTGTCTACATCAAAAGTCAAGAGGCGACTATGAACCCTCATCTTCACCAAAAGTCGAGCGGCGATTATAAACCCTGTCTACTTTAATAGTCAAACGACGACTATAAACCCCTATCTATGCCTTCAACAGTCGAGCGACGACTATAAACTCTTGTCTACGTCAACAGTTGAGTAGCGACGCTACTGTAAACCCTTGTCTATGTCAATAGTCGAGCGGTGACTATAAATCCTAGTCTTTTTCAACAGCCAAGCAACGACTATAAACCCAAGTCTACGACAAATATCGGTCGAGCGGTAGCTCTAAAACCAAGTCTACAACAAATAAAGATGATCAACGAGTATAAGCTGAGAATAAGGTTGACAAGGAAACATGTTGATCCTAGAAGAAATAGTTCTCCGCTAAAATGAGGTTGTTCGGCTAGACTGGAGTGATTACTCCAACAACATAGCAGTCAGTTACATCAACGATCGGGAGGGAAGGGAACCATACTTCAAAAAATTTCAAAAAATGATAAATGGTTCATTGTCCTACTTGAGCTGAGAGACAATGAATTCATTAACAAGTGCAAAACCTAACAAAGAGAAGAAACACTGAATGGTGATGCATTAGGGAACACTGTAGAAAGCAACTAAACAAAGATTTGTTGAATCAGTGATCATGTATTAACACTTCGAAAATGCTCTATAAGGTAGCAAGAGATGGTACAAAAGGAGGCGAACTTCGCAGTGGGCGAGGATCACTCAAGGTAATCCAGCACGTCATCGGGCAGCAACTCGATCAGCTTGTTTCGACTGATGACCTTATTGGTCACTGAGGTTGGGATATAACCACTGCTCTTCAACTGGTCGAGCATCCCAACAATGGCGAGGTTGAAGAGGCGGAGCACCCGGTCGATGAGCTGGTCATTAAAGGGGTCCGATCGGAGGTAATCCCGCTTCAGAATCTCGAACCGACTAGACTATGTGCCTTGATAAACTTCTAAGGTCATTTGGGAGGCCTCCAGATTGGCCTTCATAGAAGCCAGCTTGGCATCCTTAGGGCCAACTGCTTGCCCAGCCATCGAGTATCCCGCTCGGCATTCAAAGGTGCCTCCATCTCCTTCAGGTTCTGAGCCAGAATCTGAGTTTCTTTGTTCTTAATCTCCAAGTTCTCAATTGCT
The DNA here is from genome assembly GCF_018446385.1 of Zingiber officinale. Classification (NCBI taxonomy): domain Eukaryota; kingdom Viridiplantae; phylum Streptophyta; class Magnoliopsida; order Zingiberales; family Zingiberaceae; genus Zingiber; species Zingiber officinale. The sequence continues at coordinate 119,851,356 of NC_055989.1, forward strand.
CAGAGCTTCCTAGCGTTGGCTGAATTGACCTTCGCCTCAAAGGAGCTGGCCTGCTTATTGAGTCTCGCCAGTTATAAATCCTACTCGACTCTCTTACCCCTCTCTGCCTCCAGCAGCTCAGAGTTCTTTTGCAGATTGGCTCTCAGTTGGGCCCCCTCGACAGTCAACTGCTCCAAACACGCTTGAGAAACCTCCGACTGGCCGCTCGAGGGGCGCATCTATTGGACTTCATGCTCCAGAAATGCTAGTCTCTGGCACATGGCCAAGCTCTTGACCCAGTACTGTAGCGACAAGGAGATTGTAAGGGTCGAGCGGGGAAAATCAAGTAAATATAAAGACAATATACATACCCGAGTGACCATCTAGATATGGTTGTTCGCTAGCTCCCCCGGAGAGATGATCGTTGCACGAGCCCTAGCATCAGCCCATATTTGTCCTAGCGGCCCTTGGATCCGAATCTAGTGCTCAGGGGTGCAAGACGCGATGTCGCCCAGACTGCGCCATTCATCGGTAGGCAAATGGATGATGACTGTTATTTATCTCTGGCCGCTAGGGCCAGAGGGCTCCGAAGTCACCTTGCCCGTGGATTTGGGCGTTGGGGACGGTCGGATGATGGACACTTGTGCAGACTGCGAGGATGGAGGTGGTATGTAGGCGATCAGCGATGCACAGATTGTCCCCGACGATAACCCGGATAGTGACGGCATCCGGTCGGATGACAGGGAAGTATGGAGCACTATGGCTCCTTACTTGGGAAGAGCGAGCGTTGATGTCTTACCCCACTCAGGAGCAAGGCGTGAGCCAGCTTGGGCGGGTGTTTGCAGGGAGGATGTTGAAAAGGGGGAGGAAGCTTCCCCATGGTGCCTCTTGTGTTGTTGCAGGGGTTGGCCGGAAGTGGCCGACTCCGAAGCCACCGTGATCGGCAACATCAAAGGCCGTTCTGGAGGAAGGTCAGTTGTAGCGGCCACTGCCCCACTAGCCACCGTCTGACTCGCTCCATCCTTGTTGATCGGCGCGAGAGTCTCACTCGCCTCACCTAGCGGATCTTCATGGTTGCCGACCGATTGTAGGCCACGACTCTCCAGTTTGGCCACCCCTATGGTATTGATCTCGGTGTCCGCAAGTCTTCTCTTGTCGGTAAGACGTGCCCTCAGCATGATGCGGGCTGCAAAAAAGATAGCAAAATCAGTTAGATTTAAAGATGAAGAGAAGAAAGAGCATACCTAAGTTGGACGAAAGTCGCGTTCGGATCGAGCTCTAGCCAAACACATAAAGGACGCCCTCAAATAGCAACCGGTGAATGTGATACTTCTGACCGTCCAAGCTAGAGGCTGCTTAAATATAATCTGATCAGCTTCGGTATCTCCCAAGCGACGGTTGCTTCATCACTACCATTTGCCAACCGGTTAGGAAGTCGGGCCGCCGGGGAAAACAAACAAAGAAATAATGTTTCGTCTAATGCTTATTGGAGGAGGACATTTTATTAAAGAAGACTAGGCCCACTCAAGCTTAGAACAAGAAGGTCCCCGGCTCGGACAATTTAGGATAATATAAATAATGGAAGATCCGAGGCGTTAAGGGAATGTCATGCAATTGGAAGAGAACTACTACCCCGAACAACAACCTAAAGGAGTTCGGTACTAATTGATGTAAGTAGATATGGAAATATTTACAGATGACAAAAAAAAAGGGATGAACGGAAAACCGAAGGCCTGCACTAAACTGGTCCTTGAAGAAGGTCAAAAAGTCGACTGACGGTTTGTATGGTCAGTCGTAAGCAGAGGGAATAGCAACTTGATAAGAAGAGGAAAAATGGTAGGTGGATTTCATCTTTTCTATGTCGTCTCCATCAAACCTAGACTCGGTGGAAGTATACTAGAGTCCAGGGATAGGCACAGGGGATTGTGGAAAATCATCCATCAAAAACCAGAAAGGCGAGAAGAAGCAAGGCAAAGATTCGACGAAGAAAAGAAAGAGGAACCTTACTGGAAGAGGACGTCGGTGAAGATGAGGAGAAGGGGGCGTCATAGAGATTGTTCGGGGACGAAAGCGCAAGGCACGGTGAAGATGACGGTGAGCAAAAGGTAGGTTTATAAACCTTACGGTCGATCACCCATTGCCATCCGATCAAGAGTTGTACAAAACTAGGATGAAATCTAGCTGTAGAATTCGAAAAGGTGCTTATCATATCATCAGCGGATATCCGCCTATTACGTCAAACGCGCGACGGCAGAAAGTGAGACATACTACGGGAAAGCATTAATGGAACTTAATTAAAAGGCATGGTTGCGTGTTCGACTATAATTATCGAGGATTTGCACAGTTTTCTAGATATTTAGATAATGTCAACCACTATCACCGGACACTCATCCGAGAGAGCACAGGGAAAGGAAAAAATTCGCTAAGTGTTGGTGCCAACCATCCCGATCGGCACAGATATCTTACTAGGGTACAATCGAGCGATCGATCCAATACCAAGGTTATGAGGTATGATCCTAGCGGCAGCTACACGCCCAAGACAACATATGAAGCAGTGCGGCGAAGTAATGTGAAATGATCACAAGTGCGAGACGAAAAGGAATGGACGGTCTGTGAGTCAAATCGCTGAATCAGCGCCCAACGTTGCCACTCATTACATCCGAATGGTGATTAGTATATATTAGCCAACCAGTATCCAAAGAATAGAGAGTGTTCGATTGGTGGAGGTTATCCATGGCACTACTTGTCCAGTCGGGCTTGCAGCCTCCTTCGACTAGACTTGAGAGAAAGACCTGTGATGCGGTCATAAAAGGGGCCCACTAAGTGTGGGTCAAAGGAGAACATGGAGGTCAAAGTTAAGGAGGTCAACGCTAGAGGGCTAACGAGCCCATCATAGGGTATCCGAGCGGAGATCTACATCATGGGCCGATCGGACATGTTTTTCCCAACCGGCAAAGGGATAGGCCAAGCGAAGCGCCCGTGCAGCCAAGATCATCAAAAGTTCATCAGGAAAAAGAGGAGTGTTGAGATGACCAGAGCATTATTCCAATTAGGCGAGAACATACTATCGAGACTCATCACTGCATGGAAGAGTAGCCGAGTCCAGCCGAGCGAAGGAGTACTGGGCCAAGCAGTTATCTCACTCGGCCGATCAACGGGATCGCTGAACTATCTCGGGATATCCTTTTGGGAGATAGTGTTGCTGACATGGGTATGGTCAACAGGCGGATCGTACGACGACAAATCGGAGGGTGTGCCCACAGCCAATTGGAGAACGTGTCGATGACCAATTGGAGAACGTGTCCATGATCATGTGTCCATGACCAATTGGGGAACATGTTCGTGACCAATGAGAGAACGTGCCCACACCTCGAAAAGTGCGCATGCCGCCGACTAAGGCATTATATAAAGGAGGGTCTGTACACCAGCGGGGGTACGCATTATTCACTGTTTACGCTTGTGCTATTGTGTTTCGTCTTCTTCGTGTCAGTGACTGACTTGAGCGTCAGAGGGCCAACATCGGAGACCCCTTCCCTGGCTCAGCACTGACGTGCAAATCGAAGAATGGTCTACATCCAGTCAATGCAACAACCACATCCCCAGTTTTCCGTCTCCATAATTTTTGGATAGGATCAACGACAAATATCGCTTTTGTCGTAGATTTGAGATCATGACAAAAAAAAAATTCGTCATAGATTTTACGACAAATATATATTATTTCGTCACAAAATTTGATGGCAAGATGACAAAAAAATTTTTATTGCCGATTTGATCGCAAATTCATTTGCAATGATTTTTTTATTCATCGTAAAATATTTTTATTTTTTATTTTTTATTTTGTAGTGGGATGTCGTTGTGAATATCATTGTGTCAATCAAGACCCATAAGAAATTGCCTCATCCGATCCTCTTCTCTTTGTTCGATGTGCACTTTCATTTGGTCCCCTCGGGGCGGTGCGATGGTTAAGACATGGGGTGTTGTCACATGAGGTGTTGGAATCGAAACTCGGCGTGATCGAGCATAACCTCCCCCATGTCTTGGTCATTTGCACTAATGGCTAGTAGTCATCCATGATTTACCTCCTCTCTCCTCCGTGTTGGTGCAGGGACAGATTGGGGGCGAGCGAATCGCCTTTTGCCACATGTGGCAAAAGGTGGAACCGCCACCCTAGCAATGTGCACCTTCATTTGGTTGCAGGTCGAAATGTATCTATCTAATTCATCCCAAAGACTCTTTAAGTTTTGAGAAATTGGCTGAGATTATCATTATGCACTGTGAAAGAGAGACGATTTTTGAATCTGATATGTTGGAGCTAGGATCAAGAACTCAATTGCAGATAGCCTGACAAAGGAAACAGAGACAGCAATAATCACATTTAAAGATTATTTTTCGAAGAACAACACACACAACACACGGATCGATCGAATACCTTCCCCTGATCTGTACAATAATTTTTTTTCTTAAATTATCATGTGACTGTTCGTCCTTCATCATCTTCGCCTTCATACCTTACTACTCATGTTCCACGCTTAAAACTGTTACAATTACAGTAGTCTCTCCCTAATCAGCAACCACAGTGCTCTCGGCCTTAGCATTCCTCCAAATCTCCTCGAGCTCTCCGGCGAAGACCTTCTGCCGGCCGACGACGACTGTGATATGATCCACGCCGTCGACGACCTCGACGCGAGCTCGCGGGATCCTGGCCTTGACGGCGTAGCTGCACTCCACCGGCAGGAGCTCGTCCCCCTTCCCGTGGAACACCACCACGTCGCAGCTCAGCCGCTCCCTCACCGCATCCATGAACTCCTCCACCCTGCCGGAGCTGCCGCAGAGGATGTTGTGCATCGTGTGCCATGAAGCGTGGTGAGCGTGGCAGAAGAAGCCGTCCATCAAGTACGTCCTGACTCTGCAACATGTACATGCCATGGTCAATCTCCATATTAATTAGAGACCACGTTAAATAATTTATCCCCAATTGTAATGCACTTCTTGTCCTATTCACGTCAATTTATTGAGCAGTAGGAAAAATGGAGGTGGTTCACCGCCCCAGCGGTCCTCCTCTTCTGAAAACTCTGTTAATGCACGGCAAATTTGTAGCAAATAATTATTAATTACTTTTTATTTATTTAATCGTAGGCCGATCGATCGAGCTGCTAGTTTAGGAGGAACCTGTTCCTGGTCGCTAACTTGAAGGACTTCTCCCAGAACCGGTGGTGCTTGCAGAGAACGAGGCACACAGTCCGACTGATGTGTTCGTACCAGCAAATCACCGACGCGCCGAAGGTGATCAGCGGCCACACACGGCGGGGCGCCACCCGCCGGAGCAAGTACTGAGTCCGCTGGACGCCCTTAGGCACCGGGAAATACGGCTGCGAGCATCAGTTATGTCAATAATTAATTGATTGATATGTTTACTTATTGATGCGCTAATTGAAAGTCACCGGCGCGAGGATGGTGATGGACTTGACGGCGGCGGGGTGCTTGGCGGCGAGGGCGAGGGCGAGAAGGGAGCCAAGGGAGTGCCCGACGAGGTGGAAGGACTTGACGCCGTAGCGGCGGAGGACGGAACGGTCGATGGTGTCGACGTGCTCCCGGAGAGTGTAGAGGGAATCTGACGGCTTGGGGCTCTTGCCGAACCCCAGAAGATCAACCGCCAAGAGGCGGTAGCGCGACCGCGCGTCGGCGCTCAGGTGCCGGAAGACCGTCTCCGTCCAAAATGCCGACGAGGAGATGAATCCGTGGATGAACAGAACGTCCTCCTTGGCCGCCTTCCCATCTGATTATTTTGCTAATTAAAAGCAATTAATAACTAGATTATATGTGATAATTGAGATTAGGAAGGAATAAACTGCACCGGTGGGGCATTCGACGTAGACGTAGAGCTCGTCGGGCGATCCGCGCGGGCAGCAGCTGTCGCAGTGGCAATCCGACCAGCACGGCGCGGTGCTTGGCTTGTCGCCGCCCACCTTGCCCTGCGGCATCCGCACAACGGTCGAGTTATTAACGGTGAAGCCGTCCCCCTTCCTCGTCGGCCGCACCCGCACCGGGGCCGCCGCCGCCGAAGGCGGACAGCGTCGCACATTCAGCTTCTGCAGCGCGGCTCTGGCGACGTCGGAGACCACGGAAGGGCGGCGAAAGAGCGTGTCGGATATGTCCTCGAGCTGCAGCTTGGTCGAGGACAAAACCGAGAGGACGAAGACCCCGCCGCTGCCTCCGGCGCCGCCGCGTCCCGGGGAGGCGAAGCAGTAGCACGGCTTCCACTGCGCCTCCGCCGCGTAGTCGGCCAGCTTGTAGGAGAAGCAGAGGAGGAGGTCCAGCAGGTCCAAGAGAGTGAAGACGAGGAAACCGAGGAGATCATTGGCCGCTCGGCCTGCTATGGCCGCCGCCCGGCGCAGGGTGCCCATGTCCCGTAGACTAAGAGAGAGAGAGAGAGAGAGAGAGCTAGGGAGAGAGATTTAAACGGGAGCGAAGGACGCGAGGGGTTGGGACCGGTGATTAAAAGCGATGGTCGAACAGGGAAAGTCGGGTAGGTGGTAGTTGAACTCCCCGAGCAGAACGGAACGGTGGCGGTGTCCTTGAGCTTAAGCTTGAGCTTGAGCGGGGCATGCATGGCGAATCAGGATCGTAGCAAGTCAAAAATGTGGGCAAGAAAATAACCACATGTGGTCAACTTGCGGCCATTAAAGCGTTGAGACAGCTTGGCATTCAACAATTAATCTCGTACCACGCCCATGCTTGAAATAGCATATATCATCGCGCAGTTGATTGAGCTTCAAGAGATGGACATGAACACCTGCAATGTAACGAGGCCATGCTTGAAATAATATCATAATTTATAGTAGTAACATTAATGTGATTGAATTTGCTTAAATGATATATATATAACATGAAGGGACTTAGTGCGAGTGAATCGAGGATACTATGGAATTGAGAATCAAGATGATATGATAGTCAAAATCAAGATAAGTTAGCGGTTTTTCGTCAAGGTGAGATGACAATCAAAGTCAAATTATATACAGCTGAACAAGTCACTCTCATCGGAACACAGCTCCTCACTTCTCAATACTGAGACATTCAGTAGGAAGTCGGTTGGACTTAAAGGCTTTAGCACTCCATTTCTCAGTATCAAGGTGCTTAATCTATAGTCGGTCAAATTCACGGAGTTAAACTCCGCTCCCCCCCCCCCAATCACATTTTTTAAGCATAAGTTTCTCAGCATACAGTCGGTCAACCTCAGAGTCGGTCGACCTCAGGGACTTAGTGCTCCACTCCTCAGTGCCAAGATACATCGAGCACACCCGGTCAGCTCCAGCACCAGTCAGATATATGAAGCCTAGCTCCCTGCTCCTACAATTTAACTCTCGGTATAGGGCCAGTCAGCCTAAAGTGATGGGCGAACCTAAGGAATTTAGTTCTCCACTTCTCATGTGGCAGTCTTCTATCTTACAGTTAATTGGCTACTAGGTGGATCAAACTGCCTCTAGGAGACAACATTGTCAAAGAATAACAACAATCTATTAGAGAATAACAACTACTCGTCAGGGAATATTTCACTACCATAACATATACATGCGAGGGAACCTTCCTTTGAGGGTATCCGTGTTAGATTTTGAGAGATGTCCTCTTATGATTTTTACTAAATATAAATTCACTATTTGAGTGCATATTATATGTTTGATTGTCTTAAACTTATTTACTGAATATCTACAATACAATTCATAGCATAAGAGAAATTGTGATTGGATCACAACTAGTGATTATCTCTACATGTGCAATTATAAACATATTAGAATTTCTCTATTCATCGAATTGATGCATTCGGACATCATCAATTCTGTAAAACTAGGACGGGTTATACTCCTTGGTTCGTCAAGTAGCTGTTTTCTCATTGGCTGGAGATATTGGGATGTCGAGAGTTAAAAGTAGATGCTAGTTATGGTAACTAGTTCATTGGAGTGATTCGCTGTAAGACTTCATATGATTATCTATATATATACATATGTTTGTGAAGCTCTTACTACAGCTCGAGTGCAAGGAGTATAACCTATCCTAGTTGCAATTAATTATGCAAGGAGTACAAAAAAATATGACCTAGAAAATTATAACCCTATCCAAATGCAAGAAGGTAATAATGTATAAATGAATCTGCAAAGTTAAGTATAAGAGTGATGGTTCAATAGATTGCTTTGAAGCTAGACTAGTGGCCAAATAGTACACTGAAATTTATAATATTGATTACATAGAAATATTTGCTCTTGTGGCTAAAATGAACATTGTAAGGGTTCTTCTATCATTGGCCACCGACAAGAGATGGCCAATTTACCAAATGGATATCAAGTGTATCTTTCTTCAGGAGAGTTAGAAGAAGAAGTATATATGCAATTACCTCAAGGGCCCTATCAAAGAGAGGAAGGAATGTTTGTCGACCAAGAAAGGATATTTATGGGCTGAAATAATCTCCTCGAGCTGTCTAAAATTAAGTTCTGATCACCTTCATAGTATCAATTTCAAAAAATGCAATAGTGACTCTTCCCTCTTTATGAAAATCAATAATATGGAAACCACTATAGTACTCCTATATGTAGATAACATAATTGTCATTGAAGTAGCATGAACAACATTAATCAAATTAGAAGTTTCCCTATATCTCAATTTGAAATTATAAATTTAAGAAAATTAATGTAGTTTCTAGATATAAAATTAGCCTACACTTCCAAATGACTAATTTTATCCCAAAAAAAAATATATGTTCTTGACCTTTCGTAGGAGACGTGTAAGTTGGGAGCAATTAAAGACAACTGGTAGTCCAGCCTCGACATATGATGAAAGGGAGGATGAGGATGAGGATGAGTCCTTCACTGACATACATAGGTACTAGAGGCTAGTCAGGAAACTCGTCAACTTACTATTACCAAGCCAAGTATTGCATATACTATTAACCAAATCAATCAGCATATGCACACACCCAAGATAAGCGACTATAAGGCAGTCGAAAGGATCCTTAGGCATCTCAAGGGATCTCTAGGAAGAAGAACTTACATGAGAAATAATAAAAGCTCAGAGATTGTAGGCTACTATGATGCAAACTGAGCTAAGGACTCCCAAGACAAGAAATCAACTACTAGATACTATATGTTTGTCGAAGAAATACAATATCTTGAAAAATCCAAAAGTAATTAGTGAGGTCTAGATCAAGTGCAGAGGCAGAATATAGAACTATGACAATCTCAACTGGTGAAATAGTCTACCTGAAGACTCAAGTCGAAGAGTTAGGATTTCTAGTCACAACTATCAAATTATACTGTGATAACCATACACAGTGCTTCAAATCTAATTTTTCATGAGCAAACCAAATACATCGAAGTCGATTGTCACTTTTTGCACCAAAAAATAGAAGATAAAATCATAGTACATGCAGAATAGTCTCACTAAGTTAGGATGCACAATATTTATTCACCAGGCTAAGTTAGGATGCACAATATTTATTCACCAAACTTGAGGGAGACTGTTGAAATTAAAAGAAAGAAGCATAAGTTGGTTCCTATCTATTGCAAAGGTAATCGGAAACCAACTACTCCTGTGCTAGACAACATATAACAACTATTGATTCTTAGTTGGTGCTTCGCCATTGCTTTGATAAAACTAGTTGTGCTAGCTATTGCTTCCAGCTCTTTCCCTTATAAAAGGAGGCCTCATTTTCACTCTGAAAGCAAGAAAAAATCTTCTTCTTTTCTCTTTGTAAAGACCTAGTAAAAATCCCTTTTTTTATTTTCTTCTTCTTCTCAAATAAGAAGGACAATCTTCCCCTCTTGCAAGAGAAGTTTTTCTCACTGACACTACTAGAAGAGTTAATCTTGCTCTTCTTTATCCATTGTGAACTCTCCTTTTAACATATACCTTGTGAATACAAAAGTGAGTCTTTTGGAAGAACGGTGCCTTAAAGTATTGTCCTGCATATTTGTGAAAGTATTCTCATGAAATTCCATCATAAAATTGATAAAGTTTTATTACAACATGCAAATAAATAATTGAATTGCATATGTATATTCATGATTCCTCCTTATATTGTCCCCTCGGATAGGTCTAGTGACTAGCGCATGAGATGTTATCATAATGAGGTCTGGGATTCGAATCTCAGCAAAACCGAGATAAATACCTCTCTTATGTGCTAGTCACTATTCCAAAGGCTAGTAGTCGTCCGTGATTTATCTCCTCCATGTTAACCTTGGGACAGGTTGGTGGGGACGCTGGGGACGAGGGGGGCGAGCGTATTCGCTTTTTTACCACAATGATTCCTCTTTTTAAGTATATATCACTTTTCTAACATTATACACCCTCACACCTATGCACTCATGTGCGACAGACCATGTCCAATGGTTTTAGATAAATCTTACATATCATGTTATATGAGGGAAGCCAGATGAGAATGATGTAGTAGCTAGTAAAGGTGAGTAAACATTGACCTATCCTAGCTCCATCGTGCGAAGTTTCATGCTCACACTCCATCCCACTTAAACATTGTCTACAAATGATAGTCATATATATAATTGAAACATCATTTAATAATTAAAGTTTTTCATTTTATTACATTTAAAATATACTGTGAATTAGTCCCACAAGACTTACAAAAAAAGTATGAAACCTTCACTCACTTGGTCTAAGGATTTATATCATGATCGTGAAGTGGATGAAAATGGTACAAGGCTGTGATCTTAGAGTTTTAGTCGACTGACTTTTAATGAACTAGTGTCTAGTCGAAACAATTGAAATAAATAGTAGGGAAAAAAAGACCTCAAATACCGTCAATTCACAATCGATTGAATTCATAATTTCTTCTATTCTTAAACTCTTACAACAGCTCTAGAGCTTGTATTCTTACAAGAATTTCAACAATAATGGTATTGTTCATTCTTTTTTTGATACTTCTATTATTTAAGGAGAAAAGGAAAGTGATATTATTTTCTTTAAGCTAATTGTTAGTATCTTGTAATAATAAGAGTAAATATTTTGTACAAGGCTTTCTCTAGATCTTTGTATGGTGAATTTTTTGAGAAATCATTCATATAATGAAATGAATCTAGTGGTTGTATAGTGGAACCAGGAGTACAAACCATTTTAGCTGCCTAATTATATACTTAATTATATACCTTTTAGCTCCCTAACTATATACCTAGTTAGACTTTTCCTACTGCCAAGATTGGATGATTGATAATGTGGAATTGAGAAGAAACTTACAATGGTAATATACAAATAGTCACGCCACTAGTTGTCAATCAAAATGTTCGAACTCGACTGTTAGTAGGAGACAATCTTAGTGAAGTTAGGCTGGAGAATTTGATAGTGTTCTTGTGCGTAAAGGAAGATGGACAATTGCATTGAATAACGGTTCTATTACATGTTGGAATTCAGTCTTTTTCTCTATGGAATGGTTTATATGCAGTTAATGGCTTATGAAATCCTCTCGTTCAATTAGTCTCCTAGAAATTGTTAGTCGTAGCGGCACTACTTTTTACTTGGTGATCATATATACTCGGTTCAGTCATGCTCTATCAAGCGATTGTGTTCACTCAGTCCAAATGGACGGTGATCGAGATTGATTAGCTGAGAAAAAGTTTTTTTGGGGGCCTAGTGCGAGCCAAGCTTTCCATCATGGACATTGAGAGAATGAAAAGAAACTGTAATGCCATATTGATAAATGTTCAAATTCAAACACACCTGGTATACTATTTAAAATAACTCTAATGCAAATTTATAATTTCCATGAGAATTCTAATGCAAATCTACAATCATTTTAACAAGTTCGCCAGGGATTCAAATTAAGATACAACAGGTTGCCTAAGATTTCTTAGCCTACTGTAAACTGCTGCTTCAGCTTGCCTGCAACTCGGCGGATCAGAAAATTCAGTTAGTCGAGGCAAAACGAGGTATCCAGTCACTTAAAATGCTGCAGGAAGGAGCTCACTGGGTCTCATCGAGCAGATCCATTGGGCAGCGGAGGTGGCGGCATGGACATTGGCATTGGAGGCATAGGCCCTCCTGCCATCTGCTGCAGTGGCGGGGGAGGTCTCCATAGAGCAGCTGGAACACCGGCACCAGAGGGTGGTGGTGGTGGTGGTCTCATCATACCTGTAGGTGGAGGGGGCATGTTTGCTGGAGGTCTGAATTGTTGGAAAGGTGGTGGCGGCATAACAGGTTGAGGAAAAGCTTGACCAGGTTGGGGTTGCACAGGCCATTGCATGGGAGGAGGAAATTGCCCAACTGGCGGTGGCGGAGGGCGAAATACTGGGACAGAAGCAGCAGGAATGGGGCCATTGATGAATGGCCTCGGAGGGATTGCTGCAGGAACTGGTCCATTCGCTGGAGCCCCATTGGGAAGGGTTGGTGGTCCGCTGGCAAACAGGGTGTGTGGCCTGATCCTCTGAGTTCCTGGGTTGCTAGATGCCAGAACTCGCTCTGCAAGCACCAATAAAGGTGGTTCATGCACAAGGAATTTTACAAACATTAAGAAAAACAATTCATTAAACAATAAGGTGAACAAACCACATCAATAATGCATCAAATTAACATCCTGGAACCACGCCATTAACAAAAGAGGTACTCATACATATTTTGGTCATCATGTGTGGCCCACATTTTTTACTTGATACTCGAAGAAATTGATTGGGAAAAGAGAATTAAAGATATAAGGCAAACACTTATGCTGTTTTTATATACAGTCACTTTGAGCATGATGCATCACAAGGCTTGCAACTGCTTTTCTTACAACAAAATCTTATCATTCAGAGTAAATTTCAGACTTAAAATGTTTTTTGCTTTTAGTAAAATTTGCAAGAGTTGTTGATGCAGATAAAAGACTAGCCATGGGATTTATGTTTGGTAGCTAAAGAATGCTATAAGAGACATAATTACTTTTTTTATTTCCTTACAGACAGCATGTAAATCCTATCGACAAATATGTTAAGGAAAAATTAGTGTTCTTTATATGGTTAATTATTATAGAGATTCCACGAATGAAGAGTCTAGTGGTATTATCATAGAAATACTCACATGCCTTGAGTATGAAATTAAAGGCATATAAAGAAGCTTCTGAACTCTTTTGAAAGACAATTGACTACAAGGCAAAGATCAAAATGATGAAGATTTTAGCTCACGTATACTATGTTAATCATTTTTAATAAATTATAAAATTCTATTAATATTGTATAATTGATTGATACCACATCAGTGATGGTCGATATTTGGATCTGGTACTCCCCACTTGCAAGCAATGACAATCAAGATTCTTAGTGAAGACGAGCTTTAGATATATAAATGATTTCAAGTTCATAGTTATTTAAGGTTTGCAGCGTCCAAAAGCGTATAGATGTCGTGGGACCTGAGGCGCTAGGCGCAAGGTGAGACGCACGCCTTACCGAAGTAAGACACTTTGAGTATAAATTTTTATAATTCAAACATATACAGAAAATTTCTACCAAAATATTTCCCTAATAAAATTCAATTATTTCATAAACTATTAAACAATAATGTAAATAAAAAATTCACTAACATTCAAATTCACAAACTATTTCACTTATTTTCTATGTTGTGTTGATTTTCAAAATACAAAATCAAAGTGGTGTTGATTTTTGAAAATGATTTCTAAAAATCAGCACCATAGTGGTGTCCAACACCATAGTAATACTAATTTTTGAAAATCCCATTGAGAAAAATCAGTGCAATAAGTGGGAGGCGAGGGGAGGTTGATGCTGATTTTTAAGGGGAGAGAGTCTGAAATAAATTTGCAAGGACCAAGGGAGGTTGATGTTCATTTTCTAAGGAAGAGAAAGAGTCATGTAAGAAAAATATGTTGCATGCATGCAAGTTAATGCAACTTAATTAATTTAAAGGGTAATTAAAGATATGGGTTGGACTTTAAAAAAAAGTAGACTTCAATAGGAGAGGAAAATCGCGCTTTAAACATATCTTAACCTCTCAAAAGGTACGCGTTTCATTCAAGTACTACGCCTGGGTCACTGTCGAGGCACACACTTTTCACAACTATGATTTCAAGTAAAACTAAGATTAAATGAATAAACATATATAGAATATATGCTTATTTTATTGGTCAGTGTTTAAAGATAAGAAACATATAATATAATACAAGAGAATGTTGAATGTGTTATGAAAAATGGAAAATATATATCAAAAGTTTAAAAGTTCGAGTCGTGTCAAACTTTCAATTTAGGGATACGATTTCGATACCGTATTGTGTTAGGCCGACATGATTTTGTTACTTTTTAAAATATAAATATATTAATTAAAAAAATATTTTTATTAATATTTAATTGTTATAGATGTTTACTATCGAATTATATTTAAGATGTTAAATGTTGAAGTTTTGATATTATCTTATGAAATGTTTTAATACTTATTGAGTAAAAGTTAATTTAGAATTAACTGAAGTCCATCAAATATTTGATATATCAAGATCAAGTAGATTTAAATTGGATTTATTTTGACCAATTTAAAATTAAAATTTATATATACAATGATTTAATCTATAGTAATATATTTTATAAGATTAGAAATTATATTATATTATATTTCATTTTATTTTTATTTTTATTTTTCCTAACAATTTATTCCCTCTATCTTAAAGAGATTTATTTTTCTCTCATTGATAGATGAAGTTAAAAAAAAATTAACCGGGACAAATGGCGAGAAAAAATTAACCACGTTAAATAGGTGTTTTACCTCTCTGTATATCCTCATGGATGGATAAAGAAGGGAAAAAATTAACGACAAAGGAGGAAAAATAATTGAGAGAAAGGAATTTAAATTAAATGTCTAAAACATAAAAAAAAATAGAAATAGAAATGAAAAAAAAAATAGAGGAAATCGCAACCTTGCAACATCCTCAACAGCCTTGTGGATCGCGACCTTGCATAGGACACCACAAGGTCTTGGCTTCATCCATAACCTAGCGAGGTTGTATTAAGGGTATGAATCCTCATAATTTACCTTCTTCTAAAAATCTCATTGAGCATTGCAAGTGCATGAGGTTGCTAGCCCTACTAGTTATGACCCAAGTCACCGCTATGACATCAAACAAATAAGCATCCATATTTTGTAGGTCAAGAATTGTACCTTCATCATGATTGTAATTTGTGATACACTATTACCAATTTTGTGGAATAAACCACTAATCTATCCTTTTAATTAATTATTTGAAGGTCATCTTCTCATTTATGGACCACATTTTATGCATCTATGGAAACAACTTAATAGTTATAATTTATTTTTAAATAAACAAAGTGTGACCTTATAAACATTAAAAAGGTTGAAGTGACCAATTTCAGTCATACATAAGAGAAAATGACCAAAACTTAGCCCCATAGATAATGGTGACAAAAGGCAAATACGCTCACCCCAGTGCCCCCGCCAACCCGTCCCAGACTCCATAGATAATGCTGCATATGTAGGAGGAGAGAGGACTAATACTTTTGTGTGGGCATGGTGTACCTTTAGATTGTGCATTAAGAAATCATTTGTCTAGCCTAGTTCTTAATGGATCCAACAGTTGGTAGGCATGAGTATCATAAACAAAAACATTAATGTCCTCTAATACTTCAACTAATTATTGGCTTCCTCTTTGCGATGTCAGATATTGATTATCAGACATGGCAAATCTAAGTGGACCCCCATGATCCTATTAAATGACTGGGCAAGAAAAAAACAAAGCCATTTGGATCAACACTGTGTAACTTAATGAATCAAAGGATTTAGGGGGCATTTGGTTCTTTCCTAGGAATAGGAATCGGAATGGGAATCATTGTATTGTGGAATGGGAATGGGTATGAGCATGGATATCACTCTTAAAAGCAATGTTTGGTTAATTGCATATTTTCTATCGGAATAAATCAAAATTTCCTTTTTTACTCTTAAAGGAAAATAAGAGAAAAAATTAGATGTGAGAGAAAGATGAATGTGAGAGGAAAATATGATGAAAGAGAATGATGAGAGAGAATGTGTGACGAGAAAAAATGAAAAGAGAGAAAGTGTGATGAGAGAAAATAAAAAAAAAAGTGTGATAGGAGAGAGCATGATGAGAGAAGATGAGAGGAAAAGTATGATGGGAGAGGATGAAGAGAGAGAAAATGTAATGAGAAAAAATGAGGAGAGAGAATGTGATGGGAGAAATTGAGGAGAGAGAAAGTATGATGAGGGAGAAAGTATGATGAGAGAGAAAGTGTGATGGGAAAAAAAAAGAACAGCGAGTGTGATGGGAGAGATTGAGGAGAGAAAGTACGATGAGGGAAAAAGTATGATGAGAAAAAAAGGAGAGTGTGATAGAAGAGATTGAGGAGAGAGAAAGTATGATGAGGGAAAAAGTATGATGAGAAAAAAAGGAGGAGAGTGTGATAGAAGAGATTGAGGAGAGAGAAAGTATGATGAGAGAGAAAATGTAATGAGAAAAAAAGAGGAAAGAGTGTGATAAGAAAGATTAAGGAGAGGGAAAGTGTGTGATAAAATGATGAGAGAGAAAATATAATGAGAGAACAAAGAGAGAGCAGTGATATGAAAGAAAAAATAAATAAATATATTTTGATATTTGATATTAAGGGAGAAAATTTTAGTTTTAGGTCAAGGGTGTTTTTGGAATAAGGGAATATTTTGATTGATGAAAATAGGGTAATAGCTAATTGAAAGGGAGGTACATGGGAATGAGTTATTACCCAATTTTAAGGATTTATTCCCTTATTTGCATTCCTATTCCTATAATCCAAACATTAACAATGACAATCAATGATTCTCATTCCCATTCCCCACTCCTATTCCCCTAAACCAAACGCCCTCTTAATGTTTTGGTTCAACTAGTGAACTGTCGATGGAAAAACAATCCATGATAGTTGGACCTCAAACAATAAGAAATTCATAGCTGGAAGCTTGTTAATGTAATGCTTCTATATGCAATAATGTCTATTAAAGCAAGAACCATGGTCTCAGTGTTGTTAGCAGCATGTTAACTTAAGAAAGAAAAAATACCTGCTGGGGTGCCATGTCGTTCTCCTTTAGTATCTTTCTTGTAAGCATATGAAACAGTGATTTGACGATTACAAAGATACTGGCCATTCATTGACTGATTGCAGCATACACCCAACAAAAGAATAAGATGAGAAAAGAGCAGTAAGAAAATTCCATAAAGTAATTACAAGCTTAACCAACTATTCCAGGAGTACCTCTATAGCTGCATCAGATGCCTCAAAAGAATCATAGCTAACAAAACCAAATCCTCGCGAGTTTCCAGTCTCAGGGTCACGCATTATCTGAAAAATAAACAATTTGGAAGGCCAAATCATAAATACAATACAGAGAAACCATAAATTGAATTTAATAATATGAACATAGTACATTGACACTATGATGTCATGGTAGAATGTACCCTTGTATCTCAACCTAATCTAAAATTACAATGAGCTGCATTAATCTATCATTTAATGCTTAGAAACACTTGCTCTAAAAATGCTAAAAGACTAAGAGAACCAATTATTGCATTGTTAGCCTCTTTGTTTGTAATGCGATTATTTAGTTTCCCATACTACTAATGCTTGACAAAGATTCTGGGTGAAATGAATAGAAAACTAAGATACTAAGAACCTTCAATCATAATGCTTAAGAAAATCATAACTAAGAAACCCATGCAGCCACTGAATTTACAGATATCCTGATAATTTCAGTGACTGCTACGCAAAAATTCGTCATCAACATGATCTTCTGTATTTGTTCCAACTATTTCAAATTAGCTACATGAATTTTGTGCTGCCATTGAACTCTATCCAAGGCCATATCACTAGTGAAATTTTTAATATTAAATTTTTTTTATAGCATTGACTAATTTTTCATTTGATCTCCCTCCATCTATTACACCTACATTGAACTCTTCATTAGAAATATTATAATTAATTAAATAATTTTTTATTACATTGATTAGTCTTCCTAGCCAACCCTACCTAGTGGGTAAGATTTGATTGTTGGTTGTTGTTGCTGATTGGCCTTCATTAGAAAAAATCGAGGTTGTGCCTATTAAAGGAAAACATAGTACGAACATGTATTTACAAACCAATAAATATTTCAATTAAGCGATATGAAACTATAGCAACTACGCATATTAAACGAGAAAGAGAAAGATCAAAAAAGACTTGGTTAGCAACGACAAAACATGATAAAATTATTTAAATATAGATAATGATATAGTAAGAGAAAAAACCCAATGACATAAGAAGATTCATATAGTCGATCCCACTTAATAAATCACTTTTTTTTGGCACTTTACAAAACTCATAGATTAAATTCTTCCATAATAGAAATTAGTTGGTGCCTTTAACCATGTCTATGCAATCTCAACCTATTTTCCCCCACTTTAATCAATTAGGGTTGTGCATATTTGTTGACAGATATTAGTATTTTTATTGATGCTTTCTAGTGTAATCCACGTGTCCATATACTTCAATCCATGCAATTCAAAAAAATTATTGGTCCATACTAGTTTAACATCAAGCCCCAATCTAAAATTTAGGTAATAGATAAAAATCATTAACAAGACTAAAAATCAAACATTAGATATTTCATAAACAATTATATTCACGTAATCTTCCATGGCATATTGGATTGAATAATATATGTGCATGTGTATTGTGTATACATATAAGATAAGCTTCTTCATGAAATAATTTTCATTTTTACACAAACACGTACGTGTCTCAACTTTTGAAATTGACGACAGGGATGATATCCTACCAATGAGCTCTATGTGCCTTAATACAATAAAGAAACCTTGAGTCTCCACTAGTTGAGGTTGATAATATGAATATTATATCACCATTGAATTTTACATAAGGCAACTAATGTCTAGGCCTTTTTAATCACTTAAGAATTTTACATTATGCTTTTTTTCTCTTTTTATCATTACACCATAACACTGATCGAAACATCCCTACCTCAGAATCTATCAATCATTTTTAAACATGATAACATATCAAGAATATGTTGCTCTATTTTTTCTCAACTTATCAAAAAATTTAAATATTTTTAATTAGCTAAGCAAAAGTTTATTTGGTCTACCTAAATAACTCATTCAACACTTGTTGATTCGACTATGAAACATATACAACTCTGTGAATATGTTAACACCAACATAATCTATATTTTCTCACGTTAAATTCATATGGGTTACACTTAACTGCTAGCAGATGCCAATATTTTTATACCCACTCCTACTAACTAATACGCCCTCTCTCAACTTTCCTATCTCTACAGCATCAATTTGTGTATGTTATTTCATAACTATTTGTTGATTTGATTCATAAAGAATGATTAGTCATCAAATAACCTTTTAACCTAGAAGCATAGGATGATTGCACAAGACACTAAAAGCTCCTCCATTTTTAACCACTCGATTTTCACTTGCTGAATATTTCTTAAACAATCTACATTCAACACATTTTAGTGTTAACTTATACCTGCAAGAAATTGTCCCCACAATGAATTTGAAAATTTATTCTTACTAAACTCTTCTAGATCAGCACAATATTTATCAACAAAGATTTATAATTTTATGCTCCAAAGGTTAGTAACTAATGGCATGGACCAGATAGATGTGTGACTACTGTTACATGTGAGAATAGTCATGCAGACTATTATTTCCCATAGAATATAGCTGATACAAAAGAGATGCCATGCATTACCTTGGGATTTGTCACAATAACTCCGAATGCACTAAATGTATCATAAAGAAGCTTTTCATCTACATCCTGTAATAAAACACTAAAAGTTACATATTTTATCTACCAATTCGCAAATAGGGTTGATAGAAAGGAAATTACTTTACCGGATCAAGATTACCAACGAAAAGGTTTGCCCCTACATCCAAGCTCTTCTTGTCTTGGGATGCCTACAATAAGTAGATGAAAAAAAAAAATGAAAAATGGTAGAATAACAGACCCAGTTCGACTTTTATTTAACTGACTGATAGGAAAGAGAAAAAAATGGTACAAATAACAAATAAACTTGTATCTTGATGATAGAGGATGGTCCCTAAAATTATCAGCATTATCAAATGCTAAAGGTCCACTAATATTTGAATGATGCATGGACACATGGCAAGATGAATAATCAGATACAGGTCTTTGTGGAAGTCCTACACAATATCACACAAGTAGCTAAGAAACATGAGATACATTTGGGAGCTGCAATGTAATCTTATTCATTATGTTTAAAGTAACATGAACATTATTTGCTCATTAGATAATGCTATTGCTCTAAACTGAAATAATAAGGAAAGATAACAAAAAAAACCATGAAATTTAAAATTACTATGTCAAACTCAATCGGTTGACTTGGCATTACATGATTTTCTTGTTTGATGATTTAAAAAAAAAAAGGAAAAAATGAAATCAACATGATAGCCAAAACATTTTAAAGTTGCCTCTAGCATGTTAAATTTTTAAGGTCCATAAAGTAAACATTGTTTCCAAAAAATTCCTCAACCAAGTACCACGTGTCTTCCAAACTTTTAAGATGAACTTCAAAGTTACTCCATCTTTAGGCCTAGTGCAAAGTCACTGTGCCTTGTGTGCATTTTTAACTATAGAAATTTTCTCATTAAACCTTACCCCCTTAGAATGTCTTCATCCTACTGTTTGTATAGCAAACCATTGAAAACAATTACATCAACAAAATCACATGGTTACAAATGAATATATGATCAACATTGACATTTGAAATTTATAAAACAAATCTTGGTTATAAACAGAAATATTGATATTATGATATTTGGAACTTCTTTAACAGATCTTTCCAAATGGCCATGATCCTAACTGGTTCTGGCTCTGTACAAATATAGTTGGGATTAACAAGGGCATCCAATATGTAACCTAAGTCCGCCGAGATATGGCTATAATAAGTTACATTAAATCACTAAATCAGTAACAAACACAAACACCACCGTGTGATGTAGAATTATAGGTTACACCACCATGTAACTTACATCTTATTATAATCAGTATACTAAAAATTTTATAAACAAGCAATCATTTTACATGAAATTTATAACAAGCACACCACCGATTATTTTGCAGTAATCAAAAACATACATTTCTATTAACATGAAATCAGAATGGAATACACATGACATCTTGCAATTGAAATGTCTTGAAACCCTCAAATTATGATATAAAAGCCTTGTATTTCAGATACCAGGGTGGAATACACATGACTTATCACAATTAAAATGTATTGCAGCCTTCGAATTATGATGGCCTTGTATTGCAATCGACTAGTCAACTAGCAATTTCCATGCTTCAAAATGGAAAAAACATAGATTTGATTGAAATACTAAAATGAAAAACAAGCCAAGTAACTGGTAGAAATTGTGGGTTAATAAACTAGATTACTAATTGAGGTTAAAAAAAAAAAAGAAACAACAGTCTCGTGCAGTAAAGACTAGATCTGCATCATTGACTAAATTGACAAAACCTCATATTTTGGCAAAGGATACACAAAGAAAATAGATAGATGCTATAAATTAGTGGGTATGGGATAAATTAATTGATCCAAGGAGGAGATACTGAACGTCAGAATCTAACACCTACATTTTAGACGTTCATTTAAGAAAGCTCATTACTTGCACATATAAGTATAGAGTAATATCATGAAAGATTGGTAGATTGGAAAATTCAAATAACTACCCCGTTTTATGGTTTGCAGCACTTTGGTTGAATTCTATAATGCATATAAATCATAAGTCAATGCAACTAGTAAGTTCTTTCAACTATCATTCTCAACAATATGCAGTCTAGCATTCAACTCTGTGACGATGGCCAATTTCTTTAATAATCTATGTGGTAAACAGGATTCAAGGCCAAGGGAACTACGAAAGTAAGACATTTTCAGGATGTAATAGAATAAACTATGGGAAAGTTAATCCATTAATTCTAATAGGGTGGAACAATGTTACAAAAACAGAACATAAAGGTTTTTTTCTAATGTGAAATAGATTAAATGAGAGTGCACCTTGTTCACACGTATTGGCTTTCCATAAAGTTTAATCATGTTCAAAATCTTTATAGCCTGCAAAAACAGGACCAAAAAAGGGTGAAATTTTCCAGATATAAAAAGGCAATTAACAACCAATTGTTTCACAGAAAATTGCAAAAGGAAAAAATCAAACGTGAGTGAGAACTAATGAACTTACATAATCTGCATCTTCTTCACTGCGAAACTCGATAAATCCATAACCTTGATGAAGATTTGTAACTCTATCTTTTGGAACATAGACATTTACTGCAAAAATAAAATTACAAACCAGATTATGGTTACCGAGTTAAATTCAGCTAAATAATGAATCAGACAGCAAAACTGATTAGGCTTTTAACTTACCAACCGGGCCTGCTTGAACAAACAACTCCCACAATAACTCCTCCCCGACCTACAAAGTTGACAGCAGACATCAGAGTAAGTACAGGTTCACACATAATGGAAAGAATAAGGGTTAGAGCTCGAATTGATGTAGCCAACCAAAAACCTAGAACCAGAGGCAGGAAGACATAAACCCTAGGTGAATCAAACTCTGAATAGAAGAAGGTAAAGGAATGGAAGAAGAAAGCAAAATAGTAAAGCACCTGAGGGTCAAGGTTGCCGACATATGTGGTAGCCTCCTGGTTCCTCTCTGCGGAGTGCTGACCGAGGAGGTTGGCTCCGACCCCGGGGGTGATTCGAGTAGTCATCTCCGCTGCACCTTACCGCGATGGCAATACGCCACGGAGAGTACCGAGATGCACCTGGAGAGCGAGAAAGGAGACAAGTCGAAACGGCCAGGGGAAGGACGGAGGTCCGGTGGCGCCTGAGATTACAAGGATACTCCGGCCGAGATCGCGTTTGGTGTGTGGGCTGGAGTAAATAGGTGAGGTAAACGGGCTGGGCTTGCTGCATTCGTGCTTTATGGTTAATAAAAAAATTTCAAATTTCTCAAAGTTGGGGGATTAAAGTCAAAAGGATAATGTCCACATATTAAATAATAATTTGCCTTTTATTATTAGTGCTAGTTGACATGACTTATAACGAAGGGGAACCCCTAGCATAAAAGGAACCAAGAACCCGGGAGAGAACCAAAGATAAATTTTTACGAGAGTTAACAGAATATTTTTTTCACAATATAATAAATATAATTAATAATAAAAAGTTTAATTTGGCATCATAAAAAAATAAAAATATTAAATTAATAAATTACAATTAGACTATTATTTATTGAAGTATTAGTTAACACTTGATGACATATTGGATGGTCGTTGAATAAGAAAGAGGAGGCTACTGCATCATGTTGTTTTTCATCTTTTGAAAATGTTGCAATATTTACTCATTTTCAATTATTAAAAAGATATCTTTCTCAATGTATATGACTAGACTGTCATTCATCCACTCGTCTTCTATTTTGTTACATAAATCAGTGTTCATCGCAGAAAATACTCTTTAATAGAAGCAGCCGCAACTAGTAAAACTAATGTCATCCCAATCAGACGATAAACCAATGGGTAAGCTTGATTTTTTCGAGTTTTAATAATTTTTTGAGCAAAACTTCTCAAATCTTCAATTCCAGAAAAATTTGGATCCTGTCGTATATTATGAATGAAATTATGAAGTTGTTGCTCAATAACTATATAATCATTTATTGAAAAGTCCTCAGGATATAAATCACAAAGTCGAACTAGTTCTGAACATTGAATTCACAAAAAGAATTCCATGGATGAAGACATGCTATACAACTAAACAATTCTGTGCTAACTTCTGAAAAGCGAGTATTCATCTCTTATATAACTAAATCAACAACCTAACATTATAATTTGCAACAATAATAATTAATAAGTAAAGAAAATCTTATTAACAAATATAATAATAATAATAAAATAATTTTTTTAAAAAAATAATACCTAATAGAAAATCTCCACACGATAATAATGTAAATTAGTGATGACTTGCTTGCTACGTCTACTATGACCACCTATCAAACAATTGTCTTTCATGTCCGGTACTGGGATCTCATTCAATTCACAAAATGTGTTGACTTTATCTGTATACCATCCTTCTTCCCTAAATATTTGAAATTGATATTTCACACTCTTAATCAAACTTATGGCTTGGACAACACAAGTGACAACTCATGTGTCATTCCTAATATCATCTTCATCAAGTGCAATATGAAAACAAACTCATAATTCTCCATTTTCTAAATCAAACTTTTGGCAACCCCTCTACTATCAAAAGAATTAGAATCATCACAAATATTCTCCAACACTTGTTTCACTGAAGGCCACATAGATAATAGACGAGCCAATGTCAAGTAGTGTGATCCCCAACGAGTATCTCCTGGCCTTACTAAATTAGTTTCTTGATTTTTCCCACTGCCCGTACTAATCTCTTCATCCTCCAACATTGCAACAATCCTATCATGTTCAATTTACCTAGTTGATCTCTCCTTTTATATGATGCTCCCATCGTATTAACAATCATAGTGACAATCTCTCCTTTTTTTTAAGGATAGCCCGGTGCACGAAGTTCCTACTATGCGGGGTACAATGGATCCTTCCCCGGGACCTAGCATAGCGGGAGCTTCGTGCACCAAGCTGCCCTTTTTTTTAGTGACATAGTTAAAAAAAATTACTCACATTGAGATTACTCTTGGCAACAGCAACAATAACTAATTGTAATTAGTGAGAAAAGCAATGAATATATCTTGCATATGGATTTTCTTGCAAAATGAGAGATTTTTGTTGGATCGTAGAGTTTCGCTAGAGGGGGGAGGAGAGGGGGTGAATAGCGATTTAAAAATTTCGAAAGAGTACATAGCGGAAAAGTAAATGCAAAAGAATAAAGCAATGCTAACAAGAGTCATTTTTTACTTGGTTCAGAGCCTTTGTCGACTTCTACTCCAAGGCCCGCACGTAAGGGTGCTTTCAATGGGCAATCCACTAGCAATTCGAATATTTGAGTACAAACTAAATTACAGGAATGCTAATAGAAAAGTAATACCGACAAAAGGAAGAAAACAAAAGAACAGCGCGTGGTCGGAGTAGCTTTGTAGCGTCGCAGGAGCACAGGAGAGCAGATTGTCAGTTGTTGTTGTAGCTTCAGCCTTGACCCTCCTTATATAGGAGGTTTGGGGCACCTGGAACCTTCAGGGCGCCCTGATTATGACGTAGCCGAGCCAACCAAGGAGCTCCATGCGGTGAAATGATGTTGAGGATAATTTTTCACCTCCGGGCGCCCGGACCCCAGTTTTCCAGCAGCTTCCTTCCTGCAAGAAAATGTTAGTCCGGAGGCAAATATATATCCTACAAAACAAGGTATTAGCACAATTTAAGTTAAACAATTAGAGTATTAGTTAGATTCCGTCTTTTCGAGACCGGAATCTAGTCAAGATCTCGACTTAGAGTTCCGAAATAGTTCTAAGTCGGATCGGCGCCTAAGTTCCCTTCCCGGGAACGCATCCTCACAGTCACTCCCCTCCAGTGACTTACCTTCACTTACCTGCCAGATGTCTAGTCAGCCCTTCGACCCATCTAGGCTTCTTGCCAGCTATTCAGTCAGCTCGTCGACCTAGCTGGACTTTGTGCCAAACGTCTGGTCAGCCCGTCGACCCGTTTGGACTTCGTGCCAGCTATCCGGTCGACCCGTCAACCTAGCTGGGCTTCGTGCCAGACATCAGGTCAGCCCATCGACCAATCTGGACTTCTCCTGCACACTCGATCAAAGTGTTAGATAACAACGAAACTAACTTAACCTATTTTGTCATTCATCAAAACTTGAGTTAGACCGTTAGTGCTAACCGCACCAACAATCTCCCCCTTTTTGACGCAATGACAACCTGGTTAAGTTAGTGATAAATATGCATGTAAGAAACAAGCATAAGGTTGTTAAATTGGCTTTTTAAATTTTGTTTTGTTTCTGTTTAACTAACTTAACCACCTATCCCTCCCCCTTTAGCATTCATCAAAAGCATAGAACAACAAGGTAAAAGAAATGCAAGGTAAAAGAAATTTAGAAATGTAAGTCAGATTATCTTGGGGGAGTATAACTTTTTAAAAATATAGACAATTTTCTCTTAACCTTTGTAAAATAGCTAAGTTTTGAAAAATAGCTGATTTAGCAAAATAAGTGTGGAGATTAATTTTCAAAAGATAATTTTTTTCAACCATACATTTATAAAAGCTAATTTTCAAGTATAAGTTTATAAGTTCATAATTTTCAAAATAAATTTGAACTTGAAAAATCCAATTTTCAACACTAAGTAAGATCGAACTTTTAAAATCAATTTTCAAAACTAAGTTTCGAAGTTGTTATTTTCAAAATTGCCTTTGAAAAGTTTAAAAGCATAAATCTAATTTTCAAAAGTGATTTTAACTTTCAAAACTAATTTTGAAAAATCCAAAGAAATTTTTATAACACTTAGGTTTGACTTGATTAAAAAAATATTTTTCAAAAATTAATTTAAAAATAAGTATAAAAATGATTAACCTCCCCCTGAACCTGACATTACAAAAATCTGTCTAACCAGTTAGTTACTTACTAACTATTAGAGGATAGCAGCTTTCACTTGGTTAGTTAAGTTAAGTCTAAGCATCAATTAGTGTTTGACTACACTGAATGACTTAATTTGATTAATATATGTTTGGTATTTAACGCCCAGACTTATATCGATGCACTGACATAAGCATCTTAAGTCCAGGCAATTCGCCTATGCATCTCACTCATTTCTATGTTTTCAATCACAAACAAGGGAATCCTAAGGTGTTGGTGAGATGCTCAAGTACTATCCCTAGGGGAATATGCTTTCTAAGGTCCTAGTTTAAGGCTAAAACTGTTTTTGAAATTCTAAAAATAGGAAATTTTAAAAACATAAAAGTATTTTGCCTTAGAATTTTGAAAATAACCATTTTTGAAACTAATTTTAAAATTCTTAAACAAATCAGAATCAATCATTTTCAAAGTTGAGAAATACCTAAGTAGGTGTAGCCTAGAACATCATAAGTCAATGTCAAAGTCAAGGTACAATGATCATAATAAAATATACATAATGATCAGGAAGTCTATCAAGATGAGGAGGGGGGTGGTATGGGTGGTCCGGATCCCAAGGAATGAAACATCTCGATTAGCTCAGTGTGACGGGTCCGGGCATCCTCTCGGGAACTGGATAGATCACGTCGTAGGTCAGAGATATCCTGTCTCATCTCAAGTCGGAGACCTCCTGACGGAGACTCGTCATGGATATCTCGAGTCCGGCAACTCGATCACCTAGAGTGCGAGGAGCAGGACGAGGTGCTCGGCCTGGAGGTGGAGGTGGTACATGGGTCGAAGCGTCTTCACCGAATAATGCAACCATAAACTCATCATGCTCTGCCTCCTCCTGGGCATCTGGGTCTGGCTGGTGCTGTGCCCCCTCCGCCAAGACATGATACCATCATCATCTATATGGGCACCTGCTAAGGAAAAGCTCCTAGGTCCTATGACGTCGAACTCGGTCATGACCCGAACATTACCTCGGGTGACGTCAATATGTAGGTGGGTGAAATATGTCATCAAAATATGACAATATGGCACATGAACTCGAGCACTGATGATGAATCCAGCTGAGTAGATAATGGTCTAAAAGATATGCAGACTAATATCTATGTCTAATATATGGTAAAGGGCATACAAGAGAAAGGAATGAAATGGATGCATCATCGCTATGTCACGAGTGGATAGTGGTAAGATGCAGAAAACTAAAACCCTATAAAGTGCATAATCGTGAACTCGAAGGCCTACTGACCTAAACATAGTCACAGTGGTACTCGCTCCCCTCCAAAAAATACGAGTAAATCGTATCCAGAGTAATGTGTGAGTAGGGATCACCAAATGGTAGATCCCTAGGAGGGTAACACCGAAAAGGACACATAGATGGTCGTAACTCTAAGAAGTCCTGAATAGTGGTAGGAAATAATGTAATATCCGTACCAGCTACCCTAGTAACATAGGTAAGATCATCTACCCTAACCAAGTTATTATAAAATTCAGCACATAAATTTATGTTTACTTAACTGGTACAGTAAACAAGGTTCCGCAAGTTATAGTGGCTAATGATCTCTATAACTGGAATACAGGAACGCAAGAAAAACTCTCTATCTAAGCATTTAGTCCTAATAGACATATAGATGGTCGACTCAAACTTAATTCTAAGTTCATCGGTAGGGAACCTAGGGTTAATACTAGCAGTAGAGGGCCCAGCACCAGATCTAGAACGTTTTCTACATTATAAAAGAAAACTATACTAAGCAAAAAAAAAGTGAAATATTTATAGAAAACTTAGAGGGAAAAGGATTTACCGAGGCATCATAAATAATATTTTTAGAATTGACGACCTCGGTTGATTCGCAGCAACGCAATAACCGCAGAATAAAATTTTAATTTTGATCACTCTCGCGGCAAAGCTCGGAAGGAGCCTTAACAAGAGTGAAGAGAATGTGGTGCAAAGGGAGAGGGCACCCCCTGCCCCCCTATATATAAGGAACTTTGGGTGCCTGGACTGTTCTCGGGCACCCGAGACCAGGTGGGGCGGGGCGCCTGGAGTCCCTTCCGGGCGCCCCAGAAGGGAATACCAAGGGCGCCCGCCCCTGGTTTTTGACTTTTTTTTTTAATGTTAGAAAAAATTTTTTAGATTAGTGTTAAAATAACTCCTAAGTTAATTTTAAAAATTTTAAGTTAATTTTAAAATGAATTTTAAGTTAATAATAAATTTTTAAGTTAATTTTAAAATAAATTTTTTTAAAGGTTTAAAAGTTATTAAAATAATTTTTAAAAGTTTTTAAAATATTTTTTTAAAAGTTTTTAAAATAATTTTTAATAGTTTTTAAAATAACTTTTAAAAGCTTTTAAAATAATTTTTTAAAGAGTTTTTTTTAATAATTTTTAAAATAATTTTTAAAGTTTTTAAAAGAATTTTTAAAGTTTTTAAAAGAATTTTTAAAGTTTTTAAAAGAATTTTTAAAGTTTTTAAAAGAATTTTTAAAATATTTTTTAAAGTTTTTAAAATAATTTTTGAAGTTTTTTTTAAAAGTATTTTTTAAATAATTTTTAAAGAATTTTTAAAGTTTTTAAAAGAATTTTTAAAATAATTTTTAAAGTTTTTTAAAAAGTATTTTTAAAATAATTTTTAAAGTTTTTAAAAGAATTTTTAAAGTTTTTAAAATGATTTTTAAAATAATTTTTATAGTTTTTTAAAATGATTTTTAAAATAATTTTTAAAATAATTTTTAAAGTTTTTTTAAAATGATTTTTAAAGTTTTTAAAAGAATAATTTTTAAAGTTTTTTAAAAAAAATTAAAATAATTTTTAAAATAATTTTTTAAGTTTTTTTAAAATGGTTTTTAAAATAATTTTTAAAATTTTTTTAAAATGATTTTAAAATAATTTTTAAAATTTTTTAAAAGAATTTTTAAAGTTTTTTTAAAGTGTTTTTTAAAAAAAA